>NW_024070191.1:34088879-34754327 GCF_014754425.2 Oryx dammah | reverse complement strand
CTTCTCCTCCTGCCCCCAATCCCTCCCAGCATCAGAGTCTTTTCCAACGAGTCAACTCTTCGCATGAGGTGGCCAAAGTACTGGAGTTTCAGCTTTAGCATCATTCCCTCCAAAGAAATCCCAGGGCTGATCTCCTTCAGAATGGACTGGTTGGATCTCCTTGCAGTTCAAGGGACTCTCAAGAGTCTTCTCCAAAACCACAGTTCAAAAGCATCAATTCTTCGGTGCTCAGCTTTTTTCACAGTCCAACTCTCACATCCATACATGACCACTGGAAAAACCATAGTCTTGACTAGACGGACCTTTGTTGGCAAAGTAATGTCTCTGCTTTTGAATATGCTATCTAGGTTGGTCATAACTTTTCTTCCAAGGAGTAAGCGTCTTTTAATTTCATGGCTGCAATCACCATCTGCAGTGATTTTAGAGCCCCCCAAAATAAAGTTTGACACTGTTTCCCCATCTATTTGCCATGAAATGATGGGACCAGATGCCATGATCTTCATTTTCTGAATGTTAAGCTTTAAGCCAACTTTTTCACTCTCCACTTTCACTTTCATCAAGAGGCTTTTTAGTTCCTCTTCACTTTCTGCCATAAGGGTGGTGTCATCTGCATATCTGAGTTAACAGTAGGTAACAGTAAAAGAATAAATAATAAATAACTAAAAGTGATAGTGATTAAATACTGTGTGAAGAAATATAGTTTTTTATATTTTTAATTTTTATTATTGGAGCATAATATAAAGAGCCTCTTGATGAAAGTGAAAGGGGAGAGTGAAAAAGCTGGCTTAAAACTCAACATTCAAAAAACAGAGATCATGCCTTCTGGTCCCATCACTTCATGGCAAATAGACAGGAAACAATGGAAACAGTGAGAGGCTTTATTTTCTTGATCTCCAGAATCACTGCAGATGGTGACTGCAGCCATGAAATTAACAGACATTTGCTCCTTGGAAGAAAAGCTATGACAATAGACAGCATATTAAAAAGCAGAGCTATTACTTTGCCAGCAAAGGTCCTTCTAGTCAAAGCTATGGTTTTTCCAGTAGTCATGTATGGATGTGAGGGTTGGACTATTAAGAAAGCTGAACACTGAAGAATTGATGCTTTTGAACTGTGGTGTTGGAGAAGACTCTTGAGAGTCCCTTGAACTGCAAGGAGATCCAACCAGTTCATCCTAAAGGAAATCAGTTATGAATATTCATTGGAAGGACTGATGCTGAAGCTGAAGCTCCAATACTTTGGTCACCGGATATGAAGAACTGACTCCTTGGAAAAGACCCTGATGCTGGGAAATGTTGAAGGCAGGAGGAGAAGTGGATGACAGAGGATGAGATGGTTGGCTGGCATCATCAACTCGATGGATATAAGTTTGAGTAAGCTCTGGGAGCTGGTGATGGACAGGGAGGCCTGGCGTGCTGTAGTCCATGGGGTCGCAAAGGGTCGGACACGACTGAGTAAGTGAGCTGACTGGAGCATAATTGCTTTACAACGTTGTGTTAATTTCTGCTGTGTAACAAAGTGATAGTATTTTAGTAATGTTTTTTATCTCATTCAATACAATTTATCTTAACCCTTTTTGGAAACTATTTATTGTATGTTTTCATTTTTTAGGCGATATTGTGTATTCCAAAGATGCATAAATGTGAAGATTTTGAAAAAAGAAACTCATGGAGAAGGAAATGCAACCCACTCCAGTAGTCTTGCCTGGGAAATCTCGTGAACAGAGGAGCCTGTTGGTCTACAGTCCATGGGGTCACGAATGAGTCAGACATGACTTAACAAGCAGCAGGGCATTTTTAAGGGGGTCAACAGTCCTAGGAAAGTTCAAGCACTTACCAAAGGTCTCAGAGCTTTGGATGGCAGAGCCAGGACTGTGGCGGAGGACTCCCAGCTCCCAGGCCTCTTGACCTCTTGCCCCAGATATGCACGTGGAAAACTAGAATCTAAAATAAGCCTGAGGGCTTCCCTGGTGGCTCTGTGGTAAAGAATCTGCCTGCCAGTGCAGGAGATACGGGAGGCTTGGGTTCAGTCCCTGAGTTGGGAAGATCACACACGCCACAGAGCGGCTAAGCCCCTGTGTCACAGCTACTGAGCCTGTGCTCTGGAGCCTGGGAGCCACGGCTACTGAGCCCACGGCTGCAACTACCAAAGCTCGTGTGCTCTAGAGACAGAAGGAGCCACCGCGATGAGAAGACCACGCACCACAGCTCGAGAGTAGGCCCTGCTTGCTGCAACTAGAGACAAGTTCAAGCAGCAACAAAGACCCAGCACAGCCAAAAATAAAATAATAACATTACTTTTTTAAAAAGGGAAATACAATAGGAATAATTGAGTAGTTATTAACTATATTTAATAAAAAATGACAATGATGTATGCTTTATGTCCCCTGATACAGTTGGATATTTTTACTGTTTTCTTTTCCAATAATACCCCTTTGAATTGCTTACGGCTTAAAAAAAAAAAAGAAGACTTCTTTTCTTTTATGTAGCAGTAAAACTGAACAAGTTCACACAGTCAAAATTCACTGCCTTGCAGGGCTCTTGTTAAGTCCACGTCCATGTTATACTGATTTGGGGGCCAATGTAATGGCCTCAAGCTAAACAACCCCTTAACAAAGGCGTTTGGCCATGAGATAGATAGGAGTTTTACTTCCTAGCGCTAGCTGGCTGTAGACTTGTAGGACTTAGTTGACAGCTCTCCCAAAATGTTCATTCACTTTGTACTTATGGGTTTTCCTGGCAGATCACCTCTTTGCTAATCAAGTCCTTCGCATCTAGAATTTCATCTAGGCTAGCCATCTTCAAAATGTCCAGCATTTTAAAACACTGCGAAGCATGTTGGATGCCATCATAAATTAAATCTCTCTTTGTGGGGGAAAATGTTTCAAAAGCACAGAAAGAATTTGAATTTGTGAAATTAAAACTGGATTTTAAATGTTATGATTTGCGTAAACAAACTGAGAAACTGCTTGGCTGCTCATTTCGGGTAACCATGTTTTTGAGTCTTATTTCTAAAAGAAGGGGGGGGTCATTTCTTTTTGTTGTGTGAGTTTCATTGCAACCTACATTTCACATGAAACAACTTGAATGCAGTGAAGGCATCCTTTTCTAGGACACTTGGGGGCTCTTCACAGATCATCAAGCTGTTTGGTAGAAACAGCAAATAAATCTCTGGTAATCCTTTCCTCTCTTCTCCTCCCCAATGTGTTTCCAGACATCCTTGTGTTTCCACATTCTTCTCCTCCCACATTTAGAAAACATGATTATATGGAAAGCCAAACTTTTAACTTAATTTCAGTGACTGGTAACAAAAATAGCAGTCTTGTGGGCAAGAAGAGAGCCCCTATTGCTACAAAATATCAAAAATCTAAGTGCTTTTGCATGTCTTGAAGAATGTGAAAAGTGATTAAAAAACCTTTTTAAAAGTTTCAGTACTGCACAGGTAAGAAAATAACATCTTAAAAAATAACATACTTATTTATTTGGCAGCTGTGGGTCTCAGTTGTGGCCCGCAAAATCTTTGCTGTGGCATGTGGGATCCAATACCCTGAGCAGGGATTGAACCCAAGTCCCCATTGAGAGTCTTAGCCCCTGAACCACCAGGGAAGCCCCATACCTCTCTTTTTCTTTAAAGCAATATTCTGTACAAGGTGCAAAGGACCCTTGAGCTTTTTCATTTTCTTTGGTAAGAACTTAAGAACTTGACACATGGACCACCTGAAATGGGAAAAATCCAGACAAGAGGGGATAAACGTGTACATGTAGCTGACTCACTTTGCTGTATGGTGTGAACACATATTGTGAAGCAGCTATACGCCAATAAAAGTTAAATAAGAAATAATGCTTTAAAAAAAGAACTTTATAGACAAAATGGAATTTGCCAAAATTTACATTTGTGTTGTCTGCCAAATATGTGGCTAGAGGAGCAGAGTGTTTTATTTGGACAGGATTGTTGACTAAGATGATCTGAAGTTCCACTTTTGAAATCAAAGTGCCTAGGAGCTAGGGGGAGAATTTTTTTAGTTGCTGCAATTCGATGCTTCATTTGATACACAATAGAGAGCCCTGGTAAGATCTTACAGAATGAGCGGAGTACTGCAGTGTTAGGGGCCAACACAGAATTGATCAAAATGTTCCCTTTTGTTTGCCCACAGGTCATTGCAGTTGCATCTTCTTGGTCAGCAAATGTAATTTTACTACTTAATTTCAGAGTAATCAAAAGAGGAATGCAATACAATGAGGAATTTTGCATGGTGTACTCAAGAGAATTCAGCTATTTTTGACTGCACATTGGAGTCTTTAGGGAAACAAAAGGCTTTGGATAGATTTAAAAGTACTTGCCTGTCATCATAGATATTTGAGGTCCAGGCCCCCTGCACTGGGAGCACAGAGCAGTCTCCAGGGGAACTTTCACATCCTCTTCTCCACCATGACCAGAGTTTTTTTTGGCATGTCATGCAGTATGCTCCGTTTTGGTTATTTATTTCCCGATGCCGTTGTGTGCGTCCTTCTGTCTGTCAGGAAAATAACGCGGCTGTTTAGTCTGGTTCAGTGATGTCTGGGTCATGTGGGTGTGAGTCGTTCATTGTTCTCGCGTTGATGACGTGAACTCTTAGGAAACGTGATCACAATATTCACAGTGTGAAAAGGTAACGAATACGCTCTCAATGCAAAGCACAGACATTCCTTCATGGCGAAGCTGAAGTTCCACTGCATTTGAATCGCACACTCAAATCACACTGCTGGGGGGGTAAAACTACGGGGGAACCAGCAATCGTGGTCACCAACAGCAGTGGGCAGGAGAAGTGAATGGCTGACGATGACGGCCTCTGTGAAGGCAAATGATATCTGCCGTGTCCAGAGACAGCGCTGCTGTCAGACTCTGTTTTGGGGGGCACTGCATGGGTTTTACACTTTCTCCCAGATCTCTTGCACTCACAATGGAAAACCAGGACTTTTCACATCCAGAAGGGACCTCCCAGGTGATGGGACTTTTAGTAAAAATCTAGGACATCCTGGGCAAAGTGAAGCAGTGGTTACTCTAGAAAGATCTGTCTGTGCTCCATGAGGAAGGAGTAGGTGGGACAGAACTGTCCCCCATATAGACCTGTCATTAATCCTCAGCTTTCAGCTTCATTTCTCAGTCTTACCCTTTGAGGTGACTCAGCCCTCAAGATCTCCAGGTGGACTTATGTACAGACAGAAGGGTGATCTAGGCTAGATATTCTCAGACGTGTTGGTCCCTGGACTCTACATTGTCAAACATGATTGAGGATGCCAACGAACTTTTACTTCTCTGGGTTGTATCTGTCAGTATTTACCAAATCAGAAATTAAAACTGAGACATTTTGAAAATAATTATTTATTGATTTATTTAAAAGTATCAGTAATAAACTCATTGCATATTAATAGGAAAAAAGCATATTTTTTTCATGAACAATAGCTAGTTTCCAAATCAAAACAGTTTAGTGAGAACAGTGGCGTTGATTTACATTTCTGCAAATTTCTTTAGTATCTGGGTTAATAAAAGGCATCTGGGTTTTCATATCTACTTCTGCATTCAATCTTGAAGTATTAGAGAAAATGACACGTTACACAGATGTGTAGCTGGTAAGGGGAGGGGTATTTTACTAGCCTTTCTAGATAATTCTGTATAGATATTCTATTATATTGTTGTTCAGTTGCTCAGTCGCGTCTGATTCTTTGCCCACCCCATGGACTGCAGCATGCCAGGCTTCCCTAACCTTCACCATCTCCCAGAGCTTGCTCAAACTCATGTCCATTGTGATGGTGATGCCATCCAACCATCTCATCCTCTGTCACCCTCTTCTCCTCCTGCCCTCAATCTTTCCCAGCATCAGGGTCTTTTCCAACAAGTTGACTCTTCACATCAGGAGGCCAAAGGACTGGAGCTTCAGCTTCAGCATCAGTTCTTCCAGTGAATATTCAGGACTGATTTCCTTTAGGATGGACTGGTTTGATCTCCTTGCAGTCCAAGGGACTCTTCTATTATATAGCAAAACTTAAAGGTAAAAATTAATATAATTAGTAATTTTATAGTTTCAACCTGTAACAATTGTAACATCTCAGGTGAAGTTGGCTTTTTTCCTGTGAGTGTGTGAGAGGTGGTGGTGAATAATACAATGACTGCTTGGGCAGTGTGGTACCTCTGACTAGATTCATGATGAAGCCTCTGCAGTTTTAACCATCATTGCTTTTTGACCATCAGTGCAAATGTCAGCAAAGTGAAAAAGGCCAATAGGATCTTAGTATTATCGTGAAAATATAATAATGACATTGTAGACAGGCCTCATTTTGAGAACTTTCCATACAGGTCACCTTTTTTTTTTTTTTTTTTGGCTTCCTTTATTCATCAACTAACTCCCATCCACTTGCTTTCAAAGATATTTCGAATTCTCTTTTTGGTCTAGATTATTCCATTTTATATTTTCAATCCTTATTACAGTGGCATCCCATTGCATTTTGAGAAAGCAAATATGTTTGTCTTATCAAAACATAAGCCCTCACACTGCTTTTTTAATGTCCAAGAGTCATGAAATTCATAGGTAAAAACTTAAATTTAAAGTTAAGTTTTAAAGATGTTTTAAGTTTTAAGTTTCAACTTAAAGATGAGAGAGAATTTTTGTTGTTGTTGTTGCAAACATGCTCCTTTCTTAAATATCATCTCTTAAAAGGTCCAGCATTAAGAAGTTATTGGTTCTCATTTAGGCGGAGTCCATCCTCGGGCAGAATTGGTTTTCGTTTGTAGGTCTAGGTGGGCCTGCTTAGAAATCCCATGCAGTTGGCCAGAACATGAATCTGTGGTGAAGAGTTTTATCTTCCTTTGATCCTGTACAATAAAAAGTTGACTCAACAGGTCCAGAGTGTCCAAACGTTACACATTATAGAGAAGTTTTGGCCCTTGATGACTGCTGGGAGATAAACTCTAAACCCTTGGAAAATCCTGATCTCAGCTATCTCTGTTTACCTGGGGCCCTGAGCCACTCTAGATACTTTATCCTAAAGATGTGATTTATGGTAGAGACCTGGGACCACACACCATCAGTCTGACCTCTGAAGTAGCTGGAGAAGAAGTGGCTAAGAAGCCAAACTTGACTACGTGGACACTCCACGCCTACATGACTGACCCCCAGTATAAGTTCTGGACACTAAGTCTCCAGTGAGCTTGCAGGTTGGCAGTGCTCTGGGGTGTTGTCCCATGTTTGCCAGGAGAATTCTAACTGTGTGCAACTCCATGGGGACAAGGACAACTACAAGGTCGTGTGCCTCTCTCTTCTGGGCTCTGCCTTCTCTGCCTTTTACTTTCTGATTATAACCTGCCCTTTTGCTATCATAAACTGAACTGTGAATGTAATTGATTTTCTGAGTTCTGTGAGTCCTTCTGGAGAATCACTGAACCTGAGGGTCATCTTGGGGGGTCCCTGAGGACAGATCCCTCCTGCTCACTCTGCTGGGCCCTGAAAGATCTTAGAGAGAAGTTAGGCACCGAGCCTGCCTGCCTGCAAGGAGTTCATGATTTACTGAGAGAAGAGGTTAATATGCCCAAAGTACAGTACAAGGTGCAGAGCAAGGAACATTGTCAGATAGATCCACAGGGTCATGTGGCTTAGAAGGCAGAGGGAATCCATCAAGCTGGGGTACTTTGACACAAAGAGGGAGAGGCTAGAAATATAGGAAAAGTCAAAGAACAAAAACATTCAAATTGCCTTTGGAAATGGAGTCAATTGTCAGCCAAATGCTGAATCAGAAAATCCAGTGTCTGCAGCTCTTCCTCCCTGACCTTTTCTCCCTCTTTGTTTTGTTCTTGCTTGAATTCTTTGCCATCTGGCTGCCTCTGTCCAAACAGAAAGATATCAGATCTTTTTCTACATTTTGACAGAAACTTGTTCACACCAGGAAGTTCTGCCTCCCAGGTATTTGCTCTTAAGAGCCTTTATGGGTAACTGGGGTCTGGGACTGCTCTGACTGTGGTTAGAGCAACATCTGGCAGCAACAAGATAATATTTTTAGACAGGTGGAGAGATGTCTCCCGCCACTGAACTAGCTGTTGCCAAGGCTGCCTAGGAACATAAATCTGCTTTAGTTTTCTGCGGTCAGAAATGGGTTAGAAGGAAGAGTAGAGTATCGAGACATCTCTTTTCTTCTTCCTTTCCCCACCCCCAGTTCTAACCCATCTCATCTTATTTCTCAAATGCAGGACTCCCATTTCACCTCAAAGGATTGTCCTTGCGCCACCTGCCCTCCCCTTCACTTCCTCTTCCTGTAGGTGAGCATGACCTGGGCACCAGGTACCCATAGCCAGAGACCTGGAGTTTCTGACACCTAGGATTCTCACCATCTCACCTAGAGGAGGTGAGCTGCAGGCAGCTGCTTGAGGACAGTGTGTGTGTGTGTGTGTGTGTGTGTGTGTGTGTGTGTGTGAGATGGGGGTTTAATTTTATGTACTAAGTAGGGGCTCAAATAGAACACCTCTAATTTTCAAGTTCCATTTCAAAATTCTTGCTGTTTTCATTCACTCAGTCATGTCTGACTCTTCTGAGACCTCAGGGACTGAAGCATGCGAGGCTTCCCTGTTCCTCACCACCTCCCGGAGTTTGCTCAAATTCATGTTCATTGAGTCGGTGATGCTATCTAACCATCTAACCCTCTGCTTCCCCCTTCTCCTTCTGCCTTCAGTCTTTTCCAGCATCAGTCTTTCCCAATGAGTCAGCTCTTTGCATCAAGTGGACAGAAAATTAGAGCTTCAGTCAGTATCAGTCCTTCCAAGGAACATTCAGGGTTGATTTCCTTTAAGATCAACTAGTTGGATCTCCTTGCAGTCCCAGGGACTCTCAAAAGTCTTCTCTAGCACCACAGTTCTTAAGCATCAGTTCTTCAGTGCCCAGCCTTCTTTATGGTCCAACATTTGCATCCATACATGACTACTGGAAAAACCATACCTTTGACTACACGTCCCTTTGTCAGCAAAGCGATGTCTCTGCTTTTTAATACACTGTCCAGATCTGTCATAGCTGTCCTTCTAAGGAACAAACATCTTTTAACTTCATGGCTGATGTCACCATCTTCTGATTCTGGAGCCCAAGAAACTAAAATCTATCACTGCTTCCACTTTCCTCCTTCTATTTGCCATTAAGTGATGGGACAGGAGGCGATGATCTTAGTTTTACTTCATCAATAAACTCTGCACAATACTGACTCTTATTCATTTCCCCTTTGGATACAGTGGTTGTCCACTCACAGCTCCAGGTAAAAAGGAGCATAGCCTGGGAGGACGCCACTGATGGACTCGCCAGTTGGTGTTTCTGTGGCTTTCACATCCTAGCCAGTTTGCACCTTGCCCAGCGCCATTCATTCAGTGAGCACCCGCTGCCTGCCCACCAGTGCTGGGCTCTTTCCCACTGCAGGGAAGTCAGGGCAACTGAGGACAGTGGGGAGGAGGGATTTATGACTCCTTCCAGAAAGCAGTTCTCTCCAATGGTGAGAGAGTGGCTGCTTGACCACCCCCAGGGCATTTACCCAGCACAGGCATGGCTGTTAAAGTTGGTACAGACTCCCGCCAGCTGGGCAGCGACATCTGAGGGCACTCTTGCCCTAGCCCTTTGGGGGACCCGTCCCAGTCCAGCACCCATTCCCCTGGCTCTATCCCCATGTCACCCTAACTTTTGTTTCTATATTTTCTGTGAACTTCCTCCTTAGATGTGCCCCTTTCTCATCACTTCAGGGGAGCTCCTGGACACAGTCCAACCTTTTTAAAAATTTATTTACAGAGTGTATATATTTTATTTTATATTTATTTATTTATTTGACTCTGCCAGGTCTCGGTAGTGGGCAGAAGAATGCCTAGTTGTGCACGTGGGATCTAGTTCCCTGACCAGGGATCAAATTTGGGCCCCCTGCTTTGTAAGTGCAGAGGCTTAGCCACTGGATCACCAGGAAAGTCCCAAGAGCATTTTATTATTTATTTGTTTTATTAAAAATAAATTTTTTTTTGTAATATAGCTGACTTTCAACGTTGTGTTACTTTCTGCTGTACATCAAAGTGACTCAGTTATACATATACACATGCTCACTTTTTATTTTAAGATTCTTTTTCCATATAGGTCATTACAGAGTACTGAGTAGAGTTCTAAGATGGCTCGATAAAGGACAGAAATGGTATGGACCTAACAGAAGCAGAAGATATTAAGAAGAGGTGGCAAGAATACACAGAAGAACTTTACAAAAAAGATCTTCAAGACCAAGATAATCATGATGGTATGATCACTCACCTAGAGCCAGACATCCTGGAATGTGAAGTCAAGTGGGCCTTAGAAAGCATCACTAAGAAAAAAGCTAGTGGAGGTGATGGAATTCCAGTTGAACTATTTCAAATCCTGAAAGATGATGCTGTGAAAGTGCTGCACTCAATATGCCAGCAAATTTGGAAAACTCAGCAGTGGCCACAGGACTGGAAAAGGTCCATTTTCATTCCAATCCCAAAGAAAGGCAATGCCAAAGAATGCTCAAACTACTGCAGAATTGTACTCATCTCACATGCTAGTAAAGTAATGCTCAAAATTCTCCAGGCCAGGCTTTAGCAATAAGTGAACCATGAACTTCCAGATGTTCAAGCTGGTTTTAGAAAAGGCAGAGGAACCAGAGATCAAATTGCCAACATCTGCAGGATCATGGAAAAAGCAAGAGAGTTCCAGAAAAACATCTATTTCTGCTTTATTGACTATGACAAAGCCTTTGACTGTGTAGATCACAACAAACTGTGGAAAATTCTGAAAGAGATGGGAATAGCAGACCACCTGACCTGCCTCTTGAGAAACCTATATGCAGGTCATGAAGCAACAGTTAGAACTAGACATGGAATAACAGACTGGTTCCAAATAGGAAAAGGAATACGTCAAGGCTATATATTGTCACCCTGCTTATTTAACTTCTATGTAGAGTACATCATGAGAAATGCTGGGCTGGAAGAAACACAAGCTGGAATCAAGTTTGCCAGGAGAAATATCAATAACCTCAGATATGCAGATGACACCACCCTTATGGCAGAAAGTGAAGAGGAACTAAAAAGCCTCTTGAGGAAAGTGAAAGAGGAGAGTGAAAAAGTTGGCTTAAAGCTCAACATTTAGAAAACGAAGATCATGGCATCTGGTCCCATCACTTCATGGGAGATAGATGGGGAAACAGTGGAAACGGGGTCAGACTATTTTTTTGGGCTTCAAAATCACTGCAGATGGTGACTGCAGCCATGAAATTAAAAGACGCTTATTCCTTGAAAGGAAAGTTATGACCAACCTGGATGGCATATTAAAAAGCAGAGACATCAGTATGACAAAACCAATACAATATTGTAAAGTAATTAACCTCCAACTAAAATAAATAAATTTATATTTTAAAAAAAGCAGAGACATTACTTTGCCAACAAAGGTCCATCTAGTCAAGGCTATGGTTTTTCCAGTGGTCATGTATGGATGTGAGAGTTGGACTGTGAAGAAAGCTGAGCACCGAAGAATTGATGCTTTTGAACTGTGGTGTTGGGGAAGACTCTTGAATGTCCCTTGGACTGCAAGGAGATCCAACCAGTCCTTTCTAAAGGAGATTAGTTCTGGGTGTTCTTTGGAAAGAATGATGCTAAAGCTGAAACTCCAGTACTTTGGCCACCTCATGCAAAGAGTTGACTTATTAGAAAAGACTCTGATGCTGGGAGGTATTGGGGGCAGTAGGAAAAGGGGATAACAGCTGGGGTCCAGCCCCAGTGGATCCAGGGTAATTCGAAGCAGGGACGGAGTCAGCGATTAGGAAAGAATTATTTAAGGAGAGATATAAAGAGAGATTAGGGAAGAATAGTGTAGTGAGAGAGAGGAGAGAAAATAGAAGAGAAAAAGAGGCTGTATTCCTTGGTTTACATAGAAAACCAAATAACCCCGAGACAAGGGGCTTACACCTTCTATGTAAGGCCACAGACGCCCGCTTGAATAGCGGAGGGTGCCCCGCCTTGGGCTCCCTCTTGCGTGGGTCTTAGAAGCCCAGGCAAATAAGCAGACAGGGTGAGCCTCTATGTTCCAGATGGGAATTCAGCCTGAAAAGGAGAAAAAGAAAAGAAGACACGGGGGAAGCCAGATTTCCGAGAAACTGGTTCGTCCTTTATTTTCCAGGAAAGCTTTTATACTTTTAGTTTTACATAGAGATGAATGGATAATACAAAGTCATGCAGGGTCAGCAGCCCTGACCCTTATTGAGACCAGGCTTTCTCTCTGCATATTTAACTGTATACACAGGTCTTAGGTGATTTACATCATCTTCTGGCCAGGAGGCCTATTAGCATTTTATGGTCCTTTTCTGATAAGGGTCCGTCAATCAGAAAACTTATTTGCCCTAAAAGCGCTGTTCTTACTAAAGTCTGGTGCCACTCTCAAAAAGCACTAATTAAGGTTACATTCTTACATAGCAAGGATACAATTTATAACAAGGAAAGAGGAGTACAGTGATTTATAACAAAGAGAAAATTCATTAACTCAAAAGTCTAGTATTGCTAACATCAAACTGCTGCTGCTGCTAAGTCGCTTCAGTCGTGTCCAACTCTGTGCGACCCCATAGATGGCAGCGCACCAGGCTCCCCTGCCCCTGGGATTCTCCAGGCAAGAACACTGGAGTGGGTTGCCATTTCCTTCTCCAATGCGTGAAAGTGAAAAGTGAAAGTGAAGTCGCTCAGTCATGTCCGACTCTTCACGACCCCGTGGACTGCAGCCCACCAGACTCCTCCGTCCATGGGATTTTCCAGGCAAGAGTACTGGAGTGAGGTGCCATTGCCTTCTCCTAACATCAAACTACTATATTCCTATTTATGCATCCCAATTGCATTTATTAATATCCTCCAGGTGCCTAAAAGATAAAGGATATGGAGGCCTGGCGGCAGTCATTAACTCAACAATGAAACCCTTCACCAATATAATTCTTAGCTCTTTAAAAAAGGCTCTGTATCTTTAAGATGGTTTAAGCTTCGTGCCTCTCATGGTTGGGGGGCTGTAAACAATTACATGCGTAGTTGTAAAAGTCTGGGTAAAACTGTCAGGCAAGTTAAAGAGACATCAGAGGGATTTGAGCTGAGACACTCCTTTTATATGCAGCAGACTGTTAACTGGAGCTCTAAGTTAACTTTTTCCAGAGAAAGGTGGCGGGGGATAGCCCCCTATTAATGTCAGAAGAGTTGGTGACAGGCATAATACAATAAGGCAGACAGACTCTGGTTTTGGGGTAGATGACCGAGAAAATCCAGGGGGACCCTCGAGGCCTGATCTCACCTTTGCCCTGTCAGGCCTCTTCCTCATGACTTTTGTCACAGGCAGGATTCCCCATGCTGGCTCCTGGCAGATGACAGAGGATGAGATGGTTGGATGGCATCACCGACTCGATGGACGTGAGTTTGAGTGAACTCCGGGAGTTGGTGATGGACAGGGAGGCCTGGCATGCTGTGATTCATGGGGTCGTAAAGAGTCAGACACAACTTAGCAACTGAACTGAACTGAACTGAACTGAATGTGTATATATCAATTCCTTCTCCAGGACCAAACTCCATGCTGGTCCCCCTTGGGGGTGGTCTTGGAGGCTCATGATTGGGAGGGAGCATTGTTGACTTGATTTTGAAGTTCTAAGTTTAACCTTATTTTAACTTTGTCTTTAAGAGACTATTTCCTGGGAATGACTGTTGTAGTAAATGCCCTGATTCTGTACTTCATTCACAAATGAAATGGGGTCAAGTGTCCTCCTGAAAAATCTCCTTCTATATGAGCAGGAAGCAATGGCTCATCAGCTGGGAATAAGCTTTGTGCAGGCCCCAGCCTCTGAGGAAGGTCTGTTTATGCTGGGCTGCAGAATCATGGCCGAAATGATCAGGTGTGTCTTCCTGGGCCTGATTAAACATGACTGGGAAACATCTTCTTCTCGAGATTCACAGCACAGTTGCACAGGAGAGTGGAAGAGAAATAAGACTGGAGTCCAAATAGCAAGAGTGCCCCTTCCAGCCTGGGCGAACCTGGGCAATTTACAGACCATCACTCTGCCTCAGTTTTTTTTTTTTTTTTTCACTTTAATGTGGTGTATTAGTTTCTGCGGGCTGCTGTAACAAAGAACCAAAAAACTAGGTGCTTTAAGACAATGGGAATTTATTCTCTCAGAGCTTCGGAGCCTGGGATCTGAAATCAGAAAGTTCTCTCTTTTTTGAGTGAACATGAGTATATGGGAATAATATTGACCCTCTAGGCTGCCATCTAGCCCAGCTGTGAACCCCATGAAGGAAAGATATCATGTGATGGTGATCACAAGAGGTGATTTAGAATGATTCCATCTGCAAAGTCATTCCCTTAGTCATTCATTATTTCTGCAGACACTTACTGAACACTGTCTCTGAGCCCAGCTTCAGGGACCGACATTGCTCATCGGTTCCCACATGGCTCCTGCCTTGGTCCAGGGTCCCCCCAGTTTCTGGATGTGGCTTCCTATCCCCTGTGTCCTTTCCTTCCTGCCCGGGGGGCCCAGAGGCTGGACCAGGCTGCAGCGACCGACCCTCATGCTGCCGCCAGCATGGAGGCTGCCTGGCCTCCCCAGCCCTGTTCTTCCTGCTCTGTTTCCCTGACCCCCCAGGATGGAAGCCCTGCCTTCACCCTCCCTGCTGGGGCCTTACTTCCTGCACGCTGTTCCTACCAAGGGGGTGATTTGACAGAAACCCATGAAGCCTTTAAGGGCTTCCGAGGTGGCACCAGGGGAAAGAATCTGCTTGCAAAGCGAGAGATGTGGGTTCGATCCCTGGGTTGGGAAGATGCCCAAGAGAAGGAAATGGCAACCCATTCCAGTATTCTTGCCTGGAGAATCCCATGGACAGAGGAGCCTCTTAGCTGGAAACAACCCCGGGGTCTTAGTCTAATCTGAGTGTGTTTAAATCCTCTCCCTTCCCATGCTCATTTTGGCCTCCTCTGCTGCCCTTCTGGTGCCCAGTCTAAGCTTCCCACATCCCTTGCAGAGCACCCGGCCATAGTCAACCCCTGAGCAGTAACTCAGGTGTTTAAGGATTTCAGGGAGGAGGCTGCACACACACACACATGCACATGCACACACACATATGCAGTATAAGTTTTCAGCTTATTTAATTAGGAATCTTCCTCTTAAAGCAAGTTTATGTAGGAGCAGAGGGAACACATCTTGGGGTGGCTTTTCCTTGGAGCTGGGGTTTTAACAGGATGTGCAGTTGCTGGTGACATGTTTCCCTCCAGAATTAAGAAAGCAGATAGATTCTTGTTAAATTGCTGCCCTTTTATATGCAGGGTGTATATTACCTTCCCAAAGGAATTTATATTAACAATCCACATGCTGTAACACCTCCCCCCCCCAAATACCTAGATTTCTGGGTATATAGAGTAAACAGATATTTGATGAAAGGACAAATGTAACTCAACTGAGGAAGAATAGTCATTTCAATAAATGGTGCTGGGACACCTGGATATATACATGCAAAACCAAAAAGCAATGAATCTAGATACACACCTTACACCCTTTACAAAAGTTAACGCAAAATGGATCGTAGTCTCAGATGGAATATGCAACACTGTAAAAGTCCTAGAAGGTAATACAGGAGAAAATCTACGTGACCTTAGGGTCAGTGATAATTTTGAGATATAATGTCAACAGCTTCATCCATGAAGGAAAACAATGATAAAGTGGGCTTCATTAAAATGAAAAGCCTCGGTTCTGCAAAAGACATTGTTCAGAGGATGAAACAGCAAGCCACAGACTGGGAGAAAATATTTGTAAAACACATATCTGATAATAGGCTAGTATCCAAAATATACAAAGAACATTAAAACCTCAACAATAAGGAAGAAGCAACCCAATTAAAAAATGGGCAAAAGACCTAAATACATACCTCATCAATGAAGACTTACGTGCTTACAGAAAAGAAGAACATGGAAAGACGCTCAACATCTTCCATCATTAGGAAACTGCAAGTGAAAACAACAATGAGAGGCATTATAGGCCTATTGGAATGGCCAAAATCCAAAACACTGACAACATCAAATGTTGGCAAGGAAGTGGAGCAAGAAGAATTCCTGCTCATTGCTGGTGGGAATGCAAAATGGTACGGTCACTTTGGAAAACAGTTTAGAGGTTTCTTACAAAGTGACTCACGCTCTTACCACATGACCCAGGAATCATGCTCTTTGGTACTTGCCCAAATGCACTGAAAAATTATGTTCACACGAAAACCTGTACACAGATTTTTTAAAACCTTTTTATTTTATATTGGATTATAGCCAGTTAACAATGTTATGATAGTTTCAGGTGAACAACAGAGTGACTCAGCCATACATAAAATGTCTCCATTCTCCCCCAAACTCCCCTCTCATCCTGGCTGCCACATAACCCTGAGCAGAGTACCCTGTGCTAAACAGTAGGTCCTTGATGGTTATCTGTCTTAAATATGGCAGTGTGTACATAGGTGTTTATAGCAGTTTCCTTCAGAGTTGCCAAACCTAGGAAGCAACAGAGACGTCCTTCAATAGGTGAATGGATAAGCAAATTGCTGTTTGAGGATCCATAAAATGGGATTTTATTCAAGTAGACAAAGAAATGAGCTATCAAACCATGAAAAGATGTGGAAGAATCTTATGTGTATATTGCTAAGTGTAAGAAGACAATCTGAAAAGGTAATAGACTATGATTCCCAATATATGACTTTCTGGAAAGGCAATATGAAGATAATAAAAAGGTCTTTCTTTTTTTGCCAGAAGTTGGGGGCAGAGAGGGATGAATAAGTGAAGCACAGGGAATATTTAGGACAGTGAAAGTATTCTGTGTGATTGGCATGGTGGACACATGTCATTAACACACTTGTTAAAAAATCATGAAACAAATAACACCAAGACTGAACCTTAATATAAACTATGGACTTTTAATAGGAACTATTAACTTTTAAGTTAATAGTCACATGTCAATATTGGCATATCATTGCAACACGTGTACCACACTAGTGCAAGACGTTATCAATATAGGAAACTTTTGAAAAAGCAAAGAGGGTCAAGGCATACAGATAGAGCAAAGCAAAATGGGGAACAGTGCATGTTACACTTTCATTTTAGTATGAATATATATGATTTCTTGTTTGCTTTAAAATACTCTCTGGAAGTTGCCTCTGAGAGAAGTGAGCGGCTGTAGACACAAAGTTTGGATGAAGACTATTGTATTGTCCTTGTGTACATTTTAGCACATGTAATAGCTTTTAGAAATGAATAAGATTAAAAGAAGAAGAAGACAAGAAAAAGATGACAACCTGGATATCCAGATTGTACCCCAGATGAGTGAAACTGGTATTGTTGCAGGAAGAGGGACCTCTTCCAGGGCCCAAAACTGGGCTCGTGTCTAACACTCGGAAATGAATTGTCCGAGGAGACACATGTGCTGACAAAGCAAGAGACTATCAGGAAAGGGCGCCCGGGTGGAGAGCGGTAGGGTAAGGGAACCCAGGAGAACTGCTCTGCCCGTGGCTCGCAGTCTCAGCTTTTATGGTGATGGGATTAGTTTCTGGGTGGTCTTTGGCCAATCATTCTAATTCAGAGTCTTTCCTGGTGGTGCACGCATCGCTCAGCCAAGACGGATGCTAGCTAGAGGGATTCCGGGAAGTGGACAGACACGCAGCGTCTCCTTTCAACCTTTCCTGAACTCTTCCAGTTGGTGGTGGCTTATTAGTTCCATATTCCTTATCAGGACCTCCTGTCATAAAACAACTCATGCAAATGGCTACTACGGTGCCTGGCCAGGGTGGGCGGTTTCAATCAGTGTGCTTCCCCTAACAGTATCTCTGAGAGTGAAGTCCAGGCATGAAAAATTTCTAAAGCCTCTCCCGGTATTCAGGAGAGAACCACAGCTTTAGAGGAACATTTGCAAACATGGAACTACCCCTGATTCTTCACCAAACTCCTCAGCAGCACCAAACTCTCATGGGTGTGGACTGATAAAGTAGGGTCTATGTCCAGGTGTCTCTGAACCTCAGCTCACCCCCAGTTTCTACCAGTCTGGAAACCCACTTCCCCAGGGACACCGATCTGATCTGTGCCTTCCCCCTCATTTGTTTACCAGAAGAGTTTCAAAAGCAATGCGCATCCCTTTCCTTGCAGTGAACTATGTGAATTACAGACTTGGGAGTCTCCCCTGCTGCAGTGGCTCAGCCTTTAGTTCTCGAGTCTGTCAACTGCATCTCTCATTTCAGCTTTGCTCTCTCCTAAGGGGCTGGGGGCTGTGATCTTGGGGTGTTGGCAATGCAAGCAGCATAGTGTGGCTGGAAGAGCATTGGCCAGATGGCCTCAGATTTGCCTCCCAGCGGCTGCTCACCCGCTGTCTCTAAGGAATTCTATTCTTACTGGGGTTAAGTTGGCAGGACCACAACGCTAATTTCACCAAGAGTTCTAGAACAGTGTGGGCAACAGTTGCATTTATCATAATCTGAGATAATGTATGTGAAAGTTCACTGACAATTGTGCTTTAAAAAAAAAAAAACACACACACAACAAAATGTAAACTCTAGCCTGGGACTGAGTTTACAAAGACAAGAAAAACTCCATTCCTTCCCATCCCATCCCCACCCCTCCTTCAGTCTTCGCACATGAAAAGCCAACAGGGAACTGAAGTTAATCTGTGGAAGGGATGAGGAACTAATTAGGCGGGTTTCAAAGAAAAATTGGGGGAATCATGAAAAAGATGCCTTTCCTGTTCCCACCCTCTGCTTGTTTACCTTCGGCTGGCCCCTCCCTCTCTTCCTTCCTCCCCCTGTTTACACAAGTGCTTCCTTATCAGTCTGTCATTGCCCGGCTTGAAGGTGATGAGAGGAATTGGTTGGGAAATCTGTCTGCATTTTGTGTGCGTCCTGTCCAAACTATTGTGTTGGAAAGCGCTTGAGCTGTTTCATCTAATTTGCCATTCTTAGGAGCGGGGAGGTGTACCGAAGTCAGGAGGCAAAACCCATTACAAATCTATTCAGATGGTGTACAGTCAGTGCTGTGAGGTCAGCCCTTTGGAAAGTAGCTCTGAACACAACAGAAGACGCACTTGCTGGGTCTCCAGTGTGTATCAGGCTCTGATCGTGCTGGATAACATGGTGAGCATGGGGGTGAAGCCACTGGTCGCTGCCCTCAAGAAACTGACTGTCTGGCAGAGGTTGCTGGCTGCAATAACCCTAATACTGTCTTACCGGCATCCTCACTTCTACCGATGTGAAATTGCAGCCCTTCAGAGCCGGAAGTCCTGCCTCTTTTTGGGGAAAATGCAGGCTCAGAGGCAGCTCTGATGTACAGGGTCTCAGCACATCAGTGGATCACTGCTAGTAGACTCCAGGGGTGACAGTATTGCTCCTGTTGGATAAGGAGAGATCAATTGACATGTCCATCCCAAACTACATGTACATACAGATATGTTTAAAATGGATAACCAAGAAGAACCTACTGTATAACACAGGGAACTCTGCTCAGAGTTACGTGGCAGCCTGGATAGGAGGGGAGTGAGGGGGAAATGGATACATGTATATGTTTTGCTGAGTCCTTTTGCTGTCCCCCTAAAACTATCACAATATTCAGTTCAGTTCAGTTCAGTCGCTCAGTCATGTCCAACTCTGAGACCCCCTGGGCTGCAACACGCCAAGCTTCCCTGTCCATCACCAATTCCTGGAGTCTACTCAAACTCATATCTATTGTGTCAGTGATGCCATCCAACCGTCTCATCCTCTGTCATCCCCTTCTCTTCCCACCTTCAATCTTTCTTTTCAAATAAGTCAGTTCCTCGCATCAGGTGGCCAAAGTATTGGAGCTTCAGCTTCAGCATCAATCCTTCCAATGAATATTCAGGACTGATCTCCTTTAGGATGGACTAGTTGGATCTCCTTTCAGTCCAAGGGGCTCTCAAGAGTCTTCTCCAACACCACAGTTCAAAAGCATCAATTTTTTGGTGCTCATCTTTCTTTGCTAATCAGCTATACTCCAGTATAAAATAATAATAATAACTTTTTTTTTGGAAAAGGAAAGATCAGTTGAGAAAGTCTTCACACTCTGTAATAAGAAACTTTAGAGGTCAAATTCCTTGTTTTGATTTTCAGATACTCTTGTGTTGAATGCAGTTGTCAGAGAAGAGGGTGGAAATGAGACTGCCTGTTTGCGTGTGTGCGTGCTTAGTCACGTCCAACTCTTTGTGACCCTGTGGACCATAGCCAGCCAGGTTCCTCTGTCCTTGAGGATTCTAAAGGCAACAATACTGGAGTGGATTGCCATTCCCTTCTCCAGGGGATCCTCCCAACCCAAGGATTAGACCCATGTCTCCCGCGTCTCCTGTATTGCAGAAGGGTTCATTACCGCTGAGTCACTGGGGAAGCTGCCCTGCCCAAGAGAACCTTAAAAAAGGCTTTAATGACCAGAAAACAATCACAGCCATTGTTCAGCAACTCAATATTCTTCCCTCTTTGTTCCCTGTTTAGTATCAACAGTCAAAGTTAACATCATGGAAGATGAAGGACTTATGGTGGGTTTGGGGTCAAACAAGTTTGCATTGATGACTTTCCACTCTAGGTGGTTGGAAACCTAGGCTCATCCTGCTAACAGCATCTCAGTTCTGGGTTTGAACTGAAGCGTATCACTTTGAGGGGAGAAAAGGAGCTGGCACCTTCTGCGGAGACAGCTGGCTCACCTTGAGAATGCTCTGGGCACTGGGAGTAGATTATAGAACACATGTCATTTTCATGTTAAGACTCTACTAAAGCACTGTTTCAGGGGAAATGCCTGGGGGAAGAAGATGCTTGTGCAGGTTCGGCTACAGTGATGTTTTTCTACAATTTCAGAAGCCCCAAATCACTTTGGATCACCCCTGAGGCCAAGGTTATTTCTCACCCTCTCTCCTCACCCCTGAGTCCAGCTCTAAATCTCCAGCCTTTCGATTGGAAGCTTGAAAGTTGGAGCAAAGCTTTCTGGGGTCTTAGTCTCTGTTCTGCAGCTTGCTGAGCTCCAAGCATCAATCTGATGAAAAGTTTAACATTTGGAAAGGATTTTTTTTTTTAATGTTTTATGGTAGGACTGGAAAACATCAATTATTTTGAAGGAACATCATAGCTTTTTAAGGGATGACAAACTCTTGTCTTAACACTACCCGCCTCCTGCCCCAAAGCACACAGACCACCCCACCCCCTCCATTTCTGGTCTGCTGTTTTCTCCTGTCTCACTGATGTCTCCAGCCAGATGGGAAGGACAGACCCCCAGAAAGACAGTTTTCAACAGTGCCTGGGAGACTGGCTTCTCTTCACTTTTGCTCTTGTTCTAATGGCCCATAGAATGCTGAAAAGTTCTAAACATGTTTCCATTGTCTGGATGATGATGGCCTCTCCATTTCCTGGCTTTCATTCCCCATCTCCTCCTCTTACAGCAGAATTAAGTCTCTGAAATGGAAAATATTCAAGCTGTTGATGGAGAATAAATGCTGACTGTTGCAGACACCTTCTTTTTTTTTTTTGCATCATATTTGACTCATATTCAATAATAGAAAATGAATAAGTCTGGTGCCAGGGAAGAATAAAGAGGCACACAGGTCTTAGTTTGCCCAGGGCTGAAGGAGTTGTTCCTATTGGCCTAGTACCTAGTTTGGCTAAGCATTTGTTCAAGTCTTCATTTTTATTTTTCATTTGTTTTTCTGGCTGTACCATGTAGCATGTGGGATATTAGTTTCCCAACCCAGGGGTTGAAACCATGTCCCATGCATTGGAAGCAAGGAGTCTCAACCCTTAGACAGCCAGAGAAGTTCCAGATTCTTCATTTTAAAATGAAATATTATAGTTCCATTGAAGTAAGCCTGGACGGCTTTGGTAGACCTCTTCTTGGTGGTTCCTGCTGTGCTATGACCTTATTGGGTAGGTTATGAGATGCGTGTGCAGTGGTTTTATCTGGAAGATGACCAGAGCATCCACTCAGCTCTCCTTGGTGGCTTGAATAGTGAAGACTTTGCCTGCAATTTAGGAGACTCAGGTTCGATCTCTTTGTTGGGAAGATCCCCTGCAGAAGGGAATGGCAACCCATTCCAGTATTCTTGCCTGGAGAATCCCATGGACAGAGGAGCCTGCAGTCCATGGGATCGCAAAGAGTCGGACACACCTGAGTGACTAACACTTTCTCTTTTTCCAGTCAAAAGACACCAACACCTTCCTAGGAGACTCTGGTAGACAGAAACATCTCAGACAGGAGCTGCTAAGGAGAGCAAATCTTCCCATCTCAAGTGATGCTGAGAGATGTGTTTGTCACTCCTGTACCTATGGGGCCTCTCAACGCATTGGCCACTTCCATCACACCTGTGCCCTGGCCCAGATGCAGGAGGCCTCCAGGCCACCATCCACTTGAAAACACCAGAAATTATGGGCTGGGCGTAGGTAAAATATGTGTGAGAAATAAAGGCTGGACAAGTCAGCATGGCGAGTGAGTTGTCTACATTCCAGCTACAGTAATTTTTGTTACTGATTTAATCTTAAGAAGTCATGTTTTGCATGGGTTTGCCATTTGCAAAAATGAGCTGAAAAATTAAGTAGGGGTTACCAACACCAATTCTGTTCAACCTGTACTGGAGCTACTAGCCAGTATGATAAAAAAGAAAAATAAAAAAAGTAAAATGTATAAGGATTGGAAATAAGGAAGAAGAAATTGTTCCTGGATAATATGTTTATGAAATAGAAAATTCAGAGTAAAAATCTTCACAGAAAATAAAGATAAATATTTTATCAAGGTTAGCAAATATAAAGTCAATGTAGGACAATTAATTTCACTTCTATATCTTAGTAACAAACAGGTAGAAAATTAAATCTGAAAAGAAAACATTTAAAGTAGCACGAAACAAGTCCAGTGCTTAGGACTTTATCTCCTCAAAATGTGTCAAATTTCTACACATCAAAGTCTAAAGTAATAGTGAGATAAATTAAAGGCAACCTAAATAGATGAAGGAATATATTAATTCCCATATTAGAAAACTTAAGTTTTAATGAGATAGCAGTTCTTTCCCAATTAATGCAACCCTTATAAAGCTCTCAGTTCAGTTCAGTTCAGTTCAGTCGCTCAGTCGTGTCTGACTCTTTGCGACCCCATGAATCTCAGCATGCCAGGCCTCTCTGTCCATCACCAACTCCCAGAGTTCACTCAGACTCACGTCCATCGAGTCGGTGATGCCATCCAGCCATCTCATCCTCTGTCGTCCCCTTCTCCTCCTGCCCCCAATCCCTCCCAGCATCAGAGTCTTTTCCAATGAGTCAACTCTTTGCATGAGGTGGCCAAAGTACTGGAGTTTCAGCTTTAGCATCATTCCTTCCAAAGAAATCCCAGGGCTGATCTCCTTCAGAATGGACTGGTTGGATCTCCTTGCAGTCCCAGGGACTCTCAAGAGTCTTCTCCAACACCACAGTTCAAAAGCATCAATTCTTCAGTGCTCAGCTTTCTTCACAGTCCAACTCTCACATCCATACATGACCACATAGCCTTGACTAGATGGACCTTTGTTGGCAAAGTAATGTCTCTGCTTCTGAATATGCTATCTAGGTTGGTCATGACTTTTCTTTCAAGGAGTAAGCGTCTTTTAATTTCTCAATGGTAGTTAAAAAAATAAGTATTTAATAGAAAATAAAGGGTTTACTAAATTTATGTTTCTAAGAAAGTTGATCACTATCAACTTCAACAACATGTAATGTGCACAAAATGTTTGCTGGTCTCTGCTGTCCACCCTCAGTTGGTAAAAAAAAGTCAACATCTACTTCAGAAGTTACTCCAAGAGTTATTTGAAGAAGACTATATGCAGCTTTCAAAAGCATGTTTTAAAATTACTCTGAAGAGTATTACTTTTCATTTATATCAGTGTATTTATTTACATCATTTATATCTTCTAATTCCACTCATTAAAGTTAAAAAAATTTAAACAGTTTTATTGAGGTATAATTGATACACATTAAACTGCACATATTTAATATATAAAATTTGATGATTTTGGACTCATGCATACACCCGTGACATCATCTCCACAATCAAGATAAAAGACATGTATTATTACTTCCAAGTTTCCTTATGTTCTTTATTTGTGTGTGTGGTAAGAACACTTAACTTGAGATCAACCCTCTTGATAAATACTGGAATCTGTGCTGCAGTACTGCTGACTCCAGAGTTTCAGCACCACTCATCTGGAACCCCAAGTTCTCCTGGCACGTACAAAAAAGTGAAGTCATAGCTGCTGGTGTGTGGGTTCCATTAGAAGAGCTCCTCATACAGTTAAGTGATGACAGTTTTATAAAATGTCATCAGATACTCCAAGTAGGAAAATCAATGAATCCCATTAATTGATTCTTTATCCAATTCATGACATCAGAGTATAGCTTTTGGCAGTTTATTTTCTCAAAGGCAGAATCTTGACTGTTGTGAAGGCTATTGTAAATGTTGGTATAAAGTTCAATATTGAAATAAAATTTTCATTTTTGCAGGGATGATATAAACAAGGTCAGGGGGAACAGAGTTTTGTGGTAAAGCTAGTGATCTTAATTAAGAAAATCATGGAACAGAAATATACTTAGAATTGGTTATGGTTCACTAAAATTCACAATTGTATTCAAAAAGTCCTTGATATTCTACCAAAGTTGAGGTCAGAGGTGTCATTATTTGTGACTGTTTTCAGATATACACTGAATGACTGAAGTACAAAATTGTTTTGATGAAGTTGATGTTGAATTCCTTCCAAAACAGTTTGACATTGGCAGTTTTATGTTCTTTCTTTCTTTTTCAGTTCAGTTCAGTCACTCAGTCGTGTCTGAATCTGCGACCCCATGAATCGCAGCATGCCAGGCCTCACTTACTTGCCACCACCTTACTTGCCAATGCCTTTGGAAACATCTGGGCCTTGGTGAATTAAGCTTCATTACAATCTGGACATTTCTGGAAATGAGTCCTTTAAATTTTAGTTACATTTTGTTCAAAAGGTGTTTAAAATCTTTAAGTAAAATATTCAATAAATGGAACACTGAAAACCTTTAACCTTTGAAACTTTTAGCAAATTGTTATGTTGCAATTTTGAAGACAAAGTTGCAAACAGAAAACCATTGAAATTTATCCCTACAAAAGCAAGGAGAAGTGAACAAATCAAGCAATGTAAATGAGAATGATGAATAAGACTTAATGCTAATATTCTGTGATTTCACTTTGAAATGGCTCAATTTGTAGAGTTTCAACTTCTAATTGAAAAGTATGGGTTCATTATCAGAACAGAACAAAACAGACAAGACCAACAACTTTGTGGCATCTAAATACAGTCAAATGTTCAAAAGAATCAAGGAATTTATTTGATGTTTTTTCTTACTGAAGGATTTGTCAAAGAAATTTGCTCTGAATGGAGGCAAAAAAAAAAAAAGTGAAAATATTTAGGTTGAAATATTTATACATTTCAGTGTGAGAAAAATTGGAATTGGGACTACCCTTCATTTAGTACAATTTGTTGTTAGAGATTTTTTTTTCCTTAGATAAAAATATTGTGGTTTACCAGCAAAGAGCCAATAGAAGGTATCAAGATTTTCATACTATTAATCATAAATTGCAACTTTGAAGATGACTGTAAGCGATTTTATAGATGAATTAAAAACAAGATCATTTTGGAAAAAAAGGTCAGAAATAGACAATGATGCATAATTTGATGCAAATACATTTTACCAACTAACATAAGTACATGGAAAACTACTAAAGACAGTTATTCTGCTTATGTTATTTTTCAATGTTCAGATAATCAGTGTAAATAAATTTTGTTGTCTTAACTTACAGATTTCCATTTTTATGGTATTTTCAGTTTTGAAGTTTTTAATTTTGAAATGGAAGTGTTTTATTTTTGAAATTACTTTTATAAATAATTTTATCCTCAAATAGAACTGTTTTATAGGTCCACCAATAAAATCAGTATGCCTCTCAATAAATGCATATTCAAAAACATATAATTTTAATTAGCACTCCCCCAAATGTCTTAGTTTGAATGATAAGCAGCCATACTAACTGTAAAATCTTAAGGCCAGACCAATCAGGGCAAACTGGGTTTGATAAATGCAGTTCTCTTTGGAAACCAAAGTTCATTGGAAACAGCAATGATTCTATTAAGAGGGGGGCTTCCTTCACTCAGGCGTTCATTCAATATACGTTTATTGCCTGCTTGCCATAGTTTGAGACACTAGAGACAGAGGAAAATATAGGACTTGATTATAAAATGAAACACAGGCAAAGTTTCTCTATGGAATGAAGTTTAGGATGAACATTGAGAAATTGAAAGAAAGGTAGAATTTCTAGAGCAGAGAATAAGGGCAAGAGAGGTCGGGGGGTGGTATGCAGGAGGTACCTACTGAATGCCTCTAGGTCCGATGAAAGATTTAGACTCAGTCTCAAGGCCAATCAAGCTGTTCTGGGGTTTTAAACAGACAAGTGACTATATAGAGTTTTTTTAAATTTTTATTTGCCTGGGCTGGGCTTCAGTTGCAGCATGTGGGATCTAGTTCCCCGACCAGGGATTGAACGTGGGCCCCTTGCCTTGGGAGCACAGAATCTTAGTCAATAGGCCACCAAGAGTAGTATTTTAAGATCACTTGTCAAGGTGGAGAATCCACCATAGGACGCAAGGGTTGAACACAGGGCAAGTAATTGAGAGGCTTTTAGTTGTCCAGGAAAAATAGATGGTCCATCTGGGTACGTCAGCAATGCAGGTGGAGAGAAACGAGTGAATTTGTGAGGCCTAGAAGGTGGGAGAGAGAAATCAGGGCATGGACAGGGTTCAGTGGCTGGGGCTGGAGAACTGATAGTCCTTCCTGGTGTTAGAACTTGTGTCCTCAGATAATTCAGTTGTTTCTGTAAGGCAGGCAGCTCTGGTGCAAGGAGGGTCTCTGCCTGGCCCCCCTCCTCAGCCTGGAGCCATGCAGCGGTCTGTGGGCAGCATGAGTGGGTACAGGCTTGCGGTTAGGAGAGCTGGTGCTAGTGATGGGGTTGAGCCCCTAGGGATGGCGGTGGCAATGGGGACAGAACAGCTGGCTAATCTCAGCTCACAGTGTCTTCCACCTGGTCCCTCTATGCTATTTGCCATGATTTGTCTCTTCTGGACATCAGGCTGGACTCAAAGACACGGATGTTTTCAGATGGAAAGAGATGGAAGCCTCAGAAATACTCAGAAATGGAGGTGGTGATAACACCCTATCAAGACCAACGGAGGGGCCAAGACAATGAGTCCTGCCATCAAAATCTTCTTAGGCTATAAATGATTCTTTACTCAGCTCTAATCTGTCTTATCCTGCCCGTCAACAGAATGAATAATGAACCCAGTTCAGTGTTCAGTGCTTGCAGCCTTGTGTGCTGAAGCCTCCAAGGTCAATATTTGAAAACAGGTCCTGCCATCCACTGGGGATCAGAATATGTGAGGAAGGGATGGGAGAAAAACCCCAACCTTGTCACTTGTCCATCTTTGCTCTTTACAATTTTATGCAGAAAGATCTTTGTTACTTGAGCAAGTGGTCAGGCTTTTTTTTCTTTCCTTTCTTTTTTTTTAAACAAAGATCATCTTTATCTGTAGTGAAGTAATTTTTTTCCCCCCAAGAGCTTTTTTTTTTTTTTTTTCCTTTTTTTATGGTCAGCAGTATCTCAAAACATAGGGGAAGTTTGCACAGAAGTAACTGGAGAGGGATGCATCAGGGGCTCTGGGCTGGACTATCTCGAGACATGGGGTGGGGGCTTTGCACAGGGGTGTCTCGTGCAAAGGAGTATCTTGGTACAGCAGAGTTGACCCTCCTGGCAGAGGAGAATCAAATGCACCCCATCCTATCCCCTGGGATGTCAGCAAGGCTCCGTGTTGCCAAGACCCGTGTAAAGGGCTCCCCAGGTGCCCTAAGTTACTGCATTTCCCCAAAGTGAGCGTGGCGATGCTCTCATGACTCATTTAAGACTTTTAAGAAATATTCTAAGCTGACCTTTAGGGCTTCCCAGGTGGCTCAGTGGTCAAGAATCTGCCTGCCAACGCAAGAGACGCTGAAGACGTCCAAGGTTCGATCCCTGGGTTGGGAAGACCCCCTGGAGAAGGGAATGACAACCCACTCCAGTATTCTTGCCTGGAGAATCCCATGGACAGAGGAACCTGGTGGTGGTTCTCATGAGGTCACAGAGTCAGACATGACTGAGCACGCGTGTGTGCATGAAGCTGACCTTCAGAGGAGTCCCACAGAAGAGCTCCTGCTATTGACCAGGAGAAAAAGAGCATTCTTACTGTACCACTGGGAGCCAGGGGTGACATGGGGCCTGTGCACCATGACAGGCTGGAGGTAGAGAAGGAGATGCTTCGCTCCGTTTTGGTGTTTCTGGTAGCTGGGGAGGATGGCGATTGGTGCAGGTGGGCTGGGGAGATGACTGGTGGCTTTATCTACTGTTCGAGCGGAGGGCAGATCAGTCGACCCCTTGACTTTCCAGTTGAGAGAGTGGAGCCCAACAGTGACTTTTGGAAGGTCCCATGGTCAGAGTCAGGACACACTCGACATTCTGGCCCTGATGGTCCCCTTGACCATCTGAGCCTCCTCATCACTGCTCTCCTCTCTAGTATTTATCAAAAATGAAATCAACATCCCCAAAGCCATCACCCCGGATTTCGGTTTGCGAGATCCCTGCACCCTCCCACCTCAGTCCCCAAGGAGGACTTGGTGCTTGGCTGGGTGCCCCTGCTCGCTCCTCTTCCCAAGTTGCTCTTGTACTGTTTGGTTCTTGCTTTCTCATCTCATGCACAGGTTCCTGATTTTCTCTGCACCGCTCCTGTATTCTAGTTCCTTGGGTGGTCTCAGGCCTCCTATGTCCTCATCAACCACTTATACCCTGGTGATACCACAATGACTATTTCCAGTCAAAACGTCTTCCCTTGGTTTCTGAAGCCTTTGCGGCATCCAAGCACATGCCCCCAGGAGGTAGCTGACAGTGATTTCTATAACTCCCCATCATGCCCCTTCTCAGAACCTCATCGGCTCTGTAACCTGCAGGAACCTCTCACCAGGCACACAAGACCCTCCATGATCAGGCATCAGTCTCATTTTCTAGCATCATTTCTTTTATTTTCTTTAAATTATTTTTTTATTTATTTAATGACTTTATTTGGCTGTACCAGGTCTTGTTGGTGGCATATGGGATCTTAGTTCCCTGATCAGGGATTGAACCCAGACACCCTGCATGGGAGGGTGCAGGAGCATGGAGTCTTAGCCACTGGGCCACCAGGGAAGTCCCCAGACATTCTTTCGTTACAGTCCCTGCCTTTCACTGTCCAGGGAACACACTCTTGTCCCAGCTTGCGGCTCTCCACTCTCTGCACCAGTGTGTCAGGGTCTAGAAGGTCCTGCTGCCAGTAACATTTTTGTACCGAGTCCCACGGAAGAATGGGTATATGCGTTCAGAGTAGGACATGCCGGAATCTTGGTGTGGAAGGACATGGAGTTTGTAAAAGCCCCTGGGGGTCTCTTGTTCCTCACTCCTTCCTTCTCAAGAGGATTTTCTCTCTCACTGAAAATCGCTATTGAAGGCAGATAAGGACCCCCACCCTTTCCTCATGTGAAACAGAGCTTCCATTGTCCTCAGTGGATTTCTGCCCTCTTAGACAAAACCATCTCTCCCTGTTGCCCCGAGACAGAGTTCCTCTTGGAGCCTGAATGTTTCCCTGTTTAATTGACGAGGAACTAATAAAGCCTGCCCTGTTCCTTGGACTACAGCCCTCTTGATGGGCACGAGCCGCATATCACTTTTACACACATATTGAATTGCAGCTCAGAAGCCAAATCTTCTACTCTTTATGAACTTAATGGATAGCTAGGCGGGCAGGCTGCAGAAGCAGGTGAATGACGAACAAGAGGTATTGTGTGCCCGGAGCTATCAGATTTTCTCTGGGATCACCTCAGAAAAATGTTCCTGGGCTTTATCTTAGAATAATAGATTTTGAATCAGAATGGTCCTCTGGAGGTTATCAGCATCTCTTGCCCAGAGTGGAAATTCGATCCGCGGAGACCCTGATTAATGGTTGCATCCAGCTCTTTGATGCACAGAGCGCTCCCTGCGGCTTGAGGCAGAAAACATTACTAGAGAACAGAGAGCTGATGTTAGCCAGTGCCCTCTTCACAGTTGGCGAAAAAATATAATCTCTTTCTAGAAGAAGCCTCTGGATGGGACTCAATAAATTTCGTACATGTTCATTTCCCGTGGATATACACAGACAGAACTAGGTAATTGGATTCGAAAGACTCATGGAAATGAAAGGGTTCTGAATTCAGGGCCCATACACCTGAGTTTGCTTGTAAAGCACCAACTGTAAACATTTGGTTCTGTTGTCAGGCTAAATGTTGCAGTCAGAGTCCCCAGTTACTTTCTGAGGTGAGGATATTGTAGATGGTAGTTTTCCCAGTTTATTAACCATTGATTGGGAAAGGAAAGCGAGTGACAAAAAGATAGTCCAAACTCAATAATCCATTTAAATCAATTTCTTTTCTAAACCACAACATTTAATCCATTTAAAAATCCACTGATATATACAGAATGTTATTCGTTTCTCTAAAGCCATGATGCATAGATGGATTCTTTGGTCTCTTGTGAGGATTCTGAGATCTGACCAGGTATCTGGGTTCCACAGGTGGGGAGTTTATTACTGTTTGATTTGGGGTTTGGAAATTGGGTCACTCTGGGAATACTCTCTGTGGATGACATACTTTCTGCAACATTTTCTTGTTGTTGTTGTTTTTAACTTTAATAGTGTTTCTGAGAATCACCTTTCTCTGCTGTGGACCTCCCCTGGTGTGAGTAAGCACTTCAGTTCAGTTCAGTTGGGTTGAACAAAATCAGTCATGATTGCAACAAAGAATCTTAGGGCTTTCTGGAACTCTGAAGGTCTTGGGGAAGGCCTTCTGACAGAGCAGTAAGATCCAGGCTCAGGAGCTGGAATACTGAGTGAAAACCAAGCCACCATCCCTTATGCATCCTTGTGCAGCTGACTACATGTCCTGCTCCAGGCTTGGTTTTTCTCATCTGTGAAATGGGGCCAATAATAGTATCTCTTTCATAGGAGTGGTGTGGGATGGACTGGGTTGAAGACTAGACCAAGCCGTGTCCATGAATCCTTTGTGGTATCTTGATGTTATTCTTTCCCATTTCCTCCTTCTTCTCCTTCAACATCACCACCATCACCACCATCACCACCACCATCATCGTCATCCACACTCAAGGTATGACACGGGGACCCTCTGCACAGCTGTCCCCTGGCATGGGATGAATCAGGACAGCCGGAGCTTGGATGTTCGACCCAAGGGGTCCCTTGAAGTGACAGTGACTGGTTTGGATAGCAGCTAGGAAAGGAGCCCCGCAACTCAAAAGACAACAGACTGGACTCACTTGTAAAGCACTGCGCGCCAGCCCTGGGCCCAGAGGTCAGCAGATCGCCTGCAGGACAGGCAGAAACTCGTCTCTGTTGGGTGGTGTGTGTGTAGCAGCCGCAGAGTGAGAACGACTGTGGGCCGTTTGTGAACGGATGGGAGTGGCTCTTTCCTTTATTTATGGACATGGACGTGTGACTGTCTTTCAATTTTCACATGTTATCAAACACTTCTTTTTGGGGGAAGCATTTGCAGTTTTTAAATCACGAAAGCTGGAAAACTCATTCTTAGCTTGTTGCATACATGAAAACGGGCCCTTGACCATAGCAGGCCCACATGGCCAGGGAGGTCATTTCCCCCAGCCTCTCTCTTCCATCCAAACCTGTGCTGACATTCTTTCCTCATCTAGTTACTTACGGTGTTCTCCTGGGTGACCCGTGGGGAGGGCGGGACACTGATTTTCATTATTTTTATCTTCGGAGTTCTCTTTTACTCGTGATCACTGATCCATACGTGGTTTTCCGTTTATTGAAGAAAGATGGTGTCTCTTGAGTAGAATGTATTTGTGTATATTCAGTGTAAGCACAATTGAATACATAAATACAGAATGAGTTTGAGTTTAGAAAGAAAGAGTCAGAGATCTCGAGAGTGGACTTGTGGACCCGGTGGGTGGGGCAGGGCAGGATGAATCGGGAGAGTGGTACTGACATGCACGCCACCACGCGTGAGACAGACAGACAGCTGCAGGGAAGCTGCAGACTGGCACAGGGAGCCCAGCTCTGTGCTCTGCGATGACCTGGAGGGCTGGGGTGAGGGCTGGGAGGGAGGCCCAAGAGAGAGGGGATATATGTATACATATATTGATTCACACCTTTGTACAGCAGAAACTAGCACAACATTGTAAAGCAACTTATAGTCCAGTTTTTTTTTAAAGGCTCCGCTTGGAGGAAAATGTCCAGTAAGCTATAGCACACATGGGCACGTATATGGTGAGACCAGGGAAGCGGTGCTCAAATCACCAGCGTCTGAGAAGGAAGGTGTGGGAGGAAACACAATGATGTGAATTTGGTGGCTCAGATGGTAAAGCGTCTGCCGGCAATGCGGGAGACCTGGGTTCAATCCCTGCGTTGGGAAGATCCCCTGGAGAAGGGAATGGCAACCCACTCCAGTACTCTTGCCTGGAAAATTCCATGGACAGAGGAGCCTGGTAAGCTACAGTCCATGGGATCGCAAAGAGTCAGATACAATTGAGCAACTTTACTCACTCACTCACTCACCATGCTTTGTAACTGGATGATCTTAGGCAAGTTACTCCACGGCCTCTTCCAATGCGGCTAAGAATACTCATCCTTCTGAGTTGTTCTGAAGTGTAAATGGAAAGTTCTAGGGACAGCACTCAGCATCTTCCCATTCTACCAGGTGTCCCACACTCTTCTCTACCAGTGGGGGGCTCTAGTCTCTGCTCCCCCTGCACCCTCCTTCCCAAGAGAGTTTCCTGAAAAAGGCTGATCTCTAGTTACTCTTGAATTAGCAGATGTCTCTATAAAGTTTAGTGAAAAGGCATCTGAAATGAACTGAGTCAGAGGCTGGACCATCACGTCTGGTGGGTCTGGGTCTCCCTGGTCCCTTGCAGGCCTCTTCCCTCCAGTCCAGTTTATAACTACGAGGGACTCCTCCAATGCCTGCTTTTAGAGTTTTAGACTTTTAGACTTAGGTGGACTCTACGCTGGCCAAGATGTCAGAGCGGCTCTCACAGTGCCGCAGTTTGAGGTGTGATTTCACTCAGGCCTGTAGGAATGCTCATGAGCAGGAGCCCAGACTCACAACAGTTTAGGGAGTTTTATCTGAAGTGTAGTTGATCTACAATATTGTGTTAGTTTCGGGTGTACACAGCAAAGCGATTCAGTTATACACACACATATAAACACATACATTCTTTTTCAGCTTCTTTTCCACTATAGGTTATTATAAGATATAGAATATAGTTCCCTGTGCTAGTCAGTAGGTCCTTGTTTATTTTATATACAGTGGTGTGTATCTGCTAATCTGAAACTCCTAGTCTATCCTTTTTCCCTTCCACTTTGGTAATCATAAATTTGTTTTCTCTGTGAGTCTGTTTCTGTTTTGTCAATAAATTCATTTGCATCCGTTTTTTAGATTTCACATATAAGTGGTATTATATGTGATTTCGCTTAGTATGATAATCTCGAGGTCCATCTGTGTTGCTGAAAGAGGCAAAAGTTTGTTCTTTTCTATGACTGAGTAGTATTCCAGCGTATGTATGAACCACATCTTCCGATCCATTCATCTGTTGATGGACATTTAGGTTATTTCCTTGTCTTGGTTATTGTAGATAATGCTGCTATGAACATTGGGGTACCTGTGTCTTGAATTGGAGTTTTAGTCTGTGGAGTTTTGCAAGGAGTCCTTACAGTCAAAGGAGGATAAAAGGCAAGTGGAACCACTGTGCCTCCCAGGCATACAGAGCCAACAACCTCTTGTTTCCTGGTGCAAGCGTACTGAGTGGTGCCCTCAGGTCGGGGATGGACCTTAGGGAGGAGGCAGGTCTGAGGCTGGAAACCTCGGGCTGCCGGTCTCAGGTCCCTCTCTCTGTCTCCCTCCTTTAGCTGAAGGATACCTGCTGTCTGAGAGCATCTTTGGTTCTGGGGAATTAAAGTGACCAGATTAGGAGACAAAAGGTGGAGGACTGGCTGCCAGGCACCTTCTCTGGGTTCAGTGGCTTCACAAGGAACAGATGAAGGGCATCTCTGTGAGTCTTTGTTTATGCAAGTAGTTCTTCAAGCACTGAGGTCAAGGATAGAGCCCTCTATCTGAGGACTCAGAATAGAGCCCTCTATCTGAGGACTCAGGATAGAGCTTGTGTTGAGGGGAAAAGAGGTACTTATCCAGGTACTTATGATATTCTCCTGGGGAGATCTATGGGGAGGATAGAGCACTTATTTTCATTATTTTTATCTTTGAAGCTATCTTTTATTTATGATCATTGATCCATAAACGGTTTTCCATTTATTGAAGAAAGATGATGTCTCTTAAATTCAATGTATTTGCATACATTCAGTATAAACATCTTACTACAATTTACAATGTAGACACCTTGTTTTCTCAGCCATCTGCTTACAGATGAATTATCCTACAATGCCTCAGAGTATGTCAGATGTGAAGGCCTGGGTTACAGTGAACTCCTGAGGGTAAAGAGAGTACAGTAAGCCCCCTACGTATGAACCTTCAAGTTGTGAACTTTCCAAGATGCAAGCGTGCATTCACATGTTCAATCACAAGTTACTTCATGTGTTTGGCATACACTGCCACACGTATGCGTCCTCTACAAGTGGTTGTGCTTTTGTGTACTTTACTGTGTAGAGTACACTACACAGTATCTTTATTTCAAGCCCAGGATGTCAGGAGGCGAGAAAAAAGCAGAGACATATAGCTGATTGTGTTCACTGGGTACCTAGGCGATCTCTGTTGGACTTACAGACAGATTGGACTCGGCATGGGACTCTTTGGTCTGTAGGGGACTTGCTGTATTCTATAATCACATACTGGTAGTCACTGCAGCTCCTTAATCCTGGGACTGAAGCAAACGCCATGTTGGACTCTTCCTGGTAGGAATCAGAGAAACACCAAGAAATCTCAAGCCTGGCGTGGGCCCCCTTCCTCTCTGTGGAGCCTGTCCTGTTGTACCCCGCACCCACACACCCACGCACCCCAGCCTCCAAAGCTTGCTGTCTCCAGCACTTATTTGACCCACTGGGCATTTGTTGCCTTGTGCAGGCTGACACTTTGCTATTCACCTGTCACCTAGATTATCTGTGCTCCTCTAAAATTTTTATAAGTTCCTTGAAGAAAGACAAAGGAAACTAATAGACGTATTGAACACTTCCGGGCACCATGCTAAGTTCATTTTGCCCTTGTCAGGTGGTTCAATCCATGTACCAACCCTGGAAGGTGTTATTGATTTTTTTCTAGTTGTGGAAATGAAGGCTCAGAGAATGTGTGACTTGCCTGAGGTCACCCAGGCATGGCCAGGGTTTGGTACAAGACACCTGCCATGAACGCATGCACATTAGAGCTGGTTTAGAAGTCATTGTCCGTAAAACCCAAACAAAACAAGGCCCCTTCTTGGACAGGACATAGTGGAGAATACTGGGCCACGTAACAGGACATGTGCCTTTTCTCTCTTTGCCTCTGAATTCAAACCTTTCCCTCTTACTGCCTGAGATGCATGATCTTTCGTGACAACACTGAGACCCACTGTGTCAACAGGACTAAGTTTTTTTTTTTTTTTTTTTTTTGCAACATCTGTGCTGATCTTCGTTGCTGTGTGTGGGCTTTCTCTCTAGCTGCAGAGGGCGGGGGCTATTCTCTGGCTGCCATGCACGGGCTTCTCACTGCGGTGGCTTCTCTTGTTGCTGAGCACAGGCTCCAGGCACATGGCCTCAGGAGTTGCAGCGCGCGGGCTCAGGAGTTGCAGCGTGTGGGCTCAGGAGTTGTGGTTCTCAGGCTCCAGAGCTCAGGCTCAGTAGTTGTCATGCCCTGGCTTGGTCACCCTGAGACTTACGGGATCTTCCCAGACCAGGGACTGAACTGGTGCCCCCTGTATTGCAAGGTGGATTCTTAACCACTGGATCACCAGAAAAGCCTAAGTTGTTTGTTTCCGGAAAACTTTGCTGGGAAATATAACACTGCGAACCTATAAACAACTCCACTTCTCTCTTTTGGAGACAACTGTCTGCTCACCTGAGCAGCCTGCCCACTTTTCAGGTAGAAGTGTTGATATGAAGACTGCCTTTGGGATTCTTGCTCTGCGGCATCCATCTCCCCTGTAAAATATTTTATCACAAAATCTCCCCCATCAGTTCTCTGCCTTGAAAGATTCAACCCAAGGGGTGTCACTTGAGCTTAGATGCCAAAGCCCCAGAAAGAGCCCACTTCTAACTCCCCGCTTTCAAGACACGGCTAAGACTCACCAAGGGTCTTAGCTACTTTTACTTTTCTTTGAAAATGAGGCTTTCTGGTGATACTGGGGGGGCATTAAACCCTCAAGTTTTAGGTTCTGTTTTCATCTTCAATGAGTTAACAACTTTGGGTTGGCTGGTTAGAAATAATAGACTCTGGGGGCACACCAAAGTAGCTAGATTATTTTATTATTATTATTTGGCTGTGCCTGGTCTTAGCTGTGACACACAGGGTCTTTGATCTTCATTGCAGCTTGCAGGATCTTAGTTTCCCAACCAGGGATCCGACCTGTGTCCTCTGCAGTGCAAGCGAGGATTCTTAACCATGGGACTGCCAGGGAAGTTCCACACCAAAGTAACTATTCGAGGAGAGACACATAAGATGGACAGTGATGAGGACTCCATCTGCTTTCTCCTTCACAAGTAGGCAAGGGCTGCTCACTCCTGTTAGCATTGGCCTTTGTTAAGAAGCCAGGGCACAGACAAGTTAAAGGCATAGGTTCTACTTTCTCAGAATTGAAATATTATACATCAGAAGTGCGTGCTAAGTCGCTTCACTCATGTTCGACTCTTTGTGGCCCTATGGACTGTGGCCTCACCAGGCTCCTCTGTCCATGGATTTCTCCAGGCAAGAATACTGGAATGGGTTGCCATGCCCTCCTCCAGGGGATCTTCCTGACCCAGGGATTGAACCCAGGTCTCCTGCATTGCAGGCAGATTCTTTACCATGTGACCCACAAGGAATGCCCAAGAATACTGGAGTGGGTAGCCTATCCCTTTTCCAGTGGATCCTCCCAACCCAGGGAATTGAACCAGAGTCTCCTCCATTGCAGGTGCACTCTTTACCAACTGAGCTATCAGGGAAGTACACCCTTTTAAAACAAGGCTTCTCCTGAAAAATTCCTAAGTGTGTAACACAGGTATTTTTAAAAACTTTTTATTTTTTATTGGAGTGTAGCCAATTAACAAGGCTGTGATAGTTTCAGGTGAACAAAGAAGGACACAGCCATACATATATATGCATCAATTCTCTCCCCAACTCCCCTCCCATTCAGGCTGTCATATAATATTGAGGGGAATTCCCTGCGCTATATAGTAGGTCCTTGTTGGTTATCCATTTTAAACATAGCAGTAACACAGGTATTTCTGTAGAAAATTTGTACACCTTGTGGTATAAAGGAATTGTGGGGGAAATCTTCGTATATAAAAATCACCCCCTTCTACCAAATAAACAGTTTCTCCATCAAGGTTTTGTAATGAGGTGGAAATATACTTCTTGGGTATGAGTAATTGTGGGTGGAAATTTTCAAATAGAAGCTCTTTATGTTACTCTCATTATTGGAGTAGATGTTTTTAGTTGCTGGAACAGAAAACCCTGACACAACTAGCTTAAACAAAAGACAATTCATTATTCCACGTAACAAGAGGTCTGGCTCCATTCTCAGACTGGAGCATGGTGGCTGGGGCTGTTCCAGGCCTTGTATCCAGAACTGACAAGAGGGAGGCGTCTTCCTTCGTCTCATTCTTGGGAGTGAGAACTCCCTTCTCAGAAGTGCCCTGGTATAGGTCCCACCCTGGGGAGATGGAATTACCAGATGTGGTTAGATGATGTGGAATCTACCCCCAGGAAATGGACCTCTTTCCCTTGGAAGGCAAAGGGTACATACTTACACAAAATAGGATCTATTAGCAAGGAAGAAGGATAAACAGATACTGGTTGGATAATGAACTGTGTCTACTAACTCTGTGCATTTCGTATAGTAAACTATATTTATACCAAGCCATACTTATATACAGGGCTTCCCAGGTGGCTCAGCAGTAAAGGGTCTGCCTTCAATGCAGGAGACCTGGGTTCAGTCTTCCCTGGGTTGGGAACATCCCCTGGAGGAGGGCATGGCAACCCACTCCAGTATTCTTGCCTGGAGAATGCCATGGACAGAGGAGCCTGGCGGGCTAGAGTCCATAGGGTCTCAGAGTTGGACACGACTGAAGCGACTTAGCATGCATGCATGCTTACATACAATACATATGTATAATTTATAACACATATGGTGTAACTTCTCATTTGTCAGCTTCCTAAGATGATGGCTGAGAGGAGGACCAGTTAAAACCATGAAACATAAACCAGGTGCTGAGATATTGTCCAGAAGAAAGGCAGCAGAGACGCTCAGTAATAACTATCTACAAATCAGGGAGTCCAGAGGACAGAGAAGACGGGGTCTTCCCCAGAGGCCCCCAGAGACCTTGAGGAAGGCCAGAGCTGGAGGCAGATCAGGCTATAACCAACCAAGTGGATATAATCTTCACACAGCCACCCTGAGACAGGCTTTCCAGAGCTGCTCCTTTCTCAGAATTCTATAAAAAGCCACTCTCCTCACTTGTTTAAGACCCAGAAAACGGTTAGCAAGCCAAGAACCAGAGAAGAGGCTGTCTGCTTCTCCAGTTTCTGTTTTCTTTGCCTAGAGTAAATAAAGATGGGAAGGAGAAGAAACAGTAAAAAATCTTTTTCAAGATCCCAAGGAGGACTTTCTCAGCAGTCCAGTGGTTATAGACGTCACATTCCAAGTTGATAAATAAGACGTGGTGCAGTTATATAATGGAATATTACTCAGCCATTAAAAAGAATGAAATAGTGCCATTTGCAGGAAAACAGATGAACCTAGAGATTGTCATACTGCATGACGTAAGTAAGTCTGACAGAGAAGGAGCAAGTGTATGACATCCTTTATATATGGAATTGAAAAAGAAATGATACAAATGTTTTTAAGGCATCTTCCTGTTTCATCAGTCTCCTGAGGTGAGACGGCTATTGGGCTTTATAGATGCAGATGCTGAGAGACACAGGACTATCCTCCCGATTTGAACCTGGCTGGAGGAGGGGGTGGTTCTGACCTCAGTCTTGGGGCCCTAGACTGTATGTGGGTCATCTGCTTATTTGACTTCCTCTGTGAGTAGAATATGTGGTCTCATCTGTGCTTATCAGATGGGATAAAGGTCAGTAGGCTGGGAGGACCATGGGAAAGGAAGAAGGAGAAAACAAAAGGATGTGATGATATAGGATCTCTTTAGGGTCTTTAGACCCTCCAAATGTTGTGGACATAGAAGTGTCTCTCACCTCTGTTCCAGGTTAGGGGACGGCTGAGTCCGATCACTTTTATAGCTTCTTTGTTTACTACTCAACACTTTTTATGTTTTTGAATGACTTAGATTTTTTTAAAAATACTTATTCATATTTATTTGGTTGTGTCTGATATGAGTTGTGGACATGGTATCTTTGATCTTTGTTGCAGAATGCGAATGCAGGATCTAGTTCCCTGACCAGGGATGGAAACTGGGCCTCTGGTTATGAGAGCACAGAGTCCTAGCCACCAGGCCACCAGTGAAGTCCCAACATGTTTAAACACTTTTTAAACTAGTGAAGCCAAGTTAAGGAATTTCAGAAAAAGTTTTGAAGGGCAAAGGAGTCTTTGAAAGTCAGAAGAGGAGCTACCAAGAGCTCTTAGGATAGTAGTGTCTCCAAAGTTGGACTCCATGGGCTCGGCAAAAACTACACAGAGCAGGAAGCAGGGGCCATGATGGCACCTGTAAGCCATGTCTGCAACACCCTTTAAAGACAGGGAACACGGCAACCCTCAGTAAGTAAGGAACAGACCCCTGAACCCAGGAGGGGTTGCCACAGTGGGGAGGAATGGAGACTGTGCTGAACAGAAGTGCCTCTGGGTCCCAGGGGTGAGAGGACTCCGATAAAACCATGCTTAGGAGGTGAGGGGCCCACCCGGGTGGGTAAATGTGAAAACAGGTCTGAGACCAGGAGTTGAACACCTAGCTCCTGGGGAATCAAAGGAAAGGACGTGAGGGTGCCATCTCAGGAGAGCGGCAAATCAGACCGGTGACTTAGAAGAGGTGGGTGTTCCTTGAAGGTTTGATGGGAAAAGGAAAGAAGGAAGAGGTAAAAATAAAGGCTCCTTCAGAAACAAAAGAGCACCAGGGGATCCAAGACACACGGACCCCTTCCCCACAGAAAGAAGTTTCTCATTAACTAAAAATGAACAAATCTGCATCTTACTATAGTGAGAGGTGAAATCTTGGATTAAGAAACCCAGTGGGTGAGTCACCTAGGTCCTTCACCCCTGCCCACCTGCACTTGCTCACCCAGGAAAATATAAGGCATTTTCGAAAAACATAAAAGAAAGATTCAAAGAGATGAAAATGAAAAATGACAATAAATATGGACTTCTTTCCCAACAAAACCAATCAGAAACCAGAGGAAAAGCATAACTCAATACTCAGTCAGTTCAGTTCAGTTGCTCAGTCATGTCCAACTCTTTGTGACCCTATGGACTGCAGCACACCAGGCTTCCCTGTCCATCACCAACTCCCAGAGTTTACTCAAACTCATGTCCATTGAGTCAGTGATGCCTTCCAACCATCTCATCCTCTGTCGTCCCCTTCTCCTCCCGCCTTCAATCGTTCCCAGCATCAGGGTCTTTTCCAATGAGTCAGTTCTTCACATCAGGTGGCTAAAGTATTGGAGTTTCAACTTTACCAGTAGTCTTTCCAGTGAATATTTAGGACTGATTTCCTTTAGAAGGGACTGGTTGGATCTTCCTACAGTTGTAGGGACTCTCAAGGGTCTTCTTCAGCACCACAGTCAAAAGCATCAGTTCTTCTGTGCTCAGCTTTCTTTATGGTCCAACTCTCACATCCATACATAACTCCTGGAAAAGCCATAGCCTTGACTAGACGGACCTTTGTTGGCAAAGTAATGTCTCTGCTTTTTAACATGCTATCTAGGTTGATCATAACTTTTCTTCCAAGGAGCAAGCATCTTTTAATTTCATGGCTGCAGTCACCATCTGCAGTGATTTTGGAACCCAAAAAAAAAAAAAAAAAGTCTGTCACTGTTTTCACTGTTTCCCCATAACTCAATATTATTTGACAATAAAAAAGAAGGACACATGTCATATGCTACAATATGGGCAAATATTTAAAAATTTATTCTGTATGAGAGAAAGACATAAAAGGACATCTAAATGATCTAATTTTATTTTTATGAAATGTCCAGAATGGGAAGATCCATATGTTCTGGAATTGGATAGTAACGATGATTGCACAACTTTGTGAATATGCTAAAACTTACTAGATTCTACATTTCAATGTGGGAATTTTATGGCATGTGAATTATATCTCAGTAAGTGTGAAAGTTAGACAAGGCTGTGGTCCTAGTGTGATTAGATTGACTAGATTTCTGTGAGTATGGTTTCAGTGTGTCTGCCCTCTGATGCCCTCTTGCTACACCTACCATCTTACTTGGGTTTCTCTTACCTTGGGCATGGGGTATCTCTTCATGGCTGCTAGGACCACAGCCTTGTCTAACTCAATGAAACTAAGCCATGCCCACGGGGCAACCCAAGATGGGCGGGTCATGGTAGAGAGGTCTGACAGAATGTGGTCCACTGGAGAAGGGAATGGCAAACCACTTCAGTATTCTTGCCTTGAGAACCCCATGAACAGTATGAAAAGGCAAAATGATAGGATACTGAAAGAGGTACTCCCCAGGTCAGTAGGTGCCCAATATGTTACTGGAGGTCAGTGGAGAAATAACTCCAGAAAGAATGAAGGGATGGAGCCAAAGCAAAAACAATACCCAGCTGTGGATGTGACTGGTGATAGAAGCAAGGTCCGATGCTGTAAAGAGCAATATTGCATAGGAACTTGGAATGTCAGGTCCATGAATCAAGGCAAATTGGAAGTGGTCAAACAAGAGATGGCAAGAGTGAACATCGACATTCTAGGAATCAGCAAACTAAAATGGACTGGAATGGGTGAATTTAGCTCAGATGACCATTATATCTACTACTGCTGGCAGGAATCCCTCAGAAGAAATGGAATATCCATCATGGTCAACAGAAGAGTCTGAAATGCAGTACTTGGATGCAGCCTCAAAAACGACAGAATGATCTCTGTTCGTTTCCAAGGCAAACCCTTCAATATCACAGTTATCCAAGTCTATGCCCCAACCAGTAAAGCTGAAGAAGCTGAAGTTGAATGGTTCTATAAAGACCTACAAGACCTTTTAGAACTAACACCCAAAAAAAGGTGTCCTTTTCATTATAGGGGACTGGAATGCAAAAGTAGGAAGTCAAGAAACACCTGGAGTAACAGACAAATTTGGCCTTGGAATATGGAATGAAGCAGGGCAAAGACTAATAGAGTTTTGCCAAGAAAATGCACTGGTCATAGCAAACACCCTCTTCCAACAACACAAGAGAAGACTCTATTCATGAACATCACCAGATGGTCAACACTGAAATCAGATTGATTATATTCTCTGCGGCAAAAGATGGAGAAGCTCTATACAGTCAACAAAAACAAGACCGGGAGCTGACTGTGGCTCAGACCATGAACTCCTTATTATCAAATTCAGACTTAAATTGAAGAAAGTAGGGGAAATTGCTAGACCATTCAGGTATGACCTAAATCAAATCCCTTATGATTATACAGTGGAAGAGAGAAATAGATTTAAGGGACTAGATCTGATAGAGTGCTTGATGAACTATGGATGGAGGTTCGTGACATTGTACAGGAGACAGGGATCAAGACCATCCCTATGGAAAAGAAATACAAAAAAGCAAAATGGCTGTCTGGGGAAGCCTTACAAATAGCTGTGAAAAGAAGAGAAGGGAAAAGCCAAGGAGAAAAGGAAAGATATAAGCATCTGAATGCAGAGTTCCAAAGAATAGCAAGAAGAGATAAGAAAGCCTTCTTCAGTGATCAATGCAAAGAAATAGAGGAAAACAACAGAATGGGAAAGACTAGAGATCTCTTCAAGAAAATCACTCACCTAGAGCCAGTCATCCTGGAATGTGAAGTCAAGTGGGCCTTAGAAAGCATCACTACGAACAAAGCTAGTGGAGGTGATGGAATTCCAGTAGAGCTATTTCAAATCCTGAAAGATGATGCTGTGAAAGTGCTGCACTCAATATGCCAGCAAATTTGGAAAACTCAGCAGTGGTCACAGGACTAGAAAAGGTCAATTTTCATTCCAATCCCAAAGAAAGGCAATGCCAAAGAATGCACAAACTACCACAGAATTGTACTCATCTCACATGCTAGTAAAGTAATGCTCAAAATTCTCCAAGCCAGGCTTCAGCAATACATGAACCATGAACTTCTTGATATTCAAGCTGGTTTTAGAAAAGGCAGAGGAACCAGAGATCAAATTGCCAACATCTGCTGGATCATTAAAAAAGCAAGAGAGTTCCAGAAAAACATCTATTTCTGCTTTCTTGACTATGCCAAAGCCTTTGACTGTGTGGATCACAATAAACTGTGGAAAATTCTGAAAGAGATGGGAATACCAGACCACCTAACCTGCCTCTTGAGAAATCTGTATGCAGGCCAGGAAGCAACAGTTAGAACTAGACGTGGAACAAGAGACTGGTTCCAAATAGGAAAAGGAGTACGTCGAGGCTGTATATTGTCACCCTGCTTATTTAACTTATATGCAGAGTACATCATGAGAAATGCTGGACTGGAAGAAACACAAGCTGGAATCAAGATTGCCGGGAGAAATATCAAGAACCTCAGATATATAGATGACACCACCCTTATGGCAGAAAGTGAAGAGGAACTAAAAAGCCTCTTGATGACAGTAAAAGAGAAGAGTGAAAAAGTTGGCTTAAAGCTCAACATTCAGAAAACAAAGATCATGGCATCTGGTCCCATCACTCCATGGGAAATAGATGGAGAAACAGTGTCAGACTTTATTTTGGGGGGCTCCAAAATCACTGCAGATGGTGATTGCAGCCATGAAATTAAAAGACGCTTACTCCTTGGAAGAAAAGTATGATCAACCTAGATAGCATATTCAAAAGCAGAGACATTACTTTGCCAACAAAGGTCCATCTAGTCAAGGCTATGGTTTTTCCAGTAGTAATGTATGGATGTGAGAGTTGGACTGTGAAGAAAGCTGAGCGCCAAAGAATTGATGCTTTTGTACTGTTGTGTTGGAGAAGACTCCTGAGAGTCCCTTGGACTACAAGGAGATCCAACCAGTCCATTCTGAAGGAGATCAGCCCTGGGATTTCTTTGGAAGGAATGATGCTAAAGCTGAAACTCCAGTACTTTTGCCACCTCATGCGAAGAGTTGACTCATTGGAAAAGACTCTGATGCTGGGAGGGATTGGGGGCAGACAGAGAAGGGGATGACAGAGAATGAGATGGCTGGATGGCATCACCTGAGTTGAACGCGAGTCTGAGTGAACTCCGGGAGTTGGTGATGGACAGGGAGGTTTGGCGTGCTGCGATTCATGGAGTCACAAAGAGTCAGACACGACTGAGCAACTGAACTGAACTGAAGTGTGAAAGTCGCTCAGTCGTGTCTGTCTCTTTGCAACTCCATGAACTATATAGTCCATGGAATTCTCCAGGCTAGAACATTGGAGTGGGTAGCTTTTCCCTTTTCCAGGGGATCTTCCCGACCCAGGGACTGAACCCAGGTCTCCTGCATCACAGGCAGATTCTTTACCAGCTGAGCCATGAGAGAAGCCTTGCTGCTAAGTCGCTTCAGTCGTGTCCGACTCTGTGCGACCCCATAGACGGCAACCCACCAGGCTCCCCCATCCCTGGGATTCTCCAGGCAAGAACGCTGGACCGGGTTGCCATTTCCTTCTCCAAGGCATGAAAGAGAAGTGAAAGTGAAGTCACTCAGTCGTGTCTGACTCTTAGTGACCCCATGGACTGCAGGCTACCAGGCTCCTCTGTCCATGGATTTTCCAGGCAAGAGTACTGGAGCAGGGTGCCATTGCCTTCTCCGAGAGAAGCCCTATATCTCAGTAAAGCTGCTACTTAAAAAGTTGTTTTAAACAGGCAGGGAGCTCAAATCTGGTGCTCTATGAGAACCCAGAGGGGTGGGATGGGGTGGGAGGTGGGAGGGAGGTTCAAGAAGGAAGGGACATATGTCCACCTATAGCCGACTTCTCTCCCATCATTCAGGAGTTGCCTGGTGTCCTAGAAGCTCTTGGACCAGGAACTGGAGACGAAGAGAAAATATAACCGAAGATGTTTCTATCGCCCCTGTCACTCAGGCAACTGCAAGTGTTTAAGGAGCTCTGGGCGAGGAATGTGAGGTGGGGATGAGAACAGCCACCTGGGGAGAATAGCCCACCCCAAAATATGCCCCTTTGGCAAGTGGGTTGTTTTGAGCTGAAGGCAATCCAGAACCAACCAACTCAAGGAGAACTGAGATTTCTTCCTGAACTGACTCAAATAATCTAGATAGAGGACCTGGCCCAGAAAGAGAGCCATTGCCAGAGATGATTTTAAAAATATATATATATTTATTTATTTGGCTTTACCAGGTCTCAGTTGCCACTTGCAGGATCTTTGGTTGCAGCATGTGGGATCTAGTTTCCCGACCAGGTTGGAACCTGGGCCGCCTGTATCGGGAGCCTGGCCCATGAGCGAAGTTCCCCAGAAATGATTTTTTTTTTAATCTGAATAACTTACCTGTATGGCAGAGCTAACATTTAATTCCCACACCCCTGCTCTTATCTTCCTGTGATTCACCGTCCTGCCCACTGAGGTTCCTGCCCTTATTCCATTCCTTTTTGACATATAGTCCTCAACTGCCCTTGGGTATTGTATTTTTAATGAGACTCCTGTATGGACAAAATTAAAGTTGTTTTTCTCGTGTTAATCTGACCTCTGTCATTGATTAGCCAAAAAAACCTAGAAAAGGAAAAAAAAAATTTCCACCCCTGCCAAGACCAAATGTATATTTCTTATATTAAAGTATCACAAAGGCACCATGCAAATAAAGCTGAAAACCTGGATGAAGTGGATAACTTCTTGGGAAAATGCAATTTACCAAAATTGATTTCAATAGAGAAGCTATTAAGCAGACTAATTTCCCTGAAAGGAATACAGGAGGTCATCAAAGAACTGCACCATTAAGAAAAACTCACCAAGCCCAGATGGTTTCAAAGGTGCTTTCTATCAAAACTTGAAAGACCAATATTAAACCAATTTTTTCAGGAATTAAAAACAATGACTTTCAAATTATTTTTATGAAGCAATATAATATTAATACTAAATGTGCTAAAGAGATCATTAAAAAGAGGAAACTCCAGACTATTCTCACTTACAAATATCTAGGCAAAATCCCAAATGGTAGCAGACAATTTAATACAGTAAGTCCCATATATAAGAACCTTCAAGTTGCAAACTTTCAATGGTATGAACGTGTCTGTGGATGCCAGCTGTTGTGCTATACTACTGTACTTTTCAAGGTACTGCACTGTAAGATTAAAAATGTTTATTTTTTTGAGTTTGTTTTTTATGTATTACTTGTGTGAAAAGTGTTATAAACCTCGTACAGCACAGTCCTATATCGCCAATTGTGTTAGCTGGATACATAGCTAACTTTGTTGGACTTAGGAAGAAATTGAACTTACAAATGAGTGCTCAGAAGGGAACTTGTTCTTATGCAGAGGACTTACTGTACTATGTTAGGAAAACGACACATTATGACCAAGTGAGATTTACTTTAAGAACACACGTGAAGTGAAAGTCGCTCAGTTGTATCCGACTCTTTGCGAGCCCATCGACTATACAGTCCGTGGAATTCTCCAGGACACAATACGGGAGTGGGTAGCCTTTCCCTTCTCCAGGGATCTTCCCAATCCAGGGATCGAACCCAGGTCTCCTGCAGGGAATACATAAGTATTCAGGACATTAAGAATACATAAATGGTTTAATATTAGGAGATTGAGTAATATAACCCACCGAATTAATTCATATAGGAAAATGTTGTTTATATCTGTGGATGAATATAGACCTTCAACACAATCCAACAGCCATTCCTTATACAAATACACAATAAAATAGTAATGGATAGACACTTCTTCAACATGATGTGTGTGTGTGTTTATGCCATTACCTTACCAGGTGTATCATCACACACTGGTCCTCAAGTCCCATGATATTTTGGTCAAACAATAGAGGCTTTTCCATCATGGCAGGATGTCCTACATCTCTGTGACATGTCCTACCACTGTGATATGATGCTGTATTGCAAGGATTATCCAATTCAAATGGGATTTTAAAAAAAATCCTGAGAAGTTGAACCATGTGAAATTAAAAAAAAATTTTAATGTAAAAAAAATGCCACAAGTGATAAATTATGAGAAAACATTTACAGTATATTTCATAGACACTGGACTAATCACTTTAAGAATTCTTAGAAATTGAGGAGAATAAAAGATCAGCAAATTGATAGAAAAAATGAGCAAGTGATGAACAGGAGATTCATTGAAAAATAAAGTGGCTGAATCTTGCAGAGATGTTCAGCTTTACTGTAAAAAAAGAATGCAAATTAAACCCACAATGAGATATCACTTCTCACCTATCGATCTGGCAAAAATTCAAAGACTTAACAGCAGGCTGCTGGCACAGCTCTGGAGGATGGGCACTCCCACAGGACGCTTGCAGGTGTGTAAAATGGGATGATACGGTTCCCACGGATGGGAAATAGCAAGCAAACCATCATGTCTGTGTAACCCTTGATCAGCATCCCATTCCTAGAAATTTCCCCTGAAAACATATCCTCACAAGTGTAAAACAACACAGGCAAAAAATTATTTATATTTATTTTAAACTTTTTATTGGAGTGTAGTTGATTTACAGTGTTGTATTAGTTTCAGGCAGACAGTAAAGTGAATCAGTTACACATATACGTTCATCCACTCTTTTTTTGATTCTTTTCCCATATAGGCCGTTACAGGGTATCGAGGCAGGTTCCTTATTAGTTATCTATTTTACATCTAGTAGTGTGTATATGTCAGTCCCAGTATCCCAGCTTATCCCTTTCCTGCTTATCTATTGGCAACCATGTCTGTTTTCTACATCTGTGACTCCTGCTTTGTAACTAAGTTCATTTGCACCCGTTTTTTAGATTATCCATCTAAACAGTGCGGTATGATATCTGTCTTTCTGTACCTCATTTCCCTCCCTTGCTGTGACAGTCTCTAGGTCCCCCTCTAGGGGTGTGGGAGGTGCTCTGAGAGACCAGGGCAGGCTCCCGGCTCCCTTCACCACCTGCGCCACCCCTGAGTCTTTGGAATCTGCCCCCCCCCCATTCCTTGTACTTTAGGGAAAGTGTCATCTACCCCAGACATGGGCGACTCAACCAGGTAGGAAGAGAGGGACAGGCAGAGGGCCTGCCCGAACCCCCGCTTTCCTGCACTCCACCTGCCCCATCACCATCCCCCGAGGTCACAGATTTAGGGACCAGACCTCACCTGGACTCGGGAGTCCCAGCCCCCTCATCACCAGGCTGGCCCCTCAGCTCGCAGGCTCAGAACAAGTTGCCTCCCCTGGTTGACCTGAGGGGGGTTCCCATCCAAGTGCACCTCCCTCCACGCTCTGTGAACCCACGTGTCCCCGATAGGGGTCTCCTGGGGACCTCCCGTGTCTATCAACCATGGAGAGAAAGGACACAGTGCCACAGACATCTCAGTCATCCTTATCCTCCCCTTTAAGAAAAATGAATAAGGAGAGCGGCAGGTTCCCATCCCTGATGGTCTGTGGCTCATTTTTTCGGGGGCGGGGGGTGGGGGAGGATGAGGTAGAAGTGCGAGTGGGCAGGGGATGGGGGTGGAGGGGTTGAGGTGGGTGATGGGGGTGCCCTATCTCTTGTTCTGAGAATCAGAGCCAGAGTCTTGCTTTCTAAGCCCAAAGCACCCATTATCCTTGCGTCCTCTTGGTGGCCTAAGCTGATTGAAGGTGGTACGGCGGCGTTGGCTTCTCCAAGATCTCCGTTGGGAGGGGCTCTTGACTACATTTTGCCCTCTGCCCTTTGCTCACAACAGCCATTGCCAGGGAAGTGGTCCGAGGTGTCTTTGGACAGGCAGCTGCAGAGCCAACGCGCGCCACACGGTGGCAGGTTCTGCCTGGAAAAGGCGCCCTTGACTGGCCATCACTGGCCTCCCTGGCTCAGAGCCCTGGCTGCAAGGGAATTTGTTCCCGGACAAACCTAACTTGTATTGATTGCTTCTGTTAATAGATCAGAGAGAATGAATGCTCAGGATACATTCTTGGTGATGTTTATGGTCTTTTTCTACTTAGGAAAACCAACTAAAGCAAATAAGTCTTTAGCCCTTTCAATGGATCTTTATTATAAGGGATGAGGCAAAAATAATGTTAGCATTCTGGGGCATAGGGGAAAGGGAGGGATGAAGGAACCTGGATACGTATGGACGCAGAAGAAAGAGCTTTCCAGGCAATTCCTTCTTCCACTGTGGTGTAGTGAACACCTCAATATTGCTTTGTTTGGCATCATGCAGAAACTTGGGAATGGCTTTTCTGCCCTTCCTTTGTGCTGGTAAAATGATGCCCAGTTTTGGAATCTGCACAGATCTGCTCTCAGTACAGCCCTCCCAGACTCTCCATCACAAGCTCATTCTAAATCTTGACACTGCTGCCTTCTTTCTAACTGAATGAATGCTTGTAGAAATGACTTCCCAACAAAAATACAGAGGTTTCATATCTGGGAAGAAATAAAGCACTAAAAAGATTCTGGAATCCCTCCTTCTGAACCTTTACTTAAAGCCTAAAGGATAACAGAACATGTAAAAAAAATCAAGAAACAAATCAGAAAACACAATATGATGATCGTTGAAGCAACGGTTTGCTGGGCACACCCTCTATGCCAGACACTTTACTTAAACCACATTTTATTTTTTTGAGGTCTAAGTGGATGTATTTTATTTTTCATGGTACTGGCTTGAAATTTCATGCAAAGGTGATGAGTGTTCATGTAATAAGCAGCTAAGTAACTTGTAAGTAACAAGTGAGCTAGAACTGGGCAGTTAGAACTGGACATGGAACAACAGACTGGTTCCAAACTGGGAAGGAGTATGTCAAAGCTGTGTATTGCTTATTTAACTTATATGCAGAGTACATCACGTGAAATGCTGGGCTGAAGCACAAGCTGGAATCAAGATTGCCAGGAGAAATATTAATAACCTCAGATACCCAGATGATACCACCTTTATGGCAGAAAGCAAAGAACTGGAGCCTCTTGATGAACGTGAGAAAGGAGAGTGAAAAAGATGGCATAAAACTCAACATTCAGAAAACAAAGATCATGGCATTTGGTCCCATCACTTCATGGCAAATAGATGGGGAAACAATGGAAACAATGACAGACTTTATTTTGGGGGACTCCAAAATCACTGCAGATAGTGACTGCAGCCATGAAATTAAAAGACACTTATTCCTTGGAAGAAAAGCTATGACCAACCTAGATAGCATATTAAAATGCAGAGACATTACTCTGCCAACAAAAGTCTTTCTAGTCAAGGCCATGGTTTTTCCAGTAGTCATATAGGGATGTGAGAGTTGAACTATAAAGAAAGCTGCATGCCAAAGAATTGATGGTTTTGAACTGTGGTGTTGGAGAAGACTCTTGAGAGGCTCTTGAATGGCAAGGAGATCCAACCAGTCCATCCTGAAGGAAATCAGTCCTGAATATTCATTGGAAGGACTAATGCTGAAGCTGAAATTCTAATACTTTGGCCACCTGATACAAAGAACTGACTTATTGGAAAATACCCTGATGGTGGGAAAGATTGAAGGTGTGAGGAGAAGGGCATGGCAGAGGATGAGATGGTTGGATGGCATCACCGACTCAATGGACATAAGTCTGAGTAAACTCCAGGAGTTGGTGATGGACAGGGAGGCCTGGCATGCTGCAGTCCATGGGGTCACAATGACTGAGTGACTGACCTGAACTGAACTGAACTGAGCAAGTGAGTGGTAACTGTGGGCAGCTTGCTCTTGGCAACAAGCATGGAGGCAGTGGCAGGAGTCTTTGGAAGTTGCTTCCACTTAATCAGTGAATCAGGGTGGGAGAGAAGTGTCTTCTCTGATTGGTCCCTGGCATCTGATCACCTGATCACAGCTCTGTTCATTGGCCAGACAGGAGTGATTGTGCTCCTGGGACTCTGTGCTGCATGAGTCAGAAGTCATAGCAGAGGCAGATACGCCCTGAATCAGGGGTCCCCCAACTTCTGGGGCACAGCCCAGTGCCTCATTTCAGATCAGTGGCAGCATTAGATTAGAAATAAAATGCACAATAAATGCAGTGAGCTTAAATCATCCCAAAACCATCCCTCCCACTCTGCGGAAAAATTGTCTTCCATGAAGTTGGTCTGTGGCACCAAAAAGGTTGGTGACCACAGTCCTAAGTGACACAGGGTCAGTCACCCAAAGAGGGAGAGAAAACTTGCCTGGAAGCCCATGTCTGGGGCAAGCAGACCAGAGGCTCTGCAGGCATGACAGCTGCATTGGGACTGGACTCTTGGCTGGACAAGGGCTGGCTGTTCACAGCCCACTTATTTGGGTCTGGCCAAATATTGCTTCTCATAGATTTGCCCTAGCAGCCATTTCTACAGAGTAACACTAACTGGATGCCTCCTTTTTAAGATCTTCTGCCCAGGGACTCAGAAGCACTTCCTTGGATTTCAGATCTGTTACTTTTAAAGCTCAACCTAGAAGGAGTGACGGGGATTTTAGGGCAGAGGCAGGACTGAAGGTACAGTCTCCGTCGTTTTTGGCCTCTGAAACTCCTGGCATGAGGGACTGAGAGTCTGTCCTCTGCAGGTCCAGAGGTCCGGGGAAATTGGCCTCAGCCCACATCCAGGCAGCCAAATGCGGCTGGAGAAAAGCACACTCCACGAAGACTGTCCATCTGACATTCACAACCACCGACTCCCAATGGGCCTCCAGATATTCATGTTCTGTTTGCCCAATGGAGGAGTCACTTTCCCACTCTCTTACACATCTAAGAGACTTCTCCCTCTCTCCACGAATCTTCAACCTTCTCTCCTGTCCTGTTACATTGATAAAATGGAAGCAGCTTCTAAAGACTCCCACCACTGCATCCACGCTAGTTGCCATGGGCCAGCTGCCCACAGTTCTTTGCTCACTTATCTCCATGGCCCATTCCATCTCAGCATCCAGGCTCATGACTTCAACACTTCCCTCCCTTTCTCCCTCATTGATCACTCATCCTCTACTCTTCTGGATTATTCCAATTGGTGTCTGAGCATGCTCTTGTTTCTCTCATTTAAAAAAAAAAAGTGTTGATGAAACAATATTTCTCTTGGCCCCACTTCTTCCACCAGCTTTATCTTCAAATTCTTGCTTCCCTTTGAAGCAAAGCTCCTTGCCTCCCGTTTCCTTGACCCCTGTTCTGTTGGGTTGCATTGCCTCCCCAGCTCTGTGGAAGCTGCTCTTCTGAAGCCCCATTAACAGCTCCTTGTTGTTAAGACCAGTCCTCGCACCCCATTTGTGAGACGTCAGCCCCTCACTCCCTCCTCCTGGCTGCATGGTTTCCGTTGGGTTGGTTTCCAACAGCACGTTCTTTTCTCACTCTTCCCTCTTCTCTGTCTCCTTTGCTGGTTTCTCCCTGGGTGTAGTGTGTGCGTGTGTCTGGGGTGGGTAGTTTGTAGACCTCCTTTCTTCTCCAACATGCTCACTCCCACATCGATCGCAGGAGTATGGTGGCTTTAATCACCATATGTATGTGATGATCCCCAGCTTTTATCGCTAGACCCTACAGCCCCGACAAACACCAACGGATACATCCAACTCCCATCCTGACACATCCATCTGGCATCAGTAGGCACCACACACCCTCCATGTAAATGCTCAACTACTGGCTTGTTTCAGACTTGTTTCACCAGGGGTCTCTCCTGTCTCTTTATGGCAACTCAACCCTTACATTCGCTCAGGACCAAAACCTCAGTGTCGTTGCCGACTCTTCTTTAATTTCTTTAATCCATCCCATCTATGAGGGACCCAACTGACTCAACCTTCAAAAGGTATCTAGAATTTACCAATTTCTCAGCATCTTCACTGCCACCAGCCTGCCCCAAGTCATGTCATTATCCATCCATGCTTCTATTGGGCAATGCTTTTTAAAAATTATTAATTAATTAATTTGGCTGCATCAGGCCCTTGGCTTGCAGCACATCTCAGTTGCATCTTTGCGGAATCCTCATTGTGGCAGGCTGACTCTCTTGTGGCACACAGAATCATGAGTTCCATGGCACACGGAATCATCGGTTGCGGCATATCGGCTTAGTGATTCTGCGGCATGTGGGATCTTAGGTCCCCTACCAGGGATCAGACTTGAGTCCCTTGCATTGCAAGGTGGATTCTTAACCACCGGGCCACCAGGAAAGTCAAAAGGCAATGCCTTTTATGTCCCGTCACTTCAACAGATCAAAGCCTCTCAAGGGCTCCCCTTGCCCTAGGGTCAATTTTATATTGTGGTTTCCAAGGCCTGAGCCAGGCCCACTCACCAGCCCTTTTCAAGAAGGGGCCAGTGTTCAGAAAGTGGGATAGAATGAGCTCCTGGTGGGTGTAAAGATCAGAGGGGTAAAAAAGAGGGGGGCATGAAGGTCACAACCAACAACACTGAGATGCAGTCTGAGACCCAGAATCAAGTAGGCCCCCATGGTATCATGAGTTCACAGAAATGTATGTAGAGGATGCAGGACCCACCAATGACTCGTAACATAGTGAGTGGGGTTCCGGACCCTTCTCCAGGAATAATAAATACTGTGAATATATGAACCAGGCCTGACAACACTATGATATGAGCAGTACTATTACCCCACTGTATGGATGAAGACATGGAGCCCTAAAGATCGATGAAGCTCTGTGTTTTGGCCACACAGGCGGGCTCAAACCCTGGCAATTTGCCTCGGGAGCCCATAGAACGGCCGTGGTATGAGCATCCCTTGCACAAAGGGATCTTTCTGATGACAAGTGTGGAAGGCGGGTGGCAGGCTACCAGATCACAGTGTAGATCCAGGACCTGCAATGAGTACCAGGCGGAGGACTGTCTCATCCTACAGAACCCCTTTCAACAAACCTCCAATCATCCCATAAATGATTATTTACCTTCCACCCTCTAGTGCCAGGCACCCTTCTAGAGACTGCCCACCAGGGTCTCTGCATTCATGGAGAAAAGTCTGAAAACCTGTCTTGTGTGGACACCAGCAACCCCCTCACAGAACAGACCCTGGCCGTGACCCATGCCATCACAGGCTCCATCCCCAACACTGTGACCTCATTTTCTCCCTACATGTAGGTCTCCCTGAATCCTCCTTCCCTCTTGACCATCTTCTGGACTCAGTTTCCTGTTTACAGCCTCCTGATGCCCACCAGACATGCGGCTCTGTACTGATTCCCTGACCTGCTCAGTGGCTGAAGGCACACATGTAGCCTGGACCAACCAGCTTGGACTCTCACCTGGTGAGGGGTGCTGCATGTAAGACACACTGGGGAGGCTGTGGAAGAAAGGCTTTGGCCCCCCACCGCAAGTAGCCAGGAGACAGTGCGTGACTGCCCACCTCCTGGTGCAGACAGAGGTTTAATATAGAGACCAGCTTGTGTTCATCCATCCATCCCCGCATCCATCTGTCGATGCATGCATCCATCCATCATTCATTCAACAGCAAATATTCGTGGGGCGTCTACTATGAGTCTGGCACTGTTCGAAGCACTTGAAATACATCACTGAATAAAACAGATGCATAACTGAGTCACTTTGCTGTACAGTAGAAATTAGCACAGCATTATACACCAACTATCCTTCCATAAAAAATAACTTTCTAAAAAAGCAAACGGGTGAGCTTAGGCCAGAGCCCTGAAGGGTCGATAGGTTTGGAACTGGCTTGTTGTGGCCGCCAGAGGCGGGTGATGGAGAGGGGAGGAAGGGCAGGGAGTGGAAAAGCTCAGTTTCAGATCGTGGTCTGTCCTTTCCTCATCTTGTGACCTTGGATACGGGAACCTTCCTCTCTTCCAGTCTTCAAGGTTTTCAATCTTGCTTTACCAGCAGAGTCATTATTTTAAAAAGACATTTCTGGTGGAAGCCAAATTTATAATGATCATGGGTCCACTCAGAAGTATGCTCTGATTGAGAGGGGTGGCCTGGAGTCCTACCAAGCAGAATGTACCCCCAAATTGTGCGGAGGAGGGGCTGGCTCTTAGGGGGTCTCCATCCCATGCCTGGGGCTCTGTGGAACACACAGAGGCCCCAGCCAGGAAATCCTAAAGGCTCTCTGGCTTTGATAGGTGGTGATGTTGTGACTTGGAAGTGTTGGAATTCTGAGTGTAGTAGCTGGGGATGAGGGAGCCAGCAGCAGGGGTGGAGAAGTCTAAGGGGGCAGAGGTCTGGAGCAGCAGGAGGGGACCAGGGGGTGAGCCACCCATTCCTAGGGAAGGGCCGTTCCTGGGACAGCAGCCTGCTTGGGGATGGAGCATCCACCTGGTACGCCCACCTCCGGAGGTCTCTCAGTCATCCTGCTCTTTAGGAGGTCTCTGCTGTCAGGACCCCCTGCCAGATGCACCTGGCATTTGCCAGCTGGCTTCTAAATCTTTTGTCCCTTACTGTGTAATATCCCCTTTGGAGACATGGTGATGGATAGGACACAGCCCGGTCCTGGAGGCACGCACAGTCTGGGCGGGAGGATGCCAGACGGGAGGGAGACTTTTGCAAGTGGGATGGAGACTTGGGTGGAGGCAACTGCAGGCCAGAGCAGGCACCCCTGCCTGTGTCTGCAGGAAGCTTGGAAAGTGCCCTCAGAGCTGGGACTGAAGACCCAGTGAGCTGAGCGGGGGACCTAGGCAGGGAGTGATGGAGGCACGGGGAAGGACCCTGGGCCTAAGGACCAGCGTGTGCCGAGGTGCAGGGCTGATGGAGGGTGACCTGGGACCAAGTCTGTCTCCACACAGAAGCTCGTGCATGGAAATCAGGGCTCACACATCCCTCCTGGGAAGCCAACGCCCTACGAGAAAAGGTGTGTCAGCCACGGATGTGACTCTGCTGACCGATGGAACAAGCTCTGTTTACTGAGCAGTGACATCAACTCATTGTTACAAGGATGGGGGTTCGCCCACAATGACCTGTTCCTGGAGTAAAAAGCCACATCAGACCCGATATTGGAATCGCGTGTTGGTTTTTAATGACACACCGGTTGACTTCTCATCCAAGTGGAGCTTCTCGGAGACTCCTTTAGGGAACGACTGTCCGGGCTCCCCGGGGGGGAGGGAAAGGAAAGGGGTCTTGGAGGAGCCTCGCCTACATGTGAGAGCAATCGCGGCCACCTCAGGGCAAAGACTTCTCTCTTTATCACATAAATCCTGGAGGAACTGTTCAGGGGGCTGGTTTGAAGGGAGAGGTACCCAGGAGGGGGACTTTCCCCACATCACCTCCTGGGAGACTCTCTGGAGTCCAGAGACCACTCCCCTCTCATACCTTCCCAGGAGCCTCGGGAGTTGTCATTCCGTTCTTACTTCTGCTGAAAAAACCTGATCAACGTACCTGGTTCCAACACGACAACCATCACCCCATCCTGACTTCATTCTTCCCAGCTAACAAATAGCACCTCTCTCCCTGACCCCCTCCCCTGCTCCATTCCTGCCTGTATGTGCAGGCTAAGTCACTGCAGTCGTGTCTGACTCTGTGCGAGCTCATGGACTGTAGGCCTCCAGGCTCCTCTGTCCACAGGATTCTCCAGGCAAGAATACTGGAGTGGGTTGCCATGCCCTCCTCCTGGGGATCTTCCTGATCCAGGGATCGAACCCTCATCTTCTATAGCTCCTGCCTCATAGGCAGATTTTTTTACTGCTGAGCCACTGGGGAAGCCCTATCCCTGCTCACACAGTGGTTTATTCCAGCTGGGGCTTATACCTCATCCCTCTGCCCCATCGGGGAGCCTGCTGGGGGAGCTGATGGCCTCTTCCATCCGTAGAAATAGTCATGCCCATGGATGTGCACCTCGCCAGGGTCCCTGCCCACAAATCCCTTCTGAGGATGCTCTGAAGCCCAAGGTCACCCCTCACTCACACGTGACACAATTTATTCCTGAACATCATCTTTGCAGCTGACTTTATATCTATCTATAGAAACATATATGAAAATATTTGAGTATATATATATTTAATTTCTTTCTTCACAGTTCTACACTTTCTCCACTTCTACGTCTTTTGGAAATTACCAAGTCATTATTTATGAATCTTCCCAGGAGGCACCAGTGGTGAAGAACCCAGCTGCCAATGCAGGAGACATGAGACGCAGGTTCGATCCCTGGGTCAGGAAGATCCCCTGGAGGAAGGCATGGCAACCCACTCTGGTATTCTTGCCTGGAGATTCCCCATGGACAGAGGACCCTGGCAGGCTATGGTTCATAGGGTCGCACAGGGTTGGACACGACTGAAGCAGTTTAGCACACACCCAACAAGTCCATCCTAAAGGAGATCGGTCATGGGTGTTCATTGGTAGGACTGATGTTGAAGCTGAAACCCCAATACTTTGGCCACCTCATGCGAAGAGCTGACTCATTTGAAAAGACCCTGATGCTGGGAAAGATTGAGGGCAGGATGAGAAGTGGATGACAGAGGATGAGATGGTTGGATGGTATCACCGACACAATGGACACGAGTCTGAGTGAACTCTGGGAGTTGGTGATGGACAGGGAGGCCTGGCGTGCTGTGGTTCATGGGGTCGCAAAGAGTCACACACGACTGAGCAACTGAACTGAACTGAACTGATTTATATGGGTCATATGTAATTGGGAGCAGGGATTTCTTCGGCCCCGATGTTCAGGGCTGCGGACAGTGGGCTGCTGGCAGCAGGCTCTCTCCCAGGGGCTGAATGCGCACTCTGATTCGACTCGGCTAGTGGGCAGATCAGAGTGACCTCCTGGACAATTAGGTTCCTGTGTTGATTGGACACAATGAGGGGCTGACCTGTCCTGCTGGGGGCTTGAGGGGCACTCAGGATCAGGGCTGAGCGTGTGGGTGAAGCTGGGAGAGAGCAGAGCCATTCTCTCCCTCCCTGAGCAGGGAGGAGACCAACCGGGGGTGTGGCTTCCGTGGGACTTCCTGAGCAGCCTTGCTCCCAACGGAGGCTCTGCTTGGAGGTCAAGCGGGGAGACCTGGAGGGTCAACCCTTCATGCAGAAACAGGGGAGCCATGCAATGCAGGAGAGCCCGGGTAGATTCCAGGTCAGGTAGATCCTCTGGAGAATGAATAGGCTACCCACTCCAGTATTCTTGCCACTCCAGTATTCTTGGGCTTCCCTTGTGGCTCAGCTGGTAAAGAATCTGCCTGTAATGTGGGAGACTCTGAGTTCAATCCCTGGGTTCAGAAGATCCCCTGGAGAAGGGAAAGGCTACCAACTCCAAGATTCTGGCCTGGAGAATTCCATGGACTGTATAGTCCACGGGGTCGCAGAGTAGGACACGACTGAGTGACTTTCACTTTCACCTTTTTTTCAACCCAAATCCTCACTGACACCAGGCATGGTGCAGCCTTTCCTGTAAAGTTCCACATAGCAGTTTCGACTCTGTGGGCTGTGGTTCCATTGCAACCACTCAGCTCTGCCGTCTCAATGCAAAAGTGGCCGTAGACCAGGCCTAAGTGCCCGGGGGCAGCTGTGCTCCTGTGAAACGTCCCTTACACAGCAGCAACAGACAGGATTTGGCCCAAGCGCTGCAGTTTGCTCTCCCTTCTCTGAGCTTGTGACTCTGACTTGAGGCCTGGATGTTGATCTCTGGGTCCTGACTTTCTTCTCCATGTGCGGCGTCTATTTGCCGAGCCTGTCTTCTGTGTTTCCAACCCGAGGCTGGCCCCCCAGCCCCACCTGCAGGCCATGTCCTCTGCCCGGGCTGGACCCCAGTTCCGACTGACCTGCTGCAACAGTGCACGGAGATGGAGAAGCCAGAGGACAGAGCGGAACTGCTCAAGGGGGAGCGTGTGCGTATCTGTCTCCGGGGTGGACGGGGAGGAAGAGAATTCAGCCAGGATGCGCTTCTCAGCTGAGACTCCAACTGACAGTCTCTCTGGCCCAAACCAACCTCAGGGAATTGGGGGAAGGGTTGGGTTGGGGCAGCTCTGGTCCAGGCTGCCTTATATATGTCTTTGAGAGTCTGGACTGAAATATCTTTTGGCTTTTCTGCATGTCACCTGAAGCCAGTGGAGGGCCTCCAGAGGACAAGCATGTCCTTCTGTCCTGCTGGGTTCAGGCTGCTCCGCACCTCAAATGCAACCCCTGGGATGTCACCCTTTCTTCCTGGGCTTGAAGCCTATTGGAATTGGATGGGGCCAAGCAAGGCCACTGGATCTTATTGTGTTTTACTGACAAGTCAACCCAAACTCAGGGAGATAAACACCTCGCCAGCATCACATGGCGGTGAACCCAGGTCTTCGAGCTCAGGCACCTCTTCTGGACTTGTACCCTCCTCCCCACTGTGCTCCCTTCTTGATGCTTTTCTCCAGAGTTTCCTGAGTTTGTCACATTTTCATCCTAAGAAGAAAACGCCAAGGAAGGGTCTTCTCCCCCACAGCTGACGGTGGTCCCAACTTCCTCCGGCTCTAACCCACCCCCGCCCCACCCAGGAAGCCACCTGGGTTCAGATGGGTGAGGCAGGTGAAGCATCCTTTGCAGGTAACTCGTGGTGCTCCTTGAGTGAGAGTTCATCAGGATAAGAAATGATTCACCTGCCTCCAGAAGAATGAAGCCCCTTCCCCTGGCTTCTCAGCCCTGCAGGTGGTCAGGAAGCAGACCCCCACCATCTGCATTCTCGCCATAAAATGTGCACTCTGGTAGTGTGAGATACTGGCGATTCTTCCTGTATTTTTTTTTTTTTTAAGGCTAACATGAAATAATAACAAGAGGACCGAGGAGATCTAATTAAGACTCCATAAAGTCAGGGCTGGTGTCTCCGTGATCTGGCTAGAGCAAGATTCTGGCTCTCCTTGCACCCTGTCACGGATACAAACGAGTTCTCAGCTCCTCCTGTGTGCAGAGCAGGCTCTCGCACTCCTCTTCATTAAGGGGCTCCAGGGCCCTGCAGCAGAGCTTAATGGGAGCTGAAATTAGCAGCCTCTGGCTTTGGCACGGAGGTTGGACCAGGGAGTCCTAGGAAGAGGAATCAATTTCCCTGGCTTTGGGGGTTGAGGACACTCAACATCAGGCATCTGAGTGACCTTGAAAGTATTTGAAGGGCAGTCAGGTGAGTCCCCTGGTGGCTCAGACTGTAAGGAATCTGCCTGCAGTGAGGGAGATCTGGGTTCGATCCCTGGGTTGGGAAGAGTCCCTGGAGAAGAGAATGGCAACCCACTATACACCAGTATTCTTGCCTGGAGAATTTCATGGACAGAGGAGCCAGGCGGGCTACAGTCTATGGGGTTGCAAAGAGCTGGACACAACTGAGTGACTATACTTTCACTTTCCTGACAGTCACTGCTCACTGTGTACAGGATGAGGTTCAAGACCCTTGCTGTGAATGGAAGTGGCTTCAGGCTGGTTCCTCTGCGTCTTCTCCCTCCCAGTTTCCTGATCTCTTCTCCCGCCCCGTCTCCTGAACCACACACACTGTGGTCGCAGGGTGTTACTCTCTGGGCAGCCCCTGCGCTTTTGAGTTTCTAGAATGCCCTTCTTTCTCCTCCCTGTGGCCAATGTTCGAGGCTCACCTCCAGATCATCCTCTCCAGGAGATAATTTTTAACCCCTAGACACAACCACCAGACTCCCTCCCTTCTGTCAGACCCTCAAAAACACTCCGACCCCCACCCTCACTGACATCCTCTGGTCCTGCCTGGACCGCAGATCCTGTGATGGGAGGGAAGGGTTCTTCAGAATCACAGGGCTTCCCTGGGGGTGTGACCCGTGGCAGTCCATGCTTTTCCGGGGCGGGGAGGGGAGGAAGGAGCCAGGATGAGGGCAAGGTGGTCATAGAGGAGGAAAGGCCACTTGACCTTCAATCTGCTCTGGATTTGGGCATTTGGAGGAGAAGCAAGGTGATGCCCCGCTTCCTGGCTCCATCCCGGTTCACTCGCTGCCCTGAACACAGGCTCTTAGGTTCCTTCCTCTGCATTTCTGTCTTCCATCCACCTCTACGCTTCATCACCACCTCCCATCACCACCCCTGCTGGTTGCACTCACACACTCAGGGCGTATGGGCGCTTCTCCAGGACAACTTGGAGGTGGAAGAGTTTTAAACTGGATGCGATCCCTCACTGAGACCATCTTCTCAGCCTCCAGTCCTGGAGAATCAGGGTATGTGGTGCCGTTCTACGTGCCCATTTCTTTCAGGTGCGAACCTCTCTAATTATCAGTAAGGTTGCACCGCAGATGCAGACAGCTCTTTTCAATGACTCTGAATTTTGCTGTGTCTATTACATGTGGATTTTAAGTCAGTTTCTGCAGAAGCAGACCCGGGAACCCTTCCTAGGAGAAAGTGGGGAGGGCTTGGGTGAGCAGACAGGGGAGGGGAGAGGCCAAGGATGGTGGGCGGGGCGGCCCCCGCTACCCTGGAGTGGCAGTCACTCAGGCACTCCTCTGCTTGTCTGCTTGGCCCTCATTGTTGGGTTTTCACACCCAAATGAGCCATTGCCTATGGGGGCAGGAGATGTAACCCCCCAGGGCCCTTAGTTCTCTGGGCCCTGCTGACTCGGGGGACCCAGGGCAGACCCGGGAAGCAGTCCAGGTGCTGGCCCTTAGACATGAAGCTTGCAGAGGCGGGGAGATGGGTGGACACAGAGAAGGGGGTACAGTGGGTCTGAGTGGACCCACTATTGCAGTGGGTCACATCTATTGCAGTGCGCACCCTGAACCTAACATCATGAGAAACCACAGACCTCATACACCACAGCCTTACCTTGCTGTCTTCTGCAGGGAAAACGAGGTCAAGAGGAAGATGGGTTGCAGAGATCGTGAAGGGTGGAGCCAGGGCCGAAATGCAGAACTTCTGACCTGTGCCCCTAGGCTGGTGTCCCCTAGGGACACTCATATCAACATATGTGCGTGCTTAGTCGCTTCAGTTGTATCCGACTCTTTGCAACCCCACGGACTGTAGCCCAGCAGGCTCCTCTGTCCATAGGATTTTCCAGGCAAGAATACTGGGGCGGGTTGCCATGCCCTCCTCCAGGGGATCCTGCCGACCCAGGGATCAAACTTGTATCTCTTATGTCTCCTGCACTGGCAGGTGGGTTCTTTACCACTAGAGCCAAGTAAGCAAAAGGTGTCCGCTGGTAACCCAACTGGATAAAACTCCGTTTATTTGTTCTCAACTATTTTCAAAGTAGTTAATAATAATGCAAAGAGACTTCTTCTCTTTAAAAACATTTGCAGATTTCTATTAAACTGCGAGGTCCCCTGGTGTCTGTGAAGTCAGCTATTTTACAAGAACCTGAATACATGCTGTATTTCCAGTTCCTTGCCCTTCTGCCCTGCCATCCTCCTCTGTGCCCTGCCCTGCCATCCTCCTCTGTGCCCTTCCGCCCTGCCATCCTCCGCTGCGCCCTGTCCCACAGATCCCTGAAACATGGACAAGCAACTTGCCTGCTTTCCCACAGGTGATGAGTGGATGAAATGGGAAGAAAACCCAGACCCCATCTTAAATCAAGTTGAAGGTCAACCCTATCTCTAAGACTAAGTCTTTTATTTTTTCCTTGCAGGTTCTAAGAGAAACAAAGGAATTGTAAATGGGGCCTGTGTGTTTGTTAGCATCACAATCGGATTGTTCGGATGATTGTCAAGAATTGATCAAGAAATGGTCATGCTTGCAAGCTTATCTTATGTGACATCAGCATAAATGCTAAGCTCCAGCCTGTGCCATGAACCCTGGCAAACCCTAGACAAGCAACACCCCCTGTCCCCACCTCCATGGCACTGAACTCTTCAGCAAAGTTTCTCAAACAAATCACCCAGCTGTTGCCATCATTCCCACATGACACATTTGCTATCCTCACCCATGGCTGTTTAGGGACCAGGGAATGAGTTTGACACAACTGGTTGTCCTGGGCTCCCCACTCAAATGGCATCTTTTCTGCATCTAATCTGAAGAAACAGAATGTGGCTGAAGCATCATAACCAGCAAGACTTGGCAGTGTCACATGTCTGCTAGTAGCATTTTAAAAATTAGGTGCATTTTTTTTTTGCCATTGCAATTCTCTGAGCACTATTAACAAGTCATAAGGAAGAGCGATACGGACATCTGACAAAAAGCAATTAGGGTTTCCAGTGCATTTGGGCGAGGATCCCAGCAGGCAGACAGAAGCAAGAAAAGGCAGATCCAATCCTGGATCCTTGTCATCGTTGTCTGTGGTGCGGGGCAGCGTGGAGGGGAGTGTGCAGGACAGAGTCTAACGGCAAACTGACAAATGAAACTAACAACCATCAGGACCAAATGAACACACAGGGTCCTAGCTAGGTCCGACCATCCTTGGGAGATTTCTAATTTCCTATCTAAGACCAGAAGTGTAACCGAGCAGAACCCTATGGTAGGTGGGTGCTGCCTGCTTCTTGTTTATATAAAAACTTTAGCCTTCTAGGCTTTCTCTGAGTTCCAAAGAATAAATTTAACCAGAGAAGTGAGAAAATGCAACAACAAAGGAAAATCGTCAAGCAAGACAAATGAATAACTGTTTCACCATTAAACAAAGTCAGAGACACTTGGCTCCTCCTCAAGGGCTGTAGATAATATTCTGAGCCATATTCTTAGAGCTGTTTTGCAGATACTGAAACCCTCACCAGGTGGGAGAAGTTAACTGCATGCTGCCCACAGCACGTAGACCCCAAACAGGCTGGAACGTGAAAGTTGTTGATACTGACTCCCAATTACCTCACCACCAACCCATCAGAAGCTTGTCCACATTCTGGTCACATACACTGCAATCCTCTCCCTTGTCTTGCCTTTAAAAATCTTTCCCTGAAAGCCACTGAGGAGCCTGACCCTTTTAAGCCCTAGCTCCTGGCCTCCTTGCTTGGTGCCCTGCAGTAACCACTGCACTTCCCTTCACCACCACTTGGCGTCAGCAAACTGGCTTTACTGCATGCTAGGGGGCAAGCAGACCCAAGTTTGGTTCAGTAACAAAAGCGCTTTCTTTCCTGGTTTTGGTGTTTGACGATGATCCCACTTCAGATAATGTCCCGTTGAGACTGGAAACTTCTTTCAGAGACGCTCCTGAGGGACTGTCTGGTTTTGGGCCTGGATTTCTTTCAAGTGAAAGTGAATGCGTGGTATAGCCATGTTTGTTTGCATTCAGCCGCAGCTTTGAGAGTCCTGGACACTCGGCCTGAAACCTCGCAAATTCATCTGGAACGGGGCGATCATACCATCACTGGGGCACAAACAGGGCCCCTTAGCAAGATCGCTTATACCAGGAGACAGCCTCCCACGAGGAAACCTATTACTCCATGCTTCCTCTTACTTTAAATTTGAGTTATGTTTAGAGCTGTGGAATTCTTAGCAATGTGAAATGTGCACGATGCCTCTCAGCTGCAGAGTATAAAATGGGGAGAATCATGCTCAGGGCCAGTCTGGAGTCTCTTGTTATATAGGCCAGTTTGGGGGGCGGTATTATCTATGCTTTAATGGTGATGTCTGCTAATGGTTGGAATGTAGTCACGAAGGAGAACAGCATGGAGGTTCCTTAAAAAACTAAAAATGGAGCTGCCATATGATCCAGCAGCCCCACTCCCGGGTGTGTACCCAGAGGAAACCAAAATTTGAAAGACATGTGCACCTCAGCGTTTATTGCAGCACTATTGCCAACAGCCAAGACATGAAGACAACCCGTGCTCACTGACGGAGGAGCGGACAAAGAAGATGGGACACACGCGCACACACACGCACGCACGCACACACATGCATGCACACGCACACACACGCACGCACATACACAGACACACACACCACACAGACACACGTGCACACAGACACACGCACACACACGCACACACAGACACACACACACTCACACACATGCACACACACATACACATACACAGACAGACACACACATGCACACACATGCGCACACAGATACACAGATACACGTGCACACACATGCCCCCCCACACACAGATACACATGCACACACACACACACATGCACATGCACACACACAGAGACACACACACGCACTCACACACATACACACACAGACCACACACACATGCACACACACACACATGACACACATGCACACACACAACCACACACACAGACACACACACGCACACATGCATGCATAGACACACAGACACGCACACACACGTGCACACATGTGCACATAGACACACATATACACACGCACACACACACAGACACACACATGCACACATGCACGCACAGACACATAGACACACACACGCATACACGCACACGCACACACAATGGAATATTACTCAGCCATAACAAAGAATGAAATAATGCCATTTTCAGCAACATGGATAGACCTACAGATCATTATACGAAGGGAAGGAAGTCAAACAGAGAAAGACAACTAGCATACAATATCACTTGTAAGAGGGATCTAAAGAAATGGTACAAGGAGCTTCTTTACGAAACAGAAGCAGACTCACAAACAGAAAACAAAGCTGTGGCTGACACAGGGGCGTGGTGCAGTGGGAGGGCTAGATCAGGAGGTTAGGGTTGACCTTCACACAAATACAAGCAGTTACTCAACAAGGCCCTCCTGTATAGCACAGGGAACTCCACTCCATACTCTGTAATAACCTATATGGGAAAGGAATCTGAAACAGAATCGATCTATGTAGATGTATAATGGCTTCCCGGGGGCCTAGTGATAAAGAGCCTGCCTGTCAGCGCACGAGATGCGGGAGATGCGGGAGATGGGGGTTTGATCCCTGGGTCGGGAAGATCCCCTGGAGGAGGGCACGGCAACCCGCTCCACTATTCTTGCCTGGAAAGTCCCATGGACAGAGGAGCCTGGTGGGCTACAGTCCACAGTGTTGCAAAGAGTCAGACACGACTGAAGTGACTCAGCACGCACATGTATGTATATGCTAGATCATTTTGCTGTATACCTGAAACTAACACAACATTTTAAATCAGATATACTCCAGTTTAAAAATAGTTGTGTCTGCATCGAAAAGAAAAGTTCCTGCAATTAAGATTAAGAAGCTACACGGGTCCTTGTGGGAGTAGCCAGAGGAGGTGGTGAAACTCCTTGAAACTGCACCTGTTTAGTTCCTGGCTGAAGAAGGTGAAAGAATTAGGTTAGCTCCAGAAACCAAGCCTTAAGATACTGTGATGCTGTGAAGTTCAGATTTTGTATCACAAGTTTTGAGCCTATTTTATCCTACATCAGACGAAAATAATACAGGTGCCTCTGTCGGGCTGTGTACATGCCTGGGACTTATGTGTTAATAAGATGGTGTGATGGCGGAAGGCCTGGTGTGGACTAAGTGCTCACAGGTGTTAACCGTGATTACTCTTATTTCTAAAGATAAGGTCTCCAGACTTATAAGTAAGAAACCAACATAAGAAATATAAGAAAATAATACCAGAAGTCTTTGGTTTTCTTACTCAGACAACGGGTTGCTTAGAGACTCAAATGTATGTAAAAGCACGGCTTCCCTGGTGGCACCGTTGGTAAAGAATCCACCTGCAATGCAGGAGACCTGGGTTTGATCCCTGGGTCAGGAAGATGCCCTGGAGAAGGAAATGGCCACCCACTCCAGTATTCTTGCCTGGAGAATCCCATGGACAGAGGAGCCTGGCGGGCTACAGTCCAGATTCGCAAGAATCAGACACGGCTGAGTAACTGAACTGTAATCAGAGTCATGGAATAGCACAGAGGAACGACTGAGAGAAACGCACGCCTGTAAGATCCTATAAACAGCTTGCAGTATTCTCTCACCTACGCACAGGGTCACCCCCTTTAGCTCCGTGGATCTTTTCCTTCTCATTTTCTTGTGTGTGACTTAAGGAAACTCCCCTGCCCATAATATGTGAATGATGAGTATCCCTGTTGGCTATATTCAAGAGTCAACTCCCAAGCGCTTCTCCCACAAAGGGGGCTCCCGAGTGATGTGGCCACTGCAGCCCTGCTGGGCGTGTGGATTTGGCCTTGAATCTGATCCATCCAGTTCTGGGTCCTTCTGGACCTGGGAGGGTTGAGTTGTATTTGGAAAATGAAACAGCCTAATAGCTCATCCAATGACCATGAAGACCTTTACATTTAAAAAAAAAAGTATTATTTATTTTTCTCCCTTTAAAAAATATATTTACTTTGACTTAGTTTTTTGACTGGGCTGGGTCCTAGTTGCAGCCTGTGGGATCTAGTTCCCTGACCAGGGATCAAACCTGAATCCCTTGCATTGGGCGCGCTGGGTCTTAGCCACCAGACGACCAGGGAAGTCCCAAGGCCTCTACTCTGAAAGCCTCTGGGCGCTCTGTTTCTGTAGGATTTGGGGCTGGCCTGGAGGAGAGTCAGGGTCATGGTTTCTTGGGAACTGGGCCACGCTCTAGAACCCTCCTGGACTCTTCAGAGGTGAAGACTTGGAAACCAAGACCTGAGCTCCCTGTGGTCCCTTCTGTGGGGTCCGTGTGTGAGCAAGGGGTCTTCTGCAGGGGCTCCTGGTCCCTGACTCTGCTCACCTTTCACACAGGGCTGGGCTGGCCTGGTAAAGCCCCGTTCTCATCCAACTCACTTCCTCCCCAAGAGAAGCCCCTCCTTATAGCTCAGACTCTCCCAACCTGGGAGGACCAAGCCTTGATCGGATGAGACCTCTGACCTCTGTCCTCTGACCCCAGATGCAATAGGTGTAGTCTCTGCTCATCAATCCCAGGACCCGAGCCCCCGGGGACATTATGAAGGACGCATCAATGAACTCTTCACTCACCAGGTCCACTAAGTTTCCCGTGATTGGGAGCAACAGAAAGAGACTCTGACTCGTCTAGGGGTGGGAGGGCATAGACATCAGAGATTAGCAGCGGGGGATTGCTGGTGTCCAGCAAGGCTGTTCTTTCCTCCTCCATCGTAAGTAGCTGGCGGCGTCGAAGCAGGGGGTGGTCGTCCCGAGGGGGACCAACATCCCCCGCTCCACACCTGCAGGTGCGGCCCGTGAGTGTGAGTGGCAGTTCCACGTTCCACCGCTGGGCTGCGCTGCAGGACCTCGCAGCTCATCCGTCCATCGCTCCCTCCGCCCCAGGCTTGAGCAGCTTTGTTGCAGTGGCTTTGGGACGCGCCTGGAACTGAGCGTGGCCGGGTGGCCGGCAGCGAGCCGGACTGTCCCTTTACAAGGAATGGATTTCTGCTTGGCTTGAGCCCTTGGTTCTGTGTTTTAGCAGTTTCACATAAAGTGAAAAGTGAACGTGAAAGTTGCTCAGTTGTGTCCGACTCTTTGCGACACCATGGACTGTAGCCTACCAGGTTCCTCCATCCACGGAATTTTCCAGGCAAGAGTACTGGAGTGTGTGCCATTAACAGGTGAAGACTGGAGGAGGCAGAGACAACTTTGGAAGCCTCCAGCAGTGGGACCTGTAGGGTCTGTCACCGCTCAGGTCCCTTCCTGATCACTGCTGAGCCCTTTATTGGTTCCAGTTTCAGAGTCCTGTGAGATGATGTAACTTGCCCAGTTTGGGTCTGGCCCAATTTCCTGGCCAGGGAGGCAGTGTCATCACAGAACTGTGAGCACTGAGGTGCCCCACATCTCTGTACATCCGTTTTCTCTGGAAAAGAGGACCGTTGGGCACTCTTGTTTCTTATACCAAGTATGTGCCTGAATCAGACGAGGCCAGGAACACAGGGAGGGCCAGGTATCTGGATTTTGGGGAAGAAGACGGGTGATTGAATAGACCCAGTTTGAAGAGGCGAGAGCTATACCCGAGGTTCTCATGGGCTATTCTGAGAGCTGATGGCACCAGAGGAAGACGCTTAGGAAGCTGTGCTGTGTCAAAGGCAGGGTTTCTGTTGTGGAAGGCATCCCCCCTGACTCGAGATGATACTGCAGCTCTAGCTGGTGGCCTAGAGCAGGTCAGGTCAATTACCCCTCTGAGCATGCTTCCTTATTTGTAAATGAAGATGATACACAGCCTGCTTGCTAGGGCAGAGGTCTGCTGTGCTAGCCTGAAGAGTGGAGAGGGCAGAAAGGAACGGAGAGGAGGTGCCATCCGTGTTCTGCTCGATCGTAAGCAGCTCCTTTGCCTCTTTCCTGCTTGTCTATTTCTGTTCCCCTTAAACCTTAACCATATAAATGAGATTACTAGTTAACATTTTAGGAGACCTGGGTTCCATCCCTGGGTCAGGAAGATACCCTGGAGAAGGGAAAGGCAACTCACTCCAGCATCCTTGCCTGGAGAATTCCGTGGACAGAGGAGCCTGGTGGACTACAGTCCATGGGGTCGTAAAGAGTCGGACATGACTGAATGACTGATACTTTCACTTTCTTTCAGGTAATATTTAACCGAACTCCTGATTTTTGCTTTACTGCATTTATGCCTCAGCTAACCTGTTGATTCCTTTTCTGGATTAAAACGAGTAAGAATGAAGAATTAAGAAAATAAAGAATGGGGACTTCCCTGGTGATCCAGTGGTTAAAAACTTTGTCTTCCAATGCAGGGGGTACAGGTTCAACCTCTGATTGGGGAGCTAACATCTCACATGCCTCGTGCCCCCCCCCAAATAAATAAAACAGAACCATATTGTAAAAGATTCAATAAAGACCTTAAAAATGGTCCACATTAAAAAAATTTTTTTTAAAGTTCAAGAATGACTGACTTTCTATCCTCACTTTCCCCTTAGCAAATCTGCAGGAGGACCACATGGGCAAGAAAAAATCCAAAGGGAAACAAGAGAAGCTGGCAGTCTGCACAGGATGGAAAAATGATGAAGAATCTGACGTCATGCTTTAATGATGAACTGAAATTGTTTTCTCCTTTTCCCTTAAAAAATTGTCAAGGTTGAGCAGAATCTTTGGAGTTGGCCTCTGGACAGGAGTCCATCTTCCCCCCAGATGAACTTTTCTAAATGAAGCATCTTTCCTTTCTATTGACACTTATCCTTGCTTATTGGCTTTGAACCTGAGTTTCATGTGTTGATTTGATTGGTCTACAGTGTCTGGTTATTCAACCCAACAGGATAGTATTTGTGAGTTGATATCCTTGGATGCCCAATTGTCTGTAATGAATCTGTTGTCAAAGGCTATTCTTATGTGATCTGGACGCCATCTGTGATAGCTTCATCTGTCAGTTTGGCTGGTCTACAGTGCCTGGTTATTCAACCCCATGGTAGCCCAGGTGTTGTTGTAAAGGGATTTTGTAGATGTAGTTCAGATCTACAGTTGATTGACTTTAAGTAAGAGATCATGCGATTATTCTTATTAATCTAGGGGGGCCTAGTGCAATCAGTTGGCATGTCTTAAAAGCAAAACCAAGGTTTCCCAAAGAAAGAAGAAATTCTGCCTCTAGCCTGCAGTCTTGACTCCTGCCCGAGAGTTTGCAGCCTGCTGGCCAGCCATACGGACTTCAAAATGCCAGCCCCAACAGTATGAGCCAGTTCCTTGACTGTATCTTTTTTTCCCTCTACGTAGAGATGAAATACCTCTCTACACTGCCCCCTTGTCTGTATCTATCTAGCCATCCATCTCTCTACATCTGTACCTATCTATCTATCCATCTACTAGAGAAAGGCACACACACACACACACACACACACACGCGTGCGCGCACACGCGCGCGCACACACATCCCCTGCTGGTTCTGCTTCTCTGGGGAGCACTGACTAATATCCCATATCATTGTGTCTTGGCCTATTCAAATGCACACTGGCCGGTGAAAGTTTAAGCAGCTCTTCATCAGAAGGTGGGACTGAGGTGTTGGCCCTGGAGGAGCCCTCTGGCTTCTCAACACCCAGCAATGGGTGGTTGGGCAGCCAGGCAGTCACAGGTTGATTTCCAAACTCTCCTCATTTCTGGGCAAATTATCCTTTATTCCCACATGGTTCCTCTTGCTGCTGCTTTCTATTATTTATTCCTTTGTATTTTACCCTTCTCCTTCTCTTTCTGAGGACATCTTTCTGATGTACTTGTATATTCTTTCATTTTGGTTTCTGCTGTTGTAGATTATATAGCAGATAGCATGCAGCACTCAACGTACATAAACAGAATGGAGTTGTTTCCTTCTTTTTTCCCCCCAATGCAGCACTGTGTCTGTACCATCTCTTCCTGTTTGTCCGTGTGCGTCTGGTCTGTTGATTCCAACTGCCACGGAGTGTTCCATCGTGGGTGTCTGCCATATTTATTTCATCTTCCCCCTCCCAAATGGACACAACCAGTACTCAGGACAGCCACATTCAGGCACTTTGAGAGCTTCTCTGTGATCTATACCCAGGAACAGACTTGCTGGGCCATGGAGTATTTGAGTGTTTAGTCTAAGCCCTCTGAGAATGGTCCCCAGAAGAGCTGCAGCCTCTACACACTCACAAACACTGCCAAGGGCCTCCACATCCCCACACCCTCGAAACCCACTGGCTTGATCCAGCTTTCTAGTTTTTGCTAAGCTGGTAGATGTTAAGTGACGGAACTCTGTGGTTTAATTTGCATTTCTCTAGGTGCAAGTGTCTCTCCTGTGCCTTCAGGATTTCCCTTTTGTGAACTGACTGTGGCTATTGATCACTTTCTTTGGGGGCTCCTGACTTCTTCTTGTAGATTTTTTTTTATTTGTGGGAGTTCTTTGAAGATTTTCAGTGTTAACCCCTCGTTAGTTTTAAATACTTCTTGTTGTTTGGTTAACTTACAATGCACAAAAATCCTTAATTTTGAGGTTTTCAAATCCATTAATTTTTTTTTTTTTTTTACCTTATGCTTTTTAGACTTTGTTTAAGAAGTCCCTTTCTAGTCCTGGGTCATACACCTATTGGCTTCTGTTATTGTCTGTTTATATTATCATTGTATCTTTCACACAGACTCCAGATGGTATTTAGTGCATCTGGAGTCTATCTTGAAATGTTGGGTTAGGTAAAGATCCAGTCCTGTTCTTAATCCGTTGAGCCAACTTTCCCAACACTATATATACTAAGAGTGTGTTCCTGTTTTTCTTTTTTTTTAATTTCTGTTTATTTATTTTTGGCTGTGCTGGTCTTTGTTGCTTTTCGAGGGCTTTTTCTAGTTGCAGGGAGCAGCGGCTTCTCTTGTTGCAGAGCAGGGCTCAGTAGCCATGGTGCACGGGTTAGCTGCTCTGGCACGTGGCATCTTCCCAGACCAGAGATCGGACCCGTGTCCCCTGCACTGGTAGGCAGATTCTTATCCACTGTACCACCAGGGAAGTCCCCTGTTCCAGTGTAACTGGTGGGGCTGTAAACTTCCTGAATATCCACAGGACTCTCTCTCAGCCCCTTTTCCCTTCCTGTGGCCTGCTTGTTCTCACATGTGCTGCCCTGATTCTGTTACTGTGGATTAGCAGGGTATTTAGTGGGCGGGTCTTCCTGCTTTATCCTTCATTTCCAAAGTTGACTTAATTTTCATGAGTTTTTTTTTTTTTGTCTAGATTGCTTTGATAAAAACTGGATAGAAACAGAATCTTATAAAGTGTGTGCAGTATGAAGAATAAAAAAAAATAGGACATGCAGCAAGCTCCTTACTCCTCATTGATAAAATGAAACATTATCTTTGAAGCTTCCAGTACACTTATCCACAGTTCATTCCTGCACGCCTGCTCTCGGGCAGAAGCTTTTTCTGGAATTCTGTGTGTATCATTCCATTGCTTGTCTTGGGAGTTTGTGTAAGGAAATAGGGATTGTTTCCGTTTAATCCTGTGTTTTTAGCTTGGAATTTTCTTTGCTTATATGTCAATGGAATGACACCCAGCCTTATTCTCCACTCACTTCCTTTCGGCCCTCCACATTACATTACTGAGATTACTCTCTGTTGTAGATTAATGTTCATGAACGTGGCTGCAGTACTCACTCCCGTTGCACTGTATGAACATACTCTATTTGTTTATCATTCATTCTCAGGTTGAGTGCGTTGAATCCAGTGTCTGGGTGACACCGGCAGGGCTGTCATAAACATCCTTCCGTGCTTCTCCTCTGGCCACGAGTGAGTATTTCTCTGCAATAGAACTTTTTAAACCGCTTGCCTTCAGGAGCTTTTTCACTTCTAAAATTTTTGGAGGACCTTAAAGAGTTATTAATGCTTCAGGAATTAAAAACAAGACACCTTAAAGATATTTATGAACTCATTTATAATAACAGTGATCTTAGAAGGGTGAAAATACTCAGTGTGATACCATAACGGTAGATGCATATCATTATATGTTTGGGCAAACCCACAGAGTGAACAATGCCGAGAGTGAACCTCACTGCAAACTATGGGCTGTGGGTGTTTTTGATGGATCAGTGTAGGTTCAGTAAATGTAACAAGTGTACCATCTGGTGGGGGATGTTGATAACGGGGAGGCTGTGCAGCTGTGGGAGCAGGGCTCATTTGGGAAAGATCTCTGTACCTTTCTCTCAGTTTTACTGTCAACTAAAAACTGCTCTAAAAATAAAGTCTTTCTAAAAGACATTCAGTTCAGTTCAGTTCAGTCGCTCAGTCGTGTCCGACTGTTTGCGACCCCATGAATCACAGCATGCCAGGCCTCCCTGTCATCACCAGCTCCCGGAGTTCACTCAAACTCATGTCCATCGAGTTGGAGATGTCATCCAGCCATCTCATTCTCTGTCATCCCCTTCTCTGTCTGCCCCCAATCCCTCCCAGCATCAGGGTCTTTTCCAATGAGTCAGCTCTTTGCATGAGGTTGCCAAAGTACTGGCATTTCAGCTTCACCATCAGTCCTTCCAACGAACACCCAGGACTGATCTCCTTTAGAATGGACTGGTTGGATCTCCTTGCAGTCCAGGGGACTCTCAAGAGTCTTCTCCAACACCACAGTTCAAAAGCATCAATTCTTTGGTGCTCAGCTTTCTTCACAGTCCAACTTTCACATCCATACATGACCGCTGGAAAAACCATAGCCTTGACTAGATGGACCTTTGTTGGCAAAGTAATGTCTCTGCTTTTGAATATGCTATCTAGGTTGGTCATAACTTTCCTTCCAAGGAGTAAGCGTCTTTTAATTTCATGGTTGCAGTCACCATCTGCAGTGATTTTGGAGTCCCCCAAAATAAAGTCTGACACTATTTCCACTGTTTCCCCATCTATTTGCCATGCAGTGATGGGACCAGATGGGATGATCTTAGTTTTCTGAATGTTGAGCTTTAAGCCAACTTTTTCATTCTCCTCTTTCACTTTCATCAAGAGGCTTTTTAGTTCCTCTTCACTTTCTGTCAGAAGGGTGGTGTCATCTGCATATCTGAGGTTATTGATATTTCTCCTGGCAATCTTGACACCAGCTTGTGCTTCTTCTAGCCCAGCATTTCTCATGATGTACTCTGCATATAAGTTAAATAAGCAGGATGACAATATACAGCCTTGACGTACTCCTTTTCCTATTTGGAACCAGTCTCTTGTTCCATTAGGTACTGATATAAGCAACTTATCTTTATGGAAAATGACTCTAGTTTCTGAAAAAAATTAATGAAGAGAGGCATTGTTCTACATTAAGAGAAACCTCTTTAGTGGATCTTCATGTCTGTTCCTACAAACTATTGTGTTTTTGTGAATTTTAAAAAAAATACTTGCTTACTTACTTTTGGCTGCACTGGGTCTTGGTTGTGGCATGTGGGATCTTTCCTTGGTGTGGATCTCTCCAAGCAGTTCTGTTGCAGAGAAGTACTCACTAGTGAACAGAGGAGAAACATATAAGGATGTTTATGGCCGCACTGATGGTGTAACCAGACACTGATCTCTCTAGTTGTGGCTTGCAAGCTCAGTTGCTGTGCAGCATGTGGGATCTTAGTTCCCTGACCAGGGATGGAACCTGTGTCTCCTGCATTGGCAGGCAGATTCCCAACCACTTGACCACCAGGGGGGTTCTTGCAACCTATTTTTACTTGTTTTGGTTGAAATATGTGGAGAAAATCTGGCTTTGCTCACATACAGAGTTGAAAATGATGGTAATATTTTAATAGCCTTTTCAAGTAATTGTGGGTATTCTCTAATTTTACACCGAAATTTGACAAGCAGGAATTTCTTAAGTGTCAGTTGCAATGTGAAATGTGAAAGGTGGAATCTTACCACTGGCAACAAAGAATATTAATTTCCTCCAAGAGTGAAAGATTCACTTCACTCATTTTTGTGAAAATATCTTTCAAATGTTCAAGACTGAGCAACTGGGTCTGCCTGTCAGTATTTGTTTCAAATAAAAACGGTGTTCCACGGAAAACATGGTCAGTTCAAGTGATCTCTCTTTCCTCAGTATCAACCTCACATTTCAATATGCAGCTGAAACATTTCAGGTGTATTTCTCATTTCATCACATAAAATATTAAAAAGATGTTTGTCAAGAGTTGAGATTTAATAAAGCTAATGCCTTTCTCTGCTTTAAGGACACGCTTAAGGAATAACAGCAACTTTTTTAAATTTATAAGTACCTGAAAATGAAACACACAGTGAAAAAATCTAATCACTTCTAAGTATTAGAATGATATTTTTTTCTTTGACCTTGCAGGACCCCTGTAAGAGTCTTGAGGGCCGTCAGGAGTTTGGGGACTATATGTTGAGTACTTGGTAGTGAAATTTCTGGGTTAAACGGGTGCTCCAGCTTCATATTTCCTAGACAATGTCAATTTGTTTTCCAAAGTGATTGTAGCAGTTTCCACTCCTACCAAGGATTCTCATTTCCTCGTGTTCTCACCATTTGTTACGATCACATTTTAAGATTTTGGCCAATATGGTGGACATGCAGCAGACCTCACCGTGGTTTTAATTTGAGATGCCCTGTCCAGCATCTTTGCTTATCTTCATCAGCTATTTGTGTTTCTTCTTCCATCAAGCATCTGTGTTCGGTCCAGCTTTTTCTTTCCTGATTGTTCTTGCTCCCTCTCTTACTTTCCTCTGTAGGCATTCGTTGTATAAAATGTGTTCCTCCATCTTTCTCTCTTTCCAGAAACATGTTTCTTCCATTTTCTTCCCCTCTTCTTTTATCCTGGGATCTGTCACACTTCTCAAGAGAAACTCTACATTTTTAGGAGGTTATTTTTTTCAGTCCCTTCTTAAGTCTGCTGGTATTGTAGGCAGTCCACATTGTCCCTCGCTACCTGTCAGCTGCTACCCATCACAACAGGCTCTGCTTTCAGGGACTGACACATCCCCAGAGGAGGAGGGCAGGGTGAGCGCTGCATTTGATAGGCAGGAAGTTAGCTAAGAATAAGGAGACGCGACACCTTTAGCTAACCATACAGTAGCTGCCTAATCCCACTGAGCGGTTTACATGCACACACCTCACACTATCCTGTACTAACCTTTGGTGGCCATTAGACTCATTAACTGCTCATAAATATTCCATGAACACATACATCTAATTATAACAGATTGAATTATGGGAAGGACATGTGCAGCAGAGCATCTTATTATATAGCTTGCAGCTGTCAATCAAGGCTGTCAATCAGTGACCCCCCTGGATTATGTAAATGATCCTGCCTTGAAAGCTCTGGATCCCAGCCCTCCAGGGCCTTTGCCTCCCTTCGGGTGGGCCACCTCTCTCTTTTGGTGTTCTGTCTGTTCTTTCTTTGTGTGTGTTCAGTTGCTCAGTTGTGATCAACTCTTTGCAGCCTGTTCTTTCTTCCCTTATTGTTAATAAACTTTCTTGCAACAGGCAAGATCTTAGATTCTTCTTAGCATCTTTACCAAGAACTGAGGCCCTCAGGAGGAAGGGTCTCCAGACTCTTCTGCTAAAACATCCAGCACCCTGCCCACATGACTTTTGTTCCAGGCTTTTGTTTTCTCGAAGGTTTGAGATCACTGCAGAGAGTTTATTAGTTGTCATGGATGGGAGACATGGAGAGAGAAGGGAGAGTTTTTGATGGAGGGAGAGAGGAGGAAGAGATTTCCAGGGGCTGGGGCTGGGCAGATGGTCCCCGGACCTGGCAAGCAGTGGGAAGCCACCATCCCCAACTGCGGCAGCTCCCTGGAGAGGGGATGTCATCTCAGATGACTGGGTGACTTCACAGCCTCAGCAAAGATTCCCATGCCCCAAAGAGAGCATGCAAGAGGCAAATCTTTGATCTCCAAGAGTCCACTGCAGCTGTGGACGCTGTGAATGCCAGTGCTTACTGTGGCTAAGTCAGAACTGGTGGTCTTGCACTGTTTCTGGACATTCCAGGAAGCTGAGTTCCGGGAAGTGAGCTGGGGATGGGGTCAGGCTTGAAAGAGGGAGGTTCTTTCTTGCCATCCTGGAAGGATGAGAACTTAAAATCAGATTTAGAAGAATAAAGAAGTGGGTATTTCTTACACACAATTTAAGGGACTGATATTTATGATCGCTAAAATCACAGCTCTGATTTTGTTTCTTCTGAGTGAGTATTGCTGGCTTTATCATGCAGAGATGCCTCACTTCCCTCTTGGGCCCAAGTTAAATTTTCCTAACTTCCTGCACTGACAGGCAATAGCAAACCGATGCCCAAATTTGTCAGTGAATTCCTAGATGTGTGTGGGATCCAGGAATCTATATTTTAATGAGTCCTCAAGTGATGTGTTTTATTTGGTAGGTGTTTCCTGAGTGGTTGGTGAGGCATATAGTTTCACCGGGCCCCGTCTCAGTAGCTGATCTGCAAGGTGGTTGTCAGTATTAATACCACCATCTGCAGAACGTCCAGCATGAGGGGCAATGAGTGGTGGGTACACAGGGAGGTGATGCTTGCATTTAGCTAAAAGGTTGAGTAGAAGTTGGCCAAAGAATGGTGAGGAAAAAAAAAGACCAGCACACTCTCCAGAGAGCATGACACCTGGTGGGCAGGTCACTCCATGTAGCCAGATTAAAGGGTCAGAGTGTGTCCACAGGGAAGCTGCTGGAGGCTTGTGAGACTCAGGTCTCCACATGCCAAGGGGCGTAAGTGGGAAACGGCGTATTTGGCAAATGGACTGGAAGGGCGAGGGGAAGGAGCGCCTCCCGGTGAGGGGCTGTCCCAGCAGTTCAGCTTCCCCTGCCTGGCCATGCAGGGCTGCCTGAGACAGCCTCACACTCTCTCAGATCTGGATCCACGCTTTAATCGTCACTGCCTTTAAGATGGAGCCATCTTTGTGATCATAACAGTTATCTGTTATGATCGCAGTGACAGGATCTGGTGAGAAATAGCGCTGCCAGACATTTAAGTCAAAACCAGGGTCAGGGGTCGTCCCTGGTGGTCCAGTGGGTAAGACTCCAAGCTCCCAATGCAGGGAACCGGGGTTCGATCCCTGATCAGAGAACTAGATCCCGCATGCTACAACTAAGACCTGGCACAGCCAAATAAGCAAATATAAATTAAATTTTTTAAAAAAGAATTCATGGTTAGAAATAAAAGAGTGGTCAGAAGCATTTCCATGGGCTGTGCAGTCCAAGGTTGTATCAGGAAGAGGAGCAAGTTACACGCTGAGCCTCTCTTTCTAAGGCAGGGGACCCCAGGGTGAGCTCAGCGTCTTTACCTGGGGTGCAGCTAGCAGTCGCAAGGAAGGGTTGGTCTCCCCACCTCACTCAAACAATAACGGGTCAGTGACTTCAGGGGAAAACAAAGCAGTAGTTGGCTTTCTAGACCTGCTGCCTCGAGGCTTCCCTGGTGGTCCCGTGGTTAAGACTCAGCACTTTCACTGCAGGTAGCACGAGTTTGAGCCCTGCTTGGGGAACTAAGATCCCACATGACGCTCGACCAAACAGATTAAAAAAATAATCAGTCACCCTGCTGCCTCTTCCAGAGACCCTGGAAGGTTTTGCCTTTTAGGCTTCTCACTCTGAAGCTCTTTGGGCCGCCTGCTTCCAGCCACTGATTTTCTTTGTTTTTTTTTTTTTTTGGCTGTGCTGGCTATTTGTTGCTGGGTGGCTATTTCTTTAATTGCGGCAAGCGGGGGCTACTCTCTGCTCACGGTGCCAGGCTCCTCATTGCGGTGGCTTCTCTTGTTGCAGAGCGCAGGCTCTAGGGTGTGGGGGCTTCAGTAGCTGCAGTTCTGGGCTTCAGAGAGCAGGCTCAGCAGCTGTGGCGCTTGGGCTTAGGAGCTCCATGGTCCATGGGATCTTCCCAGACCAGGGATTGAACCCGCGTCTCCTGCATTGACAGGCGATTCTTTACCACTGAGTCACCAGGGAAGCCCCACCCTCTGACTTTGATCTCTTCTATTCCCTGCCACCCCCAGCATCTAGAACAGTGCCTGACCCACCTTAGACATGGAAGACTTTGCTGGTGGACACATGGCCTTGGAGGAAGTGACACAGGGGCTGCTGCAGGCTCGTCTCCCAGCTCACCGCCTCCTCCGTCTCCCTTGCCTCCTCTCTGGTGGTGCCCTCTCAGGGCTTCTAAAGAAGCTCAGGTCTCCCTCAGGTAGAAACAGAACCACTGTCCCCTGGCCCTGTAGCTAATATCCGTCTGCCTGGTCTCGTTTTCCATCAGCTCCTCAGGCTTCACCCATCACCCTCTGTGCCCCACTCACTCCACGGAGGACCCTCCACAAGGTCACGAGAGGCTGCTCCCATCTGGGAGGCCCAGGCCACGCAGAGAGAGCTCAGCTGTCTGGGCTGAAACCTCAGGAGCGTGGAGCAGAAACCACAGAGCCAAGACCCCGGGCTCTGAGGATGGATGCTGACGGGCTGGTGCTGGGGTTTCGGAAAGGGTACATCAGGCTGGTTCTGGACGGTGGAACGGCACCCCTGATGGCCAGCCTGCTGGGAAGCTAGTCAATCCCTCTCTCCCTCACCCCTCCTCTCCCTGCCCCCTGGCGACTTGTGGCTCTAGAAATGGAGCAATGTGGTTTCCAGGATTCGGGAGGAGGATTCAGAAGGAAGACTCAGAGCCCAGTGGGCCGTTAATATTCCATCATCTGCCTCCACACCTGCCCCTCCCTCTGAGCTTCCTGGTCCCAGGTGAAACTCCACCTGTTCATGCCCTAGACCAGCCAGGCAGGTTTATAGCCCCGCAGCCAATCATTTCAGCCTCCTTGATCGTATTTGAATTGTCCCTTCCTTTTGGTCCCCAGTGTGTCTACGCTCATGTTGACCCTTGTCATCATCAAACCCAGCAGTCCCTGCAAGGACCTTCGACCTTGTCTCTCTGACTCCCTCCTTGTTCCCTCCTGGTCATCCACCCACACTCCAGCCAAGGGGTGTTTCTACCAGGTTAACTTGATCACCCTGCTCCACTGTTCCACCTTGGTAGCTGGCTCTTCTTTATGATGAGTGCCAGGAGTGGCATTCTAAGGGGCTCACCTCCTTGCCTCTGTGCTCCCTGCAGTCTTGTCCCTGCCTGCCCCATGCCCTGCTTCGCTTGTGCAGAGCTGCAGGTGCATCCACGGAGCTGCTCTTTCCCTCCACTGTGGATATCTGTCTGAAAATCCCACCCTCCACCCCACATCCTGACTGCCGGGCAGACTCCGTTGCGTGTTCTTCACTCCGATGGCTGTGGCTTTTTTGGGGTGATTTCCCTGATCTCCCTAGGGTGGTTAATCACTCATTCCTTGTGTGGCTCCTGTGGCCTGTCTCTATCCTATTATTTACCACACAGAACTGCATCTTTTCATTTGCAAATCTGTCTCCCAGGATGAGCTAGGATTAGGTCGAGCAGCAAGTAACCGGGAACCCCAAACGACAGAGGCATAAGCAGCGTAGGTGCGCGTTTCCAAGCCACGTGGGATTTGGCAGTCCCAGGCCAGCGTGGCTGCCGGGGGCTTCTCCCAGGCTCACCCCCTCGTTCGTGTGGACAGCTTCCGTTCATCACCCCAGGCAGCTCTTTCAGCTCAGTCCATCCAACCACGGAGAGGAGGAAAAGGAGGGGTGAAGGACACGCCCCCTTAGGCAGAGGTCACCTCCCCAAACCACAGACTTCTGGGAACAGGCTTGCTTAGCTTCCAGGGGCTGCTGTAACACATGGCCACAAACTTCAAGCACAAGTGTATCCTCTTGCAGTTCTGGAGGCGGGAAGCCTGAAATCAAGGTGTGGGCAGGGCCACACTCTCTCTAAGGCTCCAAGGAGGGACATGGTCCATGGTCCTCTCCCGGCTCCTTGGTGCCCTGTCTTGTAGGTCATCTTTCCAAACTCTGGCTCCATTTTCACGCCTTCGCCTCTCCATGTCCGTGTCTTCACATGTTTTCTTTTCTTTTTTTTTTTTTTATTTTTTTTAATTTATTTATTTATTTTTAATTTTTACTTTACAATTCTGTATTGGTTTTGGCATAGATTGACATCAGGATCCACTCTGATCTGGTGTGACCTCCTCTCAACTAAGTTTATATCTACAAAAAAACTTACATTCACTTAAGAATACATTTTGAGGTTCTGGGTGGAGATGGATTTTGCAGGGAGATTTTTCACCCCAGGACCAGGGTCTCACCTCTTCCTCTTGCTAACATGAGGCACAGATTCTAGCACCTAATAGGAGCTCAACAAAAAGTGTTCAGAATTGCCTACAACCCATTACCGGTTTCCAACGTGTTGGGCTTGCCTGGGAAAATCCCATAGGCAGAGGAGCCTGACGGGCTGCAGTCCATGGGGTTGCAAAGAGCTGGACGCGACTGAGTGACTGAGCAGGAGCAGGATTGTGTTTGGCTACAGTTCTCTCCAATTAACATTCACGTAGTTCTTTTTTCAGGGGGCTGGTTAATCATTTTTGTGACATTTTCTCATGAAAAATTAGAACCAAATCAGTGTGGGATGACTTCCTGGTGATATTCATACTCATTTAAAATTCATCTCTTTTTTCCCTTTTCAAAATAATACATGGACATAGTTTAGAAGTGAAATAATACTTTAAAATCAGAAGAATTTATGACAAAATAAAGCAATCTCCTTCCCATTTCTCAGTCCTGCTTCCCAGATGCAACCCCTCCTCTGACTGTGGCTTGGGGTATTTAATTCCACATTGTCAAGCACTCCGAGTGTTTATCAATTTTAGGCTGTCTGAGACCCATCAGTGGTTCACCTATGTTCCTTGGGTCTTAGTCCTTCAGGGCAGCTGGCTTGCGTCTAGGTGCTAATGTGTCATCTCTTTGCCTGGGGACTTGCTTCAAAGACCGCTCTTCCTGTGCACAGGGCAGGCTGGAGGTACAGAGGAATATCCCGGAAGCAGCCCCCCAACGTATGGGACTTGGTGTATAAACGCCCTCACTCCCTAGCTGCCGGTGGACTGACTCTGGAGCAGGCACTAACCACCCCAGGGTTCCTCTGCAGGGTGAAGTTGCTCCAGCAAACTCTGATTGATCGCACACCTGTTTTTCTCTTTTTTCTGGCCGCACCACGAGACATGTGGAACTTCCCTGACCCAGGATCGAACCCACGCCCCCTGCAGTGGACGCTCGGAGTCTTAAGCACTGGACTGCCGGGGAAGTCCTGGAAACGCGCCTTCATTGGTGGCCCCGTTGTTCTACTTGCTCCTCTGCGGTGTTTTTGGTCTCTCCTGAGTAAGCCTTTTTTTTTTTTAGACTAGATATGTCAGGTTTGGGCTTCCCCAGGGGCTCAGCAGTAAAGAATCCGCCTGCAGTGCAGGAGCCAGAGGAGATGCAGGTTGGATCCTGGGTCAGGAAGATCCCCTGGAGGAGGGCATGGCAACCCACTCCAGTACTCTTGCCTGGAGAATCCCATGGACAGAGGAGCCTGGCGGGCTACAGTCCTTGGGGCTGCAAAGAGTCAGACATGACTGAAATGACTTAGCACGCAGCACACATACCTTTTTTATTGTGATAACACACACATACCATAACCATCACTTTGACCAATTGCAAGTGTACAAGTCAGCAGCATTCAGCACATTTATGTTGCTGTGTTACACCACCACCAACATGTAACCAACACCACTGCTTATCTCCAGAATGTTCCTTCATCTCAAACTGAAAACCTGTACCCATTTCATACTAACTCCTTGTTACTCCCTCCCCACAAGCCCCCGGTGACCACTCTAAAGGAGCTTCTGTACTAATTCTTGTCTGAGATTCTGCTTCTGGAGAAGTTCAAGCTGAGATGGACACTGACTATGGATTTTGCATCCTAGTAATCCATTGTTTTAATAATATTTAACGAATCTGGCATCTGCCATGTGGCGAGCACTATATTATACATGACTGTGTGTATACTTAGTCACTCAGGCATATCCAACTCTTTGTGACCCTTTGGACTATAGCCCAGCAGGCTCCTCTGGCCATGGAATTCTTTAGACAAGAATACTGGAGTGGGTTACCATGTCCTTCTCCAGGGGAATCTTCCTGACCCAGGGATTTAACCTGGATCTCCTGCACTGCAGGTGGGTTCTTTACCTACTGAGCCATCAGGTGTCAGTTAGGAAATATTATAAAGGAAAATAAAGCACAGTGAGAGGGTGCTGCAGGTTGAGGAAGCACTATTTTAGATATTTGGGCAAAAGAAGTGACATTTAAGCAGAGACTTGAACAAAATAAGGGAGTAAGCCATGTTTTGCCTGGGAAACAGTGTTCTAGGCAGAGGGAACTGCCTGTGCAAGAGCCCAGAGGCAGGAATAAACTTGGATGAGGACTCAGCTTTCTTACCCACCTCCCATTCTGTCTACGCACGAGCACGCCCCCTTCAGTCTTCTCAGTAAAGTTGTATTACACATTCTGGATGAACTAGTGATTGGCTCTTAACTCATCCTGTTCCTACAAATATTGTTCACTGCTAAACCACATGCTATACAATGGGTGTATTTTTGCTCTTACACATCCTTTCGTTTTTCCTTGAGTTAGAAATTCAGGAATTGACCAGAGAAGCAGACTCAGTTCAGTTCAGCTCAATTGAGTCGCTCAGTCGTGCCCGACTCTTTGCGACCCCATGAATCGCAGCCCGCCAGACCTCCCTGTCCATCACCAACTCCCGGAGTTCACCAAACTCATGTGCATCGAGTCAGTGATGCCATCCAGACTAACAGTTTTTAAAAATCAGTTCTACTTTTACCCCTGGATGCCTTTCTCATAAAGTTTTCTACTTTTTCTGCTGCCTTCTTTACACATGGCACTTGACTGTTGTCCTTGGGCTTCTTTGCAGTTTCTCTGATATCTCACTGGTTTCCCGGATCTGGTCTTCTTCTTTCTTGGTTTACTCCCTGACTCTCTCTTCCTGTTTGTTTCCTGGATGTATGCATTTGTGTGCGCATGCGTGTATGTGTATGTTTAAGCGTGCGTGTATATGTACATGCATCTCTGCATATGTATCATATATGCATATGTGTATCTCTGTGTTATTTGCATGTTTGTGTGAGTATGCGTGTATCCATTATTGCTGAAACTTCATGGTAGCTCCCAGGAAATAATGCATGGGAGGATAGAACATTTATGCACTCTCATGCTTGAAAATATCAGTTTGTTGATGGTTAGGTGGGAGAAGAAGGGGACGACAGAGGATGAGATGGTTGGTGGCATCACCAACTCAATGCACATGAGTTTGAGCAAGCTCCGGGAGTTGGTGATGGACAGGGAAGCCTGGCGTGCTGTGGTTCATGGGATTGCAAAGAGTTGGACATGACTGAGTGGCTGAACTGAACTGAATGACATTCGGGTCTCCAGTTCATGACATAAAACCTTCCTTTCTCCCTTCCTCTCTCTCCTCCTCTGCTTCATCCCTCTTCTTTTCCTCTTTCTATCTCTCTTTCTTTCCCTTTCTTTCAACCGTCATTTTTATTTTCATTATGAAACTTCTTGATTAAGGTTTCTTGCTCTGGGCCTTTTTCCATTCACTGCCTTGGTATTTAAATGGGCCCTGTTAATCTGTCCAGACTGAAAATTTCCTATATTATTTCTTTTGTGTTTTTGTTACTATCTTCCCATCCAAGTTTTCCTTATCTTTTTTCACAGAATTCCTTCTACTAGCTAAATATTACACTCCCTGAACTGCTCATTGGATTCTCCTATCAGCTTGTCTATAGCTCATTTGTTTGTTTCTTCTCTTTCTCTTTAAATGTACTTTCTGGGATATTTTGTTGTTGTTATTTATTTGCTAAGTTGTATCTGACTCTTTTGCAACCCTATGAACTGCAGCCCACCAGGCTCCTCTGTCCTTGGGATTTCCCAGGCAAGAATACTGGAGGGTGTTGCCTTTTCCTTCTCCAGGGGATCTTCCCAGCCCAGGAATTGAACCCGTGTTTCTGGTACTGAGATGAATTCTTTACCATGGAGTCACCAGGAGAACCCTCTGGGATATTTACTTAATTTAACTGAAACTTCTACTAATTTTTTAAAATTTTAAGATTCAGAATTTTAATTTCGTTTCTTAAAGAGCTTCCCTTTCTCTAATTGTGCCCTTTGGGGTTAGAGCACTCTGTTCTTATTTCATGAATGTAGTATCTTTATATGTCTGTAATGATACTGATGACTTTTGGAACTTTTCTTCTGTTCTCCCTATTGTCTCTATTTCCTGATTTTTTAAAAAAATCTTGTTTTAATTTTGATCTTCATATTGAATGCTTTTTTTTTTTTTTTAAATCTACTGCTATGTTGCTGTTTGTCCACATTTCAGAATAGAAGATTGAAGCTGATGGGAAGCTCCCTGACTGGTGGGATGCTGCCTCCCAGGCTGTGTTACTGGAGGGTGGAGGTGCTGGTGGGGTTTTTCATGGGGGAATCTCTCAAATGTACCAGCCCATTTACTCTGAACTATCTGCTTGTTAATAGAAAATTCTGTTTCTTGAGAGAGTACTGTTTGGCCTTCTGCCTTGGGATGTATATCTGGCTGCTAGCACTTGAAGTCTGAGACTGGAAGAGGATGGTGGGGAGCAGGGAGGGGTGAAGACTTGTTTGCTCTGTAGACACACATCATTCAGTCCCTTTCCTCAGCCTCGTAGCTCAGCCACACCTGCCAGTGTGCCTCGAGTGCCTTTTCCTACTGGGAGTAGAGGAGTGGGGGCCGGTGCTATGGCCTGAACGTTTGTGTCCCCACCAGACTCATGGGCTGAAGCCTGGTTCCCAAGGTGATGGTATTTGGAGGTGGAGGCCTTTGGGAGGTGATTAGTGTTATATGAGATCATGTGGGTGGACCCCCATCATGGGATTAGCACCCTTATGAGAAAAGACCCGAGACTTTCCCTCCCTTCTGGTGCGTGAGGACAGAGCAAGAAGGCAGACATCTGCAACAGGGCCAGGAACTGGCCACACCTTGATCTTGGGCTTCCCAGCCTGCAGAACTGAGAGATAAATGTTTGCCCCTGAAGTCACCCTGTCTATGGTATTTTGTGCTAGCTGCCTGAGTTAACTAAGAAAAGGAGCCATTCTCTGCCTCTGCAGGGTATGAAGAGGGGTCTCAGAGGCCTGATTATTCTTTAGAAAGCTTCCGGATTGTTCTATTTTTAGTCTCTGTTCTTGCCTGCCTTCTCCAGAACTCAGCGCCTCCGCTCTGGGACTGCAGGTCCTTTGGCTGTCCTGCAGTGGTGGTCCCCCCATTCCCGCACCCTCTGACTTCCAGAATTGTGGCTTCTCTTCCTCTCACTGTCTTTGGGGACTGATCATTTTGTTGTTCCTTTACCATAAAATTTATGCTATTTCAAGTGGGAGCAGATATAAATGCTTATACCCGTTCCCCATATTTGCCTGAAGATTCCCCTCTTTTGGTGGGCTCATTGCACCAGCCATTGGTGGCGACTGGCTTGTCCACACCTCAGGCTGCCCTCTTGGGGTCTGCATGCAGAGAGGCAGGAATGCTGGCTGTGGCAGGACCAAGGCGATGTGTCAGCGTGAATCCTGGTCTGGGCTTTGGCAGGTGAGAGTTTGCTCCACTTCATATTAGCTGAGTGTCTCTGGACAAGTCACATCCTCTCTGTGGCTCAGATTCCTCACCTGTGAAATGGGGGTTCAGTTCAGTTCAGTTCAGTCACTCAGTCGTGTCTGACTCTTTGCAGTCCCATGAACTGCAGCACGCCAGGCCTCCCTGTCCATCACCAACTTCTGGAGTTCACTCAAACTCACGTCCATCGAGTCGGTGATGCCATCCAGCCATCTCATCCTCCGTCGTCCCCTTCTCCTCCTGCCCCCAATCCCTCCCAGCATCAGAGTCTTTTCCAATGAGTCAACTCTTCACATGACTTGGCCAAAGTATTGGAGTTTCAGCTTTAGCATCATTCCTTCCAAAGAATACCCAGGACTGATCTCCTTTAGAATGGCCTGGTTGGATCTCCTTGAAGTCCAAGGGACTCTCAAGAGTTTTCTCCAACACCCCATTTCAAAAGCATCAATTCTTCGGTGCTCAGCTTTCTTCACAGTCCAACTTTCACACTCATACATGACCACTGGAAAAACCATAGCCTTGACTAGATGGACCTTTGTTGGCAAAGTAATGTCTCTGCTTTTGAATATGCTCTCTAGGTTGGTCATAACTTTCCTTCCAAGGAGTAAACGTCTTTTAATTTCATGGTTGCAATCACCATCTGCAGAGATTTTGGAGCCCCCTCAAAATAAAGTCTGACACTGTTTCCACTGTTTCCCCATCTATTTCCCATGAAGTGATGGGACCGGATGCCATGATCTTAGTTTTCTGAATGTTGAGCTTTAAGCCAACTTTTTCATTCTCCTCTTTCACTTTCTTCAAGAGGCTTTTTAGTTCCTCTTCACTTTCTGCCAGAAGGGTGGTGTCATTTGCATATCCGAGGTTATTGATATTTCTCCTGGCAATCTTGATTCCAGCTTGTGCTTCTTCTAGCCTAGCGTTTCTCATGATGTACTCTGCATATAAGTTAAATGGGGTTAAAACAGCATTTACTCTTGCCTGGAGAATTCCATGGACAGAGGGACCTGGCATGCTAGTCCATGGAGTCTCAAAGAGTTGGACCGACTGAGCAACTAACACACACACACACTCACACACACACACGCACACACACATGAAAGGTGGGCAAGATAGTGCCTGTAAAACACTTTGTTGCTCTGAGCACAGAGAGTGCTCAATAAATCGGAGCAATTGTTATTATTATTAATACAATCAACACACTACTGTATTTCTCAGAGATAAGAGCATCTCTATGAGTACTAGCATCATCACATCTGAGATTAGACCAGATAAGAATAAGACCATATTATTATAGAGAAAAGTCCTAATGATTTCCACCAAGTTATGTATTAAATTGTTCATTTACAATCGTTGTATTATTTATCATTTTAGTATGTTATTTTATGCTTTCCTTTTTATTTATGTGTCTAGTTATTTATGAAGCCTCTACTATGTGGCTGGTGCTACATATGTAAGCCCTTTGGGGGACCAGATCACAGAAGTATGAGAGTGCAAACTCTGTCTTTAGGGAGCTCATAGTTCAGCCCGAGAGAACAGTTGAAGAACAGCTAAATACTGAGTCATTAGTTCCTGGCTAAAGTGAAACAGGGCTGAGCAAGGAGATGGTGTGGGATTAGATGAAGGGAAACATGGCTTCTTGGAAAATGTGGAGTCAGCCTGGGCTTGGAGGAGGAGACGAGGTCAGATGCACCAAAGGAAGACAAGGTCAGAAGCAGGAGGGACCCTCCCTGACCCAGGCAGGAAGGGGAAGCTTTGTGTTTGCAGATCTTGGAGAGAAGAGGCAGGTGGGAACAGAGGCTGGGGTAAGATTGGATGTTTGAAGTGTAATCAGATTGTGACTGGCTGAGAAAGAGGGGCGGACAAGCTGGCAGTTTACCTGGCAGACGCTGGATTCCCGGGCAGGAGGGCAGCGGGGCGGATGGGGGCCGTGGGTCCCTGCAGCTCTACTTCTGTCTCACCCTCAGGAGATGGAGAACTCAGAAGGGAAGCTTCCAAATGCTCCTGAGAAGCTGAGCGAAGGGATGGGTGAAAAATTGATGTGGGTCATAAATATTGCAGGAGAGAATGCACCAGACACACTTAAGGATGAAGTTCAGGGAGAAACCCGCTGCTGTGGAGGGGGACGTTCTGCGGAGAGGAGGGGACGGGAGAAGGAGGCTCCCATCAGGACTCCAGTGTCACTCCCAGGGTCTGGGACTCCCGGGCCTTCTGAGATGCTGCCCCCCTCAGTGACACTCCCGATGGGACAGGATACAAGTGTCCACTTGGCGGAGGTCACGGGGACAGAGCTGCTCCGTCTGCCTCAGCCTCAGAGCTCCCTCTCTGGGTTCCTTTCGGCTCCCACAAGTGGACATGCGGTGAGACCCCAGAAAAGCTGAGGTCTCCGCTGGGCCCCCTGATCCTGGCTGACACTGGATAGTCTTTCTTTTCCAAGAGCCCCCCAGGCTCTTCCTCCTGAGTCCTCTCCATGGGGAAGGAGTGGTTTCCACTAGTCTCTGTGGCCCTAGGTGTTCCCCTAGAGGTCAAGGTTCTGGGCTTTGAGTCATTGTTCTGTCTTCCTCTTTGGTCCACGTCACCTGGCGGAGCTGGTGCAGAGATTTAGCTGGTGCATCTTTGTATCCCAGTATCTGCTGGGGAACTTCCTTCTGAGAAGAGGCACAGCTGGTAAAGGGAGGAGCCGGAGTCTTCAGTGCTCACGGGCACACCCTGTCCACATCACAGACGGCTTTCTCATCGCCTGTCTCTGGTGGTTTATTTCAGGAGCACTTGAGATGGGTGTACAATGTGAGGGGAGTAGTTATAAACAATTGAGGGAGGGGTGAAAGTCACTCAGTCATGTCCGACTCTTTGCGACCCCGTGGGCTATACTGTCCATGGAATTCTCCAGGCCAGTATACTGGAGTGGGTAGCCTTTTCCTTCTCCAGGGCAGAACCCAGGGATTGAACCCAGGTCTCCCGCATTGCAGGCAGATTCTTTACCAGCTGAGCCACCAAGGAAGCCGGAGGTAGGGGTAGGAAGTGAGAAAGGTCGTGCCAGGGGATGTGCTCATAAATGTTTAACCGCCAGCGCTAGGGGATAGGGGTGGGGGAGGGGAACCACGTGGCAGGTGATGTCCACGGACATCTGTGTGTCAACAGTAGGTACCGTTGACCTACTCATGGTGACCCATGTCATGCCGCCAACAGGATGCCTGGCAGCTAAGGCAGTTCCCCAAGATGTACCAATAGACTTACGCAAACCGGCAGGCACGTGGTAGGTGCCGCTGTCTCTGGAAGCTTAGAAACTCGAATTACCATCATGCCCTGTACCATCAGCCACAGAGAGGCTGGGCACCCTGTTCCTGCCCCTCAGGTGGTCAAAGGGCTGGCTTTCCCTGGCCCCACAGTAGGTCACCAAGGTACATACTGGACACTGGAAAATCAGGGGAGCTTCGGAGAGTTCCTCTGGGCTCACCAACTGCTGGTGGCCCCGGAGTCAGATGTAGGAAGGAGGGAGGGGCAGGCAGGAACTCCTGTGACCATCTCAGAGACAGAGGGGTGGGCCCCCTGGCAACTGGTCCAGCTCTCCCTGCCTACCAGGGGTGCTGATGGCAGCGCCTCCCGCTGTCAGGAAGGTTCCTGACAGCCCTGCCAGCTCTCTTAAGTCTGGGGTGATGACAGCTACCATCTACCCAGCTCCATCTACCCAGCTCCATCTACCCAGCCCAGGCACTGTGCTGGCTGGGCTTCCCAGGTGGTACTAGCGGTAAAAAAACCTGCCTGCCAATGCAAGAGATGTAAGAGACGTGGGTTCGATCCCTGGTTCTGGAAGATCCCCTGGAGGAGGAGGTGGCAACCCACTCCAGTATTCTTGCCTGGAGAGTCCCACGGACAGAGGAACTTGGTGGCTACAGTCCATGGGGGCGCAAAGAAGTGACTGAAGCCACTCAGCACGCATGCACTGTGCTGGCTGCTGTGGAGACCTCATCCCGGTCAGTCTCCACATCCACCCTAGGAGGAAAGTGGGATCTTGATCCCTACTTCACACACAGAAACCAAAGCTTGAATTAAATAAAGAACCCAAGGTTATAAACCTGCTAAGTAGCAGAGCTGGTTCTGTTCCTCTGGAACCCGGCATCCCAGCCCAACACGTATCAAGTGGGAGATCTAGGCTTTATGGAGCTCTGGACACATCCTCTGCCAATTCGTAGGTTTTGTTCTCTGCAGCAGAAACTTGTAGACCTCAACAACCTGGCCCCCGAGGCCAGGTTGCCATGTTCAATCTGCCCAAGGTCAACAGGCTCCTCTGTCCTTGGGATTCTGTCTAGGCAAGAATATTGGAGTGGGTTGCCATGCCTTCCTCCAGGGGATCTTCCCCACCCAAGATCCATCTCCAGCCCCACCATAATCAGCAAGAAGTGTAGACTTCAAGGATGGGAACAAAGTCATGTAATGTCACCCCTTGTTATGAGAACAAATTTTTCGTTCAGTTGCTCAGTCATGTTGGACTCTTTGTGACCCCATGGACTGCAGCACGTCAGCCTTCCCTGACTTCCACTATCTCCCAGAGTTTGCTCAAACTCATGTCCATTGAGTTGATGAATTCTGCCAAAGACGGAGGAGCTCTGCCTCTGAGAAAGGAAGCTGCTCTCAGGAGTAGCTGGCTTCAGCATGGCTGGTAAGAACAGAGGCTTGTGGTTCGAGAAGGCTGCTGGGAAGACACAGATGCACGGGGTAACCGATGCACAATAAGCCGTAGTCTCTTGAGCTGGAAGACGTGTCACCATGGCAGAAGACATTAACGACTGAAGGAGAATTAGTTGGCTGTAAGCAGAGCCCACTGAAGCATGTCAGGGTGTCTCCACTAACTGGTGGAAAACGCAACTTCAAGCAGTCAATACTGATTGTAAACAAAAGTCTCCATATCCTGGAGAAGGCGACTTCATTGAGCTCTCCTTGATTGATAGACACATCCCATGAGTTCCGAGACAGTGAGGCATAATCTGGTACCCCCTCATCTTTCTAGCATCCTCCCCTCCACCCGATCGGCCAGAATACTCACTTCCCATCCTCTGTTCCCATCCTCTTTGCTCCCTCACTCTTCTCCTTGGAATGATGATCTCCTCCACCCCCTTGGGTACAAACTACATTTCTTGCAAGAGGCAGCCCAAACACGCTGCCCCTCTCCCTGGGTTCTGATTCCCTCCCCACTGGCTCCACCCACTACTGGAAAGATCTCTCCCTCCCTGTACTCCCCTAGCAGGGTTTCTGCATCTTTTTTAATAGTATCACCTTCTCATCAGTATCACATTTATATGTAAGGAAGCTTCTCGAGGGCACAACCCACCTAGTTTATGACTGCACCCATCATGTGTCTGGCTTGGTGCCTGGCATGTAAGAAGGACTCAGAAGAAGTGTGCCAGGTAAGGTTCTAAGTTTTATTTTGGGGGTGAACCTGCCCACCCAAATTTAAACCCGGGTCATGACCTGAACCGACGATTCTTCTGGACTTGCCTCTCCTACGATGAGGGTTACCTGTCAGCCCTTTGTGAATCCGATGATTACACATTCATTCCCAAGTACATGCTCATCCTTAGATGAGCCAATGAAATCTAATTTATTAATCTGTAAAATTGAGACCCAGACAGACCATGACCCTTGGTGACCCCACCACATAAAAACACACAGCAAGCACAGCCCCAAGCAGAATCATGTTCCTGGCTAACCTTCCAAGCATCTATCTTCCATAAAGCTTCTGCATTAGATGCCAGGGCCTCAAATAGATGAGGAAAGTCCACGGTAATGCATTCCGTGCCACATTTCAAATTGATCAAGCGCAGAGTCTAGCCATGTAGGGGATCCCAGACATTTAAATGTGGAGTTGCATTGAATTTCAAGTAGCTTTTCTTGGTCTGCCTGACAAAAATTGCCTCTGTTGGCTTTAATTTCCAGTCCAATGAGTAGCAGGGAAGGAGAAGGCTGAGTATTCAAAGTTACAAAGCAGAATCAGAGTACCTGCCATTTAACAGAGGAAAACGCATCGCATCAGTGCAGAGAGGAAAAGGAACCCTGGGCTTCTCATTAAGGTGCCTGAGGATTGAAGGGAGAACTCAAGGAGGGAGGGAGGGAAGCGAATCGCCTGCCTGTGCCCAGCAAGCACAGTAGCCCCAGAGCACCTCCATCAACGAGCCCAGCAGGACCACCAGCTCTGAGCCGGTGCCTTCCCTAACCTCCAGAACACACAGCCCTGGAGCCCAGCACCCCCGAGATTGTATTTACATGCAGATCAGCTGATCACTGCAGTGCCTGCAGGGGAGACACTCACCCCACCTCTTCCTGGGCTTGACATTGAATTTGAGCCTCAGGATGAGGAAGGAGGCTGTAGATTCTTGGCCCATCTCTCCTCATCCCGCCTGGCAGGTCACCTGGAGCTTGGTGGATGTGGCTTGCACATGCTGATGGCTTCTGCATCCGTCCTCCACCGCAGCCCAGCGAACCATCATGGATGTAGTGACTCGAGACAACACACCTCTCTTGTCTCACAGTCCCCGTGGGTCCTCAGCCCAGGATGTCCCAGGCTGTGGTCAAGGTGTCAGCTGGGATTGTGACCTCATAGATGGAGAAGCAGGGCGTCCAAGCAAACACACTGCCAACGGGCTCAGACATCTTTCCTAGTTTTGAGGAGACCCCACTTTGTGTGACCAGCTCTCTACCCTTCCCGTCCAAGACCAGAGAAAGCAGCAAGAGCTGCCGTCACCGACTGGACCCTCTGGGCTAGGCTGGGAGGGCTTCTGTGTTACTTTATTTGGTTTCTTTCATCCTTAAACTGGTCACGTGAGGTCAGAACTCTTTCTCCACCCTTTACAGATGAGTAAACTGAGGCCTAGGAGGCTAGGCTCCCAGCCCCTACCGCCTTCTCATTTCGCCATCCACCCCGCCCTCCACACCTCCTCCACCCCATCTGCAGTCGTCTCCTAAGCTTTACGTTCACGTGATCGCTGCCTGATGAATGCAGGCACCACAGTCTCCCCCAGGGTTTGACAGCAGACTTTTAATCTGCTCACTCCACCAGGCTCTCTCCAGACTTAGCACCCTCTGTGGCTCTTTACTGCTGCTGCCGCCGCTAAGTCGCTTCAGTCATATCCGACTCTTTGCGACCCCATGGGCTGCAGCCTACCAGGCTCCTCCGTCCATGGGATTTTCCAGGCAAGAGTACTGGAGTGGGTTGCCATTGCCTTCTCCGGCTCTTCGCTACTCGGTGACAAAGGCCAGCTTCCTTCCCAGGGGACCTTGGACTGACTACAAGCCCCATCAGACTTCGCAGCCTCTTCGTAAGAGATAGATGGGCTCCAGGTTAGACATTTACAACTGGCCTCCTGTTTACATCTCATGGGGCACCAAGAAGCGGGCTTCAGGCTGCATACTTACAGCTGTTAGCATTTCCTGAGGCCAGAGACAAATGGGCTCCAGTTAAGGCATTTACAATCCGTCTCCCGTTTGCCCTCCCAAGTGGAAGTAACAACGGCAACAGGGTAAGTAGCCAGTGTTTCTCTCTTGTAAACACTTAAGGTAATAGTCAAGGGAGTATTCAAGGTAATGGTCACTGCAAGGACAAAATGGGCAAAACCTTGTTCACTGAAGGAATAAGAGATCTCTGCTCCCACCTCTTTTGGGACAAGGGAGACACTGCACATACTCAGAAAGGCTCCTTGTGGGGCAAAAGTCAAGAAATAACACCAGGTCATAATGAGTTTTGCTCCTTCCAGAAGCCTTCACTTTGAGATCCATCTTGGCTGAGGGGTGAGTGTGCACCCAGGGGAGGGTCCCAGGGTAGATCAGGTGTAGAAAAAGAAACCAGATAATTGGCCTGAAGGAAGACAAAGACCGGGAAAAACTGACCTATACAAATGACTTAATCAGCCCTTCACTGCACTCCTCCTTACTAGGCAGGACACCCACAGCCTTTAGCTCCTTGTTTCTGCCTTAACTGAACAAACCATTTTTCTGTGCGCTTTCCCATTGTTGTTGTGCTGTGTCTCTGGCAATAAACCTTGTACCTGCATTTACAGTTTTCTGCGTCTGTGATAAACGCATTTTTTTTTTCCACTGGGGACAAAGATCCAGGGAAAAATGGCCTCTAGCCTCTAGCCCTGCTGGTCTGGTGGCCGGGATTTCTGGTTCTCATCCAGGCTATTCAGGTTCAATTCCCAGGCAGGGAATTAAAATCTCGCTTCATGCCAATGCTCTCTGCTGCCTCGCCGAGGTCGTTCTCACCTCTCCCCACGTGGCCCATGCAGACACCCCGACTCTTCACTGTTCCATGAATGCATCATGAATTTCGTGCCTGTGGGTTTTGCACATGTTCCTTGTCTGTAGAGAATACTCTGCGCTCGCTCCCCGACAGGTTTCTGTTCAAGCGTCAACGCCCAGCTCAAATGCTGCCTTCTTTGGACAGTCTTCCCTAGTGAGCCTCGAGTTCCACTCTGTTCCCGCCTGTTTAGTACTCCCAGACACTCGCGGGTGTGTAACTGCCATCCACACTCCATTGGGAGCTCCGGGAGGGTGGGGTGACTGCGCTGCGCACCCTTGAGTCTCCACTGCCCAGCCCTGGGCCTCATTACTGCTGACAGATATTTATAGGAAATCCATTCAGAGTTTGCTCTGATACAACTTTTATTTGATCTTGACGATGAGACTGTGGAGAAGAAGGAAAATAAGTGATGGGGGAAATGGGAAGATGGCCTCTCTTCCATCAGGGAACATTAGAAAAGATGGAGTGAGTACCTCTATGAGTTTGCTAGGGCGCCGTAACAAAGAAGCAAAGACTGGGCGTCTTAACAGCAGAGGTCTATTTGCTCCCAGCTCTGGAGGCTGGAATGTTGACAGGGCTGATTTCTGAAGCCTCTCTCCTTGGCTTCAGGACAGCTGTCTTCTCCCTGTAAACACCAGGCAGACTGGATCAGGCCCCCACCCCGCTCCTGACTTTAGTTTAACCTTATTAAACAATCACTTCATTAAAGGGCCTATCTCCACGTACATTCTGAGGTTCTAGGGGTTAGAGCCTCAACATGAATCTGGGGGCAGGGATGCAGTTCAGCTCATCATAACCCTGCCTGGCAGGTGGGAAGGTGATGACGGTCACCTGGGTGGTCTTCAGACCACTCCCGTATGCCACCAGTAGCCCTCGCTGTCCCTCTCCTTTGTATAACGCCTAAGGGTGCCCAGTACGGGATGTGGCCTTAGCCATCAGTCTCCGATCAGCATCCTCAGAAGGCCCACGTCTACCCAGCGGGTCTACAGGTATCTCCAGTTCTCGCCATCTCGCTTGGATGCAGGGGGCTGCCCAGGGTGCCTCCCTGACTGTCCTCTCACAGGAGTGCCCTCCCCCCATGACTTACAGATGGAAACCACCCCCAGGCTCCCCGCCTCCTGTCTCCCTTCACTCTTCATTAAACCTCCTCTTGTTCCCTAATCATTCCCGCGGTGTGGTCTTGTCAATCCCGTGAAGCTGCCAGCTCTTTGAAAGCCGCATCTGGGTTTCACACAGTCCTTCCTCACGGCCCCTGAGGACTGACCCCCATCAGTTGTGTATGACTTTTTGTGACCCCAAGGACTGTAGCCTGCCAGGTTCCTCTGTCCATGGGGATTTCCCATGGGCAAGAACGCTGGAGTGGGTGGCCATGCTCTCCTCCAGGGGATCTTCCCGACCCGGGGATCGAACTTGTATCTCTAGTGTCTCTTGTCTTGGCAGGCGGGTTCTTTATCACTGGAGCCACCTGGGAAGCCCAACTCCCACCCTAGGCACTTAATAAACATCAGCTAAAATGAACTGACAGGCATGGAAAGGCTTCAGCTCCACTGACTCACTTTCTGGAATTAAAATTGAAACCAAAACTTTGGGAACAAAGGGTCCACCAGCTTCGGATGTCTCCTTCCCCTCTCCTTGACAGGCTGAGATGGGGAGCCAGAGTAGGGGGTCTCAGGCCTGTCTTAACAGGCAGCTGACCCTCTCCTCCAGGGCTCCAGACCTGCTTCTCTTTCCCTTCCGCCCTGTCCTCTCCGGGTGCCCATCTCGCACACACCGCCCATGCTTCTGCCCCAAACACTGCCCCCCTACAGCTGGGCAGTGATGACAGGGACATCTTGCTTCTCTGCAACAGGGGCTCCCTGTCCCATCCCATCGTCTGCTCTACCCAGTTCTTCCCTGTGCCTCAGGCCATGTTTCATGCCAACAGTGACATTTCACAAAATAGGTCTCTGAAGCCCTTGTCAGAAGCCGAGTCCCTTGAAAAATGTGTTCTCTTATAAAATCAGTGAGTCAACACTGCTCCTTGATTTTCCTTTTGGGCACTCCCCATCTAAACATATAAATTAAAGGCTCTGAGAAGTCCTGCAAGAAAGACATCCATTCATCTGTCCTGAACTTGGCTTTCCCTAACTTTGTGATTACCCTCCACACAGACCCTTCATCGCTCCCCTTCCCCATCACACACACGATGACTTCTAATAACCCAGGGGGACTCGTGTGGGACTCATGGGCTCATGTTTAGGGCAATAAGTGGAAGGCAGCTGATTGAGGAAAGAGGAGGGACCAGGGGAGATGCTGTGACAGCATCAGCGTCACTACCACCACCATTATCAATAGCAACAGCACTGATAGCAGCATCAGCATCATCCCAGCATCAGCTTCATCCCAGCCATCATTGTCACCATCAACAGCAGCAGCAGCAGCAGCCTAACCACCATCACCACCAGCAGCAAGCAGCAGCCACAGCGGCATGCCAGGACCCAGCCCGTCAACCTATCTTTGGGCTCCCAGGTCACCCTCTGAAATGGAAAGAAGTAAGACTCCAAGGTCACATGTCCTTGGGATGCGGCATGGTCACAGGCAGGAGGAGAAGTGGTTTTTGAAGCAGCAACAAGAGCAGGGCTGTTGGATTCGCCTCTGCCTCCCTCTGGTCCTCTGTCTTCGCGTCTGCCTGTCTCCCGCCCTCCCCACGCCACACCCAGGGCTGTACCTCTCTGCTCGGGCCTAAGTCAAGACCCTGGAGCCTCAGAGCTTGGCTCAGGGTCCACAGAGCTGGGAAGCGAGCCCCGAGGCTGCAGTTAGGATGTGCGGGGGCGGAAACAGTGCAGGCTTGAGGCTTTGGTATTCTGCTCAGAGAGGCTGTCGGGCCCCATGTCAATAGATTGATATTCTTCTGATGAGATTCCTCCCTGAGGCCTCGGGGAAGAGTCTGAGAGGCAGAGAACAAGGGAAACCGCTTGAGATTCAGGTGCTGCTGAGACCTGCTGCCTAGACCTGCTCCGGAACTGGCGGAGCTTGTGGGCTGTGGCTCCCTGGGGGCGCGGTGGGGGCAGTTGGCCCTGGAGGCTGGCCTGAGACCTGCTGCCCTGAACCCCCGCTAAGCCCCATCCTTCGGGCAGCTGGGCAGGCAGGGTCATCTGCTCTGGCAGCTCTGGATCAGCAGAGTCCGGTGGCTCCCTGGGCAGTCTTGGTCAGGGAGCAAGTCATGCACTTGGTTCCCAGGAAGGGGTGGGGGACCTTGGGCTGAACGATGGGCCTGCAGTCCTGGCAAAGCAAGGCTCACTGGGCTTGCTGGGAAACATCCTGCGAAACCTAGCTGAGTTACAATTACAGAGAAAGATTTCCTATTCTTTTCCCTGTCTTGTGATGAATCCAGAAGCCTGAGCAGTGTGTGTGGTGAGCAGGCCCAAAGAAGGCTCGGTGAACTGACTGTGGGCACCTACAGCTTCCTTTGGAAGCCAGCTTTTCCTCTGGGGCAGGTGCCCTGGAATCTAGGCCGGCTGTACACAGTTCAGCAACTCAATTACAAGAGACAGAGGTGCCGGTTGTGAGGCACCAGTGAAGCCTCACACACCCCATACTTCTCTCTGCTTGTCACCTCTGCTGGTTTGTGCTTGGCCCCATCCTGGCCCCCGAGACCGGTTTGCTTCCCGGAGGCAGGAAAAGAGAGGTGGGGAGAAGAGCACTCTATTGTGATGAACGTGATGGACGTGGCACAAGGCAAGGACTCTAGCGTCTGCTGAACTTACTGGTAGAATTTATCACTCACTTGTCTTTGGCAGGTTATCAGCTTCTAAGAGCCTCAGTTTCTTCACCCATAAAACTGGATCACGATACCTGCACTCACTGAGTTAACAAATAATATCAACATAGGGGCGAGCTGAGAGTCTGGGGCCGTGGAAGAGGCTGGGATTGGGACACAAGACTGGGATCACACACGTTTAGGCAATGTTAACAATCTTGGAACTGGAGACTTCCCTGGTGGTCCAGGAGCTAAGACTCCACCCTCCCAGAGCAGAGGACCCAGGGTCGGTCCCTAGTCAGGGAACTAGGTCCCATGTACTGCAACTAAGAGTTCACCTGCCGCAGCTAAAGATCCTGCTTTGTGCAGTGAAGATCCCTCAAATGGCAACTAAGATCTGGTGCAGCCAAACAAATATTTAAAAAAGAAAAAATCTTGGGACTGTGTGAGATCATCAAGGGAGTGAGTGAGGACAGAGGAAAGGAGCGGGTGGGACGTTCCAAGGTCTCAAAGTCGAAAATGAGAAGAAACTAACAAGAGAGTCAAAATGGCATGCTGAGGATGAGACACAGCACAGAGCAGGTGCTCACTTACTCACAGCCTTCAGCAAAACCATCACTAGTCTTCAGGTCAGAGGGCTGGAAAGATGAAGCCTTAAAACAAAATGGCAAGAGTTTAGGAGGATTCGCTTCCCCTACTTGTTCCTCTTTTCCTTCCCTTTCCATTTCTAGTTCCCATCACCCCTAGTCTCAGGCTTCCAGCTACTTAATAAAAATAAAACAAAGCTATTGAAACTTCTGGTTGCATTAAAATGATGAGCTCGTGAAGCTCAGTTCAAGAAGAGCTGAGGTCTTTAGGTAGTTGGCTGGGTGAGTAACCACTGAACAGAATCATTGAGGGGAGAGTTAGGAAATCAGATGTGACTTTGTCCTCTTAGCAACTCACTGTGTGACCTCGGGCAAGTCTGTCCCTGCCTTAGTCCTTGAGGAAGATGGAGACTTCCATTCAGGTGACGATACTGATGAGCTTATCCATTTCCCTACTCAGATGGCATCTTTGCCATTTGCTTTCCTTGTCCCCAAAGCATATGGATCCTATTCTCAATTATTAAAGAGAGATAATGGTGCTTCTACTCCCCCCCAGAGAGTCTAACCTCGGATTGTTGGCTGTTTAGTACTAACAAAGTCTGGGAGGGAAGCGCCATTTAGGGGTGACTGTCCAAGATCCCCTACCCCATCCATCCCTGTGGGTGCTCTGAGACCTAATGCATCTCTCTGGACTACCGGAAGGCCAATTACTTGAACCATATTAGTTTATTTCCTTGCGTAATTATCTTCATTGAATTGCATTTTAGGAATCATGCCCTTGGCTTTAATTAAACATCCTTGAAACAGCCATGCAAAGTTCACTGCTGCATTTGCAAAAGAGCTACTGTTGCAGGCAACCTCCATGCAATTCTGGAAAAGTCTTCCTGCTTTTTGTGAAGCACAAGTCTGCAGGATATTAATAAAAATTTCATCATGGGAAAAGATTAGCGAGTTTGGGAGAAAGAAACCAAGTGTCTTTCTTAAAGGTTATCTTAGAGGCTTTACTAACAAAAAAATATGGTGGCTCCTCAGAAAGAGGACAAACTCTGCAAGGTTTCTTATTTCCTTGGCCACAGGATCCTGTTCTGGTGGTGCAGTTCTTGGGATCAGAGCTCTGTGTGCCCAGGGGAGAGGCTCTGAGTGCCTCGGGCTCGGTTAGTTGAGCACCACGAGCTGCCGCTTGGCAAGATACAAAGCGGAGGCTACGTAAGCAGTTGACAGCGGAGCCTGCAGGTGGATGACCAGCAAATGGGCAGCTGGGTGTTCTGTGCAGACTGATCTTGGGTACCTGGGGTCCCAAGGGGCTTTGCAACTTCCTGACTGTATCAGATATTAGCTTTGCTCTTCATGGAGTCAGGGCTCCCAGTCTCGAATATATGACTCAGTGACCCTCCTGGACAACACCACACAAAGTTAAAATATTTAAAAGATAATCTAATGCTAGGAAAAGGATACAGAGATATGTGCTGTGTTGCTGTTTCATGGGTGTGATGGAGAGGAGTGTCAATGGCTCCAGGAGCTTGAGAGCTAGGAACTGCACTGTCTTTCTCCCTCCTCTCCTGCAGTTGGAGTCTCTCTCTTTCACTTCCAAATGTGCACACCCCATCAGTCCTCAAATTTCAGCCTCAGAAGCTGTGAGAAAGCCCCTTGGAGAACACTCACTCTGCTCCTCCCCTTCACTGGGCAGACCGACCAGCACAGGTGTATGTGCAGATTGCATGCCCTCCTATTGATGCAAGGTTAATTATTTAGAGGCTAATGATTTCATTTTAAAGTGGGAATTGAAATATGTTTTGCTAAAGCTTCCAAAGTGAAGGAGGGAATAGGGAGGAAGAGGGTAGATCAATCGGTAAATATGACTGCCTGATGGTCTGGGTCCAGCCTTCTTCCTAAGGCTGCATCTCTACCTGGAAGGTACAAGATGATCAATATCACAAGCATCCTTAAGAGAACTACATTGACCAGCCCGGTTCAACAGAGTCTGTTTGGTGGGATATAAGGGAGTGATTAGTTAGTCCTCCAGCCTGAAGTGTTTGCAGAGCTACTTGTAACTTTGCCACTGGAGCAATATTCCTTGATCTTGGAGCTCTTTCTGCATTTAAGAGCCCTTGGAGGAGAGAAATCCCTGGAACATGTTGTCGTCCTCAGCTGTTGGCTAATCCTGGAGCTCAGGAGTCCAGCTGAGGGTGATGGAATGCCAGTGTACCCCGGGTCCCGAGCCTAAGACAGGGAGGCTGACAGATTAGGGAAAACCTCTGGGATCACATTACCTGCTGGCAGGCGGAGTAAGGCCCCTACATGTGGGCAGACATACCTCCTTTCTCATCATTTGTGGCTTTGAGAGGGGAGGCACCAGTTTAGCCTTAGCCCCACCTGCAAGTCTAGAGGAGGGATGTACTTTGACCCTGGGCGGCCCCTCCCTCCAGGCCACACCCCTGGGGGTTTAGTTTGCATCTTCACAGGGGATGGGGTGCCCAGGCAAGAGGCTAAAGACAGATGCATGTGAGGCGGAGATCGCAGTTCTATTGGTGGACCCAGCATTAGCGAGCTTAACAATTGCTTCTCCCCTTAACAATTGCTTCTCCCCTTAACAATTGCAGGCTGGGAGAGCTTCTGGGCATCCTTCCATGGGGGTCCCATGCCCTCCTTGAGTGGAAGCAGACTGGTTTACCAGGATCTTGCAGAGATGCCAATTGGGGAGCTGCATCCTCCAGCCTCTCAAGCACAGAGGTCTGCAGGGAGGCTCAGACTTGGCGGTCATGCTCTCTGCACAGAGAAGTGTGTACACAACAGGGGACACATGCAGGGGATGGGGCAAGCACACAGGACGAAAGCCGAGAGCGGATGCAAGGAGGGGTTGACGCAGGGGCCATGGGTGTGGACGGTGGCTCCGTGGAAGACACCACCCTTCGGTGCGTTTTCACTGGACCCCAGAGAGGACAGTCCACGCGGAGGTAGCAATGACTGCCCTGCCAGGGTGGGCTGTCGGGAGGGGGCTGCCTTTAGGCTGGCATCATGGCAGAGCAGTAGGGCCACCCTCATCTTGGAAGCTTTAAGAGTGTGTAAGTGGAGGGCGATGTGGATGGAGTCAAGAAAAGGTGAAGAGTTCCAGCTTGGTGAAGCTGGGGGTTTGCAGGGCTGTCTTTGTATTCATCTGAGCATCCCTAGGAAGGCCCAAGGGATTGCTGGCTGGAGCCCAAGTGGTCCTGCTGGTGGCTGTGCTGTGCTGAAGCCCTTATCAAGGCTCCTGGGGGTGGCAGCAGAGGTGGGCATGGTTGAGGACCCCCAACGCCCACCTCATCTTTGCAGGGACCACAGAAGTGCATGCATAAAAGGTACCTTTTCCTGTTCATCAAAGAGTTGAGTCATCGCATGCTGATGGAAAGGCTTGATTGGGGGTGGTGGGAGGAAGGTTGGGAGCAGAGATTTGTTTTCTTGATGGTTTCCTTCAAGGCCATCCCAGAAGCGGCTGGCATTGGCTTCATTTATCCAGAGGGCTGGGTGAATGACTCTCTACAACCCAGGGATCCTGAAATATTTAGAAGCTCTAATGTTCATGGAAGGAGAGAACAGAACCTGTTCTGGATGGAAACCTCAATTATTTAGGAAGGGAGAATTCCTGGTGTCTGGGGTGGGGGTGGCGGCAGCTTGGGGGCACCTCCCACCATGCTGACGGGATGCAGGATGCCCTGCCTGGGACTTATGCCCTGCTCTGTGGGAGATGCCTCTTTCACAGTGTTGCCCTCTGAGGGACTTTTCTCATGAGGAAATTCTTCATTAACATGCTATCCATGCTGTGCTAAGTCACTTCAGTCATGTCTGACTCTATGAGACCCTATGGACTGTAACTTGCCAGGCTCCTCTGTCCAAGGGATTCTCCAGGCAAGAATACTAGAGTGAGTTGCTATGCCCTCCTCCAGGGGATCTTCCCGACCCTGGGATCGAACCTGTGTCCCTTCTATCTCCTCATTGGCAGGTGGGTTCTTTACCACCAGTGCCACCTGGGAAACGCTCATTAACCTGAGACCACAGCCTATTTCTTCCGACAGCATCTCACTCTGATGCAGCTTAGGAGGGCGCAGTTTTAGGCAATGCCAGTTGCAACAGCCCCATCAATTGTTGTCAGGGGCTGGCGCCTGAGTTCTGTGAATTTCAGCTGATCTGGGTCCTGCAAGAGCTGGCCGTCACCTGCATCCGTCCACAAACGTGCACTCAAGTGTGGACTGGCCCATCTGCCTCCTCTGGGAAGCATGGTTTTCAGCAGCTTCAGGCTGGGAAGACAGACTTTTCATTTTCCCCAAAGTCCTGTGGGGGCAGTTGTCAGAAACATTCCCCCAGCAGCCCATGGCCTGCACAGAACAATGCAAAGCTCCGTCTAGCACAAGCGACCGTGGGGGACAGGTTGAGAATCCTGCTGCATTTTACACGTCTCCTAAGGGAAGAACTTCAAAAGAGATGAGCTCATGTGGGTGCTACTGTGGTCCAGAGAGGATCTGGCTCATTCATTCCTTAGATAAGCATTTATCCTACTATGTGCCAGGCAGATGCTGAGAGAGAGGTGTCTTCAAACAGTCTGCAGTTGTCTTGGGGAGGCAGCTGTGGAAATCTGTCACTTAGAAACAGCATGAAAGTGCTAGGAAAAAAAAAATTGTTTTGTTCATTTATCACTCACTCATCCATTCACCCATAGCAACTACAAAGGGTTTCACTGCTAGGAACTGGATGCCCTGAACTTGACATTCTAGTGGGGGAGACCAAGCTGGAAACCACCAGCGGCAGCGATTTAAGTCAGAAGGAACTGCTTAGCAATGGAGAGAGGATCCTGTGAGCAGGGGCTTGTAGAGAGATGGGGTTATTCTTTCCAACCGTTGAGGTCAAGTTCATCTGGGTTGTTGTGTGCTTTATGTTTCCCGCATCTATTTTGGGGAGTGTGGCTGCTTTGCTAGAAGTGTTAAGATGATCATTGTTCTTCCCTCCTGCTGTGCCCCAGGGTCACCCAGCAGGTATCCCCACCATCTGCAGGGATGATCTGTTCCAGACTGGCCTTGCAGCCCCACTCCTGGGAGGAGGGAGCCGCAGCTGCGTCTCTACGGCCTCTTGGCCTCATTCCGTCACCCATTGAAGGCAGGAGGAAGGTCAAGTTCATGAGAAATGGTCCACTGCAGAGTCGTTCCGTCCTGGAGTCCAAGTTCTGGCTGCTGGTGAGTTCTTAAATCTAGGGACATGAATTCAATTCCTCCTGAGCCATTGTGGTTGGAACAAGGAGACCTTCGTTCCATCCCCATGGCCAGGCTGTAGGGGTGATGACATTTCTCTGTATGGTGAGTCCCCTACCTCTGAACAAGTTCCATTCCAGGAGCACATTCATAGGTCCAGTTTGTTTGTGAGTCCAACAAAATTTGGCTCGGTACCCAACTAACACAACTGGCTACATAGTACCTCACTGTAATAGGTTTATAATACTTTCTCACACAAATTATACATAAGAAACAAACATAAAATAAATACTTTGAGCTTTACAGTACAGTGCCTTGAAAAGTGCAGTAGTGCAAATGGTAGCTGGCATCCAGAGGTTGGCATCGAGGGATCGAGCAAGAAGAGTTACTGACTGGAAGAAGGAGAGGAGGTGGAAGATGGTGGAGCTGAAGGGTCAGCTGCAATAGGAGATGGGGAGCAAGCTGTGATGTCACTCACGCCTGACGATGATGGAACTCCGGTTCACGTCTTTGAAAGTTCTCGACTTGAAGGTTCGTACCTAGGGGCCTCACTGTATTAAGAAGCAAAGGTCCTTCACCGAAAAAGGACTTGACTCAGCAGGAACAGATCCACACTAAGCATTGAGAAAGGTTCTGCAGCCCAGCATCTTCCAACACAGCAATAGATTAATGGGTAGAAGAGGTGATGGGACATTCACGATAAAGCAGAGGCTTATGCCCAGTAGACACTGAAGAGTGCTCAACTTCACTAGCCACCAAAGAAATGCGAGTTGTAAATCTATTTTTCCCCCTCATCTAATGGGTTGTTGCTGTTTGTTGCCCAGTCTCTCAATCACGTCTGGCTCTTTGCCACTCCATGGACTGCAGCATGCCAGGCTTCCCAGTCCCTCACTATCTCCCGGAGTTTGCTCAAACTTATGTCCATTGAGTCGACGGTGCCATCCAACCATCTTCTCCTTTGTTCCCCCCAAAGCACAGAATTTGCTGCTGAGTATGGAAGGAAAAGGCAGTTTTCATCTCTTGCTGCTGATGGGGATGGAAATTGGTGCAAACCTTCTGGAGGGTAATTTGGCAATTTGTGCATCAACAGGCATAAAATGTTCATACACTTTGAGCCGGCAATTTTGCTTTTAGGATTTTATCCTAAGGCAAAAATCAAATTTATGTATAAGATTTATGGCCAGTAATATTCATCTCAGTCATTAGCATAATAGAAAAAATATTAGAAAGTACCTAAAAATCCCGAATAGGGGATTGGTTAAATAATTGATGGCCCAGCTTAAGAATGGAAAACAGTTCATTCACTAAAAATGATTTTCTCAAAGAATATTTAATGATGGGAAGAAGTAGTGTAAAAGCAGAGCACAGAATACTAGATGGAGTGTTTAAAGTTTGTTAAAATTTAATAATAAAGTGCAGGAAAAGGGATTAAAACAAGTGTGGATTTGGCTACGGGGGGCATCTTTTCTTTACGTGTTTTTGTATTTGGTGTTATAAGGTATCATATATCCTCTCCAAGCTTCAGTTTGCTGTTCTATAGTTGCGACTCATCACTTCTAAGTGCTGTGTGCTTGGCAGTCAGCACCATATTTGAAAGTGCCCTTGACAAGGATCAATTCATTGTAATACTCCACGAATGGTTATAATATCATTGCCAATGACACACTCAGAGGCCAGACAGGATCCATGATAATTACTAAGGTTGTTTATCTCTCTGCCTGTTTTACAAGACAGCAAAAGGATTCTCTAAGTCATTTTTTACCAAGGTTCCTAATATTCACCTTCCTCCCAAGGGTGGACAAACTCCCAGCTTGTTGTATCAAGTATAATCATCTCAGTTCTTGCCATTTCAGAGTCCTCCTCTCTCAAAATCTAGGTCCTGTTGATCTTTAGTACCTTGTCTCTTATCTTATCTCAGATGATTCTGTGTTGAGATGGTGCAAACTATATATTTACTAATTGGAGAGGATTTGAGCTCCCGGAGCTGTTGTAGCTCAAAATTCTGTTTTAAGTAAAATCATCTCCTTTAATGCTTTCCTTTAATGCTCTCTGCAAAATGCCTGTTTCTGTCCTCTGGGAGATCCAGGCTTTATAGGGCTCTCCTTTTTTTTCATTCTGAGGTCTCTCTGTGGCGTCTCTGGGGCCCATATTCTGTTGAGGCTAAAATTGATACATGAGGGGGAAGAAAGAACTTTCAGATGGGTCAGTGTAGAAAAGGGTCCCCTACTGTGCAGAAGTTTTAAAATGGGCAAAATGCTTGTTCTATCAGACACTATGACTCACCCCCTCTGTCTGACATGGCCTGGAGCTTTGTCGTGTAATTCACACCTATCTTCTGCGAAGATCCAGCAGGCAGAATCATTCCGGAGGCATGAGTGGGTGTCCAGAACAGACAGAAAGGCTGCAGAACTCTGCCGTTTTTTAATGGACAAAGTTTAGGGCATCTTCTTTTCAAAGTGAAACATCCCCAACCCACCTGACTCACAGAGAGGAAAGAAACCAGTGTCCCCAGCCAAAATGTTTAGAATAACTTGGGGGCTGCAGCTGATAAGGGATCTTGTGGGGATGTCTTATTCATCCATGTGTGAGTGACATTCTGATTTGAGAAGGCACGCAGTCTGATCAAAAGTCAGACAATGAATGATTTTTTGATAAAAGAACTCTTTGATTCTTCATTTTAATGTAACTTTGACCTCTTTTCTCTCTAAGTCACGAAAGAGCCCTTGACTAGGCTAAACATGTTCTCTCCCCCAGCGTGCGGTTCATCACAAAGCGTCCTCACTTACTTTTCCTGGCAATGGAGAGCGCCTTAACTTTTCTGTGGTGACAAGAATTGCCTTTGACCCTGGGGCAGAGGTGAGCAAGATTCTTTTTTTAAAAAAACATAATTCATTTATTTTAATTGGAGGATAATTATTTTACAATATTGTGATTGTTTTTTCCCTAGAGCAACATGAACTGGCCACAGGTACACATGAGTCCCCCCATCCTGAACCCCCCTCCCACCTCCCTGTGCACCCTATCCCTCTGGGTTGTCCCAGAGCACTGGCTTTGGGTGCCCTGCTTCATGCATCGAACTTGGGCAAGATTCTGATCCTGGAAATGGAGGGAAATGAAGTTCTTCCTGCCACAGATGTTGGATGAGCCCTGTTGATGCATGACTGCTAGCTGTCTTTCCCTTTTCCTTCCATCCTTCCTTTTCTGCCAAGTAGACTGTTCTTTAGTTTTGTGGTACTACAGTACAGTATTGGGGCACAGAAGGAAGAAAAGGCTAGAGCTAAGCTGGCTGAAGGAGCGGAGTTTGTGTAAGAATATTTGAAGAAGAAAGTGGGAACAGATGCTGTTAAGAAGAGTGGACAGAGGGAAGGGGGGAACTAAAGAAATAATTCTGTGATCTGTAAATCCTCTTCAAAGACTCTAAGCAAAGTACTTACGCTATTTTATGATTATTTTTTGACTACTAGACTTCCCAGGAAGAAAGTAAGTTCACTTTGTATCATATCACCATGTCATTAGCATCATTTTAAAGACATGTGTCTTAATGGCTGCATCATGTACCATACTTTATTTAATCAGTTCCCTATTTTTGGACAGTCAGTTCAGTTATTTTGCTGTTTATAAATACATCTATGATCGATATTTTTGTCTGTGATTCTTCTGTCATTTTGTTCACTTAGGATAATTGATGGTAGCTGTCCTAACAGACAAACTAGTCTCAATGGCTTAGCAGATGTTGACCGAGAAAAAAGGCACAACCAAACGTTGAGAATTATGTTTCCTTTGGCAGACTTACTGAGGACTTAAGCCAGGGAGGCAGGCTCAGAGAGCTCTGAGGGATTGCTCTAAAGACATAAGAGAGGAGCCCGGACATACGGGATTTTTGCAAACAAAGAAAACCCCAACCAACCAGGTAGTTGGAACATCAAAAGTTGACTATAAATTAAAGAAGATACAGATATCTCAAGCGATGAATTTAGTGCTTTTCTGTATAAGAGAAGATGCGAGAGTCTGGACTCACTGAAATCACTCCTTTGATGTGCATCGTAACAATCTAGGGTCAGCATCCAGCCCTTGTCCATCCTGAATCCCCTCCGGGTGCACCTTCGGAGGTGGCTGCAGTGACTGATGGTTTGATGGCCGCGACATCCTTTGTTAACTGGTAGGGGAGGGACACTCTTCAACCACACAAGTTAAAGACTGACTTTTGGATCCATTTATAGCCTAGGGTTGGTGTTGGGGACTCAGCTTTTGCAGAGGTGAGGGACTCGGGGTCACTTCCATTTCATGGCATCCCCTTCCTTAGGACCTCCGAGCCCCAGGCTGGGAAGACAGGAAGAAGGGAGCTTGGAGATGGCATGCATGCTCTTGACCTCTGCCCAGGGAGGACAGAACCACCCCTGTGCATGGTCCACCGCTGAGGGCTCACCACATGGCCTTACCCTGCAAGCAAGGGAGCTCAGAAGAGAATCTGGATGCAGCAAAGAGGGAGGGCCAATGGATGCTGGTTAATAACTGGCCAAGGTGCTGCTGCTGCTGCTAAGTCGCTTCAGTCAGGTCCGACTCTGTAAGACCCCATAGACGGCAGCCCACCAGGCTCCACCGTCCCTGGGATTCTCCAGGCAAGAACACTGGAGTGGATTGCCATTTCCTTCTCCAATGCATGAAAGTGAAAAGTGAAAGTGAAGTCACTGAATCGTGTCCAACTCTTAGCGACCCGATGGACTGCAACCTACGAGGCTCCTCCGTCCATGGGATTTTCCAGGCAAGAGTACTAGAGTGGGGTGCCATTGCCTTCTCTGGCCAAGGTGCTACCTACCCATCAACTCACTCTCAGATCTTTAGGATACAAATGGTTACATTCTTGCAGCAATACTCATCTAATACCAGATACTTTTCCATTTGTATTCTCTTTTTGCTTATAGGGACATTCAGCTGGCTCTTCTTTCTACCCTTATAGCCCATGGTCCCCTAGGAAGGTTTGGTGGGATGCAGGCACCATCTGGGGGAAGCAGCCTCAAAACTCACATGCCCGTGTTGCCCAGGACCCCAATTCCTCCCACATCTCTGATGCTGCTTTATTTTCCCAGGGACAGAGGCAAGCTGTCATTGACTCTCTTGGGTATTTCAAAGTCCCTGATCCCAAGACTGCAGGATGACTCTCTGCCATTGCGAAAGGTTACCAAATTACCTGGATATCTGATTGGGAGGGATGGTGGGATGGGCAGAGGTGATGTCAGTGGAAACGCACTGACAATTCAAACGTGACTGGCGACTCCAGCCTCGGGTAACTGCTTTAGTAACTTCACAGCTGATCCCTGCGATTGAGCATCAGGACCATTAAATGTTAATTGAGTTGAAAAGCTTCTGCCTCATGCGCTAAAACTCAGGCAGTAAAGGGCTCCTGGTCTGAAGTTGTGCGCTGGGGCATAGTGGCAGGCTGCCTCTGTCCACCTTCACTGCTTTTCACCTTCCTGTCTTGCTACATACCGACTGTAAAATTTTTCAAAATTATTTTTTATTAAAAAAAATTTACGTTGAAGTATAGGTGATTTACAGTGTTGTTCATTTCAGTTGTACAGCGAAGCGATTCAGTTATATGTACACATTATATGTGCACATTGTATATAATACACGTGCCGTGTGACGTGTGCTGAGTTGCTCAGTTGTTCTGACTCTTGCGACCCCGTAGACTGTAGCCCTCCAGGCTCCTTTGTCCATGGGGATTTTCTAGGCAAAGTACTGAAGTGTGTTGCCATGCCCTCCTCAAGGGATCTTCCCAACCTAAGAATTGAACCAGGACCTGCATTACAGGTGCCTTCTTTACCAGCTGAGGACCGGGAAGCCCAAATGTTTTGGCTGTGCCATGTGGCATAGTAGGATTATTAGTTCCCTGACCAGGGATCGAACCTGTGTCCCCTGCAGTGGAAGCATGGAGTCTTAACTACTGGACTGCCAGGAGAGTCCTATATAATTTAAAAATACACCCACACCCATATATGTATACATACACACATTCTTTTGGGCTTTCCTGGTGGTTCAGTGGTAAAGAATCTGCTTGCCAGTGCAGGAGATGCAAGAGATGTGGATTCAATCCCTGGGTTGGGAGGATCTCCCAGAGAAGGAAATGGCAACCCACTCCAGTGTTCTTGCCTGGAGAATCCCATGGACAGAGGAGCCTGGTGGGCTACAGTCCACGGGGTCGCAAAGAGTCGGACATGATTTAGCAACTAAACAACTTACACTCTTTTCCAGATTCTTTTCTTGTATACATGATTGCAAGTGAGTGAATACAATTCCCTGTGCTATCCAGTAGGTCCCAAAGGAAATGGCAACCCACTCCAGTGTTCTTGCCTGGAGAATCCCAGGGACAGAGGAGCCTAGTGGGCTGCTGTCTATGGGGTCACACAGAGTTGGACACGACTAAAGTGACTTAGCAGCAGCAGCAGTGTGTATCTCAGAGAAGGCAATGGCACCCCATTCCAGTGCTCTTGCCTGGAAAATCCCATGGGTGGAGGAGCCTGGTAGGCTGCAGTCCATGGGGTCGCTAAGAGTCGGACACACCTGAGCAACTTCACTTTCACTTTTTACTTTCATGAATTGGAGAAGGAAATGGCAATCCACTCCAGTGTTCTTGCCTGGAGAATCCCAGGGACAGGGGAGCCTGGTGGGCTGCCGTCTATGGGGTCACACAGAGTCGGACACGACTGAAGTGACTTAGCAGCTGCAGCAGCAGCAGTGTGTATCTGTTCATCCTTAACTCCTGATTCATACCTCCCCCAGCCCTTTCCCCTTCGCTAGCCACAGGACAGTTTTCTGTGTCTGTGGGTCTGTTTCTCCAACACAACTGTTTTAAAAAGCAGATTGCACCTTGCTGTGGCTGGATCAATACTCTGGAGTGAGCAGTTTGCCCTCAAAACTGCTGGCGCCGCAGCCGTGGAGTGGCAGGACCCCAGGGCGCCCTGACATCCATCTCCTTTGTTTTCTTTTGCAGATACACTGCAGATCCTGAGGTCTGACTTTTTCCTCCAGACCTCTGCCTCTGGGCTTCCAGATGACCCCGGAAAGAAATGGATGATAAACATAATACCCAACGTATAGTGACTCCAGGGGTCTCAGCTACTGCTGCGGTGACGTTGGACAGCGTTTGTCGAGCTCCTACTGTTTGCCAGACAGTGTGCACAACTTTATGTATGTTTGTCTCTTGTGACAGCACTGCAACTTAGGATCTATTAATATGTCTATTTTTATGCAATGGAAACCAAGTCTCGTAATAGTTAAATAACAAGTAAAACCCATGTTTTTACCCCCCCACACACTAAGATATATACACATATATTTAACATATATATCATGTCGACCGAAAGAAATGCACAACTTAGAAGTTGAGAACTGTTTTCTTTGGCGGACAAAACTGAGGACTTAAGTCCAGGGCACAGCCTTTCAGATAGCTCTGAGGGACTGCTTAGAAGAGATAAGGGAGGAGGCTGGATGTGTAGGACTCTTTCCAACAAAGACCAGGTAGTGAGAACATCAAAAGAGTACTGTTAATTAAAGAAAACCAGACATCTCAAGTGAATGAATCTAGCACTTTTCTACGTATATGCATGCTAAGTCTCTTCAGTAGTGTCTGATTCTTTGTGACTCCACAGATTGTAGCCCTCCAGGCTCCTCAGTCCATGGGATTTCCCAGGCAAGAATACTGGAGTGGGTTGCCATTTCCTCCTCCAGGGGATCTTCCCGACCCAGGGATCGAACCCACGTCTCTTATGTCTCCTACAGCGGCAGGTGGGATCTTTACTACCAGCGACTCGTGGGAAGTCCCCTTTCTATGAATGGGAAAGGCAAGATTATGGGTTCATTGAAATCGTTCCTTTGATCTGCACCTCAGCTCTCTGGGGCCAGTATCTTGTGCTTTCTCGTCCTGAGTTGCCTCTGGTTAACCTGTCAGGGATGGCTGCAGGATGGGACTGTTAGCCGGGGGTGGTGGGGGTGGTGAGGGTTGGGGGGTAGGGGACTGGGGGGGTGCGCATCCTGTTTACAGTCTGAGTTCTCTCAGGGCTCACCATCAGGCCGGCTGTAACATGATGGCTTGATGGCTATAACATCCTTTGTTTACTGATATGGCAGGTAACATTTTTTCATTGACAATTATATATATTGTGTGTATATATATATACACACAATATATATACTATGCTACATGTATTGTCTATTTTATATATTATGCATTTTTAATACTCTTGCTATTATTTTCATTTTGTGAAAAGGAAAGTAGAGATCCTAACAGCCTGAGAAATTTATGTCATGTCACCATGTTGCAACTAACAAGTCTGTGAACAAGATTTATCCATGTAACTGTTTGGTGCAGAAACGAAAACAACCTATGTTCTCTTGATGCTCAAAATGTATTTTGGTCAAGTGACTTAAGTAGCTCTCCCTCAATCTTGTCACTAAAGCAGAGAATAAGATACCCGGGTGTTACCAGAAATGATCAAAAGGCAGGATCAAGTAGGAATAATGAAAGAGAGCCCAAGGCATTGGGAGATGAACCCACTGGCTAAATAGGCCCCTGGAAACAGACCCACCTTTCAGAAACCCCTCTGGTCCAGCGAATCCTGTGCCCCCAGGGCCTTTCAGAAAAGAGAACAGAGGATGGTTTTGCAAATTGATTGTTAACTGGAAGTGGAAAATTCTTTTCTGGGTAGTGCATGAGTGAGTATTCAGTTGTGTTTGACTCTTTGCAACCCCATGGACTGTAGCCGGCCAGGCTCCGCTGTCCTTGGGATTTCCCAGGCAAGAACACTGGAGTGGGCTGCCATTTCCTCCTCCAGGGAATCTTCCCGACCCGAGGAGTGGACCTGCGTCCCCTGCGTCTTCTGTGCTGGCAGGCGGATTCATTACCAGTGGGCCACCTGGGAAGTCAATCCTGAGCATTGCCTTGCCTCAAAAAGAAAAAAAACCTATGAGGGGAAACTGCTTCCTTCCTTCCTTTCGGATGTAAAGTTTGCCATTTAAAAAATTTTGGTTAGACACCCTTTGAGCCAGAAAGAAGACTGGCTTTTAGAAAACAGACAATGGTATAAATTGGGATGTATGCAAAAACAAACCTTGTTAGTAAACAGAGATAAACAGAGTCTGTTCCTATAAGCTTGGTTTTAAGTGAAAGGTTGATAAGGGAACCATTTTATTTAAATAAAGAGGAAGTTTCAAGCAATAGTTAGCAGCTGGTAATCCCTACTTTGTGGGCTAATACTGAAGCAAGTTAATAAAATGACCTGAGGGAAAGATCAGGGTAATGTTTTATAGAATTCCAGAGCTGGAGGGATCTTGGGGAGCATCCAGTCCAATGATTTCATTAAAAAAAAACTCAAGAACTGAGGTTGGGAGAGGAGGGGCAATCCCCCTAAGGTCACAAGGATATGGGTGTTGTGCAGAAAACTCATTTAAGTATTATTTTTTGAGTATATAGTTGTGTGGATGAGAAGCACAACAGGCAAAGAACGTTAGCTCTTCTGGTCTCTGTTCCTAGCTCCCTAAATACTATTTGCCTTTTAAATCCGGTTTTCTCCCTTCTTGAACATTTATTTGTTGATCAGTTGTAAATAGCAAGTTCTCGTTAAAGGAAAGGACAAAGTGGAGGGCTTTAAATCTTATTTATTTTTTAAGACAGTATCTGCATACGATACAAAATCCAAAAGATATAGATTCAGAAAGCAGTCTCCCTCTCATTCCTGGCTGATGCATCTCCCCTCCCTTGGGCTCACTGCCCCCAGGCTCCCCATATGCCCCTCAGAGCATCCCAGACCACAGGTGGACAAGCCCACAGGTAAATATCTGTTTCTTTTTTTTATACAAACATCAGCGCACTATTCATGGTGTCCTTCATCTCGCTTTTATTATTTTACAACATCCCAAGGGGGCTGCTAACACATCGGGTCCCATCCAGTTGCCTCTTTCTTTTTAAATGGCTGCCTCATCTTTTATCGTCTGGAGGTCCTAGAGTTTCTTTAGCATATTTAGGTCACGTTGTCTCTTTGGCTAGTTCAAACAATGCTGTGATAAGGATCTTTGTACATATATCATTTCACACATGTGGGGGTCTATCTGGGATACAGATCCCTAGAAGTGAAACTTCTAGGACAAAGGGAACGTGTCTTACATTTTGTTGATATTGCCAACTTTCTGTAGCACTACAAAGACTGGGGTACCTGTCTCCCCAACCAGAGCCAACACATAGCCCCTATCAACCATTGCCCATTTTTAGGCTGGGTGAGATTATGACAGGTGAAGAATCTCTGGTTGCGTTTTTCATTTGTATTCAGACTCTGTTGTGTTGAATATCCTTATGTTTAATGAGGCCTTGCAGAAATAAATATTCTGTTGTTACTTTTGCTCATTTTCCTATTGGTTGCTGGCTTTTTATTGATTTACAAGATATCTTTATATATCAAGGAAATTTGCTGTTTCTCTGTACTGCTATTTGCTGATCTTATTTCCACTTGTTACTTGCCTTCTGATCTGGTTTATCTATCGTGTGCCTCCCACTTCTCTGTACCCCCACCTACTCCTGCTGGCACTTAAGATGCTTTTTTATGGTTGAGAACAAATGCATGAATCTTTCTCTATATTTGCATTTGGATTTTGTTATCGTACTTAGTAAGGTTTTCCCCATTAAAATTTCTCATGCAAAATCTCAGTGTACTTCAACTACTTTCAGCATTTCCATTATTGTATTTAAATTTTTGATTCATCTGAAGTTTCTTTTATGACAGATTTGCACCAAAGATTATGCTTTATTACTTTTCAGATGGTAGCTGAGATAGCCAAATACCATTTAGAAAATAAGCCATGCTTGCTACATTGATTTGAAATGCTACCTTTATGACTTAAATCTGAATCTACTTTGGGACTTCTATTTAGAACCGCTAATTAGTCTGTACAGTCAAGAAATAGAACACCATTCTCTTAATTCTCATAGCTTACTACATATTCTAGTAGCAGTTTTTCTTATTTCCTGGGGTACGAATTTATGGTCAGAAACTTCCCTCTTCACACTGCTTTTCTTGTATCCTATGTATTTTGGATCACTGTGTTTTTTGTTTTTTGTTTTTTTAATTTGTCTCTGGGTATTTTTTGATTTCCACTTTTATTTTGTTAATGATCCCTTGAAGAGGCTCTACTTTAAAAAACATTCCTCACTCTTCCTTCTTGTTGCTTTTTAAATTATATTTTATCATTTGCTTGCCCCCTCCTTCTGAAAGTCCTGTGGGTTTTACGTGCGTTATTTTATAGATATTTAAGGATAATTGAAATCTTTATATTACATATTTCTGCTCAAGAACATGGCATGCCTTTTGTTCATTAAGTGGTTCATATCTATCTCTCAATGCATTGAAAAATTTAAATCACACAGAAGTTACACATTTTTAATGGATCGAGTTGGCCAAAAAGTTCATTCAGGTTTTTCTGTAAGATGTTACCAAAAAACTCAAACAAATCTTTTGGCACCCCCAGTATCTTCCTAAGTATTTTAACTTTACACTTACTATTCTTTCATAGTAAGAGTAAGGTCTTCCAACTGATTTTTAATTATACAAAAACTATTTAGTTTGGTATATTAATTATAAACCCAGACATCTTTATCCATATTAAAATTTGTTATTTGTAACTTCTCTTACATTTTTAAGAATACAATTATATATCACACACATAATAATAGCTGTACTTCCCTTTCCTCCAAATACATACTTGTTTCTCTCATATGGTTGTGTAAGCTAGTGTCTGCAGAATGATGCTAAGTAAAAATGGTTACAATAGATACACTTATTTCATTTTTCACTTTAATGAAAATTCTTGTTGTTCTATGTTAAGCCCTCACACTAGCCTTTGTGCTGACGTCTATATATGAACACACACAGGTATATGCATAGAGTTTCATATTTGGAAGAATAAAGTCAGGTCAGATTAAAATAAGTTTGATCAGTGTTTAAAGTGCTAAGCATATGTTTTATTTATTTTTAAATTATATTGGTCCTAAATAGTGTCTTTTGAATTGTTCACATTTTAAAAGACTGCCATTTGTTTTTACTAAGTTGTTCTTAAGAAAAGGAAAACTACTATTATCTTTGGCCTGCAAAAGTCCTTTCAAGTTACTGTTTTAAGAGGAGCTGACTATTTCATAATTTATAAGGAAGAAACCATAACGTCCTTTGTAGCAGTGTACTTCAATCAAAGGGAATGCACCTTAAATGTAGTAAGCTGGCCAGTGAGCTTCTGTAAATACATGAGCAAGAAGTCATGCACTGTTCTCCCGTGACACTGTTCAGGCTGAACATATATTTGTTGAGAACTGCTTTGTACCCAGCACTCTGCTGATGAATTCAGATACATTAGCTCATGTAATAATTCTAACATTGTTTTAAGATAGGCAGCAATATACCTTTTAAAGTTATGGGCACTAAACCTCAGACAAGGTTGTTTGTTCTGAAAGAGAAGTGCATGCCTGAGAACGGACATCAAGTCCTCTGATGCCTAGTCCAGCTCTTGCTGGATTAAAGACAATATGGCAAGATACAGGTCACCTAGTTACGTCTTCTTTTCAACCTGCTCTGAAAATGGCAATTATGTCAGATCAGATGTGTCCCTCCTTCAACAAGCATTAACTGAGCACCTGCTTTGTTGCACCGGAGATCTGGTAGACGAGGTGCTCTACCATCCTGGAGGTCTGCTCATGTGGCAGAGGGGCAGGTTGGAGGGCCTGGGAGCGTGATCCTACCAGTTATCAGAGGAGGAGGTCGCTCAGGAGGAGGTATGCAGACCTGAGATTCTGGAGGATGCTTAGGTTGCAGTTGGGGGCCATGAAAATGAAGGCTATAGTGGATTGCAAAAAATGATGCAGGACATCATATATTATAATGTACAAACAGTGGGGGTTTTGTCTTATTACATTTTGAAAATGCTCTAATATTAAAAATCAATGAATTCAATGGTGATGATGGCAAGGGAAAAACAGGAGAGGAAAAAGAAAAAAAAAGGAAGATAATTTCCAGAAGCCACACTCAAATACAATTGGGGAGGCATAAAATATTGGGATACCACACATTCCACTTCTCCCTCTTCAGGAAGAATTATACCCAAGCTATTCCAATCAGATGAAAGATCATGGCTATAGACTGAGGTTTGTCTCCCTAAAATTTGTATGTTGAAACTCCAGTTTCCAGTATGACTTTAGGCAATAGGGTCTTTCCGGAAGCAATGACAGTGAAACAATGTCACAGGGGTGAGGCCCTGATCCGATTGGCGTCGTGGCCTTATGAGAAGGGACACCAGAGCTCTATCTCTTTGTCATATGAGGACACAGCGAGTAGATGACCATCTGCAAGTCAGGAAGAGAATCCATCCCAGAACTTGGTCCTTCCAGAAACTGATCTAGGACTTCTGGCCCCCAGAACTGTGGCATAATAAATTGCTGTTTTTAAGTCACCCAGTCTATGGCATTTTCTTTTGGCAGCCCAAGCCGACTAATGCAAGCACATTCTTTGACAGTGATCAGCTGAAAATAAAGTAAAAGGTGAGTAGTGAGGCAAGAGGGTCCTTTTAGAACAACCCAAGGAAGTTTTTTACTCGTTACATGTACTCCACCACCCAGAGGAGATGGTAGGCAGTGTTAGGGACCCCTCCAAACCTGGTGAGGATGTTTGAGGAGATAAATTGGAAAAGTTGAAGGTAGCTTTGTGTGGCATTGCTTTCGTGCATAGGACCTTACAAAGATATGATATTTAGGAGGTGTTCCTAATCTTTGCATGTAACATTGAGAAAGGAGATCATTTCTCCTTACAAACATATGTGTTACTCCTGGAAATGAGAGGTCATGTTAAATGAACCAAAGATTTGAGCCAGTGATGCAATGCATTCATCCGCTCATTCATTCATGGAGCCCTATAAGGGTACCAGGTCCTGTGATCCTAGGGTCCCTATTGCCCGTCATCATTACTCATTGAACAGCAAACATGCTTTTTGTTGACATGTTTTTTTAGCCTGTTCTGTTGTTCAGGGACCTTTGATAAACTTCTGTTTGTAATCATGCCCACCCCTGTCTCCTCCAACCAAAGACCTTCAGTATCAGGGTGAGGAGTCCAGTAGAATTTTCCCCATTTTAGAGACGTTCTACATGTACTTCAAAACCTTAGAAAACAATTTCCTAGTTAGTCAAGATGGAGAATCTGTGCAACTAATTATTAGTTTTATTAAAATGTCCTCATCCATACTTGCTACATGCATCCTCTTATCCCCACAGTCATTGCACTCTGCCCATTATAAGGGCAGAAGGACCATATATCTTTAGATGGATTCTACCCTCAATGGAGCCAAGAGGGAATGACCCAGAAAAGAACATCAGTTCATAGAAGCTGTACATCACAGAAGCCCAGCAGTCCCTTGAAAGTTGGGGAAAAAAGATTAAAAGACCACTTCTAATCATGGCAGTGATATTGCTGCAAATACATTGGCATATTTATCCTCTTCCAGCCCCTCAAAGTCCTGGGCTGTGGAGACTGTTTTAAGGAGCTTGTGTCGATTTCAGAGCTTTCCTCTGGAAGCTTAACCCTTCTTAACTGTTCTTTAATAGCTAAAAAGAGAGCTGGACTCTGAAACTCCATCACTCAGACATTTTGTAAAACTGATGTTAAGAAGATTTAACCTGAAATGTTAGCTCCATCACTCTTTTCTTACTCATCTGTCACCCTACTCAAGCCTCCAATCCCTCAGATATTCCTGCTGCAGTCTTGGAAAGGGGACTAGTGATAAGGAGTTTCAGCACCAAAGAGTCATTTGCTGAGGTTACAGGAGAATAACCCCCAACCCAAATCCTGAGAAAAATCAAGACCATGCTCCATGGACCCACCTTTATGTCACTCTGCCTTCACAAACAACTTGCAGCCTGAACTGTTTTAAAAACTGGATGTCTGCCCTTCTTTTCTTCTCTAGACCATCTAGGCTAAGAGGTGGGGCTTTATGGATTTTGATTTCATTTGGTTCTATTTTCATGTCTTCTTTGCTCGAAATGGCTTAATGGTCTGGACTGTTCGTCCTACAGGAGGAAGAAGATATCTTTAGGAATATTTAACAAGAAGGTCTAATATTGAAAATTGAAAATGAAAGCAGGAGTCATAAGAAAAGGAAAGAGAAAGAGAAACGAGGGGAAAGGAGGAAAGGATCAGAAGAGATAAACCACCGGAATTTAGAGATCAGAGGACGCTCTGAGGGAACACGGCTGTCGAACTTTCAGAGAGGCGTCCACATAACCATTCCAATGAGAGGAGAGGGTCTCCCTGTTTCTGAGGTTCTGGAAGAGCTGCACTGTTCTCCAGTCCAGATCTCGAGCGTCTCTTCATCTGTCCCGTGCCTTTGGTCCTGGTCTCTGTAGGAATGGACAATAACTGGTCATGCTCCACTGTTCACATATGTAGGGAGACTTTGCTTAAAACAGATTTGATGGTCTCATAATCATGAAATGAAGTTACAAAAAAGTATGTAGTTCCATTAATAAACCAGTCATAAAACAGAACCATCTCTTGTTGAGGAGAAAGGAGATATTTTTGGTGGGGGCTATTGCCCAGCGGACCCTAAGGGTACCTCACTAACTCTTCTTTAGGAATGGCGGTCCAGAGCCCTTGAGGAGACAGAGGATAAAAATCTCGGAGCTCAAACAAACAAACAAAAAAATCTTGGAGCTCTACCAGCAAACCAGTGGGAGTCTTGGTGGGGAGAGGCCAAGGGAAGCTGGTATTCTGGGAATTCTTACAACAAAGGAGATGAACACCTGTCTTCTGGAGTGCAGCTCGGAATAGATGTTCAGGTGATGAGAAAAAAGCATCTGTGAGTTCTGAGCATGAAGGAATCAAGAGTCCTTATTTCAGTCTAAAGCACACCAGACACTTAGCTAACCAAAGCCTGCAATTATTGTGCATAATTAATTTCTACCTAACACATTTTTATCTCAAACTTTGAAATAAACAGCTTATTAAGGTGACTTCTAAGACAAAAGAGGAAGATAACTAGTATACAGTAACCCTCGGAGAGTAAGTTTTCCTTGGGAGCTGTCTTTTCTAGTTACTTAAGGCTGCCATAGGAGAGTATGTTGCTGTTGCTGCTAAGTCGCTTCAGTCATGTCCAATGCTGTGCGACCCCATAGATGGCAGCCCACCAGGCTTCCCCCTCCCTGGGATTCTCTAGGCAAGAACACTGGAGTGGGGTGCCATTTCCTTCTCCAATGCATGAAAGTAAAAAGTGAAAGTGAAGTCGCTCAGTTGTGTCCAACTCTTCGAGACCCCATGGACTGCAGCCCATCAGACTCCTCCATCCATGGGGTTTTCCAGGCAAGAGTACTGGAGTGGGGTGCCATTGCCTTCTCCAATAGGAGAGTATAATTGAACATAATTCCCTAACAGTTTGGGGGGAATTTTACACTAGCTCTGCACCTCCGTTGCATCATAATGGAAACTACTGGTTATGCAACAGGGACTGGAAAGATGTGCAGCCCAAGTCCATCCTCATGGTATTCTCAGTATCAGCCAGTCCCAAACACAGAATGCAGAGGATGATACAAAAGCACTAATTTGCTTTTTCCATCAATCACCTTTCAGTCCTAACAGTGACTACATCAGATGAGGGTCCAGGAGTCCCCTCCCTATCTTCCTCTTCAATTCCAACTCTCTGCAGTTTTTCTACCCCTGCCATCTTCCCCAGGATCTTCCCTTCATTTCAAAGGAGGCAAATATACTTGATAGAAAGTACTCCCTTTAAATATGACATCACGGCAGACCAGGGTTTCCTTGCTAATGTTTATCACTTTTCCTTGGTAACTTAAATGCATTTTTATGCTAAAAGGAATGTTGCTGGCCTTACCAAGCCTCCTTTCCTGCTGAAGGAAGAAGTAAGTTCAGTTCAGTTCAGTCGCTCAATCGTGTCCGATTCTTTGGGACCCTGTGGACCACAGCACGCCAGGCTTCTCTGTCCATCACCAACTCCCGGAGCGTACTCAAACTCATGTCCATCAGGTTGGTGATGCCATCCAACCAATCTCATCCTTTGTCATCCCCTTCTCCTCCCGCCTTCAATCTTTCCCAGCATGAGAGTCTTTTCCAATGAGTCAGTTCTTCACATCAGGTGGCCAAAGTATTGGAGCTTCAGCTTCAGCATCAGTCCTTCCAATGAATATTCAGGACTGATTTCCTCTAAGACTGACTAAAGAAGTAAGTAGATGGAGGAAAATCAGGTCCTGCCTCAGTGAGATGCTTTCAGCTCTTTGCTTCCCAAAGATGAGATGCTAAGAGCTAAAATTAATGTAAGATGTTAAGTGTGATATGCGTGTGAATGGCCAAGAGGCTGAGATGGGATGCTCCACTCTCCCCTGAACATTTTGAACGGGTCAGGGTGATCACTGGGCTAGATGTTTGGGTGTGTGTGCTCAGTGGCTAAGTTGTATCTGACTCTTTGCGACCCCATGAACTGTAGCCCACCAGGTTCTTCTCTCCATGGGATTCCCCAGGCAAGAATACTGGAGTGGGTTGCCATTTCCTCCTCCAGGGGATCTTCCCAACTAGGGAGCAAACTCATGTCTCCAGTGTATTGGCAGGCAGATTCTTTACCACTTACCGGAAATGTATTTTCCAGCTGTGAATCAAGTTATCTGTCCACTTCTTCATAAACTGTTCCTTGTTGGGATTTCTAAGTCTTTGTCCAGCACTGTCCTAACAGCTATGGGTGCCACTGCGGATTTGGGGGTGATGTGGCATCAAGGCTGCCACACAGCGTGGCATGCAGTAGCAAATGTGAAAATGCCCATGTGGAAGCAATCATGAAAATACAAAAACAAGAATGTAACTAATTTAAACTTGTGTGGTGCAAGGTCCAGTGGAAGCATCCTAGCAGACAGAAGTGATGGGTGGAGGGATGCTGCTGGGTGTAGGAAGATGGCTGTGATCTCAGAGAAGGCAGGGTGTTAGGGAGACACTGGCGCAGGCAAGGGGAGGCCAGAAGCCTGGAGTGAGCATGCTCAGTGAGGTTGTGATGGGCTCGTCGTGGTCCGTGAGGGTAAGGGTGGAGGACGCTACACAGGGGTGATGGGGCCAGGTTTCACCTGACTCTGGAAGCCAGGGCAGACCAGAAACTTGAGGCTTGTGTCTCTCAAACCCCAGGCTGCTCATGAATATGTAGCTTCTTCCTGGAAACCCAGTGTTATACAAATATTTGGGGGGTAAATCATTCCGTAACTCATGCACTAAAACAAACAAGGACATGTTTTGGAGTAGAATATAAAATTGGCACAACTTTCAAAATAAAATATGCACATTTGGAGACATCTTGGCTTGTGGCAGACCCCTTGCATGAGTGTCACGCCACCCAGGTGCTGTCTCCCATGTGGCACCATCCTGGGCCGGTTTGAGAATTTCCTTAGGCAGTAGGAAAAGAAATCTCACTGCCTGAGGCTTTGTCCTGTGCTTGGAGCATCTTTTCTGCCCCTCTGAGTATCTTCTGGCCCCATGGCAAGTGCTGATCTGACAACTGGACTAACAGAGCAGAGTGACTGTTGGCTGATGCCTTAACGTGGTAGGACATCTGTATGGTCCTTTGTCGGCTGACTTGCCACCATTCTCTCTATGGCCCTAGAAACAATCCTAACATAAGGGAATGATGTGTGCTGGGTTTTGTAAACGTGTTGGATACATCCTTTCGAGAAGTCTCTATGTTAGGATGGTTCCTGGCAGGCAAGGGGTCCCACAGTCACACTGCAGACCTTTGATCTGGAAGGCACCTCCTGCCACCCTCACCTCTCTGCCAGCCTCATGGAAGGCATGCTGCCTTTCCTCTGTCGACTGGTATATTGCTGGACAATATTCAATGGCAGCTTGTAGCTTCATACTTCTTGTGAAGAAATTAGCTGAAGCAAAACAGAATTCCGGTGGGTGATTCAGTCTTGCAGATCACTGTCTGCCTGTCTGTCCATTTCTGTTTTTCTCTTTCAGTTTATTGACAACATCATCATGATTTGAAACCCGCCCCCCCTCCCCCCGAATCACCTGCTTTTATTTAGCAGGGCATTTTAAATAATAAAATACTGTCTTCAAAGCTCAGGAAGCCCTGTCTATTTTAATACCAACTTTCTGAAGATTCATTAGTAATTAATGAAATCATTAAGAATGGTTCACAGTGACTGACACCTTCCTGGCAACCACAATCCCCTCTTGTACTTAGTGGAAATGTCATTGGCTCCACAGGTTTGATCTGGGGGTGGAGTGGTGGGTGGAGGGGGCGGGAATCCGGTTACATAAAGTTTCACAACAGCCATCAGCCAGAGCAGAAAGCTGTGAGTCTGTTCCTCCAAGTTTCTCTACTTAGGAAGCTGCGCCTTCATCCACCCAACGCTGGTTTTCAGAAATCTTGCTAAGATGTGTTCCAAGACAGTATCGTGTGGCTCGACTCAATTAGCAAACACGTAGGGTTGAAAGTCACCCTTTCTTTTCTCATCATTCCTTTTCTCCTGCTTTCACACATTTCCTTTTTTCCTTGGCATTGCCTAGATTTATTCTCCTCTTCTCCCTCTTAGGAACAGAATTTGGCATAAATAAATGATAACTGAGAAAATGGTATAAGCAGGAGAGTAAACACAGGATTCCTCCAACCTCCTAACGCAGGTCAGGGCGATTTGTCACAGACAGTGGTTACCCACAAGAAGGACGGGAGCAACCACAGCTGCTATTTAACTTGTGTTTTAATAAAGCAACCCATGGTCTTCGTCTTAATTGCCGAAAATGAATCGTGAACCCCCTCCAAAGCCTTTCAGGCCACTAATGCACTGAAAATTGTTAAATCGAAATGGACGCCTTTTGCCAGGGCACTGCCCACAGAATGGAGTGTGGTACATTTCATACCCCGATGCCTTTCAATGGTATGAAGCTGATATTTAATACAAATGCGAGCACCAGGGGAATCTGAATACTTAATCTGTGTTCTCCAACTCTCAGAAATAAGCAGTTGATCTAGGGGACACAAACAGATCATCCTTCTCTCAAAGAGAATATTTTATGACCAGGCAGTTTTAAAGGCACTGACATAAACAACTGTTTGCAGCTTTCTCTCTCTCCCCCTCTCATCTTTAAAAGGCAAAAAGTACGTGTAAGTAAGGTCTTGCTGTTTTAGACAAAGCATTTTAGAAAATCACTCGAAATGCTTTCTTTTCCTTTGAGGATGACTGAACCTTTGATAGGTGCTTGAGAGCGTTCTTATAACCTATTTTATTTCTCTTATTTTTTAAAGGAGGGAAAGGGGGATAGTGCAAAGGCACAGAGCTGAAGCCTGCTTTCTCTTGGAAGTGGAAACCTTATGGCTTAAATCATAAAAGTATTATTTATGGTTTTCCCTCCGTGACAGAACATGCCAGATTTTCTGGGACAGGGTCAATTTCAAATGAACAGCTAAGTTTAATTTCGTCCTGGTGCTTTGTGAGAATTTCATCCAGACAAAGGAAGGAAATAGACAACAGCCACTTTGCTACACTCCTTGCCCTAGCTTTTGCTTCGTAGTGGATGGTCACTCCCCTCTAAGGCATGCGGTTATTTGGAAAGCCATTATGGAAATGACTTAATTTTTTGAGGTATGTGCCTCACAAATAAAATGTGTATCCCTCATCTTCTCATTTCCTTCCAGTGCTTGAGGGAGAAAGAAGACAGGGAGTGAAAAGATGCTTCATTTTCCAGAGAGAACAGGGGCACCGAGAGCTTGGAGGGATGGCTGTAGCTATCAGTGGATTTAGTCCTGAATTTTTACCTCCTGGAATCCAGGGTCCCTCCCTTATCCCACCAGCTGGATGAGTGATCACGGTGAAATAAAGATTCCAGGAGGCTCAGAGGCACACTCAACATTTTGAGCTGAGTTTTATTAGTCAGCCCACTTATTGAACGCTAGGTGCTGTCAGTGGAGTTATAAAGATATGCATGATCCTGGCTCTGCCCCTTACAAAGCTTGTGATGGGCACAGTCCCCAGGAGCAGAAGCTCACTGAACGAGGCAGGAGGAACAATCTATTTGCCTCCAAGGATGCAGAAGGTGATAAAAATTGCAGTTGTTCAAGGCCACGGGAGGATGAACTGGAACCATAGCCTGGACTCAAAGATGGGTGGATTCCAACAGGAGGAGAGGGAAGGATTAGTTCTAACTGATCTGAAATTGGACATCCCGAGAGCTTCCTTTAAAAGACCCTTTTCAAATTCTTTTTCTTCCTCTTAAAAAATTCAGCTATCAAATGATGTCCGCTATCCAATGATGTCTTTTCCATACAGTGAAAAATTCAGGGAAAACAAAAGGGCAAGACTCATGCTTCATAATTCTTTGTTGAGCAAGGGAAAGCATTTGGGTTTTTCTCACCCTTGGATGAGATGTGAGTCTAAGCAATTCACTGAAGCCACTTGGGAACAACCAAAAGCCGGGGTCCGAGCAGAACTACTAGCTTGGCAAATGCCTGTCTCTCTGGACCTCCCCGCGAGGCCAGTGAGGAATTCCAGACTTTCACTGACTTTAAAATCTGCTCTTCTGAGACTGAAGAAGGTGTAAAGAGAAGCCGTCTTCTCAGGTTGGGGGCTGAGGTGGACCACGAGGGAGAGAATGCATGGATGAACCCACTGAAGGTGCGCAATCTGTCCCTCTAAATAATTTAAAATGACCTTCACATGCCCTCCAGAGTGGCCCCGGGAAATGCATCACTAGATTCCTTCAGCCTTTTACCTAGCTCTGCTTCCCAGAGTCTGTGTTACACAGGCAGAAACCCCACCGTCATATTTCTCTCTGCCCTCAGGAATCAGTTGTGGGGGGAAAATAAGGCCAGAAAATTGTTGCTATGGGCTCTGTGTTGTGGAAGTTAAAATGCGGGTGCAAGAATCTGATTGCTTGATAGCTGCCCCCCGCCCCCCTTCTCTCTCTCTCACCCCCACCCCTTCTCGGCTCTCCCGAACCCCCACTTTATCTACTCTCCCTTCCTCCCTCCCCCGGACTAGCAGGATTGCACACCAGCACCCCCTCACCCCTCCCCCCGCCCCCAAACACACCGGGCCGGAGGAGAGCCTTACAGGTTGTCAATGAAACCTGGAATTATTTCCTTTGATGGCTTAGATAATAGTAGGAGCCAGAGCAATGAGTGAGGTCGTCTGAAACCAATGCAGTCCTGCCCGGGCCCCGGGAGCCAATCGCAGGAGCAGAGGGCGGGGCGTCGGCGCCCGCAGATAATTGCTAAGTGCCTCGCTAGCACAGTTGGTCCGCGCTGCCGAAAGGTCTGGTCGCCGAGGCAGGAACGCGCAATCCTCAGCGTGCACCATCCCCATAGCATCCCTCCAGGCTCCGCAGGCAGCGAGCCTCTGGGCACCGGGCCCCTCTGCTCGGCGGAAAAGGTACTCCCGCTGCGTCTCCCCGGCTGTGTGTGTGTATGGGGGGGCGCTGCGCCTGGTCCCCCATCCTCAGTGGCTGACAGTTGAGCCTCTGTAGAGGGGGCGCAGGAAGAAAAGTTTAGGGGCAGAAACGTGACCAGGGAGGGAAATCCCCGTCTTCTGTTGGGAGGAAAACAAGCTGATGATTTGGGAAACTTCTGCGCTGTCTACAACTGGGGTTTGTTTACTACTCTTTCAATCAGTGGCGCTCAGGTCTGTGGAAATAGTCCTGGGCTGGGGTGCTGTGCCTGGGGTCGGGGTGTAGATTCAGGTTTGCTGGGTGAAGGGGGTAGGACCCTGGATGTGCTGCTTACCCCCCACGCTGACCCCGCAGCTGGGAGGCCGGTTCTGGGACTGGCGATGGGGTGGCTGTGTTTTCCATCATAGGGTCTGCCCTCTTGACATTACGTGGACCTGCTGTGCCCCAACTCTTGTGACCTTCGACTTGAGTCCTTCGTCAGACTTCTGTCTTCTTCTGTCCCTGCCCCCTCCCTTGCCCACTCTGTCTCAGCTCACTTAATCCGCTGATGGGAGATGTGTGACATCCTGGGGTGCGGGCAACTGTCCTGTGTGACCTGATGGGCGTCTGTCTGCAACACAAAACTTGGGGAGAAATCAACAAAGCAGTTCTCCAGGGTGTGTGTGTGTTGGGGGGGAAGACATCACTAAATTGATTAGCTCCCAAAAACTCTGGAAGACTGTCCAGGTTTGGTGTCTATGGAAATAAAGGGACTGGAAGGAAATCGAGTCCCTTGTGAAGGTTACACCTCACCAGGGATGGGCTGTCCACTAAGCAAGCCAGGGGCTCTGGGTGGGGAGGGGGGTGGGGGGCTGGTTGGGTGTGCAGGTGCTGCTCTGATTGAGGGGTGACTGGAGCCATCATCCCTGCTGTCTGTGATGACTGCTCTTCAAGGGAAAGGCTGGCCACCGCCGGAGGGCGGTCCAGCCTTGCAGCACCCTTGTTTGCTTGTGAACGGTGGGACCAGAAGGGTGTGGCTTGATCTGAATCCCACTGGTGGTCCTGGGGAGAAACCCTGCTCCCCAGATTCTGCCCACCAGGAGGTGTTAGGTCTGAGGGCCAGCTAGGAAGCAGCGTCCCCGTGGGAGAAGGCGATGTGCTTGGTCTCAAACTTCCTTCCTGCTTTGGTGCAGGCAGCTCCTATTTGAATATTCCACAACGTTGGCCAGGTGTGTCCTCCGACCTGCTGGGTCCTCAGAAGCCGCCAGCTTGGGACTGATCTTCCACCTCCCTGAGTCTCTCTGACTTCCAACCTAGACCCCCAAGTTGGGAGGTTCGAGTCCTGGTCCTGGGCGCATGGGGATGTTCAGGCAGGGCTCCTCCAGGACACCCAGTCCCCAGGACAGCCTTCCCGCCGAGATGTGAATGTGTCCATTCCCTGGCTCCACGAATCATGTTCACTCTTTAATTCTTGTCTCCTTTAACCTCCGCAAAGGCTTCTCGCCCACCTTCTTTCCACAGCTATTTCGGGTGGGAGATGTTATTGCTGAAGCTTTACTTACAACGCTTAAGAAAAAAAAAAAAAAAGCTGGTTGACTTTTTTTTTCCTTGGTGGGGATACAGTCAGTCTTCTCCTCTGCGCATGTTGCCTGGCAGTAAACAAAACAAGCTTGCGACCCCGCAAAGGAGAACGCCTTTGTGTTTGGGAGCCTGGAGAGGATGCCGAACTTTTATTGGCTGTTGAGGAATCCTTGGCCCGAGACCTTCTCCTCTGTGGTCTGTCTGGGGCAGAGAGAGCCCACAGAGGCGACATCTAGCAGGTGGGGGATTTTGAAAGGGGAGGGGATGGCTTTGGTTTTCAGGAAGGCAGTAATAACAACAGAACATGGCCTTGGAGTCGCAGGGGTGTTTAGAACCGGGGACAGGGAGTGAGATTGCGGGTCCCCTCTGCCGATGCCGATCTGCTAGATCTCTGTCGTGATAGAGGACATTCAAAGTAAGGCTTTGAAACCAGCTCAGAGTGGTGACTCATGCAGAGTTAGAAGGCAGGATGGGGGAGGGAGCACGGTGAGCTGCAACGCACAAGTGGGACACACTGGGAGCACTTGCTTTCCCACTCCCCCTCCCTCTCCTCCGTCTTTCTTGTAGTTTGCTCTTTGGAACAAAGATCATTAAAATAACAACTTAAGGCTAAAAAAAGCATAATGGGAGCTAAAGAATAATTGACGGCAAGCAAAACACCACCACTGCAACTTCACCTTGGATGGCACCCCGTGAAACCCAGGATCCAGCCCCTCCGCCGTGCCATGCCATCCACTTTGGAGAATTTCATCGCCGGCTGCTGTTGGGCTGGCTGGTTCCTTGTGAAGCCAGGCGCCTGTCTGTGACTGAAGGGACTGATTAGTGTTCAGGAAATTAAATTTGTCACTTGTCATTTCATCAGATGTGGTAGCTTGGTCCTGGACCCCGGAGAAGCACTATCCACAGGGCCCTGCCCAACTGGCCAGCCAGGATGACTCTTCCTTTAACCATTGTGCTGTGAAAGGGTCACCTCTGTCTGCTTTGACAAGCCAGACAAAGTCCCTTACTTACTTTTCGTCTCCTTTTCCCTGTTCTCCATTTCCTCATCAACACATCAGTAAATAATCTCTTTGCCAACCCGCTTTGATCTTGTCATTTTGTGCCAATTGTGCTCTTAAAGAACACTACCCCCTGAAATAGGATAGAAAACCTATGAAAATTTTAATCAGAGATGAACCTTTGAGTCTTCTCTCTTAAAATTTAATATTGCAACGTGGGGGGGGGCGCTTATTGTGTTAGGTGTTTTGTAAACATAGTGGAAATGTCTTCTTTTCTTCTTCTGGTAGATGTGTGAACTCCCAGTAATCCTGGGGGGCGTGGGGGTGTGATTCTGGAGGTGGGAAAGAGTCTGGAGCAGCCTCTGAGGGCGGACAGGCTGGAGTCTGATGCTTCTGCTTATTCAAGGTACGGTGAAGGCTGTTTTGAAATCTAGGCACTGAGATGCATTCACTCTACTCTGTGCGTTGCCCTCTTCATTCTCCACTTGGAAACATTTTGTAGCCCAGATTATTAGTAAATGGTTCACCTGCTTCCCCTTTCTGTACACTCATGTGGCCCCCACCCGCCTCCCACCTTGGGAGGGACTTCACAAGGCAGCAAGTGGATGCCTGAATCATCTTACTTCATCCTGAGGTGTGCCTGTCTTTTCTTCCTTCCCTTCTGGTTCTTCCTCGCTGTCACTTAAGGGCACCTTAGAGGCTGAGATTTAATATTAGACACCATCCTTATCTCACGTCTGAGACCTGAGACCGTGCGCTGGAGGGAGTCAGGAATTCTGGAATGCACCTGGGGTCTGGCCCCAGGGGGAGCTCTGGGTTCAGTTCTGGACCTCACCCGGACACCTAGGGTGGTGCAGAAGCCCTGCGTGAGGGCAGGGAAACAGACCTTCTGGATGCACACTGGTGCACGGTTGATGCAGCCCCCACCCTTTGCAACGCTGAGCCCCAACCTCCCCTTAGCCTCTTATATGCGCACAAGTCTGACCTTGGAAAACCTGCCTGTGGTGGTGTTTGTTTGTTAATCTATTCTCTGTGTTTTGCTCTCTTCTCACCCCTAAATGTCTCTATCAAGAGTTTGGATGGAATTGACTTATTCCTACTTGAGTGTGAACCGTTAACAGTGTTGTGACTTTCAGAGGTGTTTGAGTTCTCCATGGGATTCAAAGTGGAGTTTCTTTGTTTGTTAAGGGAGATGAGTTTGGATCTGGAATGTCTGCGTAACTGTGGCGCTTTGCTTCCCTGTGAAAGCTCCGTTCTGCTCTTACCCACGTTGAGGCCGCGCTGCGGGCCCTCAGAGCATTGTGCTGGCAGGATTTGGGGGTCTAGCAGCTGAGGTTTGATCCCTCAGATCCGACCTTGAGCACTGAATCTATTTGCCTTTTCTGACCTTCTCATAAAACCCGGGACTTGGGCTGTGTTCTCAGCCACCCTTTTCTGCTCCGACCTTCTCTCAGGGTTTTGCCGCCCGCGTCCAACGTCCGTCCGGGGATGTAGCGGTTCTCCGAGGACTTGGGTTTACGGAGCTGCTCCGCCGCGGGCCGCCGCGCTCCCCGATGCCTCCCGAGCCTGGAGTCCCGCCGTGAAGACAGGTCGGAACAGTGGATGTTGTACCAGAAGGAAAACAGGCTGAGGGGTGATGTAATAACCGAGTTGGGTTTAGGAGGGGATGTTATATGGAGGATGGCGACCAGCTGTTCTCCATCTCCAGTAAGGACTGAACGAGAGAAAATAGACAGAAATTGCAGCAGATGGACTTAGATTAGGTATGAGAAGAATTTTCCACCAGCCAGAGTTGTTAAAAAGGGAAGGTTTGGAGCCTCTGTGATGATCTTTAGGAAACAGATGAGTGGGGAATTCAGCTGGGGAAACAGGTGGGGGGCTCTCAGGGCGTGGGGACAGGCTGGGGCCGTCTAGTGTAGGGGTCCTGGCCCGTTCCTGATGAGGGTTCTGTTTGTTTTTTTTTTAATTTCTCTGAGACCTCACCTGTGCTCTGGGGCATCAAAGGGATGGAGAATCAGAGTCCCAGAATGGAGGCAGGACACCCCGTTGCTGTCCTACTGCAGCAAGAGGAGCAGACTCAATCAGGCTTAAGGACCTCATCTCAAGTCCAACCTTTTGTTTCCAGATGTGGTGCCCAAGGTCCGGAGAGGTGACCCAACTGGGAGACCCGGGACCAGAATCAAGGTTCTCCATCCCAAGCCTGTAGCTCAATTTTTTTTCCCCTTGCTTCCCAATTGAAGGGGCTGCTTCCTTTTCCGGGGCTGCTGTCTTCTATCCAAATGGCAGAGGCAGGGAGCCCTGCAGTTAGCATTGGTCATGGAATGCCCATCATGGATGCCTTGGAACCAACTCTAGCTTCCCTGGTTTACACAACCGATGCTGTGGTCTCCATCATTGGAAGAGAAAGGGCGTCTGCGAGGCCAGGGTTGGCGAGATGTGAGCCAGACCCAGGGGATGAAAAGGGGGATGGGGTAGAGCTGTGGAGACCAGGAAGAGAGAGAGGAAGGAAAATAGGGGGTGAGTTAGTCTGCCGGTTACCAAGGCAAGCGTCTTTAGACGTCTAGCTCTAACTCCTCATCAGATAAATGAAATAAATCAGGTCCACGACACACGTGGGCTCTGGACAAGACATTTCACCAGTTACCTTCACCCGGCAAAACAGAATTTTCAATTTCACGTGTCTCATTTCTAAGAGAAGCTTCTACAACAAGGGGCTGAAATTCTACCTTCCTTCTGGCCAGATCTGATTCATTTCTGGGCAGATGCACCTCCTGGGTGCTTGCAGGCCCAGGGCAGGGTGTGCACTTTGGCAGAGGGTGCTGTGTCAGGGTCTAGAAGCTGGCACCCCAGGGGCCCGGGGATGGGAGCGGATGTGGAGGGATGCTCTCGTGGCCTGGGGACCAACACAGAGGCTGGCCCTCTGGAGAAACAGGCAGAGGCCGTGGACAGCTTTGCCCTGTGGTGCTTTGAGCCACGTAGGCAGTAAGATAAATTGGCGAAATGAACATCACCAAATAAATACATAATTAGGGGAAAACTGGGAAAAAGGGAGAAAACACAGAGGCTGGTGCTGGGCTAGCTAGGGGTGAGTGCCTGGTGGGGAAGGTGGACAGCCATAGGTCAAGACCCAGAACCAGAGAGTAGCAACGCACTAGTGCCCCGGGGGTGTGACTCTGTCTGACCACAGGAAGGATGCTTTGGGGGTGTTGGAGGAGGGGATATGGGTACTCCCAGGTAGGGAGGGGCCAGCGGGCCACCCTTGGGTACAAAAGGATTTTAGGCAGGACAAGGCAGTCACAATTGCCTTTAGGGAAAATGAGATGAGAGTGGAGAGTGGAGGGAGGTGAGGTTGGGGAGGGGTGAGCATGAGATGCGGAAGCCAGTTCCGAAGCCGTTTGTTGCCATCCAGTGGAGAAAGGATGAGGGTCTAGAGGAAGAAGTCTAAGAAGACAAAGGATGGCCTCACAGGGTGACTTTCTGGCTTCATGAGTTCCACGAGGTCAGGCATAAACGGAGAGGAGTTATTCATCCCTGGAGGCTGACAGGTGACAGCAAAGGCAGCAGTCTCAGATGAGAGAGGCAGGGTGCCCCTCACTGAAGGCAGGATGACAGCAAACGGGCTTAAACAACAGGAAAAGAACGTACGCTAGACATTAGCATTAACGCCTTAATGGAAGGGATTGCTCAACACAGGGGCAGAGTCATCAAAGGAGGCTGTGGACTAATTCCGTTCTTTGTATAGTATTAGCAAACCAGCCTGTCCTCTGTTGCAAGAGTGAGCAGAGGATGTGAAGAGATCATCCAGACACAAAGGAGCAGAAATGTCCAGAAAAAGATGTAAAAGCGTCCGACCTCACTCATCATTAAAATATGAAATTAAAAACAAGATATTACCCAACTGGCAGATGAGCAAAACTGAAAACGGATATCAGTGCCATTAAGAGTGTTGGCAAATGGACCTTTTCAGACATAGCTGGTGGGAAGATAATTTGCAAACACAAGAGACATGTCTGAAAAATATGCCCTTTGAACCAGTTAGCAATTCCTCTTCCGGAATTTCTCCTAAGAAAATCATCAGAGCTGGGCAGAATAGATCTAATCAAGGAGATTCCTTTCAGCATTATTCATTACAAAAAAACATTGTAGGGGGGGGTTAGTTTAATATGGTGCATCCATCGAGGAAGCTATTAAAATGACATTGAGTAATATACAAGGATATGGGAAAATGCTAACTATATATATTATATAAATAAAGGTTTAAAAGCAAACAGAGTATAAATGCATTTTGGTAAAAAAAAAAGTGTACAGTCATGAAAAAATAGAATAAATGCAAATATATGGAGGGGTTCACAGTGGTTCTCTTTGGGTTTTAGCAAACACCTGATTTTTAAACTTTGTTCAACTTGTCTTTATTTCCCAAATTTCCTACAGGAAATGTGCTCTTTTGCAAATCAAAAAAACTCCGTCAGTTCCTCAAACCACTAAGGTTCAAGCAGTGAACGTACGTTTAGCAGTGGATCAGCTCTCATATTCTCACTGAAAAGCGTCTCATGAGTAGGAATAGGGAGGTCAGATCTGTGTGCCCAGGTCAGATCGTGTGCCCAGACCAAGCAGCGTGTGGTCCTGCACACTGGTCGGGGCTGAACATCAAGGGGGCGGGGTCTCAGGCCTGGCACCGGGACCCAGAGCTGTGGCCTGTTCCTCCTTCCTCCCTGCCTCACCCCCAGCTCCCATCTGCAGGGGTCAGACCTGTCCTAGCCTTTCAGGAGGCCTGGTGACAGGCATCACGCACCTCTGTGGATGTCGCAGGTTGAGATGCTGAGGCTTAGAGAGACCGAGATTTGCCAGAGTCACCAAGGCAGAGCGTGGCAGAGCTGGGTCATGGAGAATGTGATGTCAGAGCCCGTCCAGCTGGGCCATCGAGTCGGGCTCCTGGTGCCGTGGAGTCAGCTGGCACCTCTCCACCGGGAAGGGCGGAGCTGTCCTTCCCTCCTTCTGGGAAGCCGTGCCTTTTGCCTGATTCCCTTATTGATTAAGACCGAGGGCACGCCCTGACAGCTCTCATCCTCAGAGCAGGGACTCTCGGTGCCCAAGGCTCTCCAGAGGCCACCTCGGGCTTCTGCCTCCTGGGGTCCTGTTTGTCGCTGCTTTTCTGAGATGTCTTCACCTGCCACTGTGCTTTCCTTTGTTGCCTCCCCTCCAGGCAGGCTGGGCGCCCGGCTCCCAGTGCAGCTCACAGCTGGACGGCTGTGTGACGTGTGCCCAGCCATGTGGGGGGCTCTGGGGTGTCTTGGCTCAGTGGGGTGCCGGCTGTGATGCTCACCTCCTTGGGGCTTTCTTGGGCTTAATTGGAAAAGTGGCTAGGCTGCTGGAGAGTCGGCAGGGTGAGGAGGGGTGTGGGCCTGCGGCTGATTTGCCGCTCTATTTATTTTAATAGAAATGTGTGTGTGTGTGTGTGTGTGTGTGTGTGGTGTTCTGTGTTCACAAGCCTTGGAGGTGGATGGGGAAGCAACTGATACCTGGAGAGTCAGCCATTCTCTCCAGGTTGTATGGCAGCAGGCGGAAGGGCCAGCATGGAAAGAGCCTGCAAATATATATACCACCTTGACCTGGAAGCCAGCAGTGCTTCTTGCTGGCCTGAGTGTCCTGGGCCACAGATGGATGGGCAGAGCATCCTGTGTCCTGGAGGACCCTGGAGGGGTTAACAGAAGCACAGGTGAGATGACTTCCAGTCCATGGTGGGTTCACCTGAGACCTAATTCGAGGCCGGGGTGTAGGTGCTGAGAAAGTGGGTGTCAGTGGGGGTGTGAGGGGTCACAGGGGGCTCAGGAGACGGAGCCCTGAGTCCTAAGCATGGAAGTGTGAGGAGACTTAGATGGAAGGAGGGACATCCTCGTGTGAGTGGTGGTCTCGAGTCCAGAGCCAGTGTGGGCGTCGAGGCTGCTGAGAAACCCGGGGTTCCAGGCTGTACTGGGTTTTCAGAAAGCCCTTCTGTTTAATCAGCTGGGGCCCAGGTGCTGTTCCAGGAGGGTGGGGAGGCAAGGGTTGGCGGGGGGGATGGGTTGGAGGTTCTCACGCGGATTCACTCTCGCTGTCTCTTGCTTTTGTTTCCGTTGATGTGAAACTGCCCCGTGGGGTTTCTGGGAGGAGAGGGGAGGGGGTTAGGGTGGTCCCATCTTGCCCACTCTCCCCACCTGCCTGGACCTCAGGGTTTTCAGAATATATGAAGAGGAGGGAAAGGTTATGAGACAAAAAGACAAAGGGGGGGGGGAACAAAAAAAATGGGAGCAGATCGGGGAATAGATGGGAACTCAAGAAGGATGCTTGGAGATGGGGGAGTGACTTTCAGCTCACCCCAAACCTTAAGCATGACCTCTTTTTACAGAGTGGACCTTTAAATGTGATGTGATAAAGATAAGAAAATTCAAGGATTCTGAGACCACCCTTTACAGTTGTCCCTCAGTATCCACAGGGGTTGGGTTTTAGGACCCCTGGGATACCAAACTTCATGGACGCCCAAGTCCCTTACAATCTTCCCTCCCTGGCCTCCATATCCAGGGATGAACCTGCGGATACAGAAGGCTGACTGTATTTTCAATTGTTAAAACATTTACTCACCACCCTCCTTTTGCAGAGAGGACACAGAGACCTGGCCTGTTTAAGGCTCAGCAGGTAACACGGCTGGATTCCAAGCCTGGTGCGTTGTCTGCCATGAATCCCCATCCGGCTCACCCTTCCTGGGTCAGGGTGACCTGGATGCCTGCAGGGCAGACCAAGGAGGCCCTGTTGGGATCTGGCACCATCTGCCTCCAGAGCAGCCTCCTGGCTTCTGGGGGGCTCTTCAGAGGGATTTGGGGGAGCAGCTGGCAGACAGTCGCCTTGTCCTCGGGGACTAGCCTGCTTCAGAACATTCCCTGGGACAGGTCAGTGAGGGATGCTGCTGGCTCATGCTTGGAGAGCTCAGTGCTGTGGTCCTCTCTGATCTCTCCACGACAGAAGCCATGTGCTCCTCTTCCCCAACCTTCTGCTTCTTCCCAAGGAGATGGGAGCGTCTGAAATGTCATATGTCTACTTGTTCATTGCCCCAAATATTGAGAATTGACAAGCACAGGTCTCCAAGTTGAGAATTCAGAGTGGGCAAAACTGACCAGCTCCCTGTCCTCTCGAAGCTTCTGTCTGGTGGGGGGAACAGATGGTGAACAAGGGAGTGAGTCTGTAGTAAGGTGAGTCCGTGCAATGGGAGAAAGGAAGCGGAACCAGGGGGTGGGGGTGGGGGAGGCCAGGCCCAGGGATGTCTTTGCCATTAAGCTACATTGTAGCAGACACAGCACAGAGGCGGGGGTCCAGGTGGAGGCTTGGGAGGAACTGTCCACTCAGCAGAGGTCCTGAAGCTGGAGACACGAGGTGTCAGGGGTAGCACTGGGACCAGGGTGCTGGTCCCCCAACCCCTGGGAAGTTTTGCACAGAGGACTGACACGGTTTAGATGGAAACGGATCACTCCGGCCGCCTTGTGGGCGGCAATGTTGAAAGCACGTCCAGGAGGGCTGCGTGGAGGCAGTGATCCTGGTAAGGGTGGGGGTGCCTTGGATTTGGGTGGGAACAGTGGAGGGGTTACCGGGCCAATTCTGCATACATGTTGAAAGTGGAACCAACAAGACTTGCTGATGTGTTGAACGTGGGGTTTGAGAGAGAAGAGAGGTGGTAGAATGACTTCCCAGGTTTTTGGTGTGAGATGGAAAGGCTTTCGGGAGGAGCAAACTGAGGGCAGAAACAAGAAGTGAGGATTTTGTTTGGGAAGGATGCTGGGCCATCCAAATGAAAAGTCCACCAGTCAGCAGGGTGATGGGTCTGGAGTTCAGAGAAGAGTTTTCTATGGTGGAGAAGAATCTCGGCAGTTCTCAGCGTCTTGATAAAATTGAAAGTGTGGGACCAAATGGGATCACCTGGAGAGTGAGTGTGGAGAGAGAAGCTCTAAAGTCTGAGTCTGGACCTCCATGGTATTTAGGGGTCTGGGGTAGGAATTGGCCAACTTTCTCTTACAGGGCCACAGAGTAAATATTTCGGACTTTCCTGCAGCGGTCCAACTCTGCCTTTGTGGCACAGAAGCAGCCGCAGACATTGCACGAGCTTGTGTGTCAGTAAAACTTTATTTACAACAGCAGGCAGCCGCTGAGGGCCGCATTTGCTGCCCCTGAATCTGGGCTGTGAAGATGAACCCGGCCTAGGAGATTGAGAGGGAGCAGCCCCCGGTGGCAGGGGGGGGAGAAGAGGGGGACCCCAGAAGGAATGTGTCCTCGGAGACCAAGGGGAGTGTTTTCACAGGGAGGGAGTGAATGTGCTGACGTTAGAGGAGGGTGGAGAACCGAAATTGGCCACTGGGATGCTGTAGGAGGCGATGGCGGTGGACGGAGCGAGTTGGAGGAGAGGTGCTGGGTGGGGGTGGGGGTTTCTCGCTTGCTCGGGTAGACGACTTCATGGAGGTGTGTGGTGTGAAGGGTGCAGAGAAGTGAATGGTTAAGTGTAGGGCTGTTTGGTCAAAGGAAGGCTTTTCCCTCTAACATGGGAAGGGCACCAGGATGTCTGTGCTGATGGAGATGGTCCAGTGGGGAGAGCAGAGGTGATACGGGAGAGGAGGCCCTGCTGGGCGATGGCCTGCAGGAGGAGTCGGCATGCAGAGCGCAGTGCCAGGCGTGGCCTTCGCTGGAGGCCGAGAGAGGACAGGCAGTTGTCCTCAGAGGCATTGGGTGGGGATATGGTGGAGCTGGGGGCGGTGGGGACCTGGGGGATCGTCCAGGGAGCTCACTCCGATAGCTTCATTTTCTCTGTGGCTTGGATCAGGAGCCGTGGCAGAGGAGGGGAGAGACCTTGGCCTGAGGTCTATGGAGAAAGACGCCCCCCGCGCCCAGAGGGAGTGGACAGGAGGCAGTGACTGAGAGAGGTTGAGTCTGTAAATCGAAACGAGGTTTCTGCCGATGCTCCCACCGTAAGAGGGGTCAGGTACCTTCTCAAGAGTTATGGACTGAATGGATGAGGCCAAGACAAGGGTGTGGATTGAGAGTCCTCAAAACCTAGTCTCAGATGCCTCCAGGCCTGGAGCTGTCTACCCAGGTGATTCTCGTGCGACTGTATTCTTTAAAAATTGAAATGTAATTGATGAATGAAATTATATGTTTCAGGCATACAGGGTAATAATTTAGTATTTCTAGGTATTGGGAAATGACCATCACAGTAAGTCTAGATAACATCCATCACCACTCATAGCTAACCTTTTTTTGGGGTCCAATTTCATTTTGAAGAAATGGAATGGCTTGCCTGGAGTTGTGACAATCCTCAAAATCAGACAGGTCTGGGAGGCGCCAAGAGCCCCTTGGCCAGAGATGAGGGAGAGTTGAAAGGTGCTTTCTGCACATCTTCCCCTCTCTTCCTAAAGCTTTTGTAGGTTTTTTTTTTTTTTTTTGAGACTTCTTAGTTTTTTTTCTCCATCTTCCTGTAAGGCAGGAGGGAGATGGGAATGAACGGAAGAAGATTCCTCTCTCTAGTTTTTGCTATAAGATGCGCTGTTCTGGGGGAGAGAGGGAACCAACCCAGGTTACCTGATCTGGACATGGTGTGGGCTCAGGGTAGGCCGAGTCCTGGGTGTTTCCTGTTGTCTGTGTGTGTGTGTGTGTGTGTATGTGGGTCTATCAGTCACGTCCTGCTCTTTGTAGACCCCATGGACTGTAGCTTTCCAGGCTTCCCTGTCCATGGAATTCTCCAGCAAAAATACTGGAGTGGGTGGCCGTTTCCCTCTCCAGGGGATCTTCCTGACTCAGGGACTGAGCCTGGGTCTCCTGCATTGCAAGCAGATTCTTTACTGTCTGAGCCCCCGGGAAAGCCTGTTAGGAGAGGGATTCCAGCCTTCCCTGCAGTTTGGGAAGAGGGAGATGCTGATATAACTGTGAAGACATAGAACATCATCTTCGTTCTCCTTAGGGGTCAGTCGGAAGAAAGACAGGCAAACAGCCCAGGCAAGAGGTGGGATTACAGGATGATCTGGGCTTTGGCAAAGCGAACAGTCCGGGTTCACAAACCAACAGGGAGCAGGGTGGAGAACTTGACCCAGATGGTGCTGTGGGGCTGAGGAGGGTCACAGCAGTGGGAGGGAGGCGGGCTTGCTCAGAGAGCTTCAGAAAGGGGGCCTCCTGCACTGTCAACATGGCCAGGAAAGGGGGTGGCCTCTGACTAAACCAAGGGCGGACAGGACGTGTGTCTGGCCCTGAGCCTTGACCTCGTCTGTTTCTCTGACAGGGGCCTCTTCGTGGGTGGCAAAGGGTCCAAGATGTTGTGCTCACCGAGGGGACGTGGTCCTTTGTGGGAGTGATAAAGGCAGGAAGGAGTGTGGTTCAGGGCTCATCCAGGAAGAAAGACCTCCCTTCTTTTCTCCAGATCTTATTCCTGGAGGTCTGTTTGAGTAGAGGAGCTGGAAACACGGAGGGGTACGGACCCCAGGGCGTCTCTGCAGACCCAGCTCACATCGTCCCTGTGGCTGTTCCACACTTCAGTTTCTCCTGGTACCTGTGAGACCTCCTGGTACCCACGTTGGAGCTTTGTTGTAGGGATTCAGTGGAGTGTGAGCTGTAGCACATCGAACGCAGTGCTGTAATGCATTGAGGGCTCCAGGATGCCTGGGGAGTTATACAAAGTGATGATGGTCGTGGGAGTAGGTCTGTCTCTAAGCAGAAGCCAGGGGGGCCAGGGTAATGGACTGTGTTCAGGAGACACCAGGTGATGGATTCCAGGTGATTCCGCTGCTAAGATCCTAGAGTGTTAGCGAAAAGGTCGGAATACCTGTTTGGGGATTTCAAGGCTCAAGCTCTTTCTCCCAGATACTGCTGGACAGGGTACCAGAGAAGAACCGTGTAGCGATGCAAATTGTGCAGTGCCTTCGAAAAATAACCCTGGGCAGGAAACTCTGAAAAGCTGCAAGAACCGTAATATCGAGAGAGATTTGAGGGAAGCAAACCCCCTGCAATGCTTAGAACAGCAGAAGCATGGATTTCTCATCCTAATCAAGTGATTGGTGGGAAAATCCTCTCCATCTCCCTAACCTGAGTTGAATCAAGCAAACGATCGCTGTGAGTTGCAGAGGGAGCTCTGAGGCGGGCGTGAGGCTGGTTTATGATCCTGCAGAACTTTTCTGCGGCATGAATTCCTGGGCGAGCAGGTGACTTCAAAGGAGAAAACTCCCCCATCCCGCTGGACTCCCTTCCAGCTGCTAGTGCAGGCTCCTGGTGGGGTGGAAGGGTGTCCCCTGCCTGCCCAGGGCAGAGCCTCCTGGCTCCCAGCCTTTGAGGCTTTTCTGCCCGTGGATGGAGGCTGGCACATGTTTCCCTGGGCCTCTGAGGAGTGGTCCTGGTGGGCAGGTGCTGTCTTGGCTGTGAACTTGAACGCCATGGAGGGGAGCTATCTGGTCAAGAGATACTCCTATCCCTGTGAGAAGAGACATAGTGGTTCCTCCCTCTGCCTCCCAGAAAGAAAGGAAAAATGGTCCAGGAGAATCGGGCTTGTGGAAGAGCTGCACTTTCAGGCTGGGCTAGGTTTTGGGTGCTACAGAGTTGACCCTTCTGTGACTGGGAAATGATAGTTCTCACTCGAGGTTAAGTTCAGTTCCAGGGCATTCTGACTGACCTCATGAGGGCTCAGGTGAAGTCAGTTTACAGTCTTGTCAATGTAGAGAGGAGACCCTGTGTCATCCTTGAGTGGAGGCGGGGGATGGGGGAGCTGAGGCTCCAAAAGCTGAGGGTGTGAATCTTCACACAAGCATGGAGTGTCAAAACATCCGAAATGCTGAGGGCTGTTTTTCTATACACACACACACAGAATAAATTTACTCCAGTTCTGAGAAAAAGAAATACAGGGGCTACAAACACATGAAAAAAAGTTTGACTCCATGAATACAGCATAATAGAATAGTCAGATGGGTGGGCTTTGGGCTTTGACCCTGGCTGTGAAGAAGGCTGTCTTTGTGGAAGTCACTTAATTGGGCCTCAGTGTTCTCCTCTGTAGAGTGAGGTTGAGGGCGCCTGTCTTCCACGGATGCCATGTGAGGGTAAGGGGAGGCATTCAAGTCAAGCCCTGACTGCCAACAACAACCCCAATACAGTAAGTCCCCTACATATGAACCTCCAGGTTACAAGCTCTCAAAGAAGCGAACGTGTGTTTGCACATCCAGTCGTGTGAGTTTGCTCACGTGTCTGCTGTACATTCTCATGTGTGTGTGTTTTCTACAAGTGGTTGTGCTTTTGTGTACTTTACTGTGTAGAGTACAGTGGTATGGTATCTTTATTTCAAGTCCAGGATTTCTGGAAGCAAGTGTAAAGGCAGCAGTATATAGCCGATTCTGTTAGTTGGGTACTTTGTGGACTTACGAACAAATTGGACTTATGAACTGGCTTTTGGAACAGACCTCATTCATTTGTAGGGGACTTACTATAATAACAACAATAAAAATGCTAATTAAAATGGCAATGAGATGCGCTTTTTTTTTCAGCTATAAAATTACTAAAGTTTAAAAATGACGTTGCTCGGTGTCACAGAGGTATAATAGTCCTGCTGATGGAACTATAATTGGCACAATCTTTCTGGAAAGCATGATTTTGGGGGAGGGTATTTTCATACTTTTGATTTACTTCTAGGATTCTGTACAAAGGAAATAATCAGAAATGTGGGGAGATAGGTTTGCACAAAATTGTTCAGTGTGATGCTATTTATCTTTCTGGAAACACTGGACTCAACTTCTCCCACTAGCGGGGAGCTAGTTAAGTGAATAAAGATACATCCATACAATGCAGTCATAGGCAGTCACATAAAAATATTTGAAGAATGAAAATGACAGGAGACAATGCTGATTAAGCTGGATGTTAAATATCTTCCAGACTGGCTAATGAAATGTGTGTGTATGTGTATATATATATATGAAGACATGAATAAAATATACTAAAATGCTGAGACATTCTTTCTGCATGGTGAGATTATGGATGATATTTGTTTTCCTCTTAATGTTCTTTTCCTACAGTTTCCAAATGTCTTACAGTGAGCCTTTATTAATTTTTATCATAGAAAGAATAAAAGTTACAGTAAGAACATGAGCTTCAGTAACCTGAGGGGACCAGGTCCTACCCCTGTTTCAGAAGAATTTCCTTGTGGACCAGATCTGATGTGGTTCCCCTGGAAGCTTGTAGATGGCTCTGCATGGATCCTCTGCTAACCCCTGGCCCACCAACATGAACAGAACAAATGTTTTGGGGGCAGAAAGAAACATTTTGGAACAAAGAGGCAGGGGTGGGTATGTGATGAAGACAGTGCGAAGCACAGTGGGGAGCTCTGCCCTGAAACCCAACAGCTTCTGAGAGGCCACAGACACGGCGACAGCCGGTGTCTTTAGTCCCTGCCAAAAAGCCGTGACCGGCCTGGGACAGGCTGCCCTCTTGCCTGGCCATTGCCACCAGGAAGCCAGGAAGAGGTGTCTGCAAAGACGCAGAGCTGCCTCTTTATCGGTGATGGGACACGGGATGATGGGAACTGAGACCCCAGGAGGGATGCAGGCAAACACTTGCAGAGGCAGTGAGTCCGGGGCGCCGGTGGCTCCCAGGACATAGCTGTCCTCAAGCTGGGCATGTTACAGGCTCTCACTTGCTGCTCTGTGCATGCTGGGGAGGGCCACATGAACGGAGCAGTTGTAGATTCTGTAACTCATGAAATATACCAGTGGAGCTGGCTGTTTAACAGAAGCGATGCTTTTATTCAACAAATGCCTTTTGAATGTAACCTGCCTGGTCTCAGGTTAGGTGCTGGGCATTCCCTGGTGAATAGAGCTTTTGAGGAGCTTACTCTTTTTCTGCACATTCGACGACCAACTTAGTTCTGGTTTGTATTTCAAAAATCTGGATTTTTTTTTTTTTGAATATTGGTTTTGCTTAAAGTAGGACATCGTTGCTTTCGCTCTGTGAAATATTGTAGAAATAGTGATTTTTTTCCCCTTTTAGTACAGATGTCCCAAGTGTTATGTAAGTTTAAATATTTTTCTTTAATTCATCCTTAAGACAGCTCTGGGAGATGGGAGCAGGCAGGCAGTGCTGCCTGCCTTCAAGTGTGGAGCGGAGGATGGTTTGGACTTGAACTGTGGCCACACTGAGAACCTTCCAGAATAGCTCTGGACCCAGTTCAGGGGTGTTGCCTCTCATGATTGACAGTCAGTGGCCACTGGCCACTTGGAGGGCCTTCACTGAGGAAGCGCTGGGTTTTCAGCCTTTGGGTAACCATTCATTCATTCCCTTCAGAACTTCTTGAAATGTGAAAACCACAATGGCTATTGTGTTATTCTTTCATTACACTGGGTGCCAGAATCTGGTTCCCTGAGCTCCTCAGAGGCCCGGATTATGTTTAACAAATGTAAATTGTATCTTTTGTAAAGATGCAGCCTTCCACTGTGTAATATATTGTGACTTAGGTTCTTCCTCTCTGCTTTGGAATGAGCCCAGATGTTTTGCTTCTTTTAAAGATCTGGCATGACCATGGCCGGCTCTATAAATAGTACCAAACATCAGCTATAATGCTGGTGTGAGGCTGATTTTTTTTTTTCCCCTGCCACCCACTGAAAGTCTTGGGAGAAAATTCTTTCTCCACACACACACATTTGAAGTTATATTTAGACAGAAGTAGAAAGCTTAAATGTGTTCAAACACGTATGGGTGTTTGCTTCTTTTGTTTTTTTTTTAGGAATTAGGTGACACGGAGTTAAAGCCCTTTCAACAGTAACAGAAAACAAAAGGACTTCCCAAACATCTACTCTGTATAAGCATAGCATTAAATTAAATCAGTTCCTGGCATCAGAACGCACAGTCCAGCAAGAGGGCAGCTTGATGAGAAACTAGTTGTACCAGGTACCCTGGGAAAAAAATGTGAAGAGATACCTTTTATAAACTCCTGGGGACTTCTCTCAGCTGCACAGAGATTTTCTCACAGCTGTATTAGTTTGCCAGCACGGTGATAACAGAGGGTCCAGACTGAGTGGCTTGAACCAGAGACACACACTGTTTCCAGGCTCTGTGGGCTGGAAGTTCAAGTTCAAGGTGGTGGCAAGGTTGCTTCCTCCCGTGGCTGTGAGGGATGGATCTATTTGGACCTCTGTCCTTGGCTTGTAGAGGCCATCATTCTCCCTTGGGCTCTTCACACTATCCGTGTGTCTGTCATTGCGTCCAAATGTCCCCTTTCATAAGGACACTATTCTTCTTAGATTAGAAACCACCCTCATGGCCTCATTTCAATGTGATTGCCTCTGTTAATGCTCTTATTTCCAAGCAAGGTCATGTTCTGAGGGCCTGGAGGTTAGGATTTTATTTAAATTTTTTACAGGGGGGGGGGTTTAGCACCATTGAATCCTGACAACAGTCTTTTTACCTTGGGCAATAACTTGCCTTAAGCCATCCCAGAAAACCAGATTGAGAATATGTCCCCTCACTAAGGAGTGAATTTCCACAATTCACATTATTTTCTCTTTTTTTTTAATGTTTATTTTTATTTATTTGGCTGCACCAGAGGTGGAATCTAGTTCCCTGACCAGGGATTGAACCTCAGCCCCCTGCATTGGGAGCTTGGACTCTTAGACCCTGGACCACCAGGGAAGTCCATTACTTTCGAATTTGATCCCATGAGCCACATCCTGTTTCTTGGAGCCAAACCCAATTACTCTTCTGTGAAACCAGTGGAGAACGCTCAGCACACACCCCCTCCCCCAACCCCCGCCTGGGTCTAGGGGCTTAGAAGCTGTCTTCATGGACAAGACACATCCCTCTTCTCTGTCTCACAGATGCTTTGGCCTCTTCATGGTGCAGAGCTCTCCCATTGCAGCCTGACCCTTAGCTCCTACAGGAAAAGCCTTGGCAGGTGGGCGGCGAGGGGCAGGGGGCTGTCCTGGTCCAGGTGGGGGCACAGGAGGCCAGTCAACACATCCTGCACCCTTCCTTCTCCACTGTGGCCTGATCAGCCCTGGGTCCTGTGGGCAGAACTCGTGCGGTCCAGGGAGCAGGTGGAGTGGAGGGCTGGCGTTCAGCCCCAGCCTGGCTGCGTCCGTAGCTGAAGCCTTGACTCCGCCACTTCTCAGCTGCTCCTCCCTGCCCAGGGAAGACACCACACACCGCTCACATCACCCTCTTTGCCCATTCTGCTTCAGAACGTGCAAATCCCGTAGGTAATAACGGGTATTTTCATTGCCCATGGGAGATGGCCAGCATCAATAAGCTGACCTCCAACTCTTTTCAGATGCATGCTTATTCATTTTTTTAGCCAGTGGGCTGCCAACCCCAACAGGTTAGGCTCTGTTGAATACTTTTTAGACATAAGCTCCTCAACTGACTCTTTTCACCCTCTGCCCTTGTCCCAGACACATTCAGGGTGATCTTGGGGCCCGCCCTCTGAGCACCCTACAACTTACATCCACAGCCGTCACGGGAGAGGCTGATGCTGGGCTGGGAAAAGACCAGTGCAGGGAGTGTAGACATGTCTGGACCAGAGGTTTCACATGGGCTCTAGGCAGGAGGGAGCCAGGGGTCCATTAACGTTTGTTCAGTAGGAGACTGGGGTTCCTCTGGGGAAGGTTAAGAATCTGAAGCCCAGGAACAGAGCCTGGTTTGACACAGAAATCAGACTTTAGCTTCTTTTCCAGCCACCCTAGTCCTTCCCTTTGAGGATGGGAAGTTGTACTGGCCAGTTCTAACCTGGCACCAGTACGTTTAATGCTTCAAGGGCAAGTGGGTCTAAGGTCTTTATCTTGGTTCTTCCGTTTGCTCTGCTCTTGACATGCCGAGCAGCGCAGATGGAAAATCCTGGGGGAAAATGGCTAGAGAGGAAGCAATTCTCTCCTCCTGAGTTATGAACACAGACACCACCGGCTTCTCCAGTCTTGCTTTCTGAGATAAGCCTGGTCTGAAGCCCCATCCGCTGCAGCCCAGTCCAGTCCATTCAGGCTGCGAGTTAAGGAAAGGCGGTGGGCCACTGATTGCACAAAAGTGACTACAGGAAAGCTTCCAGAGCCAAGAACCGTTCATGTGCAGAAGTGGAACCTTCTGCAAATTGTATGTAAATTAGGTAGGCTTAGCTTGCTTGGAAAGGGCAACAAATGACACCTGTAAAGAGGACTTAACGTAGTTTTTCATCTGGGACAAGGGTGAAGGCAAAGCATAGGAAAGATATGCTTGTTGGCTTGGAGGGAGTTTTTCTCGGGGTGGGGGTGCAACCGGGGAACTGGCCCCTAATTGTAAGATTGGAGCAGGTGTATCATTCCAGCTTGTTTATTCTTGTCGTTTAGTCACTAAGTCGTGTCTGACTCTTGCAACCCCATGGACTGTAGCCCACCAGGTTCCTCTGTCCAGGGGATTCCCAGGCAAGAATACTGGAGTGGGTTGCCATTTCCTTCTCTAGGGGATCTTCCCGACTGAGGGATTGAACCCAAGTCTCCTTAATGGGCAGGCAGATTCTTTACCACTGGGCCACCTGGGAAGCCCAGATTTCATCCCAGATATGAAGCAGAAAACTGTTAAGGAAGATGCTGAAGTTCGCTTCCACCCTGAGGTCTTCTCTGTATACCTTGTACTCATTCCTTCAAAAACAAACCAGCAATAAGCCTGTACCATTCACTCTCCTTATCTTCAGGTGGGCCCAGAATGTAGCTCTCAGTCCCTCAGAGGTTCTTTTCTTCCACAGAGTGCTGAGAGATGATGATCTTAGCTGTGGACATGTCAGGCACACTCCTATAGATCCCGCACCAGGTCAGATTGCTTCTTGGTCCAGAAGAACAGCCAAACACAGACACGCTGTGCATACCTCCTACTTATTCAGAAGAGTGCCGATGCCACAGAAGAGACCTGAGCGTCCCCTATGATGTAGACTTGGAGACAACACACGTCAGATGACCCGGGGACAGGGAAGATGCCGTGGGGTACCGGAGAGTGCTGTGAACGTGTAGAGGAGGGGATGATCACTGGTGGAGGTCAGAGCAGGCGGCAAGTGCAAGGGCAAGGAAGGTCGAACCAGGGCCAGTTAGTCTAGGAGGTTAAAGAGGGGGAAGGATCAGTTGCTGGCCACCAGTTTGTGAAGGTAGCTTATACATGGCAAATAGTCTCAGTTTGTGTTTCTATAAAACAGAAGTGGCTGAAGGGAAGCCCTCCCTCTAGCTCATCACAATCCTTAGCAACTCTCATCATCAGAGTCCTCTCCCTGGATCTCACAGCTGTGGCTTTGTTACAGAGCAGAGTCAGTTATGACTCCATGTTGGATCTATTTTGTTTACCCTTGCTTCTCATTGCTTTGGTTCACTAAAAGAATACCGTCCATACATAATGACCTGCCTCGGGGAACCTTACTCCTCTGCCTGAATATTAAACGACAGTGCCTTTGTTCAGGACCCTGTCTACCTGTGGAAGAAACTGACACATCCCCTTCCTGAGGCCGGCCATTCTAGGAGATATCTGCAGGATTAATGGCCTTTTTACTTTACCTCCTCACCCCTGTTTCTGATCTATAGAAGAACCTGGCATCCAGACCCTGATAAGAGGGTTATTTTGAGACATTAGTCTGCCATCTTCTTGGTCAGCCTGCCTTCCTCTCTTGGATTATTAGTCTGCTGTGCTGTAAGCAGAGTGAGCTTGGACTTGGTAACAGCTCTGGTGCACCCAAGTCAGTGTTCCCTGCCCACTGCTTGCCTTGTACCTGATAGAACCACCTCTCATCTCAGCAGGTCCTTCACTGGCTTAAGACATACCATTCTCCTCCACCTAAGGCCCCTCCCACAGCTCTGCAGTTTCAAATCCTTCCCAGCCTTCAGTGAGATGTCACATCCTCTGTGGAACTTGCCCTGATCTTCTCCTGTTCCTGGCTCTAAGGGACGCTCGGGGTCACTTATATGTACTTTCCTTAATTATCACCTAAACTTAGTAGTAAAATATTGATTGAGGAGTTACTATGTACTAAGCAGTACTCTCTGCACCTTAGATGAGTCAATGAATAAATCAAAGACTTCTGCTGTCATTGCATTAGTGTTCTAGTTAGGGAAAGCAGATAGTGAATAGAAATGTTAATACATAAGTAAATCATAAAGTATTAGAAGATGTTAATGGTTATGGAAAAAAGGAAAAAGAGTGGGAGAAGGGGAGTTGGGAAGGCTGATATGAGGGGAGATTTCACTTCAGTTCAGTCGCTCAGTAGTGTCCGACTCTTTGCAACCCCATGAACTGCAGCACGCCAGGCCTCCCTGTCCATCACCAACTTCCGGAGTTCACTCAGACTCATGTCCATCGAGTCCATGATGCCATCCAACCATCTCATCCTCTGTCATCTCCTTCTCCTCCTGCCCCCAATCCCTCCCAGCATCAGAGTCTTTTCCAGTGAGTCAACTCTTCACATGACGTGGCCAAAGTATTGGAGTTTCAGCTTTAGCATCATTCCTTCCAAAGAAATCCCAGCGCTGATCTCCTTTAGAATGGACTGATTGGATCTCCTTGCAGTCCAAGGGATTCTCAAGAGTCTTCTCCAACAGCACAGTTCAAAAGCATCAATTCTTCGGCGCTCAGCTTTCTTCACAGTCCAACTCTCATATCCATACATGACCACTGCAAAAACCATTGCCTTGACTAGACGGAACTTTGTCAGCAAAGCAATGTCTCTGCTTTTGAATATGCTATCTAGGTTGGTCATAACTTTCCTTCCAAGAAGTAAGTGTCTTTTAATTTCATGGCTGCAGTCACCATCTGCAGTGATTTTGGAGCCCAAAAAAGCAAAGTCTGACACTGTTTCCACTGTTTCCCTATCTATTTCCCATGAAGTGATGGGACCAGATGCCATGATCTTTGTTTTCTGAATGTTGAGCTTTAAGCCAACTTTTTCATTCTCCTCTTTCACTTTCATCAAGAGGCTTTTTAGCTCCTCTTCACTTTCTGCTATAAGGGTGGTGTCATCTGCATATCTGAGGTTATTGATCCTTCTCCCGGCAATCTTGATTCCAGATTGTGCTTCTTCCCGCCCAGAGTTTCTCATGATGTACTCTGCATATAAGTTAAATAAGCAGGGTGACAATATACAGCCTTGACATACTCCTTTCCCTATTTGGAACCAGTCTGTTGTTCCATGTCCAGTTCTAACTGTTGCTTCCTGACCTGCATATAATATTGGGTTATAATTTTTAAGAAAGGCCTCCTGTGGAGGGTGATGTCTGTGTGGAAGGTTACATCTGTGCAAAGGCTTGTGCAAAGGTTCTGAGGGGATAGTGCAATCTGGGAACAAGGAGGCCAGTGTGGTTGTAATAGAGTGAGAAGTGGAGAGAACAGGAAATAAAATCAAAGAAATGATGGGGCGGGGTTTGTAGGCCATCTTAAGGACTGAGGGAGACAAGGAGGATTTTGAGCCACAGAGTGATCTAATAAGATTTATTTTCTCAAAGAATCGAGCTGGAAGCTGTGTTGAGAACAGAGGGAAGAAGGTGGACACAGAAGACCAAACCAGAGGCTCCTGGCTGGTCCAGGTGGCCTGGGCTGGAATGCAAGTAATGAGAAGTGGTCAGACTCTGTATGTGTTTTGAATTTTACTATCAATGAAAACGTCCCTTAAGGGAGGGCAAGAAATGAAGGATGCATGTGAAGATTTTGGCCTGAGCAATTGCAAGCCTGCAGCATCCATCATCAGGGAGGGAAAAGCTGTGAGGAGGGCTCGGGCAAGTGAGGGGCTTTGAGTTGGTCCTCGTTGGACTGGAAACAACTTGGAAGGAGGCGCGCCTTGGTGTCCATCTTGGCTGTCTCTTTTGGGACTCAGGAGTTAACCATCACTGATAGATGGACTCTATTTCAGAAACTGCTCTGGATGCAAAGAATTCCTGTGTTGGGAAGACACTGGTTGACTTCCGGTGACTGTTCAGGTCAAATCTGTCCATCTGCTGCTGGTCCAGCTGGGGCATTTTGCTTCTTCATCATCACCCAAAGTTTCAGTGGTGGGTCTCTTGTGGAGTGGGGTTGTTTGCCGAGGGTTTGATTTTGGGTGGGTTAATCTCCTGAGCCACCAGGACATTTGATAGAAGCATAGAACCTTTTCTTGGAGCTAATCTTTTCTTTCCTTAGTCATTATCACACTTAATGAAGATGATTAATTGGTGTTAATTGGCATGCCGATGGAGTGTGAGTTCTACTAAAAATTAAATGTTACTTTGGATTCTGGAAGCTAGAATGGGAGATAGGGAGGCAGGAAGGGCTTTCTCTGTGACCCCAGGCTTCAGAGAGTTCTGGTTAGGTTAGCTTTCCCACTCGGTTGGTAGAGAGATCTGGCTGAAAGTTTACTCATGGGGGCTGCTTACTTAAAATAGACCCAGTGGGTTTGTCTCAGTGATGGGAATGGGCTGATGTTGAATCTCATTGTGTCTGTGTCATCGCAAGAGGGGACTCTTCATGCCACAAGTGCTTAAGGAACATCTACTCAGTACCAGCCACCAGGCCAGAAGAAAGGATGCCTGCTCTACAACGCCTGTTGTTAACGCCCCGCCAACCAGAAAAGACAGATGTGAAAGCAACCAGAGGTCGAGTTGGGGCTTGGAAGAGAAGTCCGTTGCCCAGCTGGACCTGGAAGGGTTTTCTAGAGATGACAGTGTTGAGTTGTATGGGTAAGGATGTGAGTTGTATGGGTAAGGCTGTGAGTTGTATGGGTAAGGATGTGTGGTACTTCTCCCAGATAAAGCAGGAAGGCCATTCCAGGCAGTAGGACCAGCACGATATGGGAGGTGACCCTGAAGAGACGTGGATCAGCCGTGAAGATCCTTATAAGGAGTCGACTTTATGCCATAAGGAACAGTTAGATATTAAAGATTTTTAAGTAGAAGAAGGATATAAGTTTATGACCGGGTCCTGGACTCTAGAGTGGCATGAAAGATTGGAAAGATGGGATTATGGATTCAGAGAGACAAAACGCTTTCACAATAGTCCTGGCAGGAAGTGGTGGTGGCCAGAATTAGGACCATAGAGATGGAGACTGATGGAGAGGAATCTGTACCTTTCTGCACCCAGATTACTGATGACTTTAAAAACTACGGTATAGCGATGATGAAGGGCTTTCCTGGTGGCTAAGCGGTAAAGAATACACCTGCAATATAGGGGCTGTAGGAGACATGGGTATGATCCCTGAGTTGAGACGATCCCCTAGAGGAGGGTATGGCAAGCCACTCTGGTGTTCTTGCCTGGAGAATCCCCGCTCTTGCCTGCAGGGTTACAGTCCATAGGGTTGCAAAGAGTCAGACAGGACTGAAGTGACTTAGCATGCCCTCAAGCATAATGATGATGATGGCTTTTATAAGACACTTTCCTCCCTTAATCCTTCTGTCTGCTCTCTGGAAAGTGGGCCCTGTTAGGAGCTCATCCTGTAAGTGAGAGAAACCGAGGCCAGGATTTGAATAGGCTGCCCAGCCTTGCACACAGCCAGGGGTCCGGCTGCCTTTACCACGTGCGGTGACTGCCTCCGGGGTCGGGGAGAGCATCTCATCTCATGGATGAAGAGACGGAGGAAGAGAGACAGCTCTTTGGGGGGCTGAGGGGAGGGAAGAGGCCAGCCTGGTTTTGGGGACCCTCAGATCTAGGGGGCTTTGGAAACACTGCCCTGGGTCCACATGTTCCTGTAGCGTCTGGGGTGGAAGCTGGTGAACAGAGGCGTGTGGGTGTGGGCATCTGTGGAAAAGGGCCTTCTGTGTGAGAAAGTGCAGTTCAGCTCCCAGCCGTGTCCCCTTTGCTGAGTCTGCAGTGGGAGCTGAGGTTGGTGGTCAGAACAGAGTGCCCCCATGCCCCCTACTCCCCAATCCTGCCCCATGTACCTGGCGTCTCCAATTCACACTGACCACCACCATCCCATCCTCACAGCCCCAGGGTGAAATCTCAGGCGGTCTTGTGGAACTGAGATTGTCAAAAACAGCTAAAATGGGAGAGAGAGTGGGGAGGACGCTTGTCTCTTAAAGGTCCTGCTTTCCTGACCCCAGTGAAGGTTAACTGTTGGAAGGCTTCTGCGGCTCCTTGACTGAATTCTGTGTGTTTGTGTCTTCCAGAGGCAGAGGGCTGTGAGGATGGGATGGTGGTGGTGAGTGTGAATTGGGGACGCCAGGTACATGGCATCCTCACAGGTCAGGTGGCTAAGGAAACAACCTCTTGAGGAGAAAGCCTTCCGTCTAGAGCAGGCCCCTGGGGCTTCTCTGTAAAACGAAGGACTTGACTCTTCAAGGACGGGTGAATATTTGGGGGTCTTTGCCTCCCCCCTCCCCCACATTTAAGGGCCATGTTCCTTGCCTCTGTTTGGGACCCCACCCTGCCTCAGGCCATCCGGGAGCTATTGTGGAGCCGGGAACATCATCCAGTCACCGGGAAAGGTTGTAGCAACAGCTTCCGGGGACTTATTTTCATCTTGGATCATGTTCTAAAATAGCTTTATTTCTGAGAGGCATTAAACACTGATAAGTGGGCATTTGGGTCGACAGAAAACAAATAAGGAGCAACATTAACATTATCTTTTCCGTGCACATGTGCCAGCGCGTCCAGGGAGGGCTGGCTGGGGCCTGGCTGGCCCATCAGGTGACTCTGGGCGGTTTCCCTGGTGGGCCAGTGGCAGCTCGTCCCTGCACACTGCGGCTGCCCTCTTTGTCATCCCAAAGGCTTCTTTATCTAAATCTCTTTGTCACCTTGCGTGGAGTTTTTTTTTTTTTTTTTTTAACATCTCAGTGCTTCAGAGACTGAGGCTTATTGGTACTGATGGCCCCTGATTATGTAAAATCCTGGAGGCCACAGTTTCTGCTGTGCTGGTCCGCCGAGAGTTCAGCTGGCTGGCCCCTGCCAATGGCTCTGGTAGCTTGGCTCTGAGGGCCGCATGAAATGGCAAATTCCCCCCTTCAATTGTAAAACAGACCACAGAAACTTAAGATGGGCAAAATCTCTTTCACTCCTCTCCCCATGCCTCCAACCGAGCAGTGGCCCCTGTCCTCAAATGCAAGGCCAGTTCTCTGACCATAGTCTTCTCATTTTTATGCACAGAGGTGTTGCCCTATGAGATGGGGCCAGGGTCTGCCTTCCCAGGAGGAAGGCTTTGAGGACACTCTGGGAGCACTTAGCAGGTTGTACAGGGGCCTCCTTGTCCAGGGCAGGAGGGCTTGGCAAGGGGGAGACTGGATGGGCATCAGTGTTACCTAGCAACAGTCACATCCTGCCACAGGTCTGCAGCTGGAGGAAAGATGTCTCCATGGGCACGTGGAGGGAACTCCCTGAACCTCTCCCTGAGCTGGGGGGCTGGCTCTCGGGGTGATCTGGGGCCTGCCTGCAGAGTCCCTCACTGTGATGTCTTTCTTGCTCCTGCACACGGTGTGTGCACACGTATGTGTGTTTCTGTGTGATCACGTGCATGGTCCACCCATGAGGATGGTGGTGGTGATGGGAGTACAGAGGCTGGGGAAGCAGCAGCTCAGTTCCTGGGGTTCCAGAGGGTTCCAGACATCCCGGAAGGTGCCCATCACTTTCAGGTACACACCTTCCTCTTGGACTGACTGCTGCAATGATCAGATTTGCTAAAATTGGCCCAAGCTGGCCCTGGTTTCAAACATTCGGTTTTGCATTCCATCACATCGCATGCTTTTTTCCTCCCTGAAAGCCCAACAAAAGATGGATGTCTTTCATGTTAGGTTTTTCTTTTTGTAAAGAAATCTTGCTCTTTCATTAATATATAGCCAAATAGATACAAAAATTGTATACATTTTTTTTAAAAAAAGATAATACCTAGTCCTCAGAGGACTTGATTGCATTCTTTGTCACACATTAGTTACCTTGAATTCATTTGGTAATATGTTTGCTAATTGTCCTTAGCATTCAGGTTTAATCTGACCTGAAAATATTAGGAGTCTAACCCATGAGTCTTTCTATCAGTCTAGACACATCAGGGGGGCAGTCCATCACATCCTTTTCTGAGAGCACTTCCTGGATGGAGGCAGAAAGAGCACGAGGGAGCTGGGCCCCTAGGGGAAGAGTGGGCTTTTGGGCAGAGGCCGAGAAGGGCCATAGGAGAGGGGTCATCCACACTCAGCCTTGTCCCCGGCTGAATGGTGAGCCTCATTTACCTTGGGAGACTTAGCACACCCTTGGTGATGTTTATGGCCCCGAATCTTGGTCTGGAATCTCCTTATCTATCCGTTTACTTATTTATTGAGTTATAGTTGATGTATAGTAGTATACAAGATACAGGTGTACAATATACTGATTCACAATTTGAAAGGTCATATTCCACTACAGTTATTATAAAATATTGGCTATATTCCCCACATTGCACAAAAATATGTCCTTGTTGCTTATTTTATCTTTTCAATTTTATTGAAGTATAGTTGATTTACAATGTTGTGTTAATTTCTTCTGTGCTAAAAAGTGATGTGTGTGTGTGGGGGTGTGTGTGTGTGTGTATGTTGCGTGGCTTGTCTGTCATGGAATGGTGAATATAGCTCCATGTGCTATACAGTATGAACTTGTCTTTTGTAGCTTGGTGGTAGTGGTGGTTTAGTTGCTAAGTCATGTCTGACTCTTGTGAACTCATGGACTGTAGCCTGCCAGGCTCCTCTGCTCTTGGGATTTCCCAGGCAAGAATACTGGAGCGGGTTGCCATTTCCCTTGCCAGGGCATCTTCCTGACCCAGGGATCGAACCTGCATCTCCAGCATTGCAGGCAGATTCTTTACTGAGCAAGCCACCGGTGAAGCCCCTCTTGTTATTTTATCCATAATGCTTTATACCTCTTAATCCCTTACCTGTACCTTGCCCCTTCCCCCTTCCCTCTCCCCACGGATAACCATCACTTTGTTCTCTAGATCTGTGAGTCTGCTTCTTTTGTGTTCAAGCATCTCTTTTTCATGTCGTTTGTCTACTAACCCTTGCTCCCTCCCCTCCCCAACCTCTGCAGCTCGGTGGAGGTTCTGAGAATTCCCCATCCCTTCCTTTTGCTATTTCTGGATACAAAGGTGGAGAAATACGGTGATTTTTCTCCACTGTTCCCAGTTACCTCTAACTCCATTTGTACTCTCTTAGGAGAGGGTGGAGCAGATGTCTTGAGACATCCCTTCTCTTTATCATCCTGTTTACCTGCCCTAAGACATCCTTCAGCAAATGGTGCAGCTACTTCTGTGGAAAAGAAATTCTCGCCACGTGTCTCTGTGGGGCAGTAAGACGCGAGCTCGGTCTTCACCTGACAGTAGTAACACCCTTCCTTTGAAGCATTCGCATTCCTGAGGAGTGTGGAAGTTTCAAGATGAGCCATCTCAGGCCTCCACCAGCATCCTTGGAAGGTCATGGGCTTGCTCTACAAACAGGGGAGCTGGTCAAGGGAGGAAAAGGGGAGATGGCGCAGCAGACAGGAGCCCCTCCTTGGAGAGTGTCTCTTAAGCCTGGTTTGCTCCAGAATCCTTTTCCTTAGCCTGGAAAGAAATCTCCACTTGATTTGCAAGACCACAGTCTAGACCCACTTCCGCTGTTGCTTTTTGAGATATGCGGTAATAAAACTGGCTTTATTCAGTCCATAGGAGCATTCATTCAGTTACTCAGCATTTATTTTTTTTCAGCCATCTATTCTGTGTCTGATGTTGGAGGGATAAACACGTGTCGCAAACGTTCTGTATGTCTAAGAATCCATCCTCCGTCTGGGAGGGGGACGACTGACATATCCTGATGGATTCAGAGGCATTTAGCAGCACAAAACATGGATGAAATTAAGCAATTAACTTCTCGGGAAGGATAATCTTCCCTTCCAAAATTAACCAGGCTTCTTCATTTTTACCTTGTGGGAAGATTGGAAAGATCCTCAAGGAAGGAGATGGAAAGATTAGGGGAAGAGATCTGGTGAGAAAGAGCCAAGGGGCTGGGCTGTCTCCCCCAGGAGAGGAGCTGGGGAGGACTCTTGCTAGCATCTTTCGGGGTGTGGAGTTGTTCAGTGAGTGCTCCTGCATTGTTCTCCAGTTTGCTTAAGAATAAGGCTGTAACAATACTCTGTGCTGTTTTTTTAATTTTTTTATTATTTTTATTGTCTACCTCACACTGGATTATATGAGACACTATATGCACATTATTCACTCACACTTTTTATTACTGAGAACAGTGTGGCAGTTACAGTTCTGGGCACCGAGGTGAATAACACCAAGTTCCTGCTCCAATGGAATTTGGGGACCATCTCATTTTGTCCTTTTAATAACTATGGCGGGGGGTGGTCAAAGTTTCTGGTCTTTTATAAAGAATAAGCTGACACTAAAAGAAGCTAAGTAGTTTAGCCAAAGTCAAGCTGGAGGCTTAAGTCCAAGCCCCATATTATGCTCTTTCCCCACGGGCAAAAAAGAATCCCCTGGGTACCAAGGCAAGAGACATCAGCCAACCGGTGAATATTTACTGGGAGGCTTGTCTATGTTCAGTACCGTTATTATGTAAGAGATTCACATTATGCAGGCTGATGGTGTTTCATAAGAGGAGCAGACTTTCTTGGTGAAGGTGAGGCTTGAGCCAGACCTTCTAGAAGCTTCAGTGGTTCTTGCGGGGCTAAACGGAGGGCCTTCCAGTGAAGAGGAATGACGCAAACATACTAGAACAGACGTGGGACGTGCATGAGCCTGGTAAGAGTGAAGAAGGAATCCATCTAGAGGGTTGGATGGGTGAAGCAAAGCCATCTCAAGGGGCTATGAGGGCGGGAGGGTGTGATAGGTAAAATTTGATTTGGTGTAATAGATAAACATGAAGGCTTTTAAATAGGCAGCTGCCTGTGAGCAATGGCATTTGGTCATTCATCTGGGTGAACAGAATAGATAGCAGAGCCTGGAGCCGGGTAGGCTGACTCGTGTGCCTACTTTTGGTGGCCATGGAGAAGGATGGACACACCTTCCACCTATTCTCCTTCTCAAGGTCGGTATGAAGCCTTAGAGCTCATCGGTTGCTTAGGGGCAGGGGTTCATAGTGATCACTGCTTGAAGCTGGGGAGGACAGGTCGGATCAGATGCCCTTGGACTCTGTTCTGTTGATGATCTAACCCAAACCCTTTTCCTGCCTCTTGTCCTGGCCCACACTGAGCACTCCTGTTACCCAGGCACAGTCTGTGATTAGAGGGCTGCAAGGTGTGGTGTCCTGAGATAACCACGGGACCACCCTCAGGCTGTGTGGGCAGGAAATGAGCTGTTTTCCCCCTTCCCTGTGGTTTTGGAGCAGAGCTAAGCTGCCCCTTCAGGCAAGAGTCCCAGAGCTACCAGAAGTTGCAGATGGAGACCCGAAGTGGCCACCTCTTGTCACAGATAATCCTAAGCTGCTGTGGCCTCCAGCCTTTCAGCCTCCAGCCCCCTAATAGCCCATGGCCCTCTCCATGTTGTCTGAGTTTATTATTTTGAGTACAGGAGATTTATAAAAAACAATATAATGGGATTACATTTTTGTATCTGAATATACTTGCAAATCAGAACAAATCACATGTTCATTCTTCATTCCACACATATATTAAAATAATTGCTATATATACTATGCAAATATATTAATAATTTATTTGTGCCAGACATAGTGCTCGCCTCTGGGGTACAGCTGAGGACAGCAATCCCTTTTCTCCTGGAAATGACAGTCTGCTACGTTGGGCCAAACAAGACAAACAAACAGGCGAACTCCATAATATTTTATAAGATGCTAAGTACGGGGTGGAAAAATAAGAACCATCTGTAAGATGGATTGGGGATGCTGGGAGACAGGGTTGGAATTCTACCCGTGATGCTTAGGTGACATTTGAACAGAGACCCAAAGGAAGTGAAGGAGCTGTGGGGCTGTATCTGAGGAAGAGACTTGCAGGTAGAGGAAACAGCAACTGCAAAGGCCCTGGGGTCAGCGTGCCTGGCATATTTGAGACGTAGTAAGATGGCCATGTGACTGGAACTGTGGAGTGAAACCAAAGCAGTTGGTGGTTCAGACAGAGGCGAAGAGGAAGGAGGCTGGGATCATGCAGGTCACGCAGGGCTCTGCAGTTGCTGCAACGACTTTGGCTTTACTCTGAGAGAAATGGGGAGCCACTGGGGAGGCCTGAGCAAAGGCGTCTTAGGATCTGACTTCTGTTTGCCAGGATCACTCTGATTGCTCCTTTGAGAATAAAACAGGGGACAGAAGAGGGCGCAGAGGGACCGACAAGGAGCCCAGGGTAATAATGAGGTGAGGGGGGAGGATGCCTTCTGACAGCAAAGTTGTGGAGATGGCGGAAGGCTGGATGTATTTTGCAGTTTGAGTTGGAGAAAGAAGCGAGTGTTCACGATGCCTTTGTTAGAACATCTGGTCCAATCTCTTGCCTGTAAACCGGAGTCACTCTGTAGGGAGCCGTTGGGCTTCCTGTGCCTAAATACAGACTGAGTCGGGGTGGGGGTGGGGTCCGGTACTGTTTCTTCATTAGTGTGCCCTGTGTGTGTGTGTATAAATGTGTACCTGCACACGTGTACACAGGAGAGGGTGTGCGCATGCGTGTGGTGCCTTTCTTTTTGGACGCGGACAGCCACAGCCTGAATCCATCCACCGAGGCCAGTGTTTCTGGCTCCGTGGGCTCTCGCCAGCCGTCCCCGCGTCCCCACCCCCAAGGCATTTTGCTGGTGTATTTTGCAGGTGCTGCCCTCCCCTCAATCATCCACCACTTCCTTTCCCAACCCCCTTCTTTTTGGAAGTTGTAAAAAAAAAAAAAAAGATGAAACAGCCAGATGTGAGCCCGGTCTCATCAGTAATCCATAAAAAAAAAAAAAAAAAAAAACAAGCATCCCCCGCTCATCGCTCATGCTTTATGAAAAGTTAAAATTAAATCAGGGCAGCGTTATTAAGCTAAGTGATTTTTGCTGGATTCGGATGAATTCCTGTGTGTGCCACTTCGTTTGTTGGAAATGTGCCTGGGGTGCCTGTGGGTTCTGAATGCACATCCACCAGCTATTAGTGGAAATGGATCTGCTTGCCTGCTTGCAATGGGACACTTGAGGCTTTCCAGCCCCGGGACACCAGCACTGTAGGCAGAACCCTGCAGCCCGCGGGGCTCTGGGTCCTCTGGTCCCCACCACTGTCAACCACAGGCGACGGAATCAGGAAAAGGGAAGAGACGAAGTCGCAGATGGCATGGCCCTGCAGTGGTGGATACGAATTCCAGAGGGACAGTCACAGGGGAACCTCTTCTTTCTGGGGGCCCAGGGATGGAGGCAGTGAGAACGCTGAGGTCTGGAGATGCTGTGAACTGGAACTGTTGATCTCTGTTCTCACCCACTAGACAGACACTGGGAAACACCAGGCTAGCTCTGGGAGTGGCTTCCGAGGAGGCCCATGGAGCTGAGGAGTGTTTATGGCCACTCACCTGCTTCCTGGCTTTCTTTCCTTTTGAGAAGCTGGGGGGTTAGTTGGTCCGGCATTCTAAAATCCAAACATTTGTTGAGAAAGTCAGACTGATGATCAGCCAGCCAGTGGGTTGGAGAAGGGAAGTTAGCTTCTTTTAGGGCTCAGACTACATGAGAAGTCTGGGACTGAGTCTCCGCTTTATACCTGGAGGCTGTGTGGCTTTAGGTGACTTACTTTCTAACTTCCAGTTTCTGTCTGAATCTCAGGACAATAAGGACAATGTCATCCCTCCTAGGCCTGTTGCTGGGGAGAGATGAGCCATGTATTTCCGTCACCCAGTTGGGGTTCACCCTGGAAATGATGTTGGGTCAGGGGTGTGCATCCTCTGTGGACTCTGGAAGAGAGAGGCCTGGGGTCCCTGGCAGGGTTGCCCTGGGGGCCAAGTTCCTGTCCTGGCTGGACCACCCCTGTGCACTAGGCCCCCTTCCTCTCTGCCCCAGACCCGCCTGGCTCTCCTCTCTACAGCAGTGCAGGTGGAATAATGGGGGAGGTTTATCTGAAGGACACGTTTTCTGAGGGATGTCAGTCTTGGTGTGTATTGGTACAATTGACTCTGCTTTCACAACTCCCTTTTTGTCTTGGACTTTCCCGTGTGAAACACTGTTGAAGCTCAGAAATGGGAGAAAGTGGCCTTTGTCACTCTTGCTGTGAGGCATAGTGAACTTGAGAATTCAAAAAAGCTTGATTCTCTGAGCCTTCCTTTTTGCCAAGAGGTATCCATACACAAACCTGACATTTTTTTAGGGGAATCTTGCGTCAAAATTTTCCCAATATGATTTAATTTCACTTTTTTTTTTTTTTTTTGCCTGACCCTGTTCAGAATCCATTCAGTAAAATTCTGTGCGGTGTGAATGTCACTCTTATTTAAAGAGCTGACGTACTAAATAGAGAAAGAATTTCAGTGAGTGTTTCAATGAAAGTGCTCGGGATTTTATATTTTTAGGAAGTCAGTTCGTCATATTATAAATATTGGAATATCATATCATCCAAATCAGGCTCAGTGCATTTTCAATTTCTGATATGTTGTGACATATAGTTCAGTTTTTGACAAATGCAATTTGGTAGACTTTTTACAGCTACCTCCTAACACGCTGGGGGCTGTCTCTATATTTGCTGGAATCCAACTTATACCATCATGGTGTGTAAGAATATCAGTCACTTGGGCAAGTCACAATCCACTGCAGTCATAGAGATGAAAAATTTAGAATTGAGACGCTCCACCCTTGTGTCACCTGTGTGACCTGAGGTCATGACGTCATCCCCAACTCATGGCTGCCAGGAACTGTGACGAGTGCTGTTGCAGGGAAAAGCCAGTTCTGACTCTGTGTTGGAAGTGTTTCTTTCACTTGCTTTTCATGGCTTCTGTTATTATAATCAGAATGAATGGCCTGCCTCAGAGAACCCTGTACCTCTGCCTGACTGTTAAAGTGCCTTTGTTCAGGACTCTGTCCACCTGTAGATGGCTGCAGGAAGGAAGAAATTTAAGGCATCACCTGCCTGAGACTTGCCATTCTGGGAGATATTTACAAGATTCATGGCCTTTTTACTTTGTTCCCTTCCTCTCCCGACCCCCACCTCTATTCTGCCAAAGGACCTGGCACTATAAGACACTTATTTTGAGATGCTAGTCCTCCATCTCAGTCTGTATTCTGTGCCTCCACACCTCATCTCTCGGGTTCATTGACCTGGATTCATTGGCTTATCATGTGGCCAAGCAGAGTGAGCTTGGACTCTGTCACAGTAACCGGCTCCACGGAGTAAGTGTGAACTTGACCTCTTTTGCCCTTGCAAAAGATGTTCAGCCATCATCTTGGTCACTAAAGTTGACCTTTCCCAGCAGCTAGATGGTAACAACTTGGAGGTGTTGCCGGCATGGCACATCTGAGGGCCACCCCACCTGAACCACCCCCAGCTTTATTTTTCTCAAGTTTTCTCCAGTTTCTTCTGAAATGCAAACGTTTTCAGATCTGTAAGATTTTAGTGCTGTGTTTTATCTGTGGGCCTATAGCCGGTGTAGAAGTAGGGGAAGGGGGAACTCTTAAAGGGGAAATCAATTTCAACAGAGCTCATTTTCTGCTGATTTTCTAGACACTGGCAGTTAGACAAGTGCCTTTCCATCCAGGGTGAGTGAAGTGGGCCAGACCTCTTGAGTCTGGGACAACACAACTCAGGTTTATTCCACCCAAGCAAAAGTCAGATGCATTCGTTTGCTGGCAAAGGAACTCAGAAGGTCATAAACAAGGCATGCAACCCGAAGCCATGCACAGGCCTTCTGTATGCTGGAACTGTGCCAGTCACGAGAGATACAAACAAAATATGAGTAAAAATATATCCCCATTTTCTAGGACTTTATGATCTAATTGTTGAACAAATAATAATGTGTGCTAATCACTTTATATAGGTAAATGCTGTCATAAAAATAAAAGAGTGTGTGTGTGTGTGTGTAATCTTTAAATGGATACTAGATCATCGGTATAGATGGTAGAAAGATTTACTTTGATTTCTGACATAATGAATGATTTTCACAAGGTTTTCCATCATTGGTATCTCAAAATTACATTATTCTGATGAATTTCAGAGTTTCCTATGTTCTCTTGCTTCAGTGGCGGTCACTAGATGGATTTGTCTCAGGGCTCTAGCTCAAGTCTAGTTCTTGGTCTGAGACACTTTCTGGTGCATTTTGTTACCTACTGGGCATTTTCTCTTAGAAACTTTATAGGGTATTTTTGTTGTTGTTGTGTTGAGTGTTCACTGCTGAGCACGGGATTTCTCTAATTGTGCTGAGTGGGGACTACTCTTTGCTGTGGTGCATGGGCCTCTCATTGTGGTGGCTTCTCTTGTTGCAGAGCACAGGCTCGAGGCGTGTGGGCTTCAGAAGTTGCAGCACACGGGGTCACTCAGATGGCAGCTCACAGGCTCTAGAGCGTGAGCTCAGTAGTTACGGCGCATGTGAAATCTTCCTGGACCAGGGATCGAGCCCATGTCCCCTGCATCTGTAGGTGGATTCTTATCCACTGTACCACCGGGGAAGTACTCCATAGGAATTTTAAAAAATGTATTTAGTTAGTTGCGGCACACAGGTTCTTTAGTTGCAGCATGTGGGATCTAGTTCCCTGACGAGGGATCGCCTGGGCCCCCTGGATTGGGAGTGTGGAGTCTTAGCCACTGGACCACCAGAGAAGTCCCTCCATATGAACTTAAACTCACCCAGTTGTACGTAATTGTCACCTCCATCAGCTCCCAGCCTCGCCTCCCACCTCCTCTGGGGTTGCTCTGGCCACAGTGAATGGCACCCCATCTGAGCCAATGCCAGGGCTAGTTCTTGACTCATTCCTTTTCTTCGACCACTTCTTTCAAAGACCTTCAACAGATTCTGTTTCCTGCTGATTCTGTTGTACCTTCGTTTCCTCCAAATTTTCTTCCACTGCTGGCGTGGACCCCACCCCCCGCCCCGACTTTCCACATGGTTTTATACACACCGTCCTAACCCGTCTCCCATTTGCTGGCTTGGTCCTTCCTACGCGGTAGTGAGAGCAACACAGATCTGGGCACCTAACTGCCCTACTTCAGCTCTTCCAAAGTCCGTGCCGTCCTTGTGAAAGAATCTAAGCTGCCGCATCACTGTCTGGTGTCTTTACTGCTTCCTTTTCCAGGTTTATCTCTTGTTTGTGTTCTGGACCCCAGATGATCTCTGTGCCACCTGAATGGTTTCCTGTTCCTCAACTGCAGCCTGTGTCCAACGCTCAGCCCTTTGCATGGCCTAGTCTTCTTATCCAAGATCGTCTCCTCTCTGCCCTGATGCACCCACGTGTACATACAGAGCATGTGACCCTGTGCCGGGTCCTGGCCTGAGGCCTGGGGGCATGAGAGAGACTTGGTTCTTTTGCCTGTAGGGTCTGGAACTAGTTCAGGGGGCCAATGATAACATGAATATGTAAATGGCAATGGTGATAGTAAGGGAAGAGGGAGGACAAGAGTGGGAGAAGGGCCTGATTTAGATCAAGGTGGTGATCAGAGAGGGCTTCCTGGAGGCAGTGAGGAGGCTGAGACCTGTTCTTCAGGGTCTTTCTCCCACCACTTTCTCTAGGAAGCTTCTCCTGGCTTCCTAGTTGTGGGTTTCGTGACTTTCTAGGGCTCACATAGCACCGCCCACTTCCCTCTGAGATTTTTGGTTATTATATTGGAAAATCAGCCCTCCATCTTTAGATTGTCAGCTTCCTGAGGGAGGGGTCAGAGCCTGGTTTCTGCATCCTTATTTCCAGGCACAGTAGTTGCTCATGAATATCTCTTGATGGCTTGTGGGGGAACTGGAAGCTCTTACCAGTCACAGGAGGGAAACAGTAGCCTGCGTTTTCTGCCAAAATTCTCCATAGGCTGAGACAATTCAGGAGCTATTATCCTAATGTTCGAGCTGGCCAATCCATATGTCCAGGGCCCTGTGCCACTCAACCACAACTCTTCACAGAGTTTCCTGGGTGGTCCTGGGAGCAAGCAGAGGGAGATACTGCCCACGGTGGTAATGTCATGATGCAAAGGATTATCATTTCCCTTTGAAAAGACCTAAGATGATATTGGACATTGTTATAAAGTGGGAATATGTCTGTCCTAATCAATACATTTCTTATGCCTGTAAATTCTGCAGTTGGGGGTGGATGTGCAGTGTGCCATAGTGACTCTTGTGACTGCGGGCTGACATTTGGGTTCTGTTTGCCTCCCCCTCCCGTGATGGATCCCCCAGCCTCATCTTGAGCTGGTACGCCAGTGATCCGTTTCTTTTAGATTGGAACATCTCCAGGCGAAAGGCTTTGTCTTTTAACTTTTTTTTTTATCCTGGAGTAGAGTTGATTAACAATGTTGTGTTAGTTTCAGTTTAGTTCAGTCTCTCAGTTGTGTCTGACTCTTTGCGACCCCATGGGCTGCAGCATGCCAGGCCTCCCTGTCCATTACCAACTCCTGGAGTTTACTCAAACTCGTGTCCCTCAAGTCAGTGATGCCATCCAACCATCTCATCCTGTTGGCCCCTTCTCCTCCCACCTTCAATCTTTCCCAGCAATGAGGTCTTTTCAAATCATTCAGTTCTCTGCCTCAGGGGGCCAAAGTATTGGAGTTTCAGCTTCAGCATCAGTCCTTCTAATGAATATTCACGACTAATTTCCTTTAGGATAGACTAGTTGGATCTCCTTGCAGTCCAACGGATTCTCAAGAGTCTTCTCCAACACCACAGGTCAAAAGCATCCATTCTTCGGCACTCAGCTTTCTTTATGGTCCAACTCTCACATCCATACATACATGACTACTGGAAAAACCATAGCCTTGACTAGATGGACCTTTGTTGGCAAAGTAATGTCTCTGCTTTTTAATATTCTTTCTAGATTGGTCATAACTTTTTTTCCAAGGAGCAAGCATCTTTTAATGTCATGGCTGCAGTTACCATCTGCAATGATTTTGGAGCCCCCAGAAATAAAGTCTGCCACTGTTTCCACTGTTTCCCCATCTATTTGCCATGAAGTGATGGGACCAGATGCCATGATCTCAGTTTTCTGAATGTTGAGTTTTAAGCCAACTTTTTCATTCTCCTCTTTCACTGTCATCAAGAGGCTCTTTAGTTCTTCGCTTTCTGCCATAAAGGTGGTATCATCCGCATATCAGGTTATTGATAGTTCTCTTGGCAATCTTGATTCCAGCTTGTACTTCATCCAGTCTAACATTTCTCATGAGGTACTCTGCATATAATTTAAATAAGCAAGGTGACGCACTCCTTTCCTGATTTGAAACCAGTCTGTTGTTCCTTGTGTTAGTTTCAGGTGTGAGCAAAGTGATTCAGTTATATATATGCAGGTATCCTTTTTCAAATTATTTTCCCATTTAGGTTGCTACATAATATTGAGCAGAGTTCCCTGTGCTATACAGTAGGCCCTTGTTGGTTATCCATTTTAAATGCAGCAGTGTGTACATGTCCATCCCAGACCCCCTAACTGTCTCTTCCCCCTGGTAACCGTAAGTTTGTTCTCTTAGCCTCTGAATCTGTTTTGTAAATAATCAGCTCATTTGTATCACTTCTTTTGCGGTAACATGGATGGATCTGACTGAGTGAAGTCAGTCAGAGAGGGAAAGAAGCATTGTATGACATCACTTACAGATGAGAGGCTTTTTGTGGCAGGGATCATTACCAAACATTGCTTGTGTATAAGCAGGTATTATTATCCCTGTATTCAGATGTGCACACTGAGGCTGAAACAGTCTGTGACTTGCCGCAGGCACTGATTCCAGAGCTAGGATTAGTCCTTGATTTATCTGACCCCAAATTGTATGCTTTTTACTTTATTGCATACCATTGTGTTACTTCTTAGGATTTCAGACATTTTTTCCAGTTAGGATTTCAGACTTTTTTTTTCATTATTATCAAGTTGTTTGCATAGTGAGGCTGAAAAGTAGATTTGGGAGATGCTGAAGGAAGAGCTTGTGTGACATCACTCTGCTGCAACATGAGATGCTTGTGTCCTGGCTACCTTCTTTCTCCACTTAACCCTTCTGACTTAATGTGACTTAACTCGCTGTGCGCAGATATATATAGATGCTTGGTTTCACCGCAGGGTAATTTATATCCCTGACCACCGAGACTGTAATTGAAGCATCTATTGTGAACACACAGCATTTGGTTTGATATCTGGTAGCTGTGTCTCTGCCTTTTACCTTGAGCTCTACTTTTTTTATTTTATTTTTTTGGCCACACCGCACAGCATGTGGGATTTTAGTTCCTCGACCAGGGATCGCACCCAGACCCCCTGCATTGAAAGCATGGAGTCTTAACCACTGGACCACCAGAAGTCCTTTGGGCTCTGCTCTTAATCCGAGTTGCTTTGTTTATGTCCATAGCCCACTAAAGATGAGAGCTGGACTTATCCTCATCTTCGTCTGACAGTTAGCTCAGAATCCTCCGGGTGTGTGTCCCTAGACCCTCCACTTGCCACTGCAGGGCGTTTGGGAGGGTGCCATCTGGGTTCCCACGCATGTGCTGCTTGTGTGCAGAGGGCAAGGCAGGGCTGTCACTTTCCTTTCTGAGGGTTTATGTCTCTGGTTAAGCCTTTTCACCATCTGATGAGGGTAGGGAGAGCAACCTGGGGCAGCTCCCCTGCGGCTTCTGAAGCAGGAGGGGATCCGGGAAACCTGGAAAGTCGGCATTCGACTTTCCTGGGTATTTTGCATAAATCTAATTTTGTCCTCTTAACACAGTACTTCTCAAGTTGCTGAAATCAGGAGTGGCCAGGCAGGCACCAGCAGCCTGGCCCTGCTGGGAGGAAGCAGCATGTATGAGGTGTTGATGGTCAAGGGCAATTACAGAGGCTTCCTCTGGACCTCAGGGGTCATCGCCTCTGCCTCCCAATTTAATTAAGTGCCAACAAAATGCACCTTGATGACGGGAGGATGCCGGGACCTGACGTGGCGCGTGGTCAGCATAAATACGGCTGTCCTGCCTCACAGGGCTGCCTTTAGCTGCACGGGGAAGGGGATGGGCCGGGACCTTGTACAGGGAGTATGGGCTGATTCCACGTGTTTGACGATGTTGACAAGGAGGACAAGGCCAGGGGATGAACGTGATGGGTGAGAACAGAGGAGCCAAAAGGAGAAGGGATTTCTGAGAAGTCTGTATATAGTTTTGTTTTGGGGTATAGCTGATTAACAATGTTATGGTAGTTTTGGGTGGACAGCAAAGGGAATCAGTCATGCCTATACATGTATCCATTCTCCCCCAAAGAGCACTCGCTGGTGCCTTGAGAACAGACCTGAACGCTTCATGGGGAAGCAGATAATGTGAGCGGAGGCTGGGGGAAATCCTTTCCTAGATCTCTGCAGCCTGCCCGTCGTGGAGCCTAAGTCTTCTAATTAGCCTTTCCTTGGGTGAAGGCCTTGAACTTCTCTTAGACCCACAGAAATGAAGCCCTCTTCTCTAGCAAAGGTAGCACTTTGACCCAGCATCATTCATTCATCAGAGCTTCCCTATACTCGCTAACTAAGCCGGTCGACCTGGGGATCCAGAGGGAAGAGAAGAAAAGTCACCACTTGATCTCAAGGCTGAGGCAGCACCAGTGACCAAGGGGCCGGTCTGCCCCGGATCTTGCACTAAGGAGACTTCAGGCAGCTGGTGATCTAAGAGGAGGCAAAAGACAAAATCCAAATATTTCAAAGTATAAATAGGAAGCTTCGGGGAGGTGAGACAGAGCACCATCTCACCCCTGATCGATTCCGTTTCCTTCATGGAAAGCTTCTTCTTTCTGTCTGTTCAGGTGAACTCAAGTCAACTTTGACTTTCCTTTTTCCAGTCTCCTTGAGTGAAAAAAGTCACTGAAGTATATTTCAAAGCACACAGTGAAATGCCTAGATATGAAGTGTAGAGTTCAGTGAGTACTGATAAATGTTTACATTGCATGGTTCAGTTCAGTTCAGTTGCTCAGTCGTGTCCAACTCTTGGTGACCCTTGGACTGCAGCATGCCAGGCCTCCCTGTCCATCACCAACTCCTGGAGATTGCTCAGACTCATGTCCATCGAGTCGGTGATGCCATCCGACCATCTCATCCTCTGTTGTCCCCTTCTCCTCCCGCCTTCAGTCTTTCCCAGCATCAGGGTCTTTTCCATTGCATAACTTTCACCCAAATAAAAATACAACCCATCATCCCTGAGTGTTTGCTCCCGACCTTCTTAGGGCCTCCCCAGTTTCTGATTTTCCTCATAGAGAAGAGTCTTGCTTATTCTTGAGCTTCATTTAAATGGAATCATGCATTGAGTTCTTTTATGTCTAACGTGTTGCTTCACATCCTGATTTTTGAGATTGTTCCTTAGAAGGATAGTACATTCCTTTTTATCATTGAGTTGTGTTCAGTGATATGGAGATACCAAAATTGGGTTGTCCATTTTCCAGTTGATGGGCATATAGGAAAATTCCAGTTTTTTCCTTTTATGAGCAAAGTTATTATGTATATTCTTATATGGGTCTTTTTGGGACTGTATGTTTTCGTTTCTCTTGGGTAAATATCTAGGACTGAAATAGTTGATCATAGAGTAAATGTGTATTTCATGTTAAAAATAATTGCTACACAGTTTTCCAAAGTGGACCCCCCTTTCCCACCCCCTGCCATCAATGCATGAGAATTTGAAAGGCTGTCCGTCCCCTCCCAGCATGAGTTATTGTTAAACTTTTCTTTGTAATCATTTCAGTGGATGTGTAGTGAAGTCTCACTGTGGTTCCTCATGTGAAATTAACCTTCAAGTCCTGGGGAATCCTTTCTTGAAGGATGCTCTTGACACTCTCAGATGCATCTTTTAAACTTTTTTCCTTTCTTTCATAGTCATAGGCCAGTCTTGATCACCTCTCAACTGAGCTAAGCAGTGGTCTCTTCACTTGCCCTCCTCACTCCAGGCAGCCAGGTTGTCGGGCTGCTTTACTGGCTTCCTGATCACTTCTGTCCTTTGTGCCTGCATGCCTTGAATGACTAACACCAATATCAGAAGTTTTCAAACTTAAATATGATCATAGTGTAGAACTCTTTCTTCGGAGCAGAGATTGCCTTTTGAATGGAGACGGGAACATGCTTATACATCCTTCCCATCTGTCCTTGTAGAGTTGGAGCCCCCGAGGCTCCCTCATGAGCTCTGATGCGTTTTGGTGTGTATGTTGGAAGCCATCAACTGCTCCTGCCCAAGCGCAACATGGCCCCAGTCCACATCTACTCTTCCAGACCCCTCGGCTCTTTTACATCCCCTTCCAGCCATAGCTTTGTGCCTGTAGTCTTTTGGATGCAAAATACAGTTCCAGGCCTCAGCATCTCTGCCTGTGCTGTTTCCTGTCCTTGTAAAGTGCTTCTTGTCCATGCCCCAGTGCCTGCCTGGGGACCACAACAGCCTTTGAGCCAAGACACTCCAGCACCCGTCCTTCCTGACATCTCCAGGGTTGCTGTCTTCTGCTCTGGGTAGCATCTTCCCCTCCACATACCCTGCTGGGCTGCAGTCGTCTTAATTGCCCTTGTTTCCCACAGTCTGACGTTCAGTTTTCTTTACATGATGGGCTCAGCCTACTTTTCTTACATTATCTTCACTAATTTCCATGCTTCAACCTTGCACTCCTGCCAGAGTGGTACACATTCTGTACTGTACAAGCATCTTTCTCTGTGCCTTTGCCCACAATGTCCTGCCTCACCTGGAATGCCCTCTGCACTTTGTCTGCCTTTTCCCATCCTTCCTGCCTTGTATTAGCTCCGTAATTCTGCTGCCTCCATCTGGCATCCCAGGACACCCAGAGGAAAGTGTCCAGAAAGAATTCTTTCTCCTCCGAGTAACCCTCAATATTTCTACATTCCTTTGTCACTCATCATAGCCTTTCTAAAGGCTTACTGTCTATTTAGAGAGTTGAGACAAATACAGGGGAAGAGATATTAAGGGCATGGTATAGAATTCATTGTGTCCCTTCCCTAGCTCACATAGCCTATGGGGACTAAGACTTACTGTAGCTCATTCCTTATTTAGAGCCTGGGGGTCTCGTGGGAGGAATAACTAGGCCGAATGGCTCCTTAAAGAGGAATGCTTGGGGACTTCCCTGGTGGTGGGTAGGCCAGTGGCTAGGAATCTGCACTTCGCTGCAAGGGGCATGGGTTCAGTTCCTGGTTGGGGAACTAAGATCCCACGAGCTGCATGGTGCAGCCAAAAAAAAAAAAAAGTAAATAAATAGCAGAAAAATAAAATGGAGAATTAGCATCATCCTAAAAATATTTTAAAGAAAGTAATGCTTGGAATCACAATAGCACCACATGATGGAAGGATAGACCCTGTAAGTGGTGGGTGGACCTGAAAGACACGGGTCAATTCTGTTGGGAAAAATGCCCCGCCTCCTTGAGAACTGGTTCTGGTTCCATCATACTGACTGTGTGATGCGGGGCTGTGGTACCCAAGCCTGTGGATTTGCTGGGACAGAGACAATTTTCATCTCCCCTGAACATGTCTCTGGCCCTTGGCTTTGCATCATCCAGAGCTTAGCAACAGAGAGCCTGAGGGGTTTTGAGTCATTTGGCACCAGGGCCATCAGAGCAGCCAGCAGAAAAGCCATCACCACCTCTGATGGGCTCTTGTGGGGGTCCACTGGGCTTCTGGACATCCTGGCTCTGCAGGGTAACATACCACCACTTCTTAGAAAAATAGTGCAGGCGCCAATGGCTTTGGTGTGGACCAGCCATTTATGAAGAGCCTGAGTTACGTGGGCAGGTGGCCAATTTCTGAAGTCTAGTGTCATTTGAAATGAACACAAACAGCGGGGGATGGAGGAAAAGCGTGAATGCCACTGTGTTCAAGTTAGCTGTGGGCGTTTCGGATGCTGCTGGTGTAGCGTCTTCCTCTGGTATAAACTTCAGCTCAGAACTGCCCTACCTGTCCTTGGATGATGACCTTCCATTAAACTGACTTTATTTTTTATATTTTTCTAATAATCAGCCCCTTTGGAGCATCCCAAAGTCTTCCCTTCTCTCTGACCCTCGCCCAAATGTAGACCTTGGCCCCCACTGGTATCTGGCCTGGGTCTTTTGTCTTTCTCTCCTGCACTGTTTAACTTACAGAAACCATCTCACGCACCCCGGTGCTGTCTTTCCTTCCTGCCTGGGATGGTTTTCACACTACCTGCAATCTTCAGGTTGAGGCCATGATCCTCAGAATCCACCAGAGCTGGATTGCTGGGAATAGGGGGGAGAAATCCTCTGCCAAAGGATTGACCTGGAATCTCCCCCTCCCTAATCCTCTTGACCCCTGGAGGTCCACAGTCAGCACTGCCTTCAGTTCAGTTCAGTTCAGTTCAGTCGCTCAGTTGTGTCCGAATCCCAGCATTGCCTTAGCACTCTGCATTCTCACTTGCATGTCTGTCTTGCTGTCACTGTCATTCCTTAAATTATTGGGGGTTCTTTTATGAATCCATTGTGTATATAACCATGTTTTGAAGTCCTAGGAGAGGGAGTTTATCTTTCTTCTTGTGCTGTCTTAGCCTCACTCTCCACAGGAGCTTAGAGCTCAGTCAGCCTGCAGTGGGTGCTCTCTGAATGTTTTCATTTAGGGGGATCTTAGCGGTAGACCACTCACAAGGGTGGATCACAAAATGTGGTCCAAAGGCTGTTGGGATGCCTAACACACTTGTGGCAGTAAACCGAAATCCCAGACTGTCAGCTGTACTTAAGAAAGCTGAAGTTTTAGAGATTAATAATTGTGTTAGTTATCAGCCTTTGAGTACACATTTTTTTTTTTTTTAGCATCCTATGTGATGAAGTGGGAATGGCACACACAGGATTTCTTTTCTAGCTGGTGCAACAGTTGTCTTGAGGAGAAGTACATGCCCAGCTGCTTGTGTTGCACACTGACCTACTGCTTTTTACATGGAATACTATTTTTGCTTGAAAAAAGGACTGGTAGATAAACTACTCTTTGAAAATATGGTTATTCAGATTTGAATATTTGTGAGACATTTTCTAAAAATTGAGCGAAACAAGTTTGCCATTTTAAGAAATACAACTGACTGTATTTTTTATTACCGGTGATAAAATCTAAGCACTCAAGTGAAAATTAAAATTTTGGAAAATTTGTATCTATCATGATGAGTTTGACAGCTTCCCAAACCTTAAAGACTTTATGATGAGGTGGTTGATATTAATGAATGTTCTTTACTTTTGATACTGCACAATGAAATTTGTCAAAATTTGAGAGATCTACATAACTCAGTGAACTGCTTTCCACATGATCAATGCATGTTGTTATGAAATCATTGATGGGTAAAAGATACATTGAAAATGTAAGACAGACTAGTGGAGTCTATCATAACAAAGTACAAAAAAGTTCACTGATAAGGGTTCATGTTTCATAATGCATCTAACCTTTTAAGAAGTTATCCCTTGTCAAATTTTGATGTAGTATCACAGAAAAATGTCCATAATTCTATGCTAAGGCTATTATATCCTCCCTTTTCCAATGACATATCTATGTGAACTGGATTTTCTTCATTTACTTCAACTAAAACAGCACATCACAACAGATTGAATGCAGATACAGATAAAAGAAACCAGATTTCTTCTACTGAGCTAGAAGAACTTCTACATAAAAGAGATTTGCAGAAAAGCAAAACAGTGTCACTCTTCACACTAATTCAGTAATCTATTTTAAATACAGCTTTTAAAAAACAAATCTTTTTTTAAAATTAATTTTATATCTATAGAGAAGTTCAAACATAGTACAAAAAGTTTCTGTATCCCCTTCATTCACTTTCCTCCAGTGTTGGAGTCTTATATTTCCATAGTATGTTTATCAAAACTAAGTATTTAACACTTAGAAATGATTAATATTAATATAGTTATTAGTGTGGGTACATCACTATTAACTAACCTCATGTTGATTAACTTTGTGTGGATTTCATATTAACTTCATGTGGATTTCACCAGGTTTTCCATGAAGGTTCTTCTTCTGTTCTAGGATTAATCTAGGATACCATGAGACATTTAGACTATAGATAGTGTTATATAAATATTAAATGCATGTGAAAATGTAATGATTTCATATTATTTTTTATAGCAAACCCTTTTTATTTTTCTACTTTTTGGCATTGCCGCACAATATGTGGGATCTTAGTTCCCACAACCAGGGATTGAACCTTTGTTTCCTTCAATGGAGGCATGAAGTCTTAACCACTGAACCACCAGGGGAATCCCTATGATTGTTATTTTAAAATGAGTTAATAAATATGTTTAAAGTCTCAGTTTTCTGTCAAGTATCAACATGAAGTATTAGCCATAGGTGTACATATGTCCCCTCCCTCTTGAACCCTGGAGAAAACAACAGAATTCTGTAAAGCAATTATCCTTCAATTAAAAAAATAAATAAATTAAAAAAAGTCTCAGCTTAAATTTCTATCACATTCAACCCTGAGAGATATGACCCACGTAAACAAAAGCCCTTGAATTCTCAACCGTTTTTAAGTGTGGAAAGGGGTTCTGAGAACAAAAAGTCTGAGAACTGCTGACCTCATGTATTCTGTGAGAGAAGAACGTTCGTATTTGCGAATTGCTCACCTTTGATAAGAGTTACGAGGTTGAGAGTTTACATAATGTCTCTGGAGGGCTTATTCCCTCCCCATGTGATCTATAAATACACATGTGTGTGCAGAACTAAATTCAGTGAGAAAGAACTTGGTTCGTGGAGACAGTGCTAGTTCACGCCATTTAATTTAGTCATCCCATAATTGTTTGTGGAGGACCTACCATGCGCCTTGTGGCATTCTGGGCTCCGGGGATCTAGCCATCTACAAGATAGAGGAAGTCTCTCTCTAAAGAGCTTAAATTCTTCTGGGGGAAGTTAGACCATTCACACACAAATTGCATCACTTTATGTACTGGTTTGAGCTCTCATGCAGGGAAAGCAGGCTGACCAGGTAGCTAATCATGTCAGCAGGAGAGGGGTGGGTGCCTGCTCATGTGGGGGCTTGGTCGGACTTGCAAGAAGGCAGCAGACAGAGATCTGGTCGATGAACCTTCCAGGGATGAGCTTGGTGCCTTCAAGAGGATGGAGGGAAGGCCAGTGGGGCTGGAGGGTGTGCGTGAGGAGTGCAGACGGAGGTTCAGCCAGGGAGGGAGGCAGGGTCCAGATCAGGGATGGCTTCTGGGCTGGGCAGCATGTTTGGGTCTTATTGCCTGGGAAGCTTCACTAGCCTTGAAGCAGGAAAGCGGTGGTGTCTGATTGATGTGTGAAATCACCCTAGGCCCTCAAAGGATGGACGATCAGATGGCAGGATGGAGACTGGAGAGCAGGGAGGTGCTTCACGGGACCCCAGGAGAGATTATGCTGGCTTAGGCTCCAGGGTCCTGCCTGTAAGAGTTGTTGGATTTGGGATCTGTTTTTGAGTTGGAAGCAATGTGTCTTGCTTGCAGATTGGATGTGGGTGCAAACAAAGAGCAGTCAAGGAGGAGTCTCGGGCTTCTCTCCCGAGTAGCTGGGTGAGTGCTTTGTACCATTTACAGAGCTGAGAAAGACTTGGGGGCCATGAGCTCACAGATGGTGTTCAGTAGTTCTCTCTGGATTCCAGTTAAGTTAGAGCCCTGATAGGCGGGCATATGAACTACAGTGTAATTGAACAGACATTGAGCAGTGCCTATGCTGTGCGGAACACTGATCTAGGCATTCAAGGGTTTCCTCATGAATGAGACAAACACAATCACGTGTGACCATCTTGCCCAGTGGTTTGGAAGCAGGAAAGAGCGTCACTGTAACCCCATCTGGGTAACATCATCCTGGGACCCCATTCTCAGGGAGTATGTTGAGAATGACCAAGGTACAGGAAAATCCAGGAGTTAGAGATGTGTGCTCTTCAGGAGAGAGATGACATGGCTGGGGAAACATTTTGCAATTTAGGGGGACCCCAAGAGATATATTGTCTTTTATCTCTTTCTTCTGGGAAGCTTAGAGCATTTCATCTTACTCCTCCTTCCTGTAACTGGGAGAGAGGTGGGCAGAGGAATGTCATTATTGGAAATATGTTATGAACCAATGAAAGCAGAAAAGGAGACAGTTTCTGGTGGTATGTGTTTGTTTGGGTTAAAGGTGATGAAGACAGGGCAGTTGTGTATTGAAAGTGGCCCATGGTCAACCATGGCTGGAGCAGGTCCTGGGGAGAGGTTCCTCCCTGCCTCATTTCTAGATCCTCCTGGGTTCTCTGGTTCTCTCTAGGCAGCTCTGCCACCTGACCTGATGACTTGGGATGCCAGCATGGGGTGGTACCCGCCAGCCCTTTAGCAGCTGGTCCCCTGCAGGACTCACCATCTGCCAGGAGCAGAGCGCGTGACCTGCAGGGGACCCCTCCGCTCTCCTTGGTGCTGAATCTGGAGTCCTTTCCAAAACATTCTCTGGGGCTGGCTGGAATGATGCAGGCACTGACTTCGTTTTTATGATCAGGAATTAGGGTGAAGGAACTTTTGAATTGAGGAAGGGGATGGATGAAGGATTATAGAATCCTTCTCAAAGCTGTAATCTACTTAAAATTTTTATTTATTTTCAGATATGTTTTTTAAGTATAATTGATTTATATTTGTTCCTTTCAAGATGGACAGCAAACTGATTCATTTACATAAACATACATATATATTTATATATACATATATGTACATGCATGCTAAGTTGCTTTAGTTTTGGCAGACTCTTGCAACCCTATGGACCCACTAGGCTTCTCAACAATACTGTGGTTGGTTGCTATGCCCTCCTCCACGGGATCTTCACAACGCAGGGAACAAACCTACATTTCCTGTGGCTCCTGTATTGCAGGAGATTCTTTACTGCTGAGCCACTGGGGAAACCCTATACATATATCTGTGTATATTCTTGGTCAGATCGTTCTCCATTTAGATTATTATGAAATATTGAATATAGTCCCCTGTGTTATACAGCAAAGTAGGTCCTTGTTTATATATTTTATATATAGTCTTGTGTATATGTTGATCCCCAACTCCAAATTTATCCCTTACTCCATTTCCCCCTCAAAAAAGCTGCAATCTTTAGTAGTAAAGATGAATAGCTACTATTTATTTAATACCTTTTATGCATCAAGATTTTAGGTACTTTATGTTCTTTTCTCTCCTCACAGCAGTGATATGATGTGATTATTATTATCCCTGCATTATTGGTGAGCAAACTGAGGCTCAGTAATTAAAGTTCCCCAAAATTCTATTTAGCCATTGCATTTAAAAAAATTCTTTAAATTTTTAATAATATTGTAATTGAAGCATGGTTGATGTACAATATTATGATTCAGATGTACAGTGTTGTGACTTACAATTATAAAAGATTATACTCCACTTATAGTTATTATAAAATACTGGCTGTATTCCCTCTGCTGTACAATATATGCTTGTAGCTTATTTATTTTACACATTGCACTTTGTATCTCTTAATCCCCAACCCTTACTTTATCCCCCCTTCCCTCTCCCTACTGGTGACCACAAGTTTGTTCTCTGTATTTGTGAGTCTGTTTCTGTTTTATTTTTCTGTTGTATTTTTTAGATTCCACTTACATGTGGCATCAGACAGTATTTGTCTGTTCTGACTTGTGTCACTAGACATAATACCCTCCAAGTCGATCTGTGTTGATGCAAATGGCAGGATTTCATTCTTTCTATGGCTGAGTAGTATTCCATTGTATACATGAACCACATCCGTCTCTCTCCACTCCTCTGTTGATGGGCTCCTAGGTGGCTTCTGTGTCTTGGCTGACATAAATAGTGCTGCTAGAATCATCGGGGTGGACTGGACTTGACCTCAGCAGATCCAGCCTGCATCTGAGGGGTGGCTTTAAGCTGTCACAGGAGAAGTGGCTTGAGGGGCAACTCCCAGGACAGAGGTCATCACTGCGGGGTCCTTTATTTGCCTCAAAATCCAGGTACACAGACATGAAAGTCATTAGGGGAAGGACATTTTTCTTGCAGTTGCCGTAGCTGTGGAGCAACTTGGGAAAGCAAGTCATGACAGATGGGGCCAGAGGCCTCCAGCACCTCCTAGAGGTTTGCAAGAGGAACAGGCGAGCTCTTCTTACAGAGCGGATGGTGTAGAAATTTCCTTGGAGCGCCCTTGTCTTCCCACCTCCTCCCCTTCCCTGTCCTTCCTCAGCAGCCCCTGTTTAGCCAGAGACACTAAATTGCTTTGGGAACCAGCCAGGCTGTCCCTTTGCGCCCTAGAGAGGCAGGGATGATGCTGGAAGCTCGCTGACAAGTTCGCTTCCTTAGAGCCCCCTGTCTGAGTGCAGTTCTCTTGTGTAACCTGCTGTTGAATTGCCATGGCATCTCAGTGTGATAAGCAGGGCAGATACAACTGTGCCCATTTCTTGGATGGAGAGACTGAGAGTTAGAAGGCATTTTCTCCTTGATGATGGGATCTTCCTGTTTCTTTTTCATAATGGCTTGGGGAAGAGGGATGCCTTTGCAAGCCAAACAGAATAGTCTTAACAAAGACCTGCCCTGACCATGTCTCCCCTCTAAAGGTTAAAAAGGGACAGGGTCAGTCCTCCCCGAGAGATGGTCCTTGAAGACCTTCCCTGCGGCTGTGTGGATCCATCCTGCCAGGGCTCTTGGACCTCACAGGACCCTGCGCCTGCACCTCCTGCTGTGTGGTCCCCACTTGGAGGAAAGTGGGATGTTCCTGGAAACGGGGAGCCAGCCGAGGGTGAATGACGGGAAACATCGCTGCCCTTGCTCATGAGCGGTTTGCTCCATTTATCAAAGGAAATGAAAAACAAACAGTGCAGGATTTTAATTATTCTGCATCAGGGAGGCGATCAAACACCCAGCGACTCTAATGACGGAATCCAGAGGCAGACAGCTCTGAGGCGGCTCCAATCCTGCCCTGAGAACCCTCTCCCTCTGCGGAACCCACCTCGTCGGCCCCCAGACCTGAGCTCCGGGGTGCTGATTCTCTCTTTGTGTCCTAAAGCACATTGAGAAAGAGGGAGATCTGGTCTTGTTTGGAAGATTGGAGATTGGGATGAATGGGACAGTGGGGCTATGGTGGGATGGATTAAGGAGAGAAATATGCAGAAGGCTGTAAGAAAAAAAATGACATGTGTGAGTGGGGAGCCCTTTTGGAAGAAGCTCACAGAATAGCAGCACCCTGGGGCTCAGCTTGAACCGATTGACGGGCAGACTATTTGACGCGCCTCTGGCAGATGGGCCTGCTCTCTGATCCCTTGAGAAGGCTATTGCTGAGCTGATCTTGGGCTCTGAAAGAGGCTGAAGTCCAAACATTGGAATTCCAGGATCCACAGGCAAGGAGAGGTCTGAATGTTCCCTGCGTGGAACCCATATGTCAGTTGGCTGGTCCTTCCTTTTGACATCTTGCCTCCTTTGGGGGTTGGTCCTGATTGATGCTGGGCTCTGTCCTCATTCAGTATATCTTCACCCTTCTTGGCCCCCTCCAACCTTGCTTTTCTGAAAAAGAAAAAATAAATTATCAAGTGCATTTAGCACTGGGATGTTGAATCATTCCCTAACAGGTTTTTTGAGATTCCTCGGACGGTGAACACGGCTTTTTACCATGTTCTCCTGGCGGTCTCTTGGGGTTCTCGCCATGTCAGGACTCTCTTGCCCCAAACATGAGCAACTGTCTTGCCTGCAGTCAAATTATAGGACGCGACTTTGCTTGCAGAAGCTGCCACAACCTGCAGGTCTCGATCAAGCATCTCGCTGACTTTTAGCAGAGGCTGTGTTATCTTTCAGAAGCAGCAGAGTCGCCAACTGGCACTCGGGAGAAACCAGAAACCCCAGGGCAGGGTGTCTGTAATTGCCTGGAGATACCCATTAATAACTTTCAACTTTCTGTCCTCTTTGGAAGGCAATCCACAGACTGGTGGCTCTAGAAACAAGACTATTTTCTCTGGAGAAGCCAAGCTTTTGAAAGTAATAATGAAGATGCTGAAAACATTCTCTTTGATGCTGCTTGGCTGTATTGATCTGGGAACGGGTCCAGGGTGTCCCCACATTTCTTTCAGGAGGTGATCCAAGTTCCAGGGAAGTGGGGGATATCGAAAGGTGAGGCTGTGAAGGGCTGGGGATGTGATATTTATTATCGGTGATATTCAGCTCAGAGCCTCACTCAGCCCCTGCAGCTAGGTTATCTGGGACTGAATTGAAAATGACCCCTTGCTGGCTGCATGGAGCATTCAGTGTCTTTTCTTTTGTCTCACTGATGCACTGAGCTCACCCTGTGGACCCTCCCCTGGGAGAACCCCGGTATTTCTGCTCACAGCAATGCCACAGGTGCCCTGCCTGTGACCTTGACCCTGACCCTGCTACAGACGATGTGACCCGAGGCAAGTTCCTTTATTCCGCTGGTCCTCACCTTCTGCCCTGTCGGGCGAGAGATAAAGACACTGACTACCCCAAGTGAGCTAAAAATGTAATGCTGCTCTGTGGGATCACTTTGGCAAGTTAGAAAGTTTTGTTGCTTATAAGCCAGGTCAGCTGTTATTCCGTTTAATTCCGATGTTTCCTTTCCCAGTTTCTTCATCTTCAACCCTTCTCCCTTGTCAGATCTACTGGTTGTATCCTTGGGCATTTTTCAGAGGCCCCCGGGCTGAAGAAGATGTTTGGTGTCATTGGCTGGACTTTTGCTGAACTGCATCAGTGCTGGTTGTGTGAGTCCTGGTTTTTTGGATGCCGTGTCTACACAGCCCATAAACCCCAGGGAAAGAAGGAGGGACAGAGTCTGAAAATTAATGCAAGGTCCCACTGGGTTCATTTTCCAGTCATGCCCTCAGTTTCCCCACCATGATGATGCTAGTGGCTCAGTCATGTCAGACTCTCTGTGACCTCATGGACTGTAGCTCACCAGGCTCCTTTGTCCATGGAATTCTCCAGGCAAGAATACTGGAGTGGGGTTGCCATTCACTTCTCCAGGGGATCTTCCCAACCCAGGGATCTAACCCCAGGTTTCCTGCATTGCAGGTGGATTCTATACCATCTGAGCTACCAGGGAAGTCCCACCAACCCAAAATCAGCATTGGAAATGAATCCAGTCAGTTGACTTTTACTTTGTTGGTAGTTCTTAGGGTGACCAAGATCGTCTTCTATCACCAAGATATTGGTGGTGACTTGCTTATAGGCACAAATTCCCCAGAAAGAAGGCAGAAAAACAGGCTTGGAGGGTGACCCTTGGGTCTGTGGACCTCGCAGCTGGTGAATAAATGATGCACTTCTGTGGACTAGACACTGAGGGTGTTGAAGGCTGGCGGAGCACTGAGGACCTGGAGATACAAGCTGAAATATTTAGGGCTTGCTGCTGTTGCTTTGGAAAGATCAGAGGAGAGGTTTTCTCCCAGTAGGTGGAGGGTTGTCCATGCTGTGGACAAGCTTTCTGTTCTCTGGAAAGATGGGAATTGCATTGGTCTGTCCCTCAGGCCCCACCCCCCCACCCCAGTTCTGTTCTCTTTTCCAGCTCACAAATGTGACCTGGCTGGACACAGGAGCCCATGACATCACGCTGGGTCTCTGATCCAGCAGCACCTGGTATATTCTACTTTCAGGCCTTTGTTGGGGTCTGTGGAGGTCAGCAGTGGCTGCAAAGGTGGCCCAAGCCAATGTGATGGAATGAGGGGTCTGATTCCAGTTTGCAACCCTGACATTCCAGCTGTGGAGGGCTTTCAGACAACTTGGCTCCCAATTTGGGAAGGGTCAGAAGGAAACACAACTTGTTTCCTGGCCTCTACACAGAGCTCTTGTTTCAGGGCTGCAGCTGTTTTGGAGGAGTCTTTAAAAATGTGTATTTAAAAAATATATTTTGTAGGACTCGGGGTACCTGAAGACCAGCCAAGGACCAGCCAGATTGGAGCTCCATAATGATTACCTTTCTCTTGCAGAGATTTACAGTGGATTAAGTGATTATAAGTGCCTAATTGCTATGGACTCCCTTTAGGACACTGGTAGGTGAAGACAGCTGGTAAATTACTGCTTTCTCCTGACCTTCAAATCAAGTGCATCAACCCTATGACAAAACCAAGCAGACGGCAGCTGTGACTGGCCTGGCCTTTCCTGACTGTGAGATTTCAAATTCCATCAGAGCCTCAAAGTCTCTCTCCTTCTGGCATGGGCCAAACTTTTTATTAAAAAAAATTTTTTTTTAGTTCTGTTTTTTTTTTTTCTCTTTTTCTTTTTAAAAAAATTTTTATTTTTACTTTATTTTACTTTACAATACTGTATTGGTTTTGCCATACATTGACATGAATCCACCACGGGTGTACATGCGTTCCCAAACATGAACCCCTAAAAAAATCTTTTATTGGAGTATAGTTGCACTACACTCCATTGTACACCCCATTGTACAATGTTGTTATTTTCTGCTGTACAGCAAAGTGAATCAGCCATACATATACACAGATCCGCTCTTTTTTGGATTTCCTTCCTGTTCAGGTCACCACGGTTTCGAGAAGAGTTCACCTAGGTTCTGATTAGTTATCTGTTCTATACATAGTAGTGTTTATATTGTCAATCCCAGTCTCCCAATTCATCCCACCCCTTCTTCCCCCCTTGGTATCCATACGTTTGTTCTCTATATCTGTGTCTCTGTTTCTGCTTTGGAAATGAGGTCATGTATACCATTTTTGTAGATTCCACATATAAGGGATATGATGTTTGTTTTTCTCTTTCTTGACTTAATTCACTCTGTGGCACAGTCTCTAGGTCGACCCATGTTTCTACAAATGACCCAATTTCGTTCGTTTTTAGGGCTGAATAATATTCCATTGTATGTTACCACAGCTTCTTTGTCCATTCCTCTATTGATGAATAATTAGGTTGCTTACATGTCTGGTACATGTGTCTTTTTACTGGTTCCAAATAGGAAAAGGAGTATGTCAAGGCTGTATATTGTCACCCTGCTTATTTAACTTATATGCAGAGTACATCATGAGAAATGCTGGGCTGGAAGAAGCACAAGCTGGAATCAAGATTGTCGGGAGAAATATCAATAACCTCAGATAGGCAGATGACACCACCCTTATGGCAGAAAGTGAAGAGGAACTAAAAAGCCTCTTGATGAAAGTGAAAGAGGAAAGTGAAAAAGTTGGCTTAAAGCTCAACATTCATAAAACTAAGATCATGGCATCTGGTCCCATCACTTCATGGGAAATAGATGGGGAAACAGTGGAAACAGTGTCAGACTTTGCTTTTTTGGGCTCCAAAATCACTGCAGATGGTGATTGCAGCCATGAAATTAAAAGACGTTTACTCCTTGGAAGGAAAGTTATAACCAACCTAGATAGCATATTCAAAATCAGAGACATTACTTTGCCAACAAAGGTCCATCTAGTCAAGGCTATGGTTTTTCCAGTGGTCATGTATGGATGTGAGAGTTGGACTGTGAAGAAAGCTGAGCGCTGAAGAATTGATGCTTTTGAACTGTGGTGTTGGAGGAGACTCTTGAGAGTCCCTTGGACTGCAAGGAGATCCAACCAGTCCATTCTAAAGGAGATCAGCCCTGGGATTTCTTTGGAAGGAATTATGCTAAAGCTGAAACTCCAATACTTTGGCCACCTCCTGAGAAAAGTTGACTCATTGGAAAAGACCCTGAGCTGGGAGGGATTGGGGGCAGGAGGAGAAGGGGACAACAGAGGATGAGATGGCTGGATGGCATCACCGACTCGATGGATGTGAGTTTGAGTGAACTCTGGGAGTTGGTGATGGACAGGGAGGCCTGGTGTGCTGCGATTCATGGGGTCACAAAGAGTTGGACATGACTGAGCAACTGAAACTGAATTAAACTGAACTGGGAAGAAAAGTCCTAACAAAGTTCAGAGGACCCTTGAAGGAAATGCTGAAACAACAGTTGACTTAAATGCTCTGGAAAGATGGCTGCACTTGGAGGCAAGGAGACAGGGATTTGAGTCCCTGGGACATGACTTTGAGTTTCTGCTCTGTTTCTGCTAGTTTTTGGGAACCTTATGCTGACCTTGCCTTGGGCCTGTCATGTGGGCTTTCTGGGCGTCAATAAGCACATCCTGGGCTGTTATGAGGTGAGGGCTGTACAGCATTATTAGATGTGCGGCATAAAATGCCTGCTCACCCTGTTAGTTTCCGAGAGATCAAGGTGTGGGTGAGGCTTTGATGCACCCTCTTTTCTTCCAGCTCTGGTGGTCTCTGGCATCCTTGACTTGTTGATGCTTCACTCCCAGGTATGCTGCTGTTTTGAGGTGGCTGCCCGTCTCCGCATTTGTATAACTTCCTCCCTCTTATAAGGACACTAGTTACTGAATGAGGACCTGCCCCAGTTCAATAGGACCTCATCTTAACTTCCCTATGTCTGCAAAGACCCTGTTTGTAAATAACATCACATCCCAAGTCCTGGGAGTTAGGACTTAAATGTACCTTTTTTTTTTAAGGGTCACAACTCAACCTATGGCAGTGAGTGTTGACCCTGATGATGAGCACCCAGTAGCATGTTCCCAAATGTCCCCCGGGTGCGGTCTGGATGGTGGAGGAGGGGAAATCCAGGCCGTGGGAGGGGTGTCTGAGAACAGAGCCGCCCTGTGTGGGCAGAGGCAGAGTTGGTGAACTCTCTTGGGCTTCCCTGATAGCTCAGTTGGTAACGAGTCTGCCTGTGATGCAGGAGACCCTGGTTCGATTCCTGTGTCCTGAAGATCCTCTGGAGAAGGGATCAGCTACCCCCTCCAGTATTCTTTGACTTCCCTTGTGGCTCAACTGGTAAAGAATCCGCCCACAATGCGGGAGACCTAGATTCGATCCCTGGTTTGGGAAGATCCCCTGGAGAAGGGAAAGGCTACCCACTCCAGTATTCTGGCCTAGAGAATTCCATGGACTGTATAGTCCATGGGGTCACAAAGAGTCGGACATGACCGAGTGACTTTCACTTTCACTTGGTTATCCTGGGATCCTGGAATCCCACAAAGGCACATTCATTTTCTTTAGTGTCGCCTCCTGTTACCGCTGTGACCTAGTGTGAAGGGGTGAGGGTCTCGAGGTGGGGGAGGGGAGACTACTGACCTCCCCAAGACCGCTTCTGGATCACAGAGGCCTCTTCCAGGTCACAGATCTCACCTTTTCTAGTGAGAGAGTGGAGCCCCCTCCGTGGGCTCTGAGACACTCCCAGGTCTGCACAGCGAGGTGCAGGGGCATGCTGCCCGTCTCTCCCTAGAAGAGGCCTGCCCAGGGCAGCCCAGGGATGCTGCTGGAGTTGTTTCCTTTGGGACCATCCTCTGGGCTCTGCTTAGTCATTTTCAGAGGAAGACGCAGCAGAAATGGCATGTTGTCTTTAGACCCGGATGACCACGCCGGTACATTTTAGTTTTGTTTCTGTCACACTAGCTGATGTGCCTAAAACAGCTCTTGGTCCATGGGGTGCACAGGCTACCAGGGGTGCAGAATATATTCTATCTGTTGTGTGTATGTGTTCACAGAGTGCCAGGAGGACCTAGAAAAGGGCCCTTTACCCACCTTGGGTGAGAAGAATAGGGACTACGCCCAGGGAGGCAGCCCCGACCCTCTGGATCCGCAGGGTGGTGAAGAGGACGGAACACAGCATTGGACAGGTTGGGAAGGATAAGCGTAGGGGGCATTCCATCTGATCCTCCGTGGCAAGCCTTTGGGACCACTGGGGTTGTTTGTCAGCTAGTGCAGCAGCAGGTAAGGGGCTTCCCAGGGGGCGCCAGTGGTCGAGAACCCACTTGGTAATGCAGGAGACTTAAGAGACGCAGGTTTGATCCCTGGGAGGGGAAGATCCCTTGGAAGAGGGCATGGCAACCCCCTCCAGTATTCTTGCCTGGAGAATCCCATGGTTAAAGGAGCCTGGCGGGCTACAGTCCATAGGGTTGCACAAAGCTGGACATGACTGAAGTGACTTAGCATGGCACGGCAAATTAGCAGGTAGGAACCTTGTTTGCTCCTCGGATGCAGTTACATTTCACCGGGAGTTAACACTTCTTCAGGCTTCAAACTGGTTCTCATCAGAAGCTGTAAGAGCAGCTAAGGTCCTGGAGGATAGCCTGTCGGTAACAGGCTCCAGTGCCTCTTCTGGTGTCCGTTTTACCCGAAGGTCACTCAGACTGTGGATCTAATGCCATCTCCAAGGGGCGTCTCTTACTGTAGGGCAGAGGAACCTGTGAAGTCTCTTCCTGCCCCTGACACCAGCATCCATTGGGTTCTATTGTACCTGGTTCCATTTCATGGCATGCCATCGAAGAAGAGCCAGGGATCTTCCCTGAGTGCCAGGTGGCTTGAAATATCTCATTAGAAATAGCTGTGTGGGAAGGAACAATATTTTTAGCAGTGGGTAGGAAGTGTTACTGAAATATGACTTATTTGACATTATAGAGCTTAGAAGCATCAGTTCTAGTCAGATGGTGTGAGAGTAACTGTAACCCCCATGGAGACCACAGATCAAAGGGCTGAAAAATGGGATTGAGCACTAGCAACTTTGTCCTTTTTTGCCTGTTAGTAAGTTGTACTTAGCTGTCTTGGGATTCAGCATTACTAGAGACAATGCTTGGCTTCAGGTTGCACGAATATTACTCTGGGGATGACTCGATGGGCTCCTGGAAGAGTTCCGGGGCTTGGGGAATTGATCAGGTCTTTGGGTGGCTCAGATGGTGAAGCATCTGCCTGCAATGCAAGAGACCTGGGTTCATTCCCTGTGTTGGGAAGATCTCCTGGAGAAGGAAATGGCTGTCCACTCCAGTGTTCTTGCCTGGAGAATTCCATGGACAGAGGAGCCTGATGGGCTACAGTCTATGGGGTTGCAAAGAGTTGGACATGAATGAGCAACCTATTAACAACACACTGAATTTCTGATGAGGTTGTTTCCAAAAGAGAATGCGGTGAGTCCAGCTGCTTGCTGGTCAAAAGCCAGTAAACAGGCCAGGTTGGTGAAGAGGAAAGTTTGCTTTTGTTTAGATGCTGGCAACTGGGAGCGGGAAGGGTCCAGTGTGGTCATCATGTAGTTAATTTCTTCCACCTGGTGGGGATTTCAGTATCTATAAGACAGCTTATAGGATATGGCTCAGAATATTATCTACAGCCCTTGAGAAGGAGCTAAAAGTCCTTGTCTATGCTTAATGACTACGTCATTATTATTTGATCTCCTTTGACTGTTTTCCTCTGTTTTTGTATGTTGTCATTTCTCTGATTAATCTTATTTGACTAAAGCTTTCCACAGGCAAAGGACAGGCAGAGGACATGGACTGTAGGGTCCTGCTCTGTTTCAAGGTGGGGTCCACAGTGAGGCTATGGTGTGAGGTTTGCTTCCCTGGAGGCAAAAGAGAAGCAGTTCGCCAGGAGGCGAACTCTGCAGGGTTTAGCACTCACGGTGTTGATGGGCCTGGTGGAAGGAAGGGGGCAGGAGCAGGAAGCTGGTGCCGTAACCTTGCTGGCCCTGAGGGGGTCTGGTTGACACCGAGAGTGTGAGTTACTCCATACTGAGCCCCAGTGGCTGTTCTCTTTATCTTTGCATCCATCGGCCCCTAGGTGTGGGCCACCCTGGCTAGGAGGGTGACCTTGGGCCAGTGACTGTGCAGCTGAAGCTGTTCCCAAAGAGCAGACAGCTGATCCCAAGGGCCAACCCCAGTTCCAGCAAGGGCGGGTGGTGGGAAAGTTTTCCCTGAAAGGGTGTCCAGACCTCGCGTTTCCCCATCCAGCCCAGGAAGATCCAAGTACACATTTCACTGAGTGTCCTGACTGCTTGACCACTAAGCAGGTCACAGCCCATTGACTTGGGAGGATGGCCTGTTACTCTTGCTGTGAGGACTCAGAATTGCTGTTTGAGATGGGGATGCATGGCCAGTGTAGGTGGAATCAGTCCTTAAGCCTCCTTAGCACTCTAACTTGGCATCAGCATGGCTCACAGGTCCCGGACACAGTGCTTTCATTTTTGACAGACTGCTCACCTGGGCAATCTGAGAGCCTGGTGGGGGGAGGGGGCAGGGGGTGAGCACCCTCCCCCTGCCCTGCTCAGTGTCCCTTCTCCTCTTCGCAGCTCCTCTCATTTGCCTCCCAGGGACCAGCTTGGAAGGTGGTCTTTGTTGGGCGTCTCTGTATTGCAGGTTCCTGCAAGAGTTTGACTTCCCCCCTAATTTAAGAGTGGCTTTGGTTCCTCCCTGCTCAGAATGATTCCTAAAAGGAAGACAGTGAACATTCCAGATGGAGAGGGGTTGTGTAAGGAAAGGATGCTACCGTAGGAGTTGGGGATCCCTAGTTTGCCTTTATTCATGGGAGGTGGGTTGGGGTAAGTCCCATTATTTTCCTGGGTGTCTCCTCCTCTCTGGGGGTGTGGAGGATGGGGCAGGTGGTCCTTCAGGTCCTTTCTAGGGTTGTGATTTCCTTCCTGTCTCCGCTGTGGGATGCGGTCTTTCACTGTCTCCAGTTCACTAAGTCCTGGGTCGCTGGGTCCCATTCCCTTGGTGTCTGCCCTTCCTCACGTTGCAGCCAGCCCTCTTCTGCTACCTGCCCAGTGCTCACATTTCCTTGTGTCCTTGCTGGCGCATCCAGACACTGACCTGCTCTTCCACCAGGAAGCCCCTCCTCTCACAGCAGGTGGGGAAGACAGGTCGGAGGGAGGCTGAATGGGGGCACGGATTTAAGGTCAGTCTGGTGTGTGTGGACACATTGGGTAGAGGGGCTGACAGTTCACTGCCAGGCTTGGGGCAGGGGTATGATGAAAGCAGAATAGATGGGGAGGAGGCTTGGACTTAGGAGAGCATCACTCAGCCCAGGCTCTTGTCCCCAAAGCCAGACTCGTCAGCCAAGTGATGGATCTATGTTAATATGGTTTCATTCCTGGAAACCACCCATGCCCTGCTCAACTCAGCTGAAAAGGCAAGAAGAATTGATTTGGGGCAAGAATCTGAAAGTGTCACTACATTAGGAACTGGAGTGGTGAGCTGGGAGCGTCTCCCCAACATCAGGGCTGATGCCAGACGGCCAAGCTGTCATTTCTGGCAGGGTGACAAGGCCCTGATCCTCTGATGTGAGGCACTTGCTCATTACCTGGCATCCCAGTGGTCATGACCATCTGCTCGGTGCCCGCCCCCCCCAACAAGATGGCAGAGCAGATTGCACGAGACAGCAGCGCCTGCATGCCAGGCGTGAGGAGGATGAATGCGCTCCACACTGGACAGAAACAAGAGTCGCCTTCCTAGTGCTGCTGGTATTCCTAGTTAAAATACAGGAAAAGGCACTTCTGGTCAATGAACCAGAACATAGACCTTGTCCTCAAATGATGCTCTGCTTCTCCATTAATCGCTTGATTCCAGACACAGTAAAAGCACCACGTCTGTTCAAATGAGGAAGCGATTGGTACTGGCCTGAGTAAGCATACTCCAGAGGTCTGGGCTGTCTAATGCCAGCACGTAAGAGGTTTAACTGATAAAAAGCATGCTTCTGGGTAACTGTTTTCCAGCCATGCCCATGGTACCTGTGTTTGAGTTGAGTTAGTTCGGGTTGTACTAGGTAAACCCTACGATCATAGTGACTTAATGCATCAGAAGTTTATTTCTCTGCCGCGGAACATCCAGTGGGCAACTGGGGTTGGGGACATGGGGTTCCAGTCCACGTGGTCATGCAGAAACTCAGGCTTTCAGAGGTTTCACTTCTTTAATGTGAGGCAGGGGGACCAGGGCAGGGGTACCCGACCCTCAGGTGGAAGAGCAGGTTCAAGACCACGTGCAGGATTTCCAGAGCCAGTCTCCAAGCGGGCACACTGCTTTTGTCCCAGATTGCATTGGCCAGAACTAGTACTAAGGAACACTAACTGTCAGAGAGGATGCCAAATTCAGTTGTTTTTTGTGGCTGGGGAGAAAGAAAAAGTACAGCTATGTCTGTGTTACAGAAACGGTGGAGGATTATTTCCAAAACATTCTTTCTCATCATTGGTACATAGAGGCTATCTACTTGACATCATCATCTGTCTATCCATCCCTCTGTCTTTTAGCTATTAGTCATCTGTCTGTCTAGCCATCCATCCATTTATTATCTTTTTATCTAGCATCACCATCTATCTGTCTGTCTATATCTACCACCATCATCACTATCATTTCCCATCTTTAATAACAGAGTGAGCCCCCACCCCCAACGACACCTTCCATAGAAAAGTGAAGATCTCGCAACAACTTGCATCTAGTCACATGACTTCCTCCTCCTGCCCTTCTATGCTAATCACCATCCTGAATCTGATCCTCACATTTTGCCAGACATTTTCAGAGTTGTGTCTTCTCTACATGGATCCTAAAAGTATATCTATTTTTAGTTTAGCTTTTGACTTTGTAGAAAGGATCTCAGGTAGGTGCTCTTTGACTCACTTTTTTTGTGTAAACATTGGATTGCCATGGTTCGTCCATACTCTGGGATGTTGTGGGCCCTCATTCACATTGCGATTCTGCCTCAGTTATTTACTTCCCCTCTGGCAGACGCGGGCCCGGGTGATTGCAGGTTTGGTATCTGAACAATGCTACCATCATCGTCCTTTACATGCCTCGTGTCCTCATTGAGTGAAAATAGTTCTATCCTGTCGACTAGGAGTGCAGTTGCTAGAGTGCTTAGCTTGATTAGATTATGCTAAACTATTCCTCCTATCAAAAATGGGTGAAAGAGTCCATGTGTCCGTACCTTCACCAACACATGATAGAGATATTTTCATTTTTACCAATCCCTTTATTCAGGAGCATAGCACACATACCTTTTTATACTTATGTTCCCCTGGTAGTTGAAATACCTAAGCTATCATCATTTTCGCTACTTCTCACTGCATCCCAAGGCAAGAAATGGCACAAGATCTCAAACCAACCCTCAGATGGGAAGAGACTTTCTGATTGAAGAACCACAAAATGGGTAGGCCCACAGGCAGGCTTTTGTCAGTTTGTGGATGGGTAGCCCCTGCCTCCGTGATGTTTTAATCCCTGTGTCTTTCCATTTTGGCCACTCCAGACCCTATTACATGGGCTCTACAGTTCTGCTAATTTTAGGCAAAGCAGCACAGAAATCAAGACCAAAGAGCAATCCCCTGAAGAGCCAACAGAAGTTAAGCAGCCTGGGGGAGCGGGTAAACGGGGCTGAGATTGCCTGCTGGCTGGCTGACAGACAGCCACGCTGCATTGTCTGAGCGCAGATGATGATAAGAGCGATCGTTCCCCCTGCAGCAGCTCAGCTCAGTCCGGCTCTGTCCTCCTCTGCAGTAGGTTACAGGTGCAGAACTGTGCCTCCAAGCCCCAGCTGTGATGGTTGCATTCAGATCTGCCCTCAATCTGTCTGGTTCAGTAGGGGCAGAACAGTGACGGTCTTATGAAGATAAATCACACGAACAAGTTCCAGTAATGGGATGCTTATTTATGAGCTGTGTTTGTGAAGGCTTGGATCGACTGTTCGAAAGCCAGCTCATGTTGGTCTTGCAGCTTGTTAAGAAAATCCACCTGTTTTAAGGGTGCGCCTGCTCCATCCAGGCAGCTGGCACCCCTGGAAATGAAGAAGCCACGTAGCTTTGCTTCTTTCTAGTCAAGGGTGGGGGCAGGGCGGAGCCTGGGCTTTAAGACGTGTGTGGCTTTTCCACCTGGGCGGGCAGCGCTTTAGTTTGATGGAACGGGCGACAGAAAGCATAAAGGGCGTGTTCTTCTCCCCTGTACTTTCTCCTCCCCTCTCCTGCTCTCTGTGGCTTGGTGATTTATTTATTTTTTTCTGTCTATCTCTGGCTGTCCTCCCGAGATGGAGGCTCTGTGTTTGCTCTGATTTGAAGGGATGAACCAAGGGAAAATCCAAGTTCTCCACACCTGCCCCCCACCCCCATGTCTCCCCTCTGATGGGGCAGAAAAAGAAAGGAAATGCTCCTGGCCCACTGTGACTGGCAGGTGTGCTGGAGTTTACCCATTCATACTCTATGAAAACAAATGGCTTTTCTTCTTTTTTTTAAATTTTATATTGGAGTAGAGCTGATTAACAGTGTTGTGATAGTTTCAGGCACACAGCAAAGCAACCCAACCATACGCATACATGCCTTCATTCTCCCCCAAACGCCCTTCCCATCCAGCCTGCCACATAACATTGAACAGAGTTCCTTGTGCTATTGTGGCTTACCCATTTCAAATATTTTGTTTATTTATTTTTGACTTCACTGGGTCTTCCTGGCTGTGTGCGGGCTTTCTCTAGATGCGGCAAGCAGGGCCTGCTTTCTGGTTGCAGGGTGCGGGCCTCTCCTTGCCGTGGCCTCTCCTGTTGCAGAGCACAGTCTCTAGAGCATGTGGGTTTCAGTAGTTGTGGCTCTCCGGCTCTAGAGCGCAAGCTTATGGGCTTAGCTACAGTCTTCCCAGACAGGGGATCAAACCCTCGTCCCCTGCATTACAAGGCAGATTTTTAACCACTGGGATGCCCGTGAAGCCCTGGTTATCCATTTTAAATACAGCAATGTGTACATGTCAGTCCCAAACTCTCTAACTATCCCTTCCTCCATCCTTTCCCCACCTCCCTGGAACCAAAAATTCTTTCTCTAAGTCTGTGAGTCTGTGTTCAGTTCAGTTTAGTCATTCAGTCATGTCTTACTCTTTGCGACCCCACGGACTACAGCACATTAGGCCTCCCTGTCCATCACCAACTCCCAGAGTTTACTCAAACTTATGTCCGTTGAGTCAGTGATGCCATCCAACCATCTCATCCTCTGTTGTCCCCTTCTTCCACCTTCAATATTTCCCAGCATCAGGGTCTTTTCCAATGAGTCAGTTCTTTGCATCAGGTGGCCGAAGTGTTGGCGTTTCAGCTTCAGCATCAGTCCTTCCAATAAATATTCAGGACTGATTTCCTTTAGGATAGACTGGCTGGATCTCCTTGCAGTCCAAGGGACTCTCAAGAGTCTTCTCCATCCCCACAGTTCAAAAACATCCATTCTTTGGTGCTCAACTTTCTTTGGAGAAGGCAATGGCACCCCACTCCAGTACTCTTGCCTGGAAAATCCTATGGGTGGAGAAGCCTGGTAGGCTGCAGTCCATGGGGTCACTAAGAGTCAGATCCGACTGAGCAACTTCACTTTCACTTTTCACTTTCCTGCATTGGAGAAGGAAATGGTAACCCACTCCAGTGTTCTTCCCTGGAGAATCCCAGGGACAGGGGAGCCCGGTGGGCTGCTGTCTGTGGGGTCACACAGAGTCGGGCACGACCGAAGCGATTTAGCAGTAGCAGCAGCAGCTTTCTTTATAGTCCAGCTTTTACATCCATACATGACTATTGGAAAAAACAAAGCTTTGACTAGACGGACCTTTGTTAGCCAAGTCAGGTAAATAAGTTCATTTGCTTTGTAAATAAGTTCATTTGTATCAGCAAATGGTGTTTCTTCTGACGAAAGTGCCCTGCCAAGCCCCTCAGACCCATCAGCTGGGCGCAGTTGGGTACCCTGCTTGGTCCTGCCAGACTCCTCAGGTCATCCCCGCAGCGGCCTCGCACAGGGCCCCGTGGGAAACCCAGACAGAAGGGCTCCCACCTTCTGGATCACCTGTCAGCCCCACCTCTGCCCACATCCCCTGTCTCTACTGCTTACTGGAGATGAAGGTCCAACATTGAAACCTCAGCAGGAAGGTTAAGCCTCTCAAGTGACATGAGGGAGAGAGCCAGCCCCCGCCTACTAGCTGGTATGGGTATTTTATTTATGTGCAAGGAGATAGGGATTCTGGGTGTGTTTCTGCAGAATGGCGTGCACTGAGTCCAGCGTGTGAAACTTCTTGAGAGATCAGCCTTGGAGGAGCTGTTCTCTGTGGCACTGCCCATGCCTAAGGTGACCCCAGCATATAGTAAATGCTCAGCAAAACCCAGGTGATGATTAAGGGGGATCTGAGCGAGGCTGTAGGAAATGCTGGTCTCGGGCAGAGGCTGTCCAGTAAATGTCATGGCAAATCTGAGGGGCTGGAGTCCTTGGGAGCCTTGGGCTCTGCCGAGCCTGCTGGAGTCTACAGTCCAAACTCACATGTCCTGACAGGGCACAAGGGGTCGGAGAGGGACAAGTGACCAGGGAGCAGGCACACGTGTGTGCGTCCTCAGAGGCTGGCCCAGGCTGGGGGCTTGTTTGCTACTCACTGCTCTGGGCATCCTCGGCCAGCCCCGGGCCATACGTGCACAAGACCGACAGATAACATCCACGGCCTGGGGCCTGGGGTAAGGCGTGTGGGCCCAGCAGAGGCAGACACCTCTGAGTCAGGATCACGGAGGCTGATTTTACAAGTGAAGAAAATGGTGCCATCAAAAGGCAAATATTCAAGGGGTGTGAGTCAGCCTTGCAGCTCCTGGCGATGCCAAGCAGAAGAGAGTGGTGTGAGGGGTTCCTCCTACCCCACCGCACCGCCTCCCCCCAGCAGAGAAGTGTTGTGTCTTCTCTGCATGGATGCTAAAGGGGTGTCTATTTTTAGTTTAGTTTTTGCCTTTGTAGAATGGATCTCAGGCAGGTGATCTTTGACCCGCCTTTCCGTGTAAACTTTTGATTGCCTCGGCTCTTCCATCCTCTGGGCTGTTGTGCGCCCTCATTCACGTGGTGATTCTACCTCAGTTTATTCCTCCCCCTCTGGCAGATGCAAACTCTGGCTGGAAATCAGAGCTTTCACCTCCCGTGGATAGTTAATGGGGAGGGACCTGGACCGCCACACTCCTGCCTCTGAGCATCACCAGGAAGGGGAGGGGGGCAGCAGCAGAGAGGGCTTCATCCCAAGAAACAGGGAACCCTAAGGCTCTTCAGGCTGGTTGTATCTGATGTTTGTCCTGATTTCAGCCACTTCACAGAGGTTCCAGGTCCACAGCTCAGCCTCCTGGGGGTGTGTGGTGAATGGAAGGTGAGTGTGCAAGCTCTGCAGACCCTGCGAGCTGGTCCCGGGTGGCAGCTTCAGTTGTGTGCTCTCTGCCCCATTTCTCCCTTGGGCACTGTTTCATGAAAGTCCAGTATGCTTCCATTTCTGGAGCACTTTCCATGACTTTTTTTTTTCTTCTTCTAAGGCTGCTTGATCTGCTGTCATGGCAACCTGTCTTGCATCCCCCAACTCGTGCAGAGGGAGGTGTGAAGGGATGAGACAGACCCGGCCCGTCCATAGGGGTTCCTGGTACCTAGAGGCACTAGAGGGAGGTGGGGAGTCACTGTGGAGATGTTTATAAACTGGTGTGTTTGTCTCCAAATCTTAGTTTTCTGAGGGCCGGGAAGGCGAGTGGGGAAGGTGTCTTCTGTGCCCTGGAAAGACAGTGGTAGGGCCTGAAGGTGGTAGAGCAAAGATCAAGACCTAGCCACAAGGACACCAAGCTGGGCTCCAATTCAGGCCCTTTTTCAAGTGGGATATAAACTCTGAGGATCACAGAGAAGGAGGCCAAGGCTTATTTGTTTTGTATTGAGAATGGCCCAGCCCCAATCCTTCCACCTTTCCTCCTTTGAACAGAGTTTGATCCCTTCCAATTTTGGTGAAAGAAAACAGGAACCATTTCAGTAGCCTTTTTGATATTAATAATTTTAATTTTAAAATGTGTCTGATTTGGGGGACTTCCCTGGCGATTAAGACTTCATCCTCTGATGCAGGAGGTGTGGGTTCGATCCCTGGTCGGGGAGCTAAGATTCCACACGCCTTGCCACCAAAGAGTCAAACAGCAGAAGCAATATTGTAACAAATTCAATAAAAGACTTTAAAAATGACCCACATGAAAAATCTTTTTTTAAAAAAAGTGGCTGATTTTAAATGGCAGTGGCATACCTCCTGGCTGTTTCACATTCACAACCAGAGGCAGTTTCGTTTTAGTTGGTGGCATTTTCAGTCAACCGTTCAGCTTGTCAAAGTTGAAAGATACAGGAGGAGTCCAGTCTTCCCACACTGGGCAATGGGGGCAGAGCCGCCCAGAGTGGTGGCCGCGGAAGTCCAGTGCTTTGCTGGGGGCAGGCACGTGGTGTGCCATGGAGGGTCTTGGCTGGATTAAGAAGAGCCAGCCAGACTGGATGGAGGGGTGGGGTGGTTTTGCAGGCTGTCAGGCTGAGCGGGGGGAGCAGGAGTAGGCAACAAATTTGAGGGTGAATCAGACTATAGATGGGCAGGCAGAATGAATGGGAAGAAGGCCCTGCCTCCCAGTTTGATTCTGATAAATGCAGAGAAGAGCATCTGGGCCCTGAGGTCACTTCCATCTTCCCAGATTTCACCGGGATAGTCGAGGCTCCCTTGAAAGGTGTCTGCCTTTCATTTTCATATTTTTTAAAATGGTGGCTCCTTAGATGGGCAGTAGGGCAACAGACTGAAGGGCTCACTGTGTTGAATTCCGCCATGGGGAGGCAGTCAAGATGGGGGCTGAGCTGATGGACACAGAGTCAGCCTGGCCTTGGTACCTGACTACCGCTTACAGGCTTGTTTTCTCCATCCTCACCTTAGGTTCTCAACTGGTCAATGAGAAGGATGACTCTGCCTGCCTCTTGGAAGAATGAAGTCAGGTGGGAAGGCCCTTAGCACTAAGCCCAGCTCAGGAGCCCCACCTAATATGCTTATCGTAGTCCACATCTTTATTCCTCTGGGTCTAGAGCTTTCACAAGGGTCCAACACTGTGAGGGGTCATTTTAGATGCAGCCCCTGATACTGATGGCTTAAAGCTCTACATTCAGAAAACTAAGATCATGGCATCTGGTCCCATCACTTCATGGGAAATAGATGGGGAAACAGTGGAAACAGTGTCAGACTTAATTTTTGGGGGGCTCCAAAACCACTGCAGATGGTGATTGCAGCCATGAAATTAAAAGATGCTTACTCCTTGGAAGGAAAGTTATGACCAACTTAGACAGCATATTAAAAAGCAGAGACATTACTTTGCCAACAAAGGTCCGTCTACTCAAGGCTATGGTTTTTCCAGTAGTCATGTATGGATGTGAGAATTGGACTATAAAGAAAGCTGAGCACTGAAGAATTGATGCTTTTGAACTATGGTGTTGGAGAATACTCTTGAGAGTCCCTTGGACTGCAAGGAGATCCAACCAGTCCATTCTGAAGGAGATCAGAAATCCTGGGATTTCTTTGGAAGGAATGATGCTGAAGCTGAAACTCCAATACTTTAGCCACCTGATGCAAAGAGCTAACTCATTTGAAAAGACCCCGATTCTGGGAAAGATTGAAGGCAGGAGGAGAAGGGGACGAGAATGGATGAGATGATGAGATGGTTAAATGGCATCACTGACTCAATGGACATGGGTTTGGGTGAACTCTGGGAGTTGGTGATGGACAGGGAGGCCTGGTGTGCTGTGGTTCATGGGGTGGAAAAGAGTCAGACACGACTGAGCAACTGAACTGAACTGATACTGATGAGTTCACAAAGTCATATGGATTGGCAGTCTGGGAAATGCAGAAATCTGCCCCTAAGAGCGAAAGTAATTCTTTGGTTGAAATTGCCATGAGTCTTAAATCCTATTTTTTTAAAAAATATTTATTTGGCTGCACCAAGTCTTAATTGTGATATCTTTATCTTTAGTTGAGGCATGTAGGATCTAGCTCCCTGACCAGGGATCGAACCTGGCCCCCCTGCATTTGGAGCATGAAGTCTTAGCCCTTGGACCACTATGGAAGTCCCTTAAATCCTATTTTTTAAAGGACTAGTGAGGGAGGAGAGTAGGTGAAGGAGTAGATTAGGTTGTTAGACCTTACAGATGAGCTTTGGAGTGAAAATGCCCAAATCTGTGAGGAGATACCCAAAGGTGGGGATCACCGAGCTGAAGGCATCTCTCTCCAAGGGCCAGGGGCACAGAAGTGTCACCCAGGGGATCATGACAGCTGTTGCCTATCACAGAGCCGCCCCAGTGAGTAGCTGTGCATGCAGAAAGTTGGTCCACGTTCAGCCTTTGGGTGGTGTGTTCTTCCTTTATGTCCCTCCGGGAGCAGGTCAAAACAGGAAGAGTCCAAGTGGGCAAGTGAGAGGGTGGGACACATTTCCTATCAAAATGCTCCACCTGTCACTGTCAGTGCCTACTGACAAGAGGAGATTTGAAGCATTCGTGAAGTATGAGGTCTTCACAGGCATCCAGCCCCAGTATCAGCTGCCAGTGGAATTCAGTGAAAACAAGACATTTTGGTGGATGATATTAATACACAACAGAAAGCCTGTGATGGCAATAAAGGCTATGATTTTAGCACACCGACGGTGTGATCTTCCCCCTTACTCTTGAAGGTGGGTCTATTTATTTCTCTGCTTCAGTATTTACAGCCTCCTTCTTGAAAATAAGAATAATGATAATACAAAAATAATAACATTTGTAACAGTGGTGGTGATATCTGTTTTTGAGTGTCTGCCATATGTCACAGTCTTTGTTAAATGTTTTCCATCTACATCTTCTCCAGTCATCACAATAACCCTGGGAGAATGTTTACCCCATTTCACAAATGAGGAAATCAGGGCTCAAGGAGGGTATATAACTTGCTCACAGACCTAGTTGGCGAGGGACCAAACCTGGATCTGAACTAATGTCTTGTTTTCCTCTAAAGGCCCTGCATAGGTTTGGAGATTTTTGAGACAGAAGCCATTTGGGCATTATTAGAAATGGAATGGAATGAAGAATATCCATCTTGGCTACCAAGCCTCCAGTTTCTTTGGGTTTTCAGCCTGTGTTTCTCAAATCTGCTCTTGAGGAGCAGGAAGAGGCAGAAAAGAAGTTTTTCTTATCTGCCTTTGATTGAAGATCCTGAAAAAGGCCATCCCCAGCACCATGAGCAATGCATTAGGACCTGCCTCTCCTCTTTCCGTCTGGGCCTTCAGCTTGGTGTCCCCTTCTCTTCTTGCATTGTACTGCCTCCTCCCCTTATGCTGCATAATCCCGAATTAGCCCCACCAGTGCCCTTTGGATGTGTCGTCTTAATGCCTACCGATAGCAAGATTTTTGTTTTCCCCTGTGCCAGGGAAAAGAATTAGCTCGAGCTGGAACCCATTTCCCTTCACTCTAATCCTATCTGTTTTCAAATTTTCAACTCTAATAGAACTGGAAGAGTTCTTTAATATTCTTCTCATCTCTTTAACCTGTAGCTTTTTTTTTTTTTAAACCAGCCCATTATACTTGCTGCCTGTGTCTTAGGTATTTGGTAGGTATCTGTCTTCTCATTAAATAGCTCAGAAAGATTTGGAAGGCAGGAAATGTGCCTTCTTTTATCTTGATGTCATCCCTATACATAGTAGATGCTCAATAACCATTATTTGGTTATTTTTAAATTTTGGCTGTGCTACGTCTGTGTTGCAGTGCATGGGCTTTCTCTAGTTGTGGTGTGCAGGTTCTGGGCTTCCCTTGCTGTGGTCTGTGGGCTCTAGAGCTTGTGTGCTCACTGGTTGCAGCACGTGGTCTCTCTAGTTGCAGTGCACAGGCTTCATTACCCCAAGCATGTGGGATCTTAATTCCCCAACCAGGGATCAAATCTGAGTCTCCTTTATTGGAAGGGGGATTCTTAACCACTAGGCCACCAGGAACGCCCCCCCCCAACTATTATTGAATAAATAGAAGCTTCCCCTCTGTATTTTCTTTTTTTATTACCCTCAGCTCCACCTCTGCACCTTCCACTGTCACTGATACATGTTTAAGCAGGTCTGTTGCTTTATAGAGACCCGGGCTAGCACAGAAGAATCTGACCACATTCCTGTTCTAATACTGCCTCCCATTCTACTCTGGGCCTTGATTTTCCTAAAATACAGGTAGCACTTTCCTCTGTGAATGCTAAAGAGTTGAAGTTCTTCAAACCTTCAATGTTTGCTTTGTAATGTGCCAGGATGGGGAATACTGAGAAAGCTTTTTTGTTCAGGTCAGTTTCAAGTCTTGGAAATCAAACTCCTTCTTTCCTTCCTTTCCTTACTTTTTTCTCCTCCATCACAATGTCCCAGTGCCTCAGAGTTCAGTACGGTCAGTATGTTCTTAGAGTTGGGGGTCACCACGCATTGGCTCTGGGCCAGTAGGATTGGTCAGTAAGTGATCAACGGTCCAGCTCTGTTGCAGTTCTAGCGATGATTCAGCACCATGGACAAGGCTAAGGAAAGCTTCGAGTTTTCCTGCCTTTTCTTCCCAGCTCTCCTATACTTCTGAAGGCTAGGGAAGCTAAGATCCTCTTCTAAACAACCCGGAGAAGGGGAGCAAGTAGCAGCTTTCCTCTTTGGGAATTTCACTTTTTGAATCATAAATCAGACCTTCTGGTCATCTAAAGTAACTAACACAGAGAGAGTTCTCTTGTCTTGGGGAAAAGGCCTTCTGCACAGACTAGACTGACACTTGTTCCCTGATGGTTTCCTACTGTAAATTAACTTATTCCAGGCCTTCTCAATTTTGGAGGAGGGGGGGAAGTCTTTATGGTCTTTTTCTTGCATGTGGGCTTATTCAAGTCAATATTCTTATATAAAACAGTGGAAAAAGCCAGGATATTCTCTTCTTCTTTTGATTTTTTTTTTTTTTTTAGTATACACACTTTATATTCTGCCTTTAAAGCTATTTCTGCTGCACAGCTGCTTTACCGAGACTCAGACTCCTACGGGCCCCACTTGGTCCGCCATGTATCCTTTCACACTGTTTGATTTCTGCAGTCAGTTGTATAATGAGGAGGGAGTATGCAGTGAGTCTGGAGATTCCTATTAACCAGGTCACCCATGAATCTATTTTTGTGCTCTTCTTTATTAGAAATAGCAGGGAACATGATAATATTTAAACACAACTGCTTAGAGGAGCTTGGCTTCAAAATACACCTTCCCAAGTTTTCTTTTCCCATTTGACATTTCAAAATGTTGTACTACATTTTCACATCATCAAAGCGCCTCCTCTCCATTTGCATTCCAAGCTGTGAATACAGACTGTTGCAAATGACAGTAGATATTTCGGAGGGTCATTTGGATTCGTGATCCTCTGCCCACATATTGGGAATGTTTCATTCTGTTCTTGGCGCTGCCTTTGAAGATGGTCCATAAAAAGATACACACAGACCAAGATGATAAAGGAGGACAGGGGTTGGGAATAGATGGAAGAGAGCTATCTCCAGTGCTTGAAGGAGGGGACCTCATGAGAAAGGGGAGTAGAAATATTCTGTATTGTTCCCAAAGACAGAGTCAATGAATGGAATGTACAAGGGGACAGATTTTGATTCAACCTAAAGAGTGCATAAAGGCAAGTGCTGCCAGACTCTGGAGCAGGTTGTCATGTGAGGCAGAGCGCCTCCAGCACTATAGGTGCTGAACTCTAGGTTGACCAGGCTGTCTGCCTGGAATGATCCTTCCAGAAATAACAGGTCCATTTCAGCTGTGAGAATCACCCGTCCTTACTCCTTGGCATTACTGTCGGAACTCGGGGCATTGGAAACCACAGGTGCTCTTGTCTCTTGGCAGCAGAAACTCTGAATCCTTTTGAGTTGCTTAATACAAATGTCTTCATGGGCCATGACAGCCAACGTCAAGGTAGAAAGGGATTTTGGAGTTGTTGAGGCAGGCAGCCTTTTGTTTCAGGAAGATATTTTATTCTTGAGACACAGCTATTTATTTGTTTAAAATGTATTTATTTATCAAATTTTGTTTATTTACGTATTTATTTCTGGCTGTGCAGGGTCTTTGTGGCTGCACACGGGCTTTCTCTAGCTGTGGCGATGGGAGGCCTCTGTTGTTGCAGAGCATGGGCTCTAGAGAGCTCAGTAGTTGTGGCGCACGGCCTTAGTTACCCCAAGGCACATGAAGTCTTCCCAGATCAGGGGTCGAATCTGTGTCCCCTGCATTGGCAGGTGGATTTTTAACCAGTGGACCACCAGAGAAGCTCAGCAACCAACTATTTAGATGATTTGTAAAAATGTCTTAAATTGGACTGCAGTCTTTCATTTGTTGCATTAATCAAGACTTGCCCAATATCTTACCAACATTGGTATGCCATTAAAAATAGGATAGTGATCCCTTTCAAACAAAGGGAGTTCTACAGTTTATATTACCTTTTCCTCTTTTGATATTCTCTGCAGTTCTCCAAGGAGGCATGGAAAACAGTATTTTCTCAATTTTTATAGGAAGAAAACAGACCTACAGGGCTTAGTGACTCATCTGTATCATGCAGCTGGCAAGCCATGCTCCACCTGGGATGGAGCTGGAAAGTGGGAATTGGAGCCATGGAAGCCGGGTGGTGTCTGTGGCCATGCCAACCATCAGCAGTGTGGCTTTGAGCAGTTTCATGTGTACAGTGAGGGCGTTGGAGTAGGCTGAGTTCCAGGGGCCCACCCCATCCTGCCACCTGGGTTTTTCTGGCCTTGGCACTTGGCAGAGTCCTTACTCTTTGCCTGGCAGGTAGGAGGTAAGATGAAGTGAAATTTTGGGTTGGAGAAAAGCATCATAATGTGCAGGTGTGTGTTTCCAGGGTGGTGGCATTATATGTAATGCGCTTCTGTGTCAGATCACTTTCACAGACTTGCGAACCTTGGCTACATTGTTTTTTCCATGCTGTGCAGGATGTGGGATCTTAGTTCCCCAACCACGGATCGAACCTGTGTGCCCTGAATTGGAAGCTCAGAGCCTTAACCACTGGACCTCCAGGGAAGTCCCTGGCTGCATTTTAATTCAGAGTTTGGAATTTGAGGATGTTTGTTTGCCTTTGCAGGCTCAATTGTGGTGTGGAGGGGTAGAAATAATCTTTATGAATTTCCTCTGCCCTACATGTAGACGAGTCAGTAGGAATAATGAGGGCTCCTCACTTTACAAGATATAGGCTTGCAAAAAAAAAGCAATAGTTTAGTCTGATTTTATTTTTTAATTGTCTAAGTATACCTGTGCATGCATGCATGCTAAGTCGCTTCAGTCTTGTCTGACTCTGTGACCCTAGGACTGCAGCTTGCCAGGCTCCTCTGTCTGTGGGATTCTCCAGGCAAGAATACGGGAGTGGGTTGCTGTGTCCTCCTCCAGGGGATCTTCCTGAGTGACCCAGGGATCGAATCCATGTCTTTTACTTCTAACCTGCATTGGCAGGCAGGCTTTTTACCACTAGCATCACCTGGGAAGCCCCAAAGTATAGCTGCTGAACTCAAAACTCTATTTGATATTGCTTGGAAGCCCCTTGGGGCTTCCCTGGTGGCTCAGATGGTAAAGAATCTGCCCACAATGCAGGAGACCTGGGTTCGATCCCTGGGTTGGGAAGATCCCATAAAGGAGGGCATGGCAACCCACTCCAGCATTCTTGCCTGGAGTGTGGACAGAGGAGTCTGACTGGCTACGGTCCATGGGGTCACAAAGAGTCAGACATGACTGAGTGACTGAGTTTGTACAAGGCTCTTGACAAAGCTAACCTGTTTCTTTGTACTACAAAAGCAATTCATATTCATTGCAGAAAATTTAAGAAGAAAGAAAATCATGTCATTATCTATAATCTCCCAAAGACAGCTGCTACTAACATTCTGTATAAACTTCCTGGAATGTTTTCCTGCGCACCTCTACATGTTTTAAAAGACATTGGTATAATACTGTACATACTGATTTGTAAGCTTTTTGCTGTTAATGATAAACGTATTCCTACTTTACTAAATATTCTATGAAAATAATTGATCTGAGTGTGGATTTGGGAGGTATATAGGATTCTAGCAAGCTGATGTATCAAAATTCATTTAACCTAGTTCCCACTCTTGGCTATATTGGGTGCTTACAGTATTTTGGTAATATAAATTATTTTTGAAGATATCTTCTCACATAAATTCTTAGCAATACAGTAGACGTAAGTCTGATTTGTCATACATAGAAAACTAAAGTTGGATTTCAGGTTTTCAGAGTATCAGCCAAGCTGTTGAACATTTATGAGAAAATGGTTCCCTGTACACTTTCTAAAGGTGACTGACATGGTCACCCTAAAGGTGTGGGGAGATCTTCCCGGCTGTCACCATTGTTGGAGCTGGTACCAGGCTCCTGGCTTCATCACACCCTTAATGTCCTACATCAACACCATGGTGGTGGATTAATCTCTCTTTTCTGTTGATTCTCTTTTAGCCTGATGAAGTCCTCCGATATCGATCAGGACTTATTCACAGACAGTTACTGCAAGGTGTGCAGCGCACAGCTGATATCGGAATCTCAGCGTGTGGCCCACTACGAGGTAAGAACACCTTTTCCCACTCAGGGTGTTCAGATGGAGGAAAGAGCAGCCTGAGTCAAGGTCGTGGGGCTTGAGGGTTCTGCCTCTGGACTTGGGGCAGATCTGAAGAACCACGGGGCTTGAGCACACAGTCTGAGATCAGGTCAGGACAGAGGTGCACACGTGGGGTTGCAAAGAGGGCTGAGGATGGCATTTTCAGGCCCCTGGTGGTTTCCCAGGTCCTGCTTTTTCCTTTGGACCTCAGCCCCGCCGGGAACCCAGTGGGCTTCCTCTGCTTGTTGAATCTGTCACTGCTCATCTCTGAAGTTCCTTCCAGGGCTGCATGAGCGCCAGCTTCTCTGTCCTTCTCTGACGCTTGAAGGAAACCTCAGAGGCCCTTTCTCCATTGCTAGAGGGGTACACGGCAGCAGCAGGGGCCCAGAACCACATCCTTCTGCCTTCTGGCTGCTGCTCCCGAAAGGTTTATCAGCAGAAAGACGTCCCCTGCAGGGAGATAATCGAGTTTTAAAGTCCAAATATTCTTGAAGGACATAACTCAGTGGCTTTGACTTTTTAGGATGGGGGCTCAAAAGGCTGCTTTTTGATCCTTTTTTTGGGAAGAGAGGATCAGAGGAGAGAGATCGACCCGTTTCTGAGGGGGGAGTGGGGGGCACATGTGGAGAAAAGGGGCCCCTGGTCCCCCAGATGCTGCCCAGGGCCTGTAGCTGTGCAAGAGAACACACACCAGTGAGAACACGAGCTTTCAAGGGTAATAATTTGTAAGTAATTTTAGATTGGAGGGCTTAGCCAGCAATTTTCTTTTTGTCTGTCGCATCTGACAAATGCCAGTCGTCACTGTCACTCACCACACTCCTCTGAGTCTCGGATTCCTCCGAGCACAGGGAAAACAATAATAATTGCACGCACACGCAGACACCCCGGGACCCGTTCCTTGGCCCCTGTGTGCTCCTCAGGGTTTTGTGGTGGCCAGATGAGAGCCCTTGAAATGGTTATTTGCGTGAATGCTTTGGCAGCTAGAACGTGTGCCCACCATGCAAAATTACATTGTTTCTCATTATCTACTCTGTGGCAGCAGTGTTTGGACGATGGCAAAGAAAACTAGCTCTTCAGAGGAAAACTTTAAAAAAATCAGCCTCTGCAAAAAAAAAAAAAAAAAAAAGTCAGCATATTCTTTTGTCAGTAGGCAATCAAGTGGAAGAAGAAGAAAATGTGAACACAAAAGGGTGATCTAAAGTGGAAGGTAGCCATCTTTTGAAATAAGAATCTCTAAATTCATTAGATATTGCTTTGTAAACGCATATGGTTTTTTATTAATTCCATTTCTTCATTGAAGGAAACTCAGGGTATTTGTTCCTGCTCTGAAATTCCATAGCCCACTATGTTCTCTCTTTATGAGACCTTTTGGGTTCCCTTTTTAATCATTTTACTAGATTCTAGTAAGGAGCTTCCCTGATAGCTCAGTTGGTAAAGCATCTGCTTGCAATGCAGGAAACCCTGGTTCGATTCCTGGCTTGGGAAGATTGGCTGGAGAAGGGTTAGGCTACCCACTCCAGTATTCTTGGGCTTCCCTTGTGGCTCAGCTGGTAAAGAATCTGCCTGAGATGTGGGAGACCTGGGTTTGATCCCTGGGTTCAGAAGATCCCGTGGAGAAGGGAAAGGCTACCCACTCCAGTATTCTGGCCTGGAGAATTCCATGGACTGTATATAGTCTGTGGGGTCAGAAAGAGTCCGACATGACTGAGTGACTTTCACTACTAGATTCTTATCACCAGAAACAGAGTTTATTCATCTACTCTTCCGTAATTCCTGAAACAGTGTCTGCCTATCAGAGCCACTCACTGAACTTTTGTTTACAAAAATAACCTGGAGACTGTGTCCAGGCACTGTAATGTCAGAAAATCAAAAACATCAATTCTTCTTAAAGGAAAAAAAACAAACCTTAGCTGCCCAGTTACAGATTTAGTTATTTGAACTCAGGTTTCCTCTCACCATGCTGTACTGTCTATGGCCCAATCTAATGGTTTAGAAGATGCGTTAGGATTTGTTGCAAGTAGCACAGGTGAGCTTCCCTGGTGGCTCAGACAGTAAAGTCATCTGCTTGCAATGCTGGAGACCCGGGTTCCATCCCTGGTTTGGGAAGATCCCCTGGAGAAGGAAATGGCAACCGACTCCAGTACTCTTGCCTGGAGAACTCCATGGACGGAGGAACCTAGTAAGCTACAGTCCATGGGGTCGCAAATAGTTGGACGTGACTGAGTGACTTCACTTCCCTTTAGCACAGGTGAGATAGAGAGGTGAAAACAATCACATAGACCTTCGGTTAGCAGAGTTACACATCATCAGAACAACATGAGATGCATTCTGGTTAACCAGGGATGGGACCTCTGAGTGACGGTTCATGCCCTGCCTCCAGGCAGTGGTGGGCCCTTCCTTCAGGAGAAACAGGAGCTGAAAAGCTGCAGGGGGTGCAGAAATGGCTGAGTCAGGACCAAGCACACCTTGTGTAGTTGCTGGGCTCCCGGCTTTGGTTAGGAGAAATCCTTCATTCCTCATCTCCAGGAGGATGACCTCTATCTCATGATCCCCAAAGCTGTCTGAGAACAGATTTTCTGATTCAATTCATCTCCCCCCAACACACACCCCCTCTGCTGGAACTGAGTATAGAGTGGGTCTCTGTGAGTCTTGTGGCCAGAATTTGGCCTGTATACGCTGGTGCTGGATTAAATCTCCAAGATGGAGTTTGCCTCTTGATGAAAGTGAAAGAGGAGAGTGGAAAAGTTGGCTTAAAGCTCAACATTCAGAAAACGAAGATCATGGCAATTGGTCCCATCACTTCATGGCAGATAGATGGGGAAACAGTGGAAACAGTGTCAGACTTTATTTCTTTGGGGCTCCAAAATCACTGCAGATGGTGACTGCAGCCATGAAATTAAAAGACGCTTACTTCTTGGAAGGAAAGTTATGACCAACCTAGGTAGCATATTAAAAAGCAGAGACATTACTTTGCCAACAAAGGTCCATCTAGTCAAGGCTATGGTTTTTCCAGTAGTCATGTATGGATGTGAGAATTGGACTGTGAAGAAAGCTGAGCGCCAATGAGTTGATGCTTTTGAACTGTGGTGTTGGAGAAGACTCTTGAGAGTCCCTTGGACTGCAAGGAGATCCAACCAGTCCATTCTAAAGAAGATCAGTCCTAGGTGTTCTTTGGAAGGAATGACACTAAAGCCGAAACTCCAGTACTTTGGCCACCTGATGCAAAGAGTTGACTCATTGGAAATGACTCTGATGCTGGAAGGGATTGGGGGCAGGAAGAGAACGGGACGACAGAGGATGAGATGGCTGGATGGCATCACTGACTCGATGGACGTGAGTTTGGGTGAAACTCTGGGAGTTGGTGATGGAGAGGGAGGCCTGGCGTGCTGCGATTCATGGTGTCGCAAAGAGTCAGACACGACTGAGTGACTGAACTGAACTGAACTGAGAAAGACATAGCTTGATTGTTTTGCCAGACATAGGGGGCCACAGTGTGCTAATGCCCTCAAGATGGTGTGTCTGCCCTAGAGCAGGTATTGAGGAGTCTCACGGTGTTCAAGAAGTAGGGCGTGGCCAGCTTGTGAACACTCTTCTGATTGGTCAATGAGGAAGTTGTGGCGAGTCAGCATCATCAACTTCTGCTTCCAGTTGGTCTAGGATCTGCATCCGTGTGGGCAGCAGTTACCTTCTTCCACCTGCTGGGGGTTTCATTGTCTGCAAAATATCTCAAAGGACATGGTTGACAGCGTTATCTATAGCCCTTGAGGAAGAACTAAGGTCCTTGCCTTTTTTAAATGGCTAACATATTATTGTTTTGTTTTGCTTGACTGTTTTCCTTTCTGCATTTTCTCACTTCTCTGATTAAATTTATTCTTTGACTAAAATTTTTCTACAGACAAGAGGCAGGCAGAGGACGTGGACGGGGGTCTGTTCTGGGAAGACCCCATAGGATTATGTTTGTTACAGTCCCCAAACTCACATTGGTCGTGTGGTCACATTTACTCTCAATACTCTATCACTGATTTTTTACTTGAGTATGATTTTACTCTCAGTTTTACCAGATCATATTCCCAGCCCTCTATGGGGCAAATCAGTGACAATCTACTGTGTATTTTCTGCGTGCCCAGCACTGTTAGTGTTTGCTATCACAGGGCTTCTGGGTTATATCAGCAGTAGTCTCTGCCCCTAAGAAGCACATAAACTCCATTGGAAGGAAAAGCTATGAATACTTTGGTGTGGTACCTGTGTGTGTGATACCAAGAATAGAACCTGTAGATTCTGCTCCTAGGGAGAGGCTGATCTAATTTAATATAAACAAAGTGTCCATTCTTCTGTCCATTTGGCTTTGTGATACATATGCCGTGTGGTGCTATTAAATTTTTGGATCTTCGCAAATTCCAAATTCTAAAGGGTGAGTCATCACCAAGATCTGTTATGGTCAAGAGAGATTTGTGGAGGATGACATGAATTACCAAGGCTTCAGTGGATTGGGGTAGGAAATGGCAACCCACTCCAGTATTCTTGCCTGGAAAATTGCATGAACAGAGGAGCCTGGTGGACTGCAGTCCATGGGGTTGCAAGGAGTAGGACACGGCTGAGCATGCATGCACGATGGATGGTTTAAATGTAGTGATTACTGGAATAAGGGGACTTGGAATCTCCAAGGAGCCCTATGGAGACCAGCCTGATTGGACTCAAAAGGTTTTTGCTAGAGAGGCTGGCAGCACCTTCAGGTAGGGTAGGATTCAAGAGGTAAGGAAACGGGAACCTGGACTCTTCTGAGGCTCTCAAGTTTTTGAGAGCATAAAAAATAACTGAGCCTTTCTGACTGATAGCTTGTTTATGGTGGTCAAGATGTATTGTTGGGAAAAGAACAGTTCTTTATGTAAGTTTTGCCAAGAGCCCAGTGTGCCAGTCCACTGAAGTTGGAGAGAAAAAACACAGCAGATGTGTAATGGCTAATAGCTTCATGCCCCATTTAAAAGCCTGAACCTTTGTATAGGAGGACAGAACAACCTAATATATGTCTAATGGACCAAGCACTTCCATGCTATACTTTTAAGATCTCTTTTCGCATGTGAACTCTGGGAGTGAAAAAAGAAGAGACATAATGACATTATTGCTTTTCTTATTTGCTAAGCATTAATAACATGTTAATGTTTCAGTAGAAAATATAATTAGATGCTGTCTCTTCTCACTGGTTGAATAGTCTGAATCCATAGAACAAGTAGATTCAGCCAGAGAAGGGAAAGAGAAAGCTTTCAGATGAACATACCTGAATGTTACAGAAGTTAAAAATCATTTCCTAGTGAGGCCCCGAGGGAAGGCATGGTTTTCTAGGTACAGGAAGAAGAGCATCCCAACCCGATGAGAATTGAAGCCAAAAGGGCAGAAAGATTATTTCTTGGAGTAAAACTAGAGACAGAAGATGCATGATCAGATCTAGAAGGAAAGAGAAGACTCTTGTTAGGCAGACCCAAGGAAGGCAGTCATCACAGTGCCAGCCTGGAGTGCGTGTCTGTTCTGTGAACCCTAATATCCCTTGTGTTGTAATTAATCATTGTTTGTGAAATCCATGTCTCAGAGGCAGCTCCAGACAAGACGGTGAGCTTCCTGAGGGCACAATGCAGTCATGCCTTGTGTTTCTAATTTATTAATGTTTCTACACTTGGCCCATGGTTGTTGCTCACTGGCACTTTGAGGTTGATGAAGAGGCTGGGCCAGTACTGGTGGAGGAAGGTGGTGGGGCCGGTTTCACAGGAGCCTTGATGGCCACACCAGAAGAGGTGAGTGTAGACTGGAAGTCACTCGGTACTCAGAGCGACCTTCACGGTAGAGGTGACAGTTCCATAGTTACAGGAAAGACGGTTCTCCAAACTGATGGGAAAGTCTTCAACCATCTCTGAATCTCGTAGTAATGTGGGTTCTGGCAAGTGCACCCCGTTAGCTCACCCAGAAAAGTCAGAATCTAGTATTTCTCTCATCAGTAGCAGCAGGCACTGGGGCATACTGAACAGATTGCTCGGTTTCACCTGCTTTGATGGCCTTCCAGCACAACTCTGGCCTTCCCTAGCTTCTGTCTAAAATGGGGAATAGCCAAAGGGCACTTTCCTAGTCTCTCTGGGTCAAATAGTAAATGGGACATAAGTGTTTTGTGGGTAGAGCCAACAGGGTAAACCCGAGGTCCCTAATAAGTGCTGATTAGTGTCTTTACCTTTTAGTGCTAACAGTGCCTCTATTTGGGGCTTCCCTGGTGGCTCAGTGGTCAAGAACCCACCTGCCAATGCAGGAGGCATAAGAGACATGGGTTTGATTCCTGGATCAGGAAGCTACGCTAGAAGAGGGCATGGCAACCCACTCCAGTATTCTCGCCTGGACAATCACATGGATGGAGGAGTCTGGCAGGCTCCAGCCTATGGGGTCGCAAAGAGTCGGACACGATTGAAGTGACTTAGCACAGCACAACGTCTCTGTTACTTCCTCGCTCTTTGTTCCTCACCCCTTTGTCTCCACTTTGCTTCTTCTCTGGGCTAATTGCCTGAGTGAGCGGGCAGGCTAGACAGCTCCTGACCCACGTATGAGATTTAGGGGTCAATAGTGTGTTCTGTTTCTGCAGCCCATTGGACCTGCCAGGTGCCAGGCTAACTGGAGGGCCTTTATCCTCACACCTCTCCTGGTGATGCTGGTGATGTGCTCTGGGAGATGCGAGGACTAACTGGGGGAGGATAACAAGAGATCCTTATCTCTTGTTCCTGTGTACAGAGGTGCTTCGTGTGCACTGTGCATTGAGAACCTCTGTTTTCTCTTCAGATCTCTTGGAGTCACGGCATGCTTAATTTATCCCAGATGCTTTTATTATTAATAATACAATTATCGGTGCATCTGCTGGGGCTAAAGCAGCTCTTAACTACCTTTCATCATGTCTTTGATTGCCTGATACTCTACAAAGTCAGTTTCTTGATCATTTCAGGGAACTCTCTCGAGCTTTTGTGAAATTTGTAGCCATTCTTTTGTTTTTCCACTGTTTATTCCAGCAGGTCTGGTCGTTCTACCTTTTATCAGTTATTGGCCAAAACGGTTCATGGGCACATAAAGTGAATGCTTATTAGAGAAGCTACAGCGAAATAAACAATACGAGGCAAGGAACACACTCAACTCCAGAAGACACGGACACTGACCGAGAGCAGTTATCAGATTCTGTGCTTAATGCTCATTGGTTTAGAGTGGGTGGTTGATGAGTTTTCATTTGCTGAGAGCATATGACATTGCTCAATGGACTTTAGAAGCCAGGCCACACTCCATTGGCTAGAACTCAATTACATGGTCCCATTTAACCTCCGAGGAAGTAGGGGAATGCTCTTTAAACACGCAAGGGAAAAAAATGGGTGCAGCAAATACCTAGGGTCATCTTTGCCACGTCAACCCCTCTGGTCCCCATCACAGTCTTCCTGTGGCAGGTGGAGAACATGCATCTCCTCTCCGTGGCGACAAACCCCAAGTGCTACCCAGTCACTGCCAACAGCTCAGATTTCAGGATCTCCAGGAGGGGGGTGGGTCTCCCTATCAGCTGCGGATGTGAATCCTGTTGGCTCAACAACCTATGACCAGAAGGGAAACGATGCTTCTTCTCCTCTTCACTTGAGAGCAATGAAGGCAGTGGAACATTTTCCATCAGAAAAAGGAAGAAAAGAAGGCAGAGTAACCACTAGTTCACAGCAGAGTTGGCATCTTGCCGTGCAGGCGTTGGGAAGTTTCTCTCTGCAGGGAGTTGGGGAAGTTGCCCAAACAGATTCTGATCTTGGCCTCTGGGAGGGAGTTTCTTTTTCATTTTTCCCAATGACCCCTGGCTCTGCCCCCAGAGCACATCCCTGTCCATCCATTGTCCTCCTGGTTACACGTGAGATGAATCCTGGATCCTCACATCCTCCTTGGGGACCGCCAGCATTCACAGCCCACTTCCTGCCTGAGATTGATTTAAGGCTTGGAGATCATTCAAAGCTTTTCTAATTCAAGATCATAACAGCTTTAGTAATACAATTCTCTCAGTGATACAGAAGGCTTCTGATTTGTTTCCTTTCAGAAAGCACTGCATGTCATAACCATACGATTTTTCCTAGACGTAATTTCAAGGCTGTTTATTTTATTACTTCCTCACCTCTGTGCCTCTATTTTTCAGTTTAATGGTGGCTACCCTGAGGTTATCTGAAAGTGGGTGGAAAGACCACATCCTTAATCTGATTTTTGCCACAGGTCTGAGTCACAATGTGTAACTGAGAAATCTCAGAGTTTCCAACAGACACAGTCTTTTAGAATGACAGAGAGGGAAGAGGGAAGGGCATGACAGGGGTAGGAGGTTAAGAGGTACTAACTACTATGTATGAAATAAACAGGTGGAGTTCTCTGGTGGTCTAGTGGTTAAGAATCTGCCAGGGGACACAGGTTCGATCCTGGGTCCAGGAGGATGCTACTTGCCACAGGGCAGCTAGGCTCATGTGGCACCACTACTGAGCCTGTGCCCCACAACAAGAGAAGCCCCTGCAATCAGGAGCCCGTGCACCGCAACTAGAGAGGCGCCTCCATTCCCTGCAACTAGAGAAGCCCCGTGTGCAGCAGTGAAGTCCCAGCACAGCCAAAATATATACATAAACAAACTTAAAAAAAAATAAGCTACAAGTAAAAAGAAGAGAATAAGCTATGAAGATGTATTGTTCAGCACAGGGAACATCGCCTATGTTTTATAATAGCTATAAATAGAGTATGAGCTATAAAAATTTGAGATCAGTGTGTTGCATGCCTGAAATTAATAAAATATTGTAAAGCAACTATACTTCAATTTTTAAAAAAAAGTTGAAATTAATGACATCTCTTACTTTGAAGTGACTAGAAGCAATTAGCAAATGACTTTTCCAACTCTCTAGGTCTCAAATTTCTGGAATAGCTATATTTAGTTGATTTCTATTTGCTAGTGTATCAGTGACACATCATATTAATAGTTCTTGTAGTTGATTCTTTTATAAAAAACATGCCCAACCATCAATAACAGACAAGTAGACATTACCTGTTCATCTAACAAGGTAACATGTAACCAGGCAATCTCTTTTTTCCATCCTGTTCTAGTTCTTTTAGAATCCTAACCACCTCTGAGTGCAGACCATCCAGTTCTTTCATCATAAGCTCCAGAGGCAGGTCTGCGCTCCAGGGTATTGTAGGCAGTAGCTTTTGCCAGTAATGACCTGGATCTGCTCTACAAGTCCCCTTAACGCTCCACCTGCTAAGCCAGTGCCAAATATATATATTTTTTGTTAAGGGTGAACCCCCATTTCTATCTCAGGCAAGGTGGGCTAAAATGCAGTCACAAAAATCTCAGCATCTTAGAAATAAATGTTATGGTTGCCCATGTTGTAGCCCATTGTGGGTTAGCAGAGGGCGTTCTGTACCATGCAATTATTTAGGACTAAGATTGACCGAGGCTCCACCATCTTGGCTCCTGACAAAGATGACAGATAGTTGCTCTGAGTATCCAAGTCCAGTTGGCATCTGGGGAACTGATAGACAATGTGGGTGACTCTGCAGGACATTTTAGGGTCCAGGTGTGCAAGTGACAATGCCATACCTACTCAGCTTCTACTGGCCGGAGTTTAGTCCTGTCTTTTCTTCTGTCTGCATGCGAGGCTGGGCAAGGTGGTTTAGCTGGGTGCCCAGGAGGAACGTGAATCCTGTCTGGTGAACATGCAGCATCGCCTCTGTGCATGATGTGCGTGTGTTGCTAGAGAGGGCTTGGTGGTTAGGGCCTGCTATGGGTTTGTTGCGGGTAGAGAGTGGGTGGGAGAAGAAAGAGGAAGAGAAGAAAGGCTGCTCATCCTCTAGGGAGTGCTTTGGGCAAACAGACGCATAGGAGACCACGCTGGAAATCAAGTGCCCGGGGGCCACTGTGAACTGGATGCCGACTTCATTTCCAGGCTGCGTGGAAAGCTGAAGCCACCGTGTGTCATTTAAGAGACAAAGGAATAAAATGCTATTAACTGAGAACGTTTTCTTCAACTCCTCTGACTTAATTGGTCAAGCACAGAGGTGGCCTAGTTGGAGTTCGGCACCCCTGTCGGCTCTCAGCTGGTGTCCTGCATGCACTTGTGTGTCTGAAGGTGTGTTCCCGATGTATCCGTGGAGAGAGATGTACTCCACGTCCAGCTGCTCCTCCATCATCTTGTTCTTCGTTGGAGTTTGGAGCCTGTGTTCTGAGCGGTGTGTCTGGTTGTAGGCTGCTCCCTGCCTCTGCTCTGCCTTCTCAGCCCCCCCTCAGGTCTCCCAGAATCTGAGCTCTGGGCACCTTGGGTGGTGAGCAGCCCACCCACCCCACACTCAAGGGTCTGGGAGCCATCCCAGAGGGGCGGCTCTCCGTCTGCAGGCGGACGTTAGGGACCTGCCCTGGGTTCAGCATCTGCTCAAGATGGATGTTTGAGAGAAATTTCTCTTTGCTCTCCCTTGTTCTTCTGCTTGAGAGGCCGCTTTGTCACCTGCCCCCCGACTCTGATCTTGTTTCATGCTTTGCTTTATCCACCAAATTCAAGGCCATGTCCAGCAACAGGATTCTGTGAGAGCCTTTCTTGTGCTCACTTTACCCCTGTATGCTATGCTGCTCTTTTCCCTGTTTTATTTTAAATCTGTACCTCTCAATTATTTGTTTCATCCTTTTGCATTAGAGGTGGATGTTGTTTTGATATGATGTCTTATAGTCTTTGAGGAAAATAGCGGGGGATAAACGTATTAATATTTAATCTTTGTTTTTAACATTTTATTCATTTTTTGGAAGAAAGGGACAAATTTATAGGGCTCAAACTTTTTAAAATGTGGAAGGGTTCTTACACTTAATCCCATCTCTCAACTCCCAAACTCTCCATCTCAGAAGAATCAGAGGTGACTGATTTTCTTGGAAGTGATCTATGCATATCAAAGCAACTTAATTTTTAGAATATTTTTATTGGAGTATAGTTGATTTACAGTGTTGTATTAGCCTCAGGTATACAGCAGAGTTTCTCAGTTATATTAATGCAGGTGCATATGTGCTTTATTGTGGGTAGTTACTTAGTCACATCTGACTCTCTGCCACCCCATGGACTGCAGCCCACCAGGCTCCTCTGTCCTTGCCGTGCCCTCCTTCAGGGGATCTTCCTGACCCAGGGATCGGATCCAGGTCTCCTGCATTGCAGCCGATTCTTTACCATCTGAGTCACTGGGGAAGCTCACGTATGCATATATTCTCTCTTTTTATGATTCTTTCCCCATATAGGCCATTACAGAGGATTGAGTGGAGTTCCTGTGCTGTATAGTAGCTCCTTATTAGTTATGTATTTTATACATAGCAGTGTACATACGTCAATCCCAAACTCCTAATTTCTCCCCACCTGTAGCCATTAGTTTCTTTTCTACATCTGTGACTCTATTTCTGTTTTGTAAATAAGTTCATTTGTACCACCTTTTTAAGATTCCCACATATAAAAAATATCATCTGATATTTGTCTTTGACCTATTTCTCTCAGTATGCCAATCTCTAGGTCCATCTATGTGGCTGCAATTTAATTTTTCCTTTCATTTACTTTCCACAAATGCATGCTAGAGCCTCCATGTTTCATCTGTTTTAATTGTGGCTTAGATTCTCATGATACGATATCACCACTTGTAAAGAAAACACCTGACTGAATTGACTGATGACTCCTTGGCAGCCTTGATAAAACTCTGGTAGCAGGAAAATGCTCTCCATGCACCCTCGGTGTGTGAAGCGAATGTCAGTTACTTTTCAGATCCTGGCTCCTACTGACTGGCTGTTGACAGTGACATGTTTTCTTCCAGTTTTCCATTCTCGGCATTCCCTTGAAAGCATATGAATTTCTGATTTCCGAGTCGCTGAACCATCTGGGCTTGTGGATTTTTAGAAATATTTATTTATTTACCTTATTATTATAATTATTAATTTAACTGCATTGGGTCTTAGTTATGTCTTTCAGGGTCTTTTGTTTTGGTTGAGGGACTGTCTTTCTAGTTGCATTGCGTGGGCTCATCTGCTGTGCAGCCTGTGAGATCTTAGTTCCTTGATCAACGATCAAACCCATGTCCCCTGCGTTGCAAGGCAGATTCTTAACCAGTGAACCACCAGGAAAGTTCCTGGGCTTGCCAATTTTTAAAGAAGATGTTATTAGCAGGCCGGGGGTTCTTAAAGGTTGATGACCCAAGGAAGTGTGTTGGAGCCCTGCTCTAAGCCATGTGTTTTGCCCAGGTTTCTTCTGATGTTTGGAGAAGGTGCTGAGGGCATCACCCATGACTTGAGCCTTCTGCTTTAATTTTGAATGGCATTTTTGTAACTTTGAATTCCATCTAACTTTGCATTCCATCCCTTTCCCCAAGGATCATCGTTACAAAGACATAGCTCCACCTACTCATGCAGGACCCCTGCCTCCTTCAAACTGCCCCCTCCTGTCTGCAGCCCTTTGCTCGCTGTCCCATCCTTCAGGTTTCCTGGCCTCTGGGGAGGTCAATGCCTCCACGATGCCAGCTGCTGGGAAACCTCTCCCGTCCACACACTCCACTGATTCAGATATAGAAACAGCTCTACCCTCACCTTGAAAAACCTAAAGGCGGCTGCCAAGTGGTAGATTTCACTGAAACAATAGGAAAAATAGAGTAGAACTCCTTTCTGTCTCTGCTACAAATCCTCCTCGTCTTGCACTGGCCTTGCAGTCCCGAACTTTGCCCTTCCCTAAGGATGTTTCCAGAGAAGGCAATGGCAACCTAATAGTCTTACCTGGAAAATCCCATGGACGGAGGAGCCTGGTGGGCTGCAGTCCATGGGGTTGCTAAGAGTCGGACACGACTGAGCGACTTCACTTTCACTTTTCACTTTCATGCATTGGAGAAGGAAATGGCAACCCACTCCAGTATTCTTGCCTGGAGAATCCCAGGGACAGAGGAGCCTAGTGGGCTGCCGTTTATGGGGTCACACAGAGTCGGACACGACTGAAGTGACACAGCAGCAGCAGCAGCAGGGATGTTTCCCCATCTTCCAGTTCCAGAAATCTGACTTGACCATTGTTTTCATTAATTCCTTGTAGCTACCAACTTACCGGTAGTACGTGTCCCTTCTGGAAATGAAACCTTTCCGGGTTTGGCCCTCGATGAGATCTCTCATCTTCCTTGCCAGTTTCCCTGGGCCCTAAAGCAGCCCCCTCATTTAACCTGGGGGATTCTATGGGATTCTGTCCCTTGCTTTAAAGCAGTAGCTTCTTTTTCCACTTGGTAGAAACTGTCGTGCTCCCTCGTGGCCCACCTGCTAAATTCCTCATTTCGTACTGGTGGAGTGAGTTCACTTGGCTCATCTTCAGAGCAGGCAGAGCTGCCCTGAGGTAGAAAGAGGGCTTCTGGTGTTCTCAAGGTCAGAGGCTGCCTTGTAGGGATAATCTTAGCTATATCGCTTCACCTGGGCACCCGTCCAGAGTCTAGAATTTAGTTCCCCCTCTTACTCTGAGAAGGCTAGGTGTCCTCTTTCCTTTCACTCACACTTCTTATGCCCACTTCCCCTGCATCCACACTGGTAACCATTTTATTAGGGTTGACATGTCTTTTTATTTGTATTATGTTCTTTGAAATGTATATTGCCTTGTGGGTGTGTATGTTTTATTTACGTATTTGTTTATTTTTTAATTAATTATTACTGGAGTATAGCTGCTCTCAGTGTTGTGTTAGTTTCTTCTGTATGACAAAGTGAGTCAGCTATTCGTGTACATGCATCTCCTCTTCTTTTCGATTTCCTTCCCACCTAGGTCACCACAAAGCGCTGGGGAGAGCCCCCTGCACTGCACAGGAGGTTCTCATTAGTTACCTGTTTCCTAGGCAGCATCAACAGTGTGTAGATGTCAGTCCCAATCTCCCGACTCATCCCCCCGCCCCTTCCCCTCCTGGGTGTCCCTGTGTTTGTTCTCTATGTCTGTGTCTCTATTTCTGCTTTGTCAATAGGCTCATCGGTACCAGCTTTCTAGATTCCACATTTAAGTGATATTGTGTGATATTAAGTGTCTCTCTTTCTGACTGACTTCACTCCATATGACAGGTTCTAGGTCCATCCACATCTCTGCAAATGGCACTATTTCTTTCTTTTTATGGCTGAGTAATATTCCATTGTGTGGTCTTCCCAGGTCGCACAGTGGAAAAGAGCCCAGCTGCCACTACAGGAGATGGCAAGAGATGTGGGTTCAATCCCTGGGTGGGGAAGATCCCCTGGAGGAGGAAATGGCAACCCACTCCGGAATTCTTGCCTGGAAAATCCCACAGACAGAGGAGCCTGGTGGGCAGCAGTCCATGGGGCCGCACAGAGTCGCACGTGGCTGACCAGCTGAGCACAGTACACACGATATTCCGTGGTGCACACACGGTATTCCGTATACACATGGTGTATATGTACCACGTCTTCTTGATCCATTCCTCTGCTGACAGACATTTAGGTTGTTTCTTTGCCTTGGCTCTTGTAAACAGTGCTGCTCGGTGTAGTTTGGCATGACTTTTATTCTAACGTGGTTTTAGATTTATGGGAAAGTTGCAAATATAGTATGCAGTGGTGTTGTGAACCCTGACCCCATCTCCCTTGCTGTTAACGTCTCGAGTTACTATGGTACCTTCGTCACGGCTAAGAGACCAAGACTGATGCGTGATCATTATTTTATAATGTGCATCATCAAGTATGAAGTCCATTCTTTATTCAGATTTCCTTAGTTTTTACCTCATGTGCTTTTCCAGCTCTAGGATCCTGTCCAGGATTCCAGGTTACACCTAGTCATAGAGTGTCCTTAGGCTCTTGTAGATGTGACAGTTTCTCTGGCTTTTTTTTTTTTTTTTTATTATGTGTTTATTTGGCTGTGCCGGGTCTTAGTTGCAATGTGTGGGATCCGGTTCACTGACCAGGACTGAAACCTGGGCCCCTTGCATTGGGGGCAAAGAATCTGAGTCACTGGACCACCAGGGAAGTGCCTGACTTTCATTGTTTGTGGTGACCTTGATAATTTCTAGGGTTCCTGGCCAGACGTTTGGTAGAAGGACTGTCCGTGGATGTTTGTTTGCTGCGCTTCTCATGGTGAGAGGGGTTGCTGGGTTCTTGGTGGGGAGGATCCCAGACGTGAAGTGCTGTTCCCGTCACGTCGTTTCCAGCGTCTGGTTATCAAGTGGCTGCGTCCCTGGTGATGGAGACCTTGAGCTCCTGGCTCTGGATACTGTTCGTATCTTTCTCCACTGCAAATGTACCCTTTCCTCCTCTTCTGGGTTGCAGTCTTTGGAAGGAAGACATTATGCACGGTGCAGGCATATATTCTTAATGGCGTCATGATGTGGGCTTCATTCTTCTCTTGCTGTGATGTTCAGCAGGATGCGTTTAAGCATCATCTCTGTTGCTGCATGTATGTCTAATATCTTCCCCCTTCCTGCTGCTCAATACTCTTTAGTGCGCATCTCTCATATTGTGACTTTTCCATTCCTTCAGCGGTGGACACTTAGATTGCTTCCAGTCCCTCATGCACATAAGTGATGGTGGACAAACATTCTGAACAATGTTTCCTAAAGGACACATTGGGTGTTTTTCTGAGCTGCACATGCAGGCCTAAAGGGCCCTTGTGCCTCAGAAGCCCCGTTATCTCTTACTTTTACTGAGCCTCACTCAGGAAAGAGTTGGCATGCTTTGGGTCCCCCAGCCACATTTCTGACAATAACTGGCTTTGTCTGGCTTTCTCATTTTGTTCTAATCTAGTTGCTTTGTGATATCGTGTCACATGAAATTGCATTTCTCTAATTATTATAAAGCCTGAACAACTGTTTGTATACATTCTAGCCCTTTTAAAAGATACAAAAGTATTAGAATTTTTATTAAATGCTATAAATCAAATCAATAGGCTCAGAGAAAAATAACATCAGTGGATAGTGAAAAATGCACTCAGTACAATTCAGCATCAATTTCATGTTTGGCTATGTTCTTTACTAGTTTTCTGTGCACAAAAGATGTATTTCCTTGATAATTTGAAAGAACTAATAGAAAAAATTCATTCTGAAGGTTTTTCTTTTTTTAAATAATGATTTGGTAACCTTCCATTTCTTGGCTATGAATGATTATTGCTCTATTCAGATTTTGCTGATTTTCTTAAGTCATTTTATTAAATTAATTTTCCTAGAAGATTCTCTATTTTTTAAGACTGATTCTTATAGATGAAATTAAATAGACCTCTACCACAATTAATTATTCTTTTTTCTAGCTGTTATAATAGCTTTATTAAAAAAAAAGCTTTTTATTTTATATTGGAGTGAACAGCAAAGGGATTCAGCCATACATATACATATATCGATTCTCCCCCAGACTCCCCTCCTATTCAGCCAACCACAGAACATTGAGCAGAGTTCCTTGTGCTCTGTAGGACCTTGTTGGTTATCCATTTAAAATGTAGCAGTGTGTACATACCCATCCCAAGCTTCCTAACTATTCCTACCTCCAATCTCCTCCCCCACCCCAAACAAGTTTGTTCTCTAAGTCTTTGAGAAACTGTTCTACTGAAGTCAGGCAGAGAAAGAGAAATAGCATATGACATCCCTTATATGCAGAATCTAAAAAGATATTTAGACATTTTTTGATAGAAATGAATTAAAAAAAATAGAAACAGATTCACAAACTTTCTAATTAGCTCTTTTGCTTTCCTTTTCTTGTTGCTGATTGCTTTTCCTATTGTCAATTTTTCTATCGGTATTCTTGTGTTTTTCTTTTTGATTTCCTCATATATTCCTCCTTGGGTTTGGACATTGGAAATACCTTATCCCATTCAGTCATCTGCCTGCCAATGCAGGAGACACTGGGGACACAGGTTCTATTCTTGGGTCAGGAAGATCCCCCGGAGAAGGACATGGCAACCCACTCCAGCATTCTTGCTGGAAAGTCCCTTGGACAGAGGAGTCTGGCAGTCTGCAGTCTCTGGGGTTGCAAAGAATTGGGCATAACGTAGCTCTCATGCACATAACACATATTCAGTCATCTTCTTATTATGTCTGCTCTTGATGACCTTTGTTAATTTTATTTGTTGAACTTGTTCATTTTTACATGATACATTTAATAAACTTTTTCCTCTGTGTTTTCCTTAAGAAATTCTTCATTGATTGGTCACAAACGCATTAAGTATCCCAGCTCCTATTAATTTGACACTTCTGTTTTCACATTCATGCCTTTAACTCTATTTGGAGTCTACCTTTGTATAGTGTATAAGGTGTGAATCAACTTTGGTTTTCCTCCATACAGTGAACCACTCTTCCTACCACCATCTACGGTCCATTCATTCACCATGGTGTGGTTCAGTTCAGTTCAGTTGCTCATTTGTGTCCAATCTTTGCGACCCCATGGACTGCAGCACGCCAGGCTTCCTTGTCCATCACCAACTCCTGGAGCTTGCTCAAACTCGTGTTCACTGAGTCAGTGATGCCATCCAACCATCTCATCCTCTGTCATCCCTTTCTCCTTCTGCCTTCAATTTTTCCCAGCATCAGGGTCTTTTCCATTGAGTCAGTTCTTTGCATCAGGTGGCCAAAGTATTGGAGTTTCAGCTTCAGCATCCGTCCTTCCAATGAATATTCAGGACTGACTTCCTTCAGGATGGACTGGTTGGATCTCCTTGCAGTCCAGGGGACTCTCAAGAGTCTTCTCCAACACCGCAGTTCAAAAGCATCAATTCTTCAGCACTCAGCTTTCTTTATGGTCTTTATAATGTGGTTGGTGTCACCTTTATCATCTGTTCATTTTCCAGTCGTCCTTGTCTCCAAACCAGACCTTTCTATTCTGCCCCATGGTTCTGTCTATCCAGGCCAGTCAGTACAGGATTTAATTACTGTGAGTTGGTGATGTCTTAATATCTGAGAGAGACCAGTCATACTTCTTTCCTCTTTCACTGCAGAGCTGTCTTGGATAGTTATGCATTGTCCTGTTGTGCTGTTCATATTCATGCTTGACTAAGTGTACACACTCAGTTGAAATTTTGACTGGAATTCCATCACATTGAAGAGTGAATTTCAACAGAATGTGTACCTTTATAGTATCAAGTCATCTTAAAGCAGGGGTATCTATCCATTTATTCAATTTACATTACAGTTTCAGTGAAATGTAACTCAACACATTATTGACCAGGGGATTTTTTTGCAGAAACTAATACCTGTGGCATTAATATGTCTCTGGTCAGTAATAGGTTTCCCTGGTGGCTCAGACGGTAAAGCGTCTGCCTGCAACGCAGGAGACCCAGGTTCAATTCCTGGGTCGGGAAGATCCTCTGGAGAAGGAAATGGCAATCCACTCCAGTACTCTTGCCTGGAAAATCCCATGGACGGAGGAGCCTGATAGGCTACAGTCCATGGGGTCGCAAAGAGTCGGACATGACTGAGCGACTTCATTTTCTTTCACTGGTCAGTAATGGGTTAATAAACACAGAACCTTTGAGCCTATATGCAACTGCTGGGTAATTTACTTCTCCATGATTATTTATTCCCTTCTATTCTTCTGTCAAGTTTTAATCACTCCTCTTCAACTAAATTGGAATTGTGATGAGGACTAAGGGTTATGCTTTTAATTTCTTCTCCCGCCTCTCACTGTATTTGAACCTAGAGGGTCATAATGAATGGCAGTTGTTATTTTTTTAAAGTTAATTGATATGCAGGATAAATACCCTAGAGAAGATAAATTTTTCCTGGCCTCCTCGTTTACAGTTTTGGTCTTTGATTTTCCCTCTTTACTGATTTTCTTGCCCATTCCATGCTTTTCTTTTGTTGGCTCCCCTGGGTGAGAATGTCTAATGTGGGTTTGTAACTGTAGCTCGTACCTCTCCCGCTTATCGAGTGAGGCTGAGCACTTTTTTTTTGCAGAGTGGTGCATTCCCTCTTGGGTTGAGCGGTGTCACTTAAGACTCAGCTGTGTCAATAAGTGACGGTGAGTCTTCGGCTTTATACAACTGCATTGCCAGCCATTAGAAAGGTGTTAACATTTATTGCCAAGCTGTCTCTTAAATATCCTGTAATAAAAAGCCAGTGTATGCAGTCTTTTTTCCCCCTCTAATTTCATCCTCAAGCTGCATTTTCATTACACATCTTCTTTTCAAAGTGCTGTAACATTTGTTATGGAAACCTTTATTGTTTCAGATGCTCCCGTGGTAGTCTTCTTTGATCTAGAGAACAAAAAAGTTTTAGTGAAAGAAAGTCATAGTAGATGCTTCTTTCTTTGGCTCATGGAGTGTTGGACCCCAGCCCTATTAGCTGTTTGGCTCTGTTTGCTCTTTAATTTCTTCATGATGATCCAGAAACGTGGTTGGACCTGCACCTCATCTGCTGCAGCTGCTGCTGCTGCTAAGTCGCTTCAGTCGTGTCCCACTCTGTGCGACCCCATAGATGGCAGCCCACCAGGCTCCTCCGTCCCTGGGATTCTCCAGGCAAGAACACTGGAGTGGGTTGCCATTTCCTTCTCCATTGCATGAAAGTGAAAAGTGAAAGTGAAGTCGCTCAGTTGTGTCCGACTCTTAGCAACCCCATGGACTGCAGCCTACCAGGCTCCTCCATCCGTGGGATTTTCCAGGCAAGAGTACTGGAGTGGGGTGCCATTGCCTTCTCTGCACCTCATCTAAACCCACATAATAAAGATGTATGATAATGAGGTTGTCCAAGTTGAAAAGCTGTTTGAACCTATGTCACCGTGCAAAGAATTCATCATGTTATTTGCTTTAGGGACTGTTTGTAATGAGAAGGCAAGACCCTGTTTGGAAGAAATAATTCAAAACTGGATAAGCTGAGGGTACTAAAAAGTGTGGTAGCCCTTGGCCCTGGGAGTTGGAGAACTCAGATGTCTTTGGAACGGCGTGGCATGTCAGAGATGACACACGGGGGCGTGGTGTTTAGGGACTAATCAATCTGCTGATTCTGTTGAGGTGGAAACAGAAGTTGATCTGATGTCACTGGGCTTCTGTGACATTTACAATTTCCCTTGAAATTTTTTCTGAGTGAAGGAATACCAAGTGTATGTTTACTACATTAGCACCTTAGAAACCAAAATGTGTTTGCTTAGGAAAGCAGTCTTGCAGCTGAAATATTAATGTGGCAGAGATAACACATTCTCTGTTTAATAAAAATGCAACTTCACGCTGGGTGGTAAAGACCAGGGCTATCCCTTCAGTCTTGGGAAGACGTGAAACTCCAAGTGCATAAATGGCTTCATGCCCACTCAGCACGCCCGGACTTCTGGGGGTTGTCTCCAGAATTCAAGAGGTCTTATTCTGCCCTCTGAAAATGTTCATCTGGGAAACTGCGAACCTCTTCAGCTTGCTTTTAATGCTGTTTAAGACACACTGGTCCATGGTCTTATATTTGGATCAGCCAAGTAGTATAGGATTCTAAGAGGTGGTTGACTCACTGCAATTTCTGAACATCTTCTTCTAAGTCAGGAGCCTGGTGATGAACACCTCTGATGTTTGTCTGCATTTATTCTCCCAACATATTTTTTGAACATTTCTGCTGTGTAAATGCAGCATAATCGTTTCCATTTTCCTCCTCTACGGGGAACCCTAGATGAAAAAGACAAAGCTCTGAGACTCATTTGGATAAAGTAGAAATGACAGCCATACAAATGAGAAGGTGAGGGAGTGTTAGGCAAGCGTAGGGATGTGTTATTTATCAGTGATTTAGGGTGACTTGGTTAGAAAGAAAATTCAGTTGGACTTCGTCTCTAATGAAATGTGGAAACTAAACTACCTGTGTCTTTTCTCTGGACTAGATTTGTACATTTTATATATTTAAAAATTAAAAGGGAGAAATACAGTTGTTTACTAGAGCAAAGACCTCATTATGGCAGCATGTTTCTGAAAATTAAGGTTACTCAAGGTCACACTTCAAGAAGCCTTGCTTCTCTGATCTTGGACACTTGTTCTGTGTATGACTGTGAGGAAGTGCTTATTCCTGTCTTTAGGAAAGAAAGTCAATTCAAATGCCCTGACTTAAAAAAGAAAAAAAAAGAAAACCAGAAACGAAGCCTCATGATGCCCTGTGTCTGCCTCTGTGGAGGTGGAGGTTGGCAGCTCTGAGATTCCAGGGAGTGTTGACACTGTTGACTGAACTGTCTGGATGCGAGGCATTTCGGGCTTCTCACACGTGGTACAATGATCTTGTGACCCTGCAAACATTTTTACTCTTCAAAATTTTTAATAATCATTTTAACGCATTTGTTTTGCCAGGTTTAAAGAGGAATCATGTTCCTTTTCTGTGGTTACACAAGATTTTTTTAATGGATTAAGATGTTAGATTATTAAATTACTGTTTCTCAGATAGGAATCATCAGATCCTTAAGAATACTATTCTTGTGGACACTTGAGAATTTCTTCTTTTACCTTGATTTGAGACACATTGCATCTTACAGCCCACAATTCAATTACTCCTTTGGGGGCTTAATACTTTTAAATTGCTTTTGTGTCCGTGGTCTCCAGATTTGGTGAAATGATGGTTTAGATGACTGGATGATCATTAGGCTGATGGATCTAACCATTGACTTTATCTGTTTTCTAAGTAGGTTGGTGCTGTTTTAAAATTTTTCTTTTATACTTTTATGTTTTTGACTAGCTGACTTTCTTTTATATGTTGAAATTGAAAACCACTTAAGAGAGCCTTCAGAGATCTCAAGAGAAAGCTCCAAAGGTGAAAGGAGTAGATCTATGAATTTGGAACAAAGAAAAAAAAAAAAAACAGTTTGTTTCCATTCTTGTCTGACTCTGTTCCTCTTTTTCCATTAGATATCAGAGATACAATATCTGTCTCTGTTGTCTGAGAGAGAAAAACAGAATTTTTGATGATCTGTTTTCTTTCTATCTATTAATATCTATCTATCTATCAATCAACAGAAACAGTCAAAGAAAGGGATGTGTGTGTGTGTTCAGTTGTGCCCGACTCTTTTCGACCCCATGGGCTGCAACCCACCAGGCTCCTCAGTCCATGGGATTTCCCAGGCAAGAATACTGGAGTGGATTGTCATTTTCTTCTCCAGGGGATCTTCCTGACCCAGGGATCAAACCTATGTCTTAGGTGTCTCCTACATTGGCAGGTAGATTCTTTACCACTGGGCCACCTGGGAAGCCACAGGAAGGGATAAGCTAGACTAGATGCTAATAAAGGTAATTTGATCCAATTGAGGAGAATTTGGTCTGAAAAAAAAAAATCCCTTGAAATGGTAGAAAGAGTTTAGAAATCTGGAGTGCAGAAGGAGGTGGGGATGGAGGTGATCTGTGCACCAAAGTGCCTCTAATTTTAGCTGCTATTTTATTCACTGATAAAACACTGGGCTGGCCCAGGATCAAACCCTGTGAAGTAGAGTTGAGAAGCAGCAAGGCAGTAAAGAGAAGGGGAAATACATCTCAGCCAAGTGCTGCTTTGGGAAAGTGAGTATGAATTATCTGCTTTGTCAACAAAGTTTTCTTGTCAGAGCCAACAGAAGTTGGGAGGGATCCGAACCATGAGGAACATCGGTGGAGAACCTCATGGCTCTAAAATGGTCTGAATGTGTGCCATGTATGGAAACTCAAGGCAGCTCTTCCAGGTGGAATCAGTCAGGGAGTAGAGACGTTGATCAGTTTCTAAGTGTTCTGCTTTTCAGCAGCATCTTTCTTTTCAGATGGTTTACAACAGGGTTTGAGAAATAAGATGCCCTGCCCTCTGTGGGTTCTCGTGCATTAACAGCCGGCGACCAGGACCTTGGCACCATGTCCTGAAGATTGGCACGACCACATCCTGCTGTGGGGCTGGGTGAATAGTTGCCAGTGGAGGAGGAGGAGAACCAAATAGAAAATTCTCCCTGAGACGCCTGTGGGACATGAGGCTACATATCGGGTCTCGGAGTGGAGCTGCCCTGGTGCATATTTGGATTTAAAGTTTTCTGAAGGGCTTCCCTGGTGGCTCAGCTGGTAAAGAATCCACCTGCAGTGCAGGAGACCTGGGTTTGATCCCTGCATTGGGAAGATCCCTTGGAGAAGGGGAAGGCTACTCACTCCAGTATTCTGGCCTGAAGAATTCCACGGACTGTATAATACAGTCCATGGGGTTGCAAAATACAGTCCATGGGGTTGCAAAGAGTCAGACACGACTGAGTGACTTAAAAAATTTTTTTTCTGAAGATGTGCGCAGGTTCAGAGGAGGTGAGGAGACGAGCCAGGGTCATACCTCCTGCAGACGTCCCCTCTCCAGGTGCTAGCTGAGCCCTTCTGTCTCCCTGCTCTGAAGCTGAGGGTGACAGTCAAGACCTGGGGGAGGGAGAAAGCCTGGGACACCTGACACCCTCCCCTAGGAGCTCACCCAAGGGACCTGCCGGTCCCCAGCACTCCCCAACCTGTTTCCCACCTGGCTCACCCCTTGGAGGGCTTCGACCTGGAGTCACTGCATGCCCATCACACCCTTAGGATACTGCAGGTGAAAAGTGTGGACTGGCCGACCACCCCCTGCCTGACGTGCCCTGCTCCCCAAGCTCCTCTTGATGGCAGTGCTTCCATTCACCTAGGACCTGCCACTGCCCCGGCCTCCACGTGGGTCATCTCATGGTGTTCTGTGAAGGACTCTCAAGTGGCAGATGTCACGATTTTAGCCTTGTCCTCTGAGGAGAGTCCCCTTGGACTTCCCTGGTGACTCAGATGGTAAAGCATCTGCCTGCAGTGCGGGAGACACGGGTTCGATCCCTGGGCCAGGAAGATCCCCTGGAGAGGGAAATGGCAATCCCACCCTGGTACTCTTGCCTGGAAAATTCCATGGACAGAGGAGCCTGGTGGGCTACAGTCCATGGGGTCGCAAAGAGTCAGACATGACTGAGCAACTTCACTTCTTTCTGAGGATGCTGTTGTTTAGAATAAGTTGTGTAGTTTGCCCGGGTGCAGGACTCGGAATCTGTTATGTGGGGAATTCCCCAGGTGCCACCTACTTTGATCCTAGCATGCTCCCTCCTTCCTCTGAGAAAGGACAGCTGACAATGCCGTTGAATTCAGCTGTTTTCTTCAATGTAGCAAGCATTGTGCTGTGCTTTTAAAATGTGCCAGGCACTGAGCATTAGAATGTATGTGCTCGGTTGTGTCTGACTCTTTGCGACCCCATGAACTGTAGCCCACCAGGCTCCTCTATCCTGGAATTTTCCAGGCAAGAATACTGGGGTGAAATGCCATTTCTGTCTCCAGGGGATCTTCCTGACCCAGGGATCAAACCCACGTTTCTTGTATCTTCTGCATTGCAGGCAGATATCCCATTCTGTTGGTTTCCTCTATTTCTTTGCATTGATCGCTGAGGAAGACTTTCTTATCTCTTCTTGCTATTCTTTGGTACTCTGCATTCAGATGCTTATATCTTTCCTTTTCTCCTTTGCTTTTCACTTCTCTTCTTTTCACAGCTATTTGTAAGGCCTCCTCAGACAGCCGTTTTGCTTTTTTGCATTTCTTTTTCATGGGGATGGTCTTGATCTCTGTCTCCTGTACAATGTCACAAACCTCCATCCATAGTTCATCAGGCACTCTATCTATCAGGTCTAGTCCCTTAAATCTATTTCTCACTTCCACTGTATAATCATAAGGGATTTGATTTAGGTCATACCTGAATGGTCTAGAGGTTTTCCCTACTTTCTTCAATTTAAGTCTGAATTTGGCAATAAGGAGTTCATGATCTGAGCCACAGTCAGCTCCTGATCTTGTTTTTGTTGACTGTAGAGAGCTTCTCCATCTTTGGCTGCAAAGAATATAATCAATCTGATTTCAGTGTTGACCATCTGGTGATGTCCATGTGTAGAGTCTTCTCCTGTGTTGTTGGAAGAGGGTGTTTGCTATGACCAGTGCATTTTCTTGGCAAAACTCTATTAGTCTTTGCCCTGCTTCATTCCACATTCCAAGGACAAATTTGCCTGTTACTCCAGGTGTTTCTTGACTTCCTACTTTTGCATTCCAGTCCCCTATAATGAAAAGGACATCTTTTTTGGGTGTTAGTTCTAAAAGGTCTTGTAGGTCTTCATAGAACCATTCAACTTCAGCTTCTTCAGCGTTACTGGTTGGGGCATAGACTTGGATTACTGTGATACTGAATGGTTTGCCTTGGAAATGAACAGAGATGTCTTCAAGAAAATTAGAGACACCAAGGGAATATTTCATGCAAAGATAGGCTTGGTAAAGGACAGAAATGGTATGGACCTAACAGAAGCAGAAGATATTAAGAAGAGGTGGCAAGAATACACAGAAGAAGTATACAAAAAAGATCTTCATGACCAAGATAATCACGATGGTGTGATTACTCACCTAGAGCCAGACCTCCTGGAATGTGAAATCAAATGAGCCTTAGAAAGCATCACTACAAACAAAGCTAGTGGAGGTGATGGAATTCCAGTAGAGCTATTTCAAATCCTGAAAGATGATGCTGTGAAAGTGCTGCACTCAATATGCCAGCAAATTTGGAAAACTCAGCAGTGGCCACAGGACTGGAAAAGGTCTGTTTTCATTCCAATTCCAAAGAAAGGCAATGACAAAGAATGCTCAAACTACTACACAATTGTACTCATCTCACACACTAGTAAAGTAATGCTCAAAATTCTCCAAGCCAGGCTTCAGCAATACATGAACTGTAAACTTCCTGATATTCAAGCTGGTTTTAGAAAAGGCAGAGGAACCAGAGATCAAGTTGCCAACATCTGCTGGATCATGGAAAAAGCAAGAGAGTTCCAGAAAAACATCTATTTATGCTTTATTGACTATGCCAAAGCCTTTGACTGTGTGGATCACAATAAACTGTGGAAAACTCTGAAAGAGATGGGAATACCAGACCACTTGACCTGCCTCTTGAGAAACCTATATGCAGGTCAGGAAGAAACAGTTAAAACTGGACATGAAACAACAGACTGGTTCCAAATAGGAAAAGGAATATGTCAAGGCTGTATATTGTCACCCTACTTATTTAAATTCTATGCAGAGTACATCATAAGAGACGCTGGGCTGGAAGAAGCACAAGCTGGCATCAAGATTGCCGGGAGAAGTATCAATAACCTCAGATATGCAGATGACACCACCCTTATAGCAGAAAGTGAAGAGGAACTAAAAAGCCTCTTGAAGAAAGTGAAAGAGGAGAGTGAAAAAGTGGGCTTAAAGCTCAACATTCAGAAAATGAAGATAATGGCATCTGGTCCCATCACTTCATGGGAAATAGATGGGGAAACAGTGGAAACAGTGTCAGACTTTATTTTTGGGGGCTCCAAAATCACTGAGGATGGTGGCTGCAGCCATGAAATTAAAAGACGCTTACTCCTTGGAAGGAAAGTTATGACCAACCTAGATAGCATATTCAAAAGCAGAGACATTACTTTGCCAACAAAGGTCCGTCTAGTCTAGGCTATGGTTTTTCCAGTGGTCATATATGGATGTGAGAGTTGGACTGTGAAGAAAGCTGAGCACCGAAGAATTGATGCTTTTGAACTGTGGTGTTGGAGAAGACTCTTGAGAGTCCCTTGGACTGCAAGGAGATCCAACCAGTCCATTCTGAAGGAGATCAGCTCTGGGATTTCTTTGGAAGGAATGATGCTGAAGCTGCAACTCCAGTACTTTGGCCACCTCTTGTGAAGAGTTGACTCATTGGAAAAGACTCTGATGCTGGGAGGGATTGGAGGCAGGATGAGAAGGGGACGACAGAGGATGAGATGGCATCACTGATCGATGAACATGAGTCTGAATGAACCCTGGGAGATGGTGATGGACAGGGAAGCCTCGCGTGCTGCGATTCATGGGGTCACAAAGAGTCGGACACGACTGAGCGACTGAAGTGACTGAACTGAAGGCCCCCTGGGAAGCCCTGCGGCCCAAGGTCAGAGGCTGAACGGTGACTGCCTGGGGCTCCTAGAGCACAGGGATGGCTGGGTGAGTGGCCGCTCTTCATTTCAAATTGCCCCAGGGGTTAGGTCAGACCCACCCTGACCCCTGGACAGGGGCTGGGCTGTGTTGTGGTGGGTGACGTGGGTAGGGCGTGGTAGATCACTGGGTGGGACTCACTGAGGGGAGGTGACCGAGCTCTGAAGTTTTCAGCAGTTAGACTTGGGGAAAAGGCAGCTCCAGGCTGAGGGCACAAAGCTGCAGAGTCAGAGTAAAGATGAAAGGTGTGCAGCCTGGCTTTGCTGGAATGCAGAGCACGTGCAGTGAGCCCCAAAGTGGAGATCAGGGGGTCGGCCGACCCCCGAGGTGAGGGCATTCTGTGGGGCTGGAAGGCTGGAGCTGGTGTGACTCCTGGCTGGGGTTGGTCTGTTTTTCAAGGAGAGTGAGTGGGTCTTTGGCCTAGAACTTCATGCAGCTTTATTGTTATTGTTGTTCAGTTGCTTAGTCATGTCCGACTTTTTGCGACCCCATGGGCTGCAGCAAGCCAGGCTTCCCTATCCTTCACTATCTCCCGGAGTTTGTTCAAACTCATGTCCATTGAGTTGATGGTGTCATCCAACCATCTCATCTTCTGTTGTCCCCTTTTCCTCCTGCCTTCTATCTTTCCCAGCATCAGGGTCTTTTCCAAAGAGTGGGCTCTTCACATCAGGTGGACAAAGTATTGAAACTTCAACTTCAGCATCAGTCCTTCCAATGAATATTCAGGACTGATTTCCTTTAGGATGGACTGGTTGGATCTCCTTGCAGTCCAAGGGACTCTCAAGAGTCTTCTCCAACTCCACAGTTCAAAAGCATCAATTCTTCAGCACTCAGCTTTCTTTATGGTCCAACTCTCACATCCATACATGATTACTGGAAAACCATAGGTTTGACTATACAGAACTTGGTTGGCAAAGTGATGTCTCAGCTTTTTAATATGCTGTCTAGGTTGGTCATAGCTCTTCTTTAAAGGAGCAAGTGTCTTTTAATTTCTTGGCTGCAGTCCCTGTCCTCAGTGATTTTGGAGCCCAAGAAAATAATGTCTGTCTTTGTTTCCATTGTTTCCCCATCTATTTGCCATGAAATGATGGAATTAGATTCCTTGATCTTAGTTTTCTGAATGTTGAATTTTAAGCCAGCTTTTTCATTCTCCTCTTTCACCTTCATGAAGAGGCTCTTTAGTTCCTCTTTATTTTCTGCCATAAGGGTGATGTCATCTGCATATCTAAGGTTAGCTTTCCAACACCAGACTGGATTCAAGGAAGAAGCAAAAGGCAGTAATGTGAAAGCTGCTTCAGGAGTCCAAATCCAGGCACCTTCACCTCCCATCTGGGCAGCAACTGTGTGGGGAGGGAAGGAGACACCATTCTCATTAGTGCCGTGGAGGCAGAAGTACAGGTCTGCAGTTTTCAAAGTTTTCTTTGTCTTCTTTTTTCTTTTTCTAAATACCACCAAGACAGTGACAAAGGGCCAGGTGAAATTCCAGGGTGGTGGTGAGCAGACAGCGTTGTGAATTGCTCTGTGAATTGCTGATTTAAGCACTTGCTCTTTACCTTCGCCTGAGCTAAATGGCACACAAAGACGCATCCTGAGATGGAATATTAATGTTCTCCTTCTCATTTCAGCAGTGATCTGAGTAAATCATGTAGGGACCACGCCCCTAAAGGGAAAGGGTAGGGGAGGGTGGAGGCTGCCGTAACGTTTGGGCAAAACAGGGCGGTGTTGATGTCTCCTCTCCCTCTGTGTGTTTCGGAGCTTCGGCAGGTGCACGCTCCACAGGAGGTGTGCTCTGGCTGCCTCGACCTTCCTTTCAAGGCAGGTCACGTATGGTGTAGAAACTTACCCTTCTTTATAGACTCACCCATCTCTGCCAGCCGGAGTGAGGTTGTTCTGGGGAGAGAGATTGCGGCATAAACCTCTCCATCGCCTCACATGGAGTTGCTATTTGAGACTCAAAGTGAAAGGAACGTGTGGGACTTTCCTGTTGGTCCAGTGAGTAGGACTCCGTGCTCCCAAGGAGGGGGGCCCAGATTCGACCCCCGGTCAAGGAATCAGATCCCACATGCCACAACTAAGACCCAGGGCAGCCAAATAAATAATGGACATTTTTTTTTTTAAAGGAAATGTAGAAAACTCAAAAGTTATAGCCACATTTTTAAGTACTTCTTTTGCTTCTCAAGTCTATTTTGTAATAGGGATGGATGAGACCCTGTGTAAGCAGTGTCTTGTATCAACTCTAAGATACTGGTGATGGTGGTTTGGCATACAAAGCATCACTCTGGATGCTCAGGAATGCCATCAGTTTGTGATGTGCAGAACAGAGAATGTTCGTTATGAAGTATGGGGCAATTCTTATATGCAACATTAATGCAATGGATTGTATCTCCCATAAATGTGGGGAGAAAGTTTGTCTCCGGAGCCCAAGAGCCTCAGCACTTTAAATCAATACTGCTCTCCATTGAAGATTTTCCCAGTTGATGGGACAGCTTCCCAATCAATGTATCAGTGCAGCCAGTGAAAGTAAAAAAGGAGCCTCCCCCTAGGGAGGAAGCAGGTGTGACCCTAAATTCTGCCTTCGGCTTAGGGAAAGCCGAGCTCTGCATTGCATCTCTGTAATTGTTAATTCTAAAGTTAGCTAAGTTGGTGAGAAATTACACTAAAGAGCAGTCTGGCAGTCTGCTGATTGTGGTGTGTCAGAAGGGGACCTCGCACCTTTCAAAGGCCTGATGGGTTGACGCAGTGGGCTCTCTGTGTTTTTAGGATTCTTGTGCAGAAGTGCCTCTTCACACGAGGGCAGTGCAGGGACAGTCACACCACTGGTGGTGGCTGCCCAAGAGGTCTGTCCCCGGGTCAGGTGCTGTGATGGGAACATCTCCATAAACATGGCCCAGGTTGGGACTTGCAAGGCGAAAAGGCTGGATCCAGAGTAGATATACGACTGGGGGGGGGGGCGGTGCTGAGGGTGACCGCTATGGCAAGACTATGAGCTACAATTGCTCAGGAGTCCTTAATGAGCAGATGCAGAAAAAAAAGCTCGGAGGACTCCTTGTGGCTTTGTCTGGGTTTCTAAGCCAAAACCAAGTGCTTCTGCATCAGACACTTTCCCTTTTCGGATCTTCCAGTGCCCCGGCTCCTCCTCTGCTGTCAGGCAGGTGAGGGTCCATTAGCTGCTGTCCCTCAACCTCCCTCCTGTCTCATCGACAGGTTCTTGTTTTCCCTTTAACATAACCATTGTCAGGCTATCTCCCAACATGTCTGTGATGACAGCTGTCCATCTGGGAACTTGGCTGAGACAGACCCCCAAGAAGAGAGAGAACAGGGGATATGAGCGTGGTACCGGGATGAGGACACCTGTGTCCTTAGGAAAGGGAAGGATCTGGGGACACGACGTTTCTGTTTTGAGCCACCGTTTGGCATCCTGATGCCAACAGCACACACTCAATGTGTGCGTGCTCAGGTCCTCAGTTGAGTCAGACTCTTTGCGACCCCGTAGACTATAGCCTGCCCAGCTCCTCTGTACATGGAATTTTCCAGACAGGTTGCCATTTGCTCCTCCAGGGGATCTTCCCAACCCAGGGATCGAATCCACATCTCCTGCACTGGCAGGTGAATTCTTCACCACTGAGCCACCCGGGAAGCCTACACACTCAATAATGAGGCAATGAAAGCCCTTAAGAAGAAGCCTGATGTAGAAGCCAGACTGGTGAGCCCTAGCAGGCTGTGCATGGGCTGGTGAAATGCCACACACAGTGTATATTTCTACTCGTGGTGCCCCAGGTTTGAGTAAATATCCACACTGCAGACAGGTCCTCCTCTCTAGCATGTTGAGTGAAAACATTCCTGCATCCTGAGTCCAGGCAGATCCCAATGCCTCTCTTCAGCTCCTGGTATAGAGAAGCTATTTCCCTTCTAGGCTCTTGAGGGCAGTTTCTTCCTTAATGTTTCCTGACCTCCCGATCAAGCTGCCGAGTTTCATTAGCTGAGTACTGTGTTCATGTTAGGGACTTCTAGGAAGGGATCACTGGGTTTTATTTAATGATATTTATGTTTCAGTTCAAAAAACGCTGTTAAAGGTAAAATAAAAATAGCCCTTTGACCTCTCCTGGATCAGCCCACAGATAACTAATTCAAAGGGATTTCTTTTTGGTGAAATGGGCCATTCAGTTCAACCGAATGAGAATACAGGAAAATGGGGAGAAATAAACATGCTTTGTTTTCCATGGATGGAAGGCCTTCAGGAATGTACAGATCTGGGCAGAAAACACACAAGTGCATGCTTCTGTCAAGATTGCAAAAGGAGGGACCAGTCTGTCACATTTTCCATAAAGGAGGTGACAAGAGGCATCCAGAGGGATCATAATGACAGGGATCACATCTCAGGGGACCCTTCAACCTTGAGAAGTCTCAGGGTGAACAAAAATGACCCAGATAAAAATAGAGTGGTCCCTGTCCTCATGGACCTGCTGGTTTGAAAACACTGGGGATACTGCTTGTCACCAGGTATTCATTTTACTTGGAAATGTTTGCAAGTGTTGGACTTCTTGGCATGACTTGGAGATGAGATTAAACGTCACCAAAGCTTCAGAAACTCCCCCCAAATGGAAAATTTGTGATGCTTGAAAGGAAGCAGCAAATTTCGCGAAAGGATTTCCAGGCTGCTGTGAAGTCATGCTATTAGGAAAGGAAGGTCAGCCTTAGGCAGATTGGAAAGTCGGTGGAGCGTGTCTCTGGGACTTGTCTGAGCCCCTTCAGGGCCCCTTCTGCAGACATTAAGGCTGCCTTTCGCCCCAGGCGCACACAGCCTGTGCAGGCTTTTTCTCCTTGAGCTCACCTGTCCTTTAGTCTGTGTATTGACCATGAAAGTCAAGGTGCATTTTTTTTTCTCTTAAAATTAATTGAGTCATTTTTTAGAGAAGTTTTAGGTTACCAAAAAAAAAAAAACAAAACTGAGCAGAAAGTACAGAGTTGCTGTATATTCACCTCTATTTCTCGTGCTCCTCGCATCCTGCACTGGTGGGGTGCGTTTGTTATAATCCATGAACCCATCAGTTCAGTTCAGTCACTCATTCGTGTTCAACTCTTGGTGACCCCATGGACTGCAGCACACCAGGACTCCCTGTCCATCACAAACTCCTGGAGCTTGCTCAAACTCCTGTCCATCAAGTCAGTGATGCCATCCAACCAACTCATCCTCTGTTGTCCCCTTCTCCTCCTGCTTTCAATCTTTCCCAGCATCAGGGTCTTTTCCAATGAGTCAGTTCTTCGCATCAAGTGGCCAAGGTATTGGAGCTTCAGCTTCAGCATTATTTCTTCCAATGAACACTCAGGACTGATTTCCTTTAGGATGGACTGGTTGGATCTCCTTGCAGTCCAAGGGACTCTCAAGAGTCTTCTCCAACACCACAGTTCAAAAGCATCAATTCTTTGGTGCTCAGCTTTCCTTATAGTCCAATTCTCACATCCATAGATGACTACTGGAAAAACCATAGCTTTGACTAGATGGACCTTTGTCAGCAAAATAATGTCTCTGCTTTTTAATATGCTGTCTAGGTTGGTCATGGCTTTTCTTCCAAGGAGCAAGCGTCTTTTAACTTCATGGGTACAGCCACCACCTGCAGTGATTTTGGAGCCTGAGAAAATAAAGTCTGTCAGTGTTTCCATTGTTTCCCCATCTATTTGCCATGAAGTGATGGGACTGGATGCCATGATCTTCGTTTTTTGAATGTTGAGTTTTAAGCCAGCTTTTTCACTCTTATCTCACTTTCATCAAGAGGCTTTTAGTTCCTCTTGGTTTTCTGCCCTAAGGGTGGTGTCATCTGCATATCTGAGGTTACTGATATTTCTCCTGGCAATCTTGATTCCAGCTTGTACTTCATCCAGCCCAGCATTTTGCATGATGTACTCTACATAGAAGTTAATAAGCAGGGTGACAATAGACAGCCTTGAGGCACTCCTTTTCCTATTTGGAACCAGTCCGTTGTTCATGTTATGCCTCAGGGTCCATCTAAACTTGTTCTGCCCCTGAACCTAGTCATAGCTGGAACCTTCTTCACAATTTCAGAGGACGTGAACTCACTGCTTTTCTTGGCTAAACAGCGAAGCAATGCCCCTCGCCATGGAGACATTGTTACCCAGCCTTGCAGTGACCCTCTTAGCTAGGGCAACAATGCTCACAGACTACAGTCTCCAAAATTGTGTGAAAATGCATTGATATTGTGTAAGCCTTCCTGCCTGTGACACTGATTATGGCATCCCTATCAAGCTGACCCAGTAAGTGCATATTTGACTTTTTAAGAAACTCCCAAACCATGTTCCAAAGTCATTGTACCATCTGGCATTCCCTCCAGCAGTGGATAGAAGCTCTAGTTGCTCCAAAACCCTGTCGACACTTAGTATGCTCAGTCGTTGTTTTAGCATTCCAATAGGTATGCAGTGGCATCTCACGGTGGTTTTCACTGGAATTTTCCTAATGGCAAATCACGCCGAGGCATCTTTTCATGTGCTTATTTGACATTGGGAGAAATGTCTGTTCATATCCTTTTTTTTTTTTTGGTACCTTGGAATTGCTTTGGATCTATAAATAAGCTGTAGGAGGAGTAGACATCTTCACAGTGTTGAGTCTTATCATCCATGAATGCAGTACAGCTTTTCATTTACTTTATTTTTCTTTAATTTCTCTCAACAATGTATTAATAGGTTTTAGTGTATAGGTCTTGCACATAATTTGTCATATTTATCTTTAAGTATTTCCATTTTGGGCTTCCCTGGTGGCTGAGTTGGTAAAGAATCATTCTGCAGTGCAAGAGACGAGGGTTTGATGCCTGTGTTGGGAAGATCCCCTGGAGAAGAAAATGGCAACCCCCTCTACTATCCATGCCTGGAAAATTCCATGGACAGAGGAGTCTGGCAGGCTACAGTCCATAGGGTCACAAGAGTCGGACATGACTTATCGACTAAATCACCACCACCACCATTTCCATTTTTATTTATTGTAACTAGTGAGTTAAAACATCAGTGTCTGATATTTTGTTGCTAGTATACATATCACTGATTTTTGAATATCAATCTTGTATCCTGGAACATTACTAATTTGGTGCTTAGTTTTAAGAGCTTTTAAGAAAGATTCTATAATCTTTTTGACACATAAATCTTGTTTTTTTGTGAATAAAATCAAGTTTATTTCTTTGTTTTATAGATACAAGTGAAGACTACTCAAATGAGAACAAGCAAAGGCTATTTATTCAGAAACTGCTATAGTAAGGGAGTCAGTCACCATCACTTGTGTTTGGTAGAAACTCAAAGACAGGTAGAGGGGTGGGAAAACTTTAAAGTTGAAAAAAAGGATTCAGACATGTCTTTATTGGAAGCTTTTAGCAGTGGGGGACCTATAGATGGGTTAACTATGTGATTGGTTTGGGATGTATATTTGACTTTCTCCAGTTGATCTCAAGTTGGAAATAAGGGAAAAATTATGACGCTTCAGTTAGTAATTATATTCTGACAGTTGGGTGGTATTTCTACAGGTATTACTCTTTGGCTCCTTGGACTGGTTGCTACAAATAGTACTTTGATTTTCTGGACTGAGTAGCCCAGATAGTACCCCTTAGTATCTGCAGAAAGTAGGTTGACTTCCAGGGCCGGTCGCTACAGCTATGGGTCAGAGTTCTATGTTTATATGGTTAAACTTTTGCTCATTGGTATATTTAGTCTTTCACCATATCATCTGGAAATATTTTCTTTTTCATGCTATATTGTACTGGCTAGAAATCTCTAGTACAATATTGTATAGAAGCAGTGAGATTGGACATCATTGCCTAATTCATCTTGGGAAAAGCAGTAATGCTTTTGCTATTCAGTATCATGGTAGCTTTAGTTTTTTTTGTAGATATATTTGATCAACTTGAGGAAGCTTCCTTCTCTTCCTAGTGTGCTTTCAGTTTTTATCAGGAATTGACGTTGGATTTTCTCAAATGTGTTTTCTTCATCTATTGTGATGTTCACACGAGTTTTCTTTTTTCCCGTCTCCCATTTATTACTTTTTGGTGGCAGGTGTAGTGAATTCTATTGACTGACTGATATTCAAATATTAAACCTATCTTACATTACTAGGGTAAATCCCACTTGATCATGAGGCATTATCTTTTTTGTACATTATTGGATTTCGCTTGCTGAAAATTTGTTAGGATTCTTACATCTATGTTCATGAGAAATACTCATCTGTAGTTTTCTTTCCTTGTAATATCTTTGTTTTTGGTGTCAGAATAATGCTGGTCTCATAGAATGAGTTGGGAAACATTCCTTCCTCTTCCATTTCTGGAAGCGTTTGTGTACAGCTGGTATTATTTCCTCCTTAAATGTTTGGTAGGATTTCCCAGTGAAATCATTTGAGTGTATTGTTTCCTTTGTGGAAGGTTTTATTAATAAACTACAAATCTAGTTTCTTTCATAGATATGCTATTTGAGTTACCTTGAGTGAGCTTCAGTAACTTATATTTTTCAAGGACTTTTTTTTCTTTCATTTAAGTTGAAGAATTAATTGGTCTAAAGTTGTTCATTGGTCTAAAAGAAATCAGTCCTGAATATTCATTGGAAGGACTGATGCTGAAGCTGAAACTCCAATTTTTTGGCCACCTGATGCGAAGAACTGATTCATTGGAAAAGACCCTGATGCTGGAAAAGATTGAAGGCGGGAGAAGAAGGGGATGGCAGAGGATGAGATGGTTGGATGTTATCACCAACTCAATGGACATGAGTTTGAGTAATCTCTGGGACTTGGTGATGGACAGGGAGGGAGGCCTGGCGTGCTGCGGTTCATGAGGTCGCAAAGAGTCGGACGTGACAGAGTGACTGAACTGAACTGAAAGTTGTTCATAATATTCTCATTAATACTTTAATGTCTGTACTATCTGTACTATTGTTAGTGCTCTCATCTCATTGGTGATTTGTGTCCTTTATGGTTTTTTTTCCTTTTGCTTATCAGTCTGATTAGAGGCTTATCAATTTACTGATTTCATAGAACCAGCTACTGATTTCTTAGAACCAGCTTCTGATTTCACTGGTTTTTCTCCATTTTTTTTCTGTTTCTTTCCTCGATTTTCACTTTAATATTTATTTTTTCCTGTTTTTGCTTTCATTAGGATTAATTTACTCTTTCTTTCTTTTTTTTTTTTAAAGTTTTTTTCTTTTAAGGTAGAAGCTGAAGTCATTGTTTTGAGACCTTCCTTCTTTACTTACATAAGCATTTAGTGTTCTAAATTTGCCATGGCATTTTCAACAGGTGAACATCATGAATCACGATGTTACCATTGATTGGGACATTAAAAATGATCATGTTCTATCCTCACATTTTATTGTTAAGGGATTATAAATTAGCCTGCATCTCAAAGTTAATGTATTTTCCTTCACTGGCCTTTAAAAAACTTCTCTCATGAACCCAATTTTGGAAAGTTAATCCATCTTTATACTCAGAAGCTAGCTTTCTGTTCTGTTTTAATCTTTGTAACAGATTTCAAAATTACATTCTACCTACTCATCCTTTTTGGACCCAGAATAGGCTTTGGTGAAATGCAACTCCAGTTTTCTTCTGTTAGCACAACCCGTGTTTGTATACGTTTATTCTAGGGCCCAGACTCTTGAGGAAGGGGAGTGCTATTAGACACAACGAGTCAAAAGAAGATCAAGATGTGTCAGGCTGAAGGAGGGTAGCTGAGTGAATTCTGGCCAGTATACTGGGAAGCACAGTGACTCAACAAACGTTCGTGGAAGGTGATGTTGAGACTTCACAAGAGAATAACTAGAAAGTATGTGTGTTAGATCATCTTCCTTTTGGTAGCGTCTCTTTTTGCAGCAATAACTGAACCAAAATAACCCACATGACTTGCGAAGGTTAATTTCTGACCCCCGTGTGTACATATTACACATCCCGGGTTTGGAAGATAAATGAGTGGATGGACGAATATTATGTAATTGTCCACACTGTTTAGCTGCTACAGTGCTTATAACTCTTCTCGTAGCTGACATATTACAGGAATTTTTTTTGTACAGTTGGTTTAGTCTAGTAAAAGAAAGCTAGAAAATTAGTGGGGCACAAACATCAGTTAATTTCCTCCCTCGTCTTGGCCCATTTTCATAACTTCACTCTCAGCTGAGACGAATGAGATCTGAAACACCAGGAATTGGATTTAAATGCATCTTAGCATCAACATATCACCCCCTGTTGAAGTCCAGAAGAAAGAAATGTGTGTAGAGAACAGATGGTTGTGTTGAAGGCACTAATTTCTGCTGGATTCCTAATTCAGCAGAGAAGGAAAGAACGGGTAGCCACAGCCCCCAACCCCGTTGGCTGCCGTGTTTTGGCATGTGAGCCAGAAACCGCTGCAGTGGGTGTCGGGGAGCTGAAGACAGCTAAACCCTCTCTCCTTTTGAAAAATAATAGTCATAATTTTCCCACCCTTATTCATCAGTTTTCGAAATTTCAGTCCATTTATATGAAATAGCCAATCACTCCGCAGGTGAAAAGAAGTGGGGTAGGCTTCCTGGAAATTTAGTTAAAAGCAGGTGGTAGAGGGCAGGGGCTGTGTGTGGCACTGCATAACCATGGGTGCCTGATGATGTTAGGATGAAGATGTCATTCTTTTCCTTGGATGAGAAGGTGTCTAGCCTGAATGCGTGATTACACCAGTTAAACACCCCTCAGTAGTCCTGGGCTAACTTTATATGTGCCTATTTATCTGTGGGCTGACTTTCAGGAAGACATTCTGAATCAAAATTAGATTGTCAAGAATGATGAGGGTGAGGAAGAAATTATAGAATACTGACCATGTGTCTGAGAAAGACAAGCAGAACTGAATGTGACAGTCAGTTCTGTTCGCTTTAACTTCAGTCTTGAGACAGCGAGACTAATTGATAAATTCCTGTAATCGATTCAAGTCAAGAGGTGTTTTTTGGACACCTACTGTACACCCTGCCCTGTAAAAATATAAGAGATTCATACATTGTTGTTCAGTTGCTAAGTCGTATCCGACTCTTTGTGACCCCGTGGACTGCAGCATGCCAGGCTTCCCTGTCCCTCACTCTCTCCTGGAGTTTGCTCAAACTCATATCCATTGAGTCGGTGATGCCATCCAACCATCTCATCCTCTGTCGCCCCTTTCTCCTGGCCTTAATCTTTCCCAGCATCAGGATCTTTTCCAATGAGTCGGCTTCTTGCATCAGTTGGACAAAGGATTAGAGCTCCAGCATTGCCTTTTGCATAATGGTTGTGGTTTTGGGCTACACGAGTCTTGCTGGGGAGGGTACTAGATATGTGTTTGATATCCGGGGGAGTATTTTGTGAAATGCTTAAATGAAAATAATAAAGAGGCCAACATATATAAAGACAATGAGAGCTGTGAGATGCTCAAGTAGGATGAAGTTAGTGTCTGGAGCAGCTGGAGAAGAGTCCATAGAGGTGTCAGTCTTGAGATAGACATAGAACAGTTATTGTTAATATATTTGAGTCTATGATGGGAGGCATCTGTGTATCCCAGGAATTGGGAAGACAATCAGCAAATGTATAGAAGCAAGGATATCCATTTTGTGATCATAGTAGGGGAAGAGGAAATTACCCTGTGGCACGACCTTGTAATTAAGACTTCAGCCCCTGGAATGAGAAAACCAGAGTTCAAATACTGGCTGATACAACCTACTGCTGTCTAACCTTGTACACAACCTACTAAATGTGTAACCTGGATAAGTTAAGCAAGTTCCATGTTCATAAAGTCTTCTCAATGTTGGGCTATGCAAGATACCTCTCCTGGTATTTATGTTCTTTTCTCCTGATACTCTGGGGAGGACTTGAAATCTTGGGGGACCCTTGAAAGGCCTTGGGGACCCCTAAAAGAGGTGAGAGCTGAAGGCTGGTTGCTGAGAGTATCCCCAGAAGCAGAGGCCACACGTTCTCCATGGAAGGGGATCTGGGCAGTGTATCTCCATGTCCATCATGCTGAGGACTCTCTCTTAGGAGTTCTTACGATATGTCACAGACTCTGTCAGTTTTTTTCCAGATACGTTTTTTACTTTTGCAAACAGTGAGTTTTAGTTCTTCCCTTTGTTTGCTCAGATCTCTTTTTCTGTCTTTATAGAGCTGATGAGGAACTCCAGGGCAGTGTTCGACAGTAAGAGTGACAGTGGTCAAATTTTTCTTGGTATCCATCCTTAAAGAAATACAAATCAAAATTTCTCCATTAAGTGTAATGGTTGCTGCAGATTCTTCATACAGCCTCCATGGAAATAAGAATATTCTTATCATTCCCTACTTTACGAAAAGCTTTAAAAACGTATAAATGGGTGCCGGATTTTATCATCTGACTTTTTTGGTATTGGTCGAGATAATGATTTTCTCTTCTTTTAGTCTATTAATGTGGTAAATAACATTGATCTTTCTGATGCTCTGCCATGCTTGCATTTCTTAGATAATCCATTATTGATTATGATACATTGCTTTAGAAAGCAATGTTGTTAAGGCAAAATTGTGACCATATGTGTATAATTAAAATCATTTTTAATCCTTTGCCTATGAAAATATTTTGGAAAAAACTTACTTTGTATGTTCAGTTTCTGAAAGATAAAGAAAGTGCTTTGGGAAAAAAAAAACAATGTTGTACTAAGTTTGTCAATTTTATTTAAGTTTTGGAATCTATGTTAATGTTTTAATTTCATAGGCGATTTTTAGAGTAGTTTTCAGGTTCATAACAAAATTGAGAAGGAGGTTCAGAGATACCATAGATACTCTCTGCCCCCACCCCACACACAGCTTCCCTCATTTTAACACCTCTCACCAGATGGTACTTTTGTTACAGTTGATGGACTAATAAACGACACAGCATCATCACCCAAAGTCCATAGTTTACCTTAGGGTTCACTCACTCTTGGTGTTGTGAATTCGATGTGGATAAATGCATAGTGACATCCATCCACCCATCATAATAATACCATATCGAGTAGTTTCACTGTCCTAAAAATCCTATGTACTCTGCCTGTCTATCTTTCCCCTCTGTAACCCCTGGCAACCGCTGATCTTTATTATGCCTCCGTGTGTGTGTGTGTGCGCGCGCGTGTGCACATGCTCAGTTGCTCAGTCATGTCTGACACTTTGAGACCCCATGGACTATATCCTGCCAAGGTCATCTTTCCATGGAATTTTCCAGGCAAGAATAGTGGAGCGGGTTGCCATTTCCTACTCCGGGGTTGGGGGGATCTTCCCAATCCAGGGAGTGAACCCATGCCTTTTGTGTCTCCTGCACTGGCTGGTGGAATTCTTTCCCACTGGGCCACCTGGGTAGCCCATACTGTCTTTACATTTTCTGGGATCTCATGTGCTTTGAATCATATATGTCACCTTTTCACATTGAAGTTTCCTCTATATTTTTCATGGCTTGATAGCTCATTTATTTTTTAGTGCTGAATAGTATTCCACTGTCTGTATGGACTACTGTTTGTTTATCCATCCACCTACTGAATGAAATCTTGATTGCTTCCAAATTTTGAAAATTATGAACAAGTCTTCTTTAAATATCTATGTGCAGGTTTTTGCGTGAATATACATTTTCATTAAAAAAAACAAGATGTATTTATTTTTCTGATTATCAAAGTAAACTAAAGTTAAACCATATAAAATTTCCAATATTTGGTCATTTTTCGCTTAAGAGAAATGGCAGATTCACATTCATGAATGTGATATATTACACTGATGGATTTTCATCCAGCAGTAAACCTCATACCCTCATGCTGTATAATAAGTATTTTTGCTTCTTTAGTTTTTATGATTTCATGTTTTGCTTCATATTGGTAATGTCTTCTCAACTTAAATATATTTATCATCCTTATTTAACAATTTTGGTTGGTATTTCCCAATATTTTTGCTTCACTTGGTTTTGTGCCTGGTTGCCTGCAAAAACACTGGTATCCCAGACAGAATTAGAGATGTTGAAAAGGGGATTAGACAAGGAAGAAAGGTAACAACTTCTCTTTGGAAGTATTGAGTTTGAATAAGATAGTGGTAGGGCCTAAGGGCGATGTTCTGAAGACCCTTAGGAAGAGGAGAGTGGAAGATGTGAGAAGCTGAGAAGATGGCGAGAAGGAGAAAGTAGAGTCCCGGATGTGAGATCTGGGCTTGTCAAAGCAGCATCTCTGAACCGTGTAGCCTCTTTCAAGCTCTACACTTCTCAAGCTGCTCTTTGCAGGTCCTGGGAGGTTGGCCGAGACCAGCTCTCCAGATTTTGCTTCACACTGAAATGCAATCCAGCTGAAGCTGGAGATAGCTCTCCCGATCTGTTTTCTTTTTCTTTCAATCTGGGCTTGGCAGCCACAGAAGGGAAGAGGAGACAAGCTGATTAGAAAGAAGGGAAAATAAAGCTGAGTTTTCAGAGTGGATCTTTGCCTTCCGAGCCCTTGAGTGTGTGATACTAAGTCACTTCAATCATGTCCAACTCTGTGCAACCCGCTGAACTGTAGCCTACCAGGCACCTCTGTCCATGGGATTCTCCAGGCAAGAATGCTGGAGTGAGTTGCCATGCCCTCCTCCAGGGGATCTTCCCTATCCAGGGATTGAACTCTTGTCCATTACATCTCTTGCATTGGCTGGCAAGTTCTTTGCCACTAGTACCACCTGGTAAGCCCCTAAGCCTTTGGGGAGCTGCTGAAAACCTAAGTCCTGGTCCTCCACCCTCTAGCAATTCTTACAATGAGGTCTGAAACCTTCCTTTAAGAAAAGGCCCTATGATTATGAAACTTGTGGTCCAGAGACCAGACTTTGGGAAAGACTGGAATGAAAAGAACTATTCCAGGTCTGATCTGTATGCATAGGGGGTGGAGATGAGTTAGGACCTAAAGGTTCCTGCATCCATCCCCAGTGTCCCTGAGAGGAGGTGCTCTGCACCCTATGGCAGATGGATGTGCAAACCTCTGGCTCCTGTATGTGTTTCTCTCCGGTCCCTCCAAAGAAGGGGAAGGAGTGACACAGGGGCTCTGGGGGCACCTGGGGGAGCATTTATTGAATAGATACAACAGTCTTCCGCGGAACAAGTCTGTCTCTTTAAACCACCTGGCTAGAGAGGATGGATTATTTCAGAATTCCCTGTTTTGCTTTAATCAAGCTATCAGTTCAAAACAACCTGCAAGCAGATTAAAATCTGGGACTTTGAATAGGCAAATAGATAAATGGAAATGCAGGTGGTGGTGAGCTGGAAGTGACCGCAGAGTTGCAGCTGGCAGCCCTGAGCATGTGTGTGCCCTGAAGGTCTGGGGGGCTGTGCTATGCAAAGCAGGTGTCTCTGGGATACTTGAGTCTAGGAATTCAAGTGAAAAAAAATTTTCTGTTTCCCATTACTAAGTGAAACAGGTACAAACCCAGGTTTCCTCTAGTGGTGGGGGCGGGGGGGCTGAACCCTCTTGATTTCAAGCAGTTGTGAGGCTTCCTAGCTATCCCCAAGGCAGCCAGCTAATTTCTTGTGCAAAAATACTAGCTAGACATGGTGGGGAGGATACTCGGATAGGAAGAAATGGATATTCTATTCTTTGCACATTGTTTTATACTAGAAATGTTCCTAATAAATTTGCTGATTACTTTTCTCAGATTGTAAAAGTTATATGTACCTAAAGTTTTCTTGAAAATAAGAAAATAAAGTTAGGAAAATTGGAAAATAAAGTCACATTTCAAGTGTACCAGAGGAAACTGATTTTAAAAATTAAATTTTTTTTTTGTCAGTGAAGAATCTCTTTGTTAGGCAGATATTCTGTTAGCCCAATTAAAATTTATTATTTTTACTTACTATTGTTTACATTCAAAGTGAGATATATTTGAGTTATGTTCTATAGTATAAATCATCTGACCATTTATTTATTTACTTTAGTTTCATTAAGGTATAATTGACATATTTAAAGTGGACACATGGTGATTTGACATATGTATAGATTGTGAAAGGAGTCTCTCCATATAATTAATGAACACCTCCATCACCTTACATATTTATCATATTTATTTAATTTTTGTGAAATCAATTACATTTACTCTCCTCACAGTTTTCAGTTATGCAATACAGTGTGATCAACTGTAGTCACCATCTTTTATATTAGGTCCTCTGGCCTTTTTCATTTTATGGTTGGAGTCTTGCACTCTTTTACCAACATCTCCATATTTCCCTGTCTTGCAGCCCCTGGCAGCCACTTTTCTACTGTTTCTATGGGTTCAGCTTTGTATTGATCGATTGATCCCACATATAAGTGATTTCACGCAGTACTTCCCTTTGTCTGGTTCATCTCACTTAGCATGATGCCCTCAAAGGCCGTCACTGTGTCTCAGATGGTAGGATTTCCTTCATTTTCATGACTGAATAATATTTTGGTGTATGTAAGTGCCACATCTTCTTTTCATTCATAAATGGACACTTAGGTTGTTTCATATCTTGTGATATAAGAATATTGTGAATAAGACTATAAGGAACATGGGAATACAAATACCTTTTGGATATCCTGTTTTAATATCCTTGGAATAAACACCCAAAAGTGAAATTGCTGGATCGTAGGGTAGCCCTAGCTTTAATTCTTTTGAGGAATTTCCATTCTGATTTCCCAGTGGCTGTGCCAGCTTCGCTTCCCCCGACATCTTTGCCAGTACTTGTTATTTCTTGTCCCCTTGATAGTGGCTAATCTGAATGGTGTGAAACGATGTCTCAGTGTGGTTTTCATTTACATTTTCCTGATAATCAGTGATGTTGAGTACCTTTTCATGTACCCATTGACCACTTGTATATCTTCTGGGGAAAAATGTCTATGTGATTCCTCTTCCCATTTTCAATCAAATTGTTCTTTTTGGTTAAAGAAAGAGTTACGGGAGTTCTTTACATGTTTTGGCTATTAAGCTTTTATTTGAAGTGTGATTTGCAAATATTTTCTCCATTCCATAAGCTGACTTTTTATTTTGTTGACGGTTTTGTTTTGTTTTTCCTATGCAGCAACTTTTAGTAAAAGGAAAGGAATCTCAAAGATCAGAGTGGAAATAAAAGACATAGAGACTAAAAAAGACAATTAAAAAATACCAGTGAAACTCAAACCTGCTATTTTGAAAGAGTAAACAAAACAGATACATTTTTAAGCTTGATTTACCAAGAAAAAAGAAAGAGAGAGGACTCAAAACCAAAACTAGAAATGAAAGAGAAGACGTTACAACTGATACATACAAAGGCTCATCGAGACTACTACAGGCAAATAGATGTCAACAAATTGGACAGCCTAAAAGAAATGGATAAATTCCTGAAAAGGGCAAGCTTTAAAGACTGAACCATGAAGAAAAAGAAAATCTAAACCGACTACAGAGGTTGAGTCAGTAATCACAAACCTCTCAACATAGAAAGTCCAGGACTAGATGACTTCACTGGTGAATTCCACCAAATATTTAAAGAAGAATTAATACCAATCCTTCACAACCTTGGAAAAATTAGAAGAGGGGGGAACTCTTCTAAACTTGCTCTATGAGGCCATCATTATGCTAATACCAAAACCAGACAAGGACACTACAAGAGAAGAAATTTACAGCCTCATAATCCTCATGAACATAGATGAAAAATCCTCACCAAAATATCAGTAAACCAAATTCAGTAATACATTAAAGGGACTGTATACTGTGATCAAATGTGATTCATTCCAGGGATGTAAGGATAGTTGAACACTGGCAAATCAATCAGTGTGATACAGCACATTAACAAAATGAATGTTAAACTCATTTGATCATCTCAATAGATGTGGAAAAAGCATTTGACAAAATTAAACATCCATTTAGTAAAGGCCTAGTGGCTCAGATGGTAAAGTGTCTGCCTACAATGTGGGGCACCTGGGTTTGATCCCTGGGTAGGGAAGATCCCCTGGAGAAGGAAATGGCAACCCACTCCAGTACACTTGCTTAGAAAATTCCATGGCCAGAGGAGCCTGGTAGGCTAAAGTCCACAGAGTCGCAAAGAGTAGCACACAACTGAGTGACTTCACTTCACTTCAAACATCCATTTATTGATAAATCTTTCAATAAACTGGTTGTAGAAGGAATATATCTCAGTGTGTAAAGACCATACATGATAAGCCCACATGCCAACATTATATTTTCAATGGTGAAACACCGAAAGCTTTTTCTGTGACATCAGGGGTAAGATAAAGGTTTACACTGTCATCACTTTTATCCAGTGTAGTATAGGAAGTTCTAGCCAGAAATGAAGAAATAAAAGGCAAAACGAAGAAATAAAAGGTATCAGATCAGAGAAGTGACACTGTCCCTATTTGGAGATGATGTAATATAACATGTAGGGAACTCTAAACACTGTGCCAAAATTACTGTTATAACTAATGTGCAAAGTCATTAAAGGGAACTAATATGAACATCATTAAAGTTGAAGAATACAAATCAATACACAAAACCCAGCTGGTTTCTACACACTGACAATGAATTATCAGAAATAGAAATTAAGAAAGCAGTCCCATTCTGCATCTAAGAGAGTAAAATATTTAGGAAGAAATTTAACCACGGAGATGACAGATCTGTAACTGAAAGTGAAAAAAAAAATTGAAGAAGACACACAAAAATAGAAAGAGTGTAGAAGCTTATGAATTGAGAGAAGTAATATTGTTAAAACATCCATGCAACCAAAGCATTCTACTGGTTCAATACAATCATTATTACAATTACTATGTGCTTGTTTTAAGAGATAGAACAAACTATCTCAAAATTTGTATGGAGGCACAAAACCTCTAGATAACTCAAGCAATTCTGAGAAAGAGGAGTAAAGATGGAGGCATCACTTCTGGATTTTAAACCATGTTTTGATGCTTTGGTAATCAAAACAGTATGATATAGCCATAAACACAGACATACAGATCAACAGAACACTTAGATCAGAAATGAACCCATGCACATATTAATTTATGAAAAAGGAGCCAAGAATTTACGCTGGGGAAAGGACAGCATCTTCACTAAATGGGGTTTGGAAAACTGGACAGTCACATGCAAAGGAATGCAACTGGACCACTATCTTACACCATATGCAAAAATTAACTCAAGATGGATTAAAGGATCGATTTAAACATACAATTTGAAACCACAAAATTCCCAGAAGAAAGCATAGGCAGTAAACTTCTTGACAGTGGTCTTGACAATTATTATTTTTTTTGGTGGTTGTTTACTCACTCAGTTGCATACAACTCTCTGTGACAACATGGACTGTAGCCCACCAGTCTCCTCTGTCGGTGGAATTATTCAGGCAGGACCACTGGAGTGGGTTGCCATTTCCTTCTCCAGGAGACTCACAACCAATCAAATTACTTTTTGATTTGATACCAGGAGCAAAGACAACCTAAGTAAAAATAAGCAAGTGAGACTATAATATGAAAACAGACAACAAATCGAAAAAGCTTCTCACCTGACTGTTTAAGTCATTAACATACTTTTGTAGAGGAACCGCTCTGTGCAGAAGTTTTAAAGGTGCACAGTGGGATGGATCAGGACTATAAAAATTACAAACATTGAGGAGTCAGTTATAAAAACAGAGTTCAGTTTGAGGATAATTATAGGATGCATACCAAGGAGTATAAAGTAATAGGGCCAAAAGAGGATCGAGTGTAAAAATGTTACATTCGAGTAATGAGGCCACGTGTGAGCTCTGCTCCCACTGCCTTTGTTATTGGGTTGTCTGAGTGACCAGCATCTATTTCACAAGACCATGGACTTGGATTAATCTTGATTTCTCCACCACCTAAACCTCACTCCAAACAAATGGAGATGAGCATTCACCCTTGGCAGTGGTGGGGGTTAATCTTGGAAGACCTCACTCACAATCATGCTTTTATGAAGTGCTAGGTCCGTCTAGTCAAGGCTATGGTTTCTCCAGTAGTCATGTATGGATGTGAGAGTTGGACTGTGAAGAAAGCTGAGCGCCAAAGAATTGATGCTTTTGAACTATGGTGTTGGAGAAGACTCTTGAGAGTCCCTTGGACTGCAAGGAGATCTAACAAGTCCATTCTGAAGGAGATCAGTCCTGGGTGTTCTTTGGAGGGACTGATGATGAAGCTGAAACTCCAGTACTTTGGCCACATCATGCGAAGCGTTGACTCTTTGGAAAAGACTCTAATGCTGGGAGGGATTGGGGGCAGGAGGGAAAAGGGATGACAGAGGATGAGATGGCTGGATGGCATCATCAACTTGATGGACGTGAGTCTGAATGAATTCTGGGAGTTGGTGATGGACAGGGAGGCCTGGCGTGCTGCAATTCATGGGGTCGCAAAGAGTTGGACATGACTGAGCAACTGAACTGAACTGAACTGAACTGAACGTTTTTCTTATTCCTGGCATGAATTTTCTAAGAGAAGCCAAGAGACCTTGGGAAATGGTAGCCCAGTACTGGCTTGTGTTGTTAAAACTTTCAGTTGCAGAAGGATTTGGTATCTTTGTTGCTTCATATCACCCCATCTTCTCTGACTTTAATCACTGATCTCACTGGCTTTATTTTTTCCCTCATCTCTCTTTTACTTCTTAATGAGAGCTCCCATAGAGAGGGGAAAATAATTTTTGCCTTATTTTCCCAAACAGCAGAAGAGCAGCCTAGATGAGGTATATTGCATTATTTATCCTCCGGTGTTCACTTCTTTCTCCTGTGATTCTGCTAAAAATGTGCAGGCTTCATAGAGACACATTTAGCTCTGCCCTCACATGACAGAAAGATGGTTCCTCTGTACTTCAGTGGTAATGTAATTCTTTGAGTTACAAGACTTTGATTTAAAATTGTAATGCGCCCATGTAGGCACTCGTGTAGGCACTTGTGTAGGCAGACGGAAGTACAGATTTAGTGCAAACATGTTTACACACTCGTGAAGGCTGCCCAGCCCACCCTAGATGGGTTTTCTCCAACAAAAATCCATTTTTCCCAAAACTTGTTTAAGATAAGCGCTTCTCATTTTAAATGCTCTTTTAAAAATATTTCAGAAAAACATAAAAATGACCTAATTCTAGAAACTTGAAGGCTGTCCTCTTTGCTTTTGAAAAACGGACCGATTCCTGGGATGAGAAGAAAGAGCGCCTGGTGTGGATGACGGCATGTGTCTTAGTCAGCCCAGGCTGCCAAGACAAAATAGCATCGAGTGGGGGCTTACACAACAGACATTTACTTTCCTGCTGGTTCTGGAGCTCGAAGGCTTAGATCAAGGTGCTGGCGTGGTTACTGGTGCAGCCTCTCCTCCTGCCTCGCAGAACTTCCATTTGCTTGCTGTTTCCTCACGTGGCCTTTCCTCTGTGCTCACAGAAAGAGGAAGCATCCCCTGTTCTTGTCCCGAAGGCCACCAGTTCTGTTGGGTTAGGGTCCCACTCTTTTGACCCCATTCAACCTTGACTTGTTGCTCAGTTGCTAAGTCATATCTGACGTCTTTCAGTCCTGTGAACTGCAGCATACCAGGCTCCTCTGTCCTTGGAGTTTGTTCAAATTCATGTCCATTGAGTCAGTGATGCTGTCTAAACAAGTCATCCTCTGTCACCCGCTTCTCCAACTGCTTTCCATCTTTCCCAGCATCAGAGTCTTTTCCAGTGAATTGGCTCTTCGTATCAGGTGGCCAAAGGATTGGAGCTTCAGCTTCATCATCAGTCCTTCTGGTGATTATTCAGGGTTGATTTCCCTTAGGATTGACTGGTTTGATTATCTCAAAGTAATGCCAAGAGGGGATGGGGTTAGGCTTCTACATACGAATTTGCGAGGGCATGCAATTGAGTCCAAAACCTCAACATTCAGAAAATGAAGATCATGGCATCTGGTCCCATCACTTCATGGGAAATAGATGGGGAAACAGTGGAAACAGTGTCAGACTTTATCTTTTGGGGCTCCAAAATCACTGCAGATGGGACTGCAGCCATGAAATTAAGATACTTACTCTTTGGAAGAAAAGTTATGACCAACCTAGATAGCATATTCAAAAGCAGAGACATTACTTTGCCAACAAAGGTCCGTCTAGTCAAGATTATGGTTTTTCCAGTGGTCATGTATGGATGCGAGAGTTGGACTGTGAAGAAAGCTGAGCACCGAAGAATTGATGCTTTTGAACTGTAGTGTTGGAGAAGACTCTTGAGAGTCCCTTGGACTGCAAGGAGATCCAACCAGTCCATTCTGAAGGAGATCAGCCCTGGGATTTCTTTGGAAGGAATGATGCTAAAGCTGAAACTCCAGTACTTTGGCCACCTCTTGCGAAGAGTTGACTCATTGGAAAAGACTCTGATGCTGGGAGGGATTGGGGGCAGGAGGAGAAGGGACGACAGAGGATGAGATGGCTGGATGGCATCACTGACTCAATGGACGTGAGTTTGAGTGAACTCTGGGAGATGGTGATGGACAGGGAGGCCTGGCATGCTGCAATTCATGGGGTTGCTAAGAGTCGGACACGACTGAGCGACTGAACTGAACTGAACTTTTTTTTTTATGTGCCACTCATCAGAACAGAAGGTTAGGGCCTGCCTCCTGTCCCCAGTGTGTGTGTATCAGCCTTGCATCCTTCCATAGTCCACCTTATCCCTCTTAGGATCTTCTGATCCAATTTCAGCTTGAGGACTGGATGATGACAGGCCATTTCAGGAGCCCAGCAGCCTGGGTAGGAGACTTGGTATCTGGGGACTTGGGTGGAGGAGTTTTATATCTTCTTTCTCTGTGCTGTGAAAACCTTTGTCTAGAGAGCCAGTCTTCTCTTTCCAGTTGGTCCGTCTTCTACTCTAGGTTTCTATATCCTACCAATCAAGATGCACCGATCCAGGAAAGAGCCCCATTCATCAGAGAGAATCTCTGACACTCGGTGTTTCCTCTTGATTCATCTGCATTTAACCGTGACTTCCTACTGAAGTTGCCTCCAGTGTTTGTGGGGCTCTGCCCTGGGCCCTCAACTTAGAGTGTTAAGAGGGGATCTGCCAGGGCAGCCTCTCCTCCTTCCCGAGAGATGGAGCCTCCATCCCATATCAGCTAGACAGACATGCTCGGTCAACCAGGAAGTGAAACCTTTGCTGTGTTTTGTTTCTGCACTAATCGGCCCCTCTTCACGCTAGAATGAGTAGAAATAAATTGGTGGCTTGTGAGAGTCACTCTTCTATAATGATCGATCTGTTCCAGGTTTTCGTTTTTCCTTATAGTCCTTGGCTTACGTTAGCTGGTTTCTGGAAGGAGGTATAATTAGATATCTATGATGAAATAAGATGGTGAAGATTTAAGTGGGAAATCAGCAATGGATCTTAAAGCTTGTTTGAAACAACACGTCTCCTGCCAGCCTCACAACTGTGATCAGAGGATAAAATGAGAGGATAAATGTGAAAGGACTTTGAAGGCTGTTGGGAACATTATGCAAATACCAAGTTGCTTTGTTATCGCCACATTTTATGAGAGCAGAAATCAGTAGCCTTGTTGGAAGCAAATGAGAGTTGAGAATTTCTTAAGGAATGCATGTGATTGTGGAAGGTGCCTGTTCAGGTGAAGCACAGACCTGTTCTGCTTTTATGTTTCACTCTCTCCTTTCACAGGAATACATCTGAAATAGAGGTTGGTCTTGCTCTTCATCCCTGCAAAGAGAAGGCCAGCCTGAATTTCTACTTTAGACTGTTCCTTAGCATGCCAAGAGATTGTTTCGGCCAAAGAAAATAATCTCCAGATATGTCTGCCCCCACACAATGCCCAGCAACGGGGGCAAAGGCTTTAATTAAAATGAAAGGTTTGGTCATTTCTGGCCTATCTGGGAAGCTTAAAGTTGATGTGGTTTGAATGAAAATAATGACTTTTACTTAAAATGCAAATAATAATGCAAGAAAGAACCTGGGATTGACTCTCAGTGCAACTGAAAGAGAGTATAATTTCTTTTTCGTGTTTTTCTCCCCCTGAAATTAATGGTCCTTTTCCCTCCTGAAACTCTGTAATATATACATTTAACATGTTAGTAAGGTATATTTTTTCTCTTTTAAGTTCCTTTCGGCTCGCAGTTGGGCTTTTTAAACTCTTAAAAACAGTGTTATTTTTAGTTATTAATGGATCTTTGAAAAAGTCATAAGGACTTGCTACTATTTGTGTTTATTTGGATGACATAAGGCAGTTTGAGGGGTAGTTTTTTTTCAAGCCTTCTTGATTTGGTTGTCTGGACAGCATTTACCATCCCATAATCTCTGTTCATACACAAAAGCTAAAATGACCACATGGTGAAAAGTATACATATTTACCAAAGAATCAAATAGACCAAAATCAAGTTTTCAATTCTGAAGTAGCACGTCCTGCTCTTCGTTTAGTATGCTCATCTAATTATCAAGAATTACAGTGAAAACAGTGTGCATCTTGAATGTTGATAAGGGTAGATGGAAATGTGGTCAATTATATCAGTATATGTTAAATGCATTCCAGATCAGTGATGCTTTTTACTAATTATAATTAGTATAAATTAGACTTAAGGAGGAATTACAAAGGCTTGAACATTGTGAAGTTATTATTACTTTTTGTTAAAGATGAATTTGTTATAAAAATTAAAAAGAGAAACTATCTAGACTCTTACCCTAAAAAACTATATTTTTCTCCCCTCATCTCTTCTTGCTATACTTACAAATTTTTATTTAATTGTCATCATCGTATATGAGCAATTTTGAGCTTTGCATTTTCTATCCAATATTCATTGTGTAGAAAGCATTTTATTTTCCATTTGCAACTGAACATAAAGGGCATTCCACGGCTGCTTGAACCCGTCTCCTATTGCCGAAAGTGTAGCTGTCTCCCAATTTATTTTTTTGTTCTTATTTAGATAATGCTGTGATGAACATCTTTGCTCAAATGCAATTTTAACTTTCTGTAGGAAAGGTTTCGTTTTTGGAATAGATGGAATGGGATGAGATTTCTGTGCCAAGTTTGATGCAGCTTCAGAGGGTTAAGGGAAGTTGAGAGGAGGGTAGTTAAGAGAAGTTACTTGGAGGGTGGTGTAGTAGGTGACTCCGTGTCCTGTCTGGGTGAAGAGGCGAACGTGGCAGGAAGAAAGAGAAGAGCTGCTGGCAGAGCTCCGGGGCAGAGCTCCGGGGCAGAGCAGGGCTCCAGGAACATTCAACTGGGAGCCTGCTTCCCTTTGTTGACCAACATCATTTGTGGCTTTGGGCCTGAGTCAGACCAGCTGGGAGCGCAGTCCCGTGCTCCTCTCTCTGTGGAGTGGCTTGTCTTTGGGGTTTTGACTTTCCCCCTGAAGTCAGCATGGGGAGGCATTGGCTCCAGGCCAAGCGGCCTGGGAAAAGCAACAGGAGGGAAAGAGAGGACCAGGCAAAAGGGATGCAGTTGAGTGATGAACCAGATCCTAGATCCTATCCCCCGTCAATCCAGGATCAGGTGGTGTTTGCCAAGGCTCTGTTTCTTTCCACCTAGACACTAGGTAAGGCAGTCCTTCCAGCCAGCCTGGAGACTGGGAAGCCAAAGGCGAAAAACAAGCCTTCAGTGGACAATATCACGAAGAAGGTTCGGACCCAACATTGCTCATCAGTAATCACAGCAGAGCTGCTCTTTTTTTTCTTTTCTTTTCTCACTAATGGTGTTTTTTTTTTTTTTTTAAACTTGTTTTGTCACACTGCAAGTAAATAACCCGGTGAACTATGTCTTTGCTGGAAATAGCCTTTTTGAAAGAAATGTTATATTTTAGGAAAGAATAAAAAAAAACCCTACCACAAAACAAGCTGCTTTATGAGATTTCCAATTTTGCCATGATTTTGTTCCCTGGGTAGACTGATGCAGCAGGGACTGTGATAAGAAGTTCTTCTATGGTAACAAAAGCAAAATTGAAAACCTACTTCAGCCCCATTCGAGCTCACACTGTTATCACTTTGTCTTTTCACCAATTACCTGCCTGTGTGTGCTTTACAGCAGCCTAGATTCTGTGGCAACATTCAATGTCCTGGAGATTTTGACATCTTAAAAAAAAATTTTTTTTGAATTGTGGCAGTATTCCCAATGTTTCCACTACCCCTTACCTCCAAAACCCCCACAACCCTGTAGAATAGCTGTACACATTTTAGACATCAACATATTTACCTGCAAAATGAAACGTGCTTGTTTGCACGGCAACATTCTCAAGAACACACAGAAGCTAAGCAATGATGTTGAAATCATCCGACATATACTCAATGGGGTTCTGTTTCTCTATCCTACCAGTCTTCCAAGCAAACAAAACTCCAGATTACCTTTGATTAAAACTTAAAATTCAACCTAGAAAGGGCTACAGATATATTTCAAAAATCTCACTTTAGTACTTTTTAAAAAATGTCTCTAATAATTTTCATATCTCAAATCAGTTCAGTTCAGTCGCTCAGTCGTGTCTGACTCTTTGTGACCCCGTGAACCACAGCATGCCAGGCCTCCCTGTCCATCACCAACTGCTGGAGTCCACCCAAACCCACGTCCATTGAATTGGTGATGCCATCCAGCCATCTCATCCTCTGTTGTCCCCTTCTCCTCCCACCTTCAATCTTTCCCAGCACTAGTTTTTTTCTTTTTTTTTTTCAAATGAGTCAGCCCCTTCGCATCAGGTGGCCAAAGTACTGGCGTTTCAGCTTCAACATAAGTCCTTCCAGTGAACACCCAGGACTGATCTGCTTTAGGATGGACTGGTTAGCACTTTTAAATCCATTTAAAGACCTTAGAAGTGTCCAGCAGGTGTTTGGAGACACAGTCTTCTTGCTTGAGGCACAGTGAAGGAAAGAAAAAAGTGATAAATGAGGCAAACCAGACGGGAAGGAGTGACACGATGTCCTGTGAACAAGATGCAACTTGCTGTGTATTCTCTGAAATCCCTTCCCCTTTGTGGCTAATCTGGGAAGGCAACCCATCAATCAGGAGATTGGCTAGAACCCAATTGTAAAGAATGACACGTGGAACCAAGTCATTGGAAAAGAAGGAAATAATCTCTGAGTAAAAGGAAGGGGCTGGGGGACTTGGAATCAGGTGGCAGTGGATTCAAGGAGAATTCACGTTATAGAGACCACGTGGAGCTCAAAGTTAGGATTGGTGCAATCCGCATTGAGAAACAGACTCTCCTATATAATGTCTCATTTGGTTCTCTTGGAAACCCTAATAAATATTATTGTGCTCATTTTGTACAAGGAGAATGTGAGACTTGTTTGGGTGGTTTAGTCACTAAGTCATGACCTACTCTTTTGTGACCCTGTGGACTGTAACCTGGCAGGCTCCTCTGTCCATGGGATTCTCCAGGCAAGACTACTGGTCTGGGTTGCCATTCCCTCCTCCAGGGGATCTTTCCCGATCCAGGAATCGAACTCGTGTCTCCTGCATTGGAAGATGCTTCTTCACTGCTGAGCCACCAGGGAAGCTTGAGACTAGCTTTGACTATAATCAGATTAGAGTAAATGACTCATCCCATGTCATGACTTGTGCGATATCACACAGGGAGAAAGTGGTGGAGCCAGAACTGGGATTCTGAATTTCTGACTCTGTTATGGGTACTTTTCAGTCCACCATCCTGCCTCAGGTAGCAGCTTGAAAGTTAGAACTTCAGTGTTCTTTAGAGGTGAGGGGAGTTCAGATGGGCTATCAGTTCAGCAAAGGAAGAGAGGAAAGATGGAAGTAACAAGAAATCAGTTTCTCTATGCTAGGCATGGGGCAGTCAGGACAGATAGAAGTTCGGAGTCCTGCTGATCTGCAGGTGGTGGGGCTTGACTGGTTCAGTGGCATCTGGCTCCATGCATGTAGCTTGGCTCTAATCAGGTTAGAGATGCTGTGTGCACGCTCAGCTCCCAGGGCAGCGTGGTCCCCAGCTACTTAGAGCAGAACTTAGGGTGGGGGACTGGGCTCTTCTTCCCAGCTGATCCTTGTATCATTCCCTCTGCTGACCTATTCTTACCTTTGAAGACAGTTGAACAAGATTCACTCCAGGCTAAAAGATCCCAGTGGTTGCACCTTTCTTCCCTAACTCTGCTTTTTAATCCTGAAATTACATTGTCTTGATGACGTTGGGCAAGTCACTTAACCTATCTGACATGTCATCCCAGGGGACCCATATGAATGTGCTCGAGTATTTTCTGTCGTGGCAGTCCAAACATGGGTTGGATATGAATTTCCAGACACAGAGAACTTCAGAATAGTCGACACTTTGCATGAATTAGTAGCCAGTTTTTATAGCCTGAAGACAAAGAAAATTCCTGTTGAAGGATGGCATTAGGTGATGGGTTAGACCATTATAGGGTGAGTACCAGGGTGGGCATATTTGCTTAATTAGGGGTCAGGGAGCTGACTTAGATAAGGATCAGGGGGGCTTTTGGCAACAGTTAAATGGACTTCCGTGATGGCTCAGAAGGTAAAGAATCTGCCTGCAATGCAGGAGACCCGAGTTTGGTCCCTGGGTCAGGGAGATTCCCTGGAGAAGGAGAGAAAGATTTGGATGTGACTGAGCAACTAACACTTTCACAGCGGAGCTCAGTCATTTCAGAGATGACCTTGGTTCTGGCCTCTACATCCGGGGCCTTGGTGCAAGGCCTCTCACTGTGACCTTGGTATAGACCTTCACATTTTCTAAGGAAATTCCTTCTGGGCATTGACAGTCACTGCCAGTGTGTCCAAGGATTCTCATTGCCTTCTCTTTCACAGTATCTGCTTCTGCTTTTCCTTCCCAGAGTCGAAAACATGCCAGCAAAGTCCGACTGTATTACATGCTTCACCCCAGGGATGGTGGGTGTCCAGCCAAGAGGCTCCGATCAGAAAACGTGAGTATCTGACACCGCGCAATCTCCTTGGACAATTTGTTCTGCCGGCAAGAAAGTTCTCAGGTCTGGGAATTCCAGTTATGTCCAGCCTAGCGGGAAAGCTAAGTGAGTCGAAATTATTCTCATTAACTACGACAGAAAATATGACATATAAGCAAGTCTTTTCCTTTTTTTTTTTTTCCTGCCAGATCTTGCAGGATACAGGGTTGGGAGACTTTTTAATGATTTTTTGCTGGGACCTTGCAGAGAAAGAACAGACAGAGGGGCTGAGACCATCAGAGGCTGGGTGAGGGGAGGCGGGCGCCTGGAGAAGGCATAACCTAAGGGCAAACCTGTCAGAAATATCGGAGGCCTTGCTTTCTACATAATGTATGTTTCCTTTGGTGTGTAAAACAGAGCGCTGGTTTGTTCACTTATAATGGAAACTGTGCACACATCTTGCAAATAAAAATATTCAGGGTTTTGATCAGTGTTAGCTTTCCCTGAGGGAATGGTTACTTAGGCAGACAAATAACAATTAGGCAGTCGCTTTGAGGGTTTCAAGTCAGAGCAAAGGGCTTACTTTAGCCAGGCCGAGGCCAAGATTGCTGAGAGGGGCACCCCCTCCTCCCTGCGGAGGGCCCTTTCCCTGCCGAGTAGAATGTTCTTACCCATCCATGGCAGAGGTCCTCCATGATACCAACTGTGGATTAAACACAGAAGCGCCTCACCTTCTGAGGGCCGAGAGGCTGCGGGTGAAGAGTTCACGTCCCACCCTCTCACTGTGCTTGTGATCCTGCTTTTTTTTTTTTTTCCTGCTGCCATATCGATGCCAGTCTTCTTTTCTTATTAAAAATTAATACATAACCATTGAAGAGACTGGGCAAAACCTGCACTCGTTTGTTCTTCACAGGAGAGAGAGAGAGAGAGAGAGGTGTGGTTTTCATGGGGTGACTGGTTAGAGCCCTGATGGGTGAGACCCAGGGTGGGTAGTTTGGCTTAATTAGGGGTCAGGAAGCTGACCGGTAAGGATCAGGGGGGCTTTTGGCTGTGGTTACAATGGGGCTCGTCCCTTCCACATGACTGAAGGTGGAGAATGTCAGAGCTGGCCGGGGCCAGGGGTTTCCAGCCACATCTCAGCATTCCAAGATGAGCTAACATGCTCACACTCACCTGGACTCTGTGGATTTTTCTTTACTGCCCACTGAGGAGACAGACACACATAAGCCACAGACCTGCCTTAAAGAGACTTAAGTATAGTGAGAGAGAGAAATATTGCATAAAAGAGCTCTGGTGCCACAGTGGAGGTGTCTGTTAACATTTACATACAGCGCAAAGACAAAGGGTGGATGAGTCATGCCTGGGCCATGCGACCAGGGAAGGTGTGACTGCAGAGGTGGCGTGCGAGCTGGGGTCTTTGGGATTGGATGGATGGTACCAGATGGACGCAGTGGAAGTGAGGAGGGTGGATGGGTGTTTTCTTGGGTGCATCCATAGCAAAACAACCTATTAAGCCACAGGAGAGTCGGCTTAAGCCAGCTTTTATGCAGTCTCAGAGTCCTGTAGCCATACTGGAGTCATGCTGTCCGTCAGGTGTCTATTAACAGAGAGAACAGAATTCGGTTGTTTCCCCTTGCAATTGTTCCTCAGCGATGCATCCTTCATTCAGTGGGCGTTTAGCATCTAATCCTAAGAGTCAGAAACAATAGTGATTCATGGACACTTAACAAGAAGCTCTTGGAGCACAGATTATTACTGTCTGTCCACTCAAGTTCTAATCATGAGTGGTGCACTGAACTCCTAAGGAATGATCCTTAGGAGGAAAACCTTCCCTTCTCAGGTTCCTTGGCTGGTCTAATAATTAAACTGACTTAAAGATAGATGAGCAGAGGAAACACAAATTTAATTTCATACGTGTGGGAGCCCCAAAGAGAAGAGACTCAACGAAGTGACCAAAGCAGGCAACTTTTATGTTCTTAGACAGGGAAGTGATAAATTTATAAGAAATTGAAAGGGCAAAGAAAGGGTTCTGGGATTGGGGTATCAAATTAGTGAAGAAGTACTGAGGTTTGTTTATACAGGCTTCTCGGCCCTGGATTCTGTATCCCTGGTGATAAGGCTGTCCCTCTACCTCCTGGTACAGGGAGGGTGCCTTTCACATGGGAGATTTATCTCCTGCTTTCAGGGGGACAGGAGATGGTCAGAGTGTCCTTCCTGCACCTGCTGTTTCTTAAGTCACTTTACTAAAAAATCAATATGTCAAAGTGGCATGTTATAGGGTGGGGTGTCCTGTTCCCCTTCATAGGCAAAGAGAAAGAGGCACAGGGACTCCTGCTGGTGGCCTTGAAGACACAGTCTTTGCCGGTCTGGTCAGACCCATGATGCACCCTACTCACGCTCTGGTTCTGCCAGACACCCTGGGGTCAGTTCCTAGCAGGGATGAAGGTCAGATTTTACAGCAAGAAGTATTTACAAGAGTTCTTTCCTGAAGGCCCCTTTGAAAACTCTTTCCTGGGTTTTGAAAACTTGGCCTTATCATTAGATTTGCTGATTCAGTCATTTCCTCTGACTTGTTAATCTTGGTCTATGAGCAAATCAGTAAATAGGAAAAACAACCTAATGATCGTACTCTTTGGAAGAGATGGTTGATGCTTTAACAGGCTGTATGGACATTTCGCAGTGAAAACTATCGTTTCCATTAGGCATCTTGATGTATTGGATGCAATGTGGAAGGTTCCCCCAGCCCCATTCCAGGGCCTTGAGAGTTGATATTGTAACCATTTGAACCAATTTTATTTGATACAGATTCACATCTAAGGACTGAGACCCTGAATGTACAAATCAACAATGGCTAGACCATACACAGGGCTTCCCTGATGGCTCAGATGGTAAGGAATCTGCCTGCAATGTGGGAGACTTGGGTTTTACCCCTGGGTTGGGAAGATTCCCTGGAGAAGGAAATGGCAGCTCACTCCAGTATTCTTGCCTGGAGAATCCCATGGACAGAGGAGCCTGACAGGCATAATCCATCAGGTTGCAGAGTTGGACTTGTCTGAGCAACAACACACGGACCGTATGTAAAACTATGACTTTGACCCACAACTTGCAGCCAGTACAGAAGACCAACCTATTGATTGCCGGGAGAAATATCAATGACCTCAGATATGCAGATGACACCACCCTTCTGGCAAAAAGTAAAGAGGAACTACAAAGCCTCTTGATGAAAGTGAAAGAAGAGAGTGAAAAAGTTGGCTTAAAGCTCAACATTCAGAGAACGAAGATCATGGCATCTGGTCCCATCACTTCATGGGAAATAGATGGGGAAACAGTGGAAACAGTGTCAGACTTTATTTTGGGGGGCTCAAAAATCACTGCAGATGGTGATTGCAGCCATGAAATTAAAAGACGCTTACTCCTTGGAAGAAAATTTATGACCAACCTAGATAGCATATTCAAAAGCAGAGACATTACTTTGCCAACAAAGGTCCATCTAGTCAAGGCTATGGTTTTTCCAGTGGTCATGTATGGATGTGAGAGTTGGACTGTGAAGAAAGCTGAGCACCGAAGAATTGATGCTTTTGAACTGTGGTGTTGGAGAAGACTCTTGAGAGTCCCTGGGACTGCAAGGAGATCCAACCAGTCCTTTCTAAAGGAGATCAGCCCTGGGATTTCTTTGGAGGGAATGATGCTGAAGCTGAAACTCCAGCACTTTGGCCACCTCATGCGAAGAGGTGACTCATTGGAAAAGACTCTGATGCTGGGAGGGATTGGGGGCAGGAGGAGAAGGGGACGACCGAGGATGAGATGGCTGGATGGCATCACTGACTCGATGGACGTGAGTGTGAGTGAACTCCGGGAGTTGGTGATGGACAGGGAGGCCTGGCGTGCTGCGATTCATGGGGTCGCAAAGAGTTTGACACGACTGAGCGACTGGACTGAACTGAACTGAACTGATCTGAACTGAACCAGCCCAGAAGCCTGCCTGCTGTAAGTCAGACTACAGGATGTCAGACCACTGTCTATAGTAACAATCCAGGAAGTAAAAAACAGCCCTGTGACAAAACAGGTCCTGAATGGCTGGACTTGATGAGTAGCTGACATCATCGTGGACTTCTGTGTCTGTTTCCAACTCAGGACCAACCAGAAAAAGCCAAATATGCACCCCTGACCCATCACATGGGCATCTTCCCATTTTAGGTGACCTGTTTGCCTTTCCCCACATCAGCAGCCTCCAGTCAGGGCACAGGTGAGACCTACCCTTTTTCCATTCTGAAGCTTCCCCACACCTCTGCTCGCCTTTGCGTCTCCTCCAGAGGCAGGTGATGGCTGGCTGGCTGGCTCCCTGGCTACAGCATGCTCTATGTCAACAGCCTTTCTTGTTCTCCTTTTGTTGGCATTTCTTTCCACGGGGTGGTAAGACGGGGAGCGTGATAATAGTCCATAATGTACAGGTTCATCAGAAGATCCAACCGAGCAAACTCATTCATCGAGCACTTTGTTTTCAAAGTGCTTTCTGCAGGTACTGTTATTGCTGATCCTCTCCCCACCTGCAGCTGTGATCTGGGAGGTTGTCCTACTTTGCTTTGCTTGCCTCTCTTGTCTTACCCACCCTCCCACCTACCCTGCTCCCGGGGGGCTGAGGTTTGCATCCTGAGAACAATATCCAACAAAATGAGTGCTTCTGAAAATAGAAAACTTGTTGCTGATTTTCCAAAGTGACCCTGAGCCCACACGAACCTTGGGCCACAGTTATTCCTAAAATTGATAGGTAATGGCAGCCATCCCTTTCCTGGGAATGCTTGGTGACTTTATTTACGTACAGAGGAACAGAAGTACCTGTTATTATCCCCAGGGCCATTGTCGTTTCTATTTCAGGTCATTTGACCTTTTTGGTTGTTTGTTGTTTAAAAACTTAAGTTCATTTCTGCCTTTTGTTCTGGTCTTTCCAGCTTTTAAAAATTCCTTGCTTTACTCTTTAGAATCCTCATTTGGATCCTCTGTGTTTTTTTTTTGTTTGTTTTTACCTTGAAATTTTAGAGCACAGCATATTCCCCGTGAGGCTACAGAATAAAATTAAATAAGAAATAAATTGCTATAGTTGATTGCCTTGGAGAAATTTTCAGTAATCCCGCAAGCATTCGAGCCAGAAAGGACTTAAAGATTATCTAGTCCACTGAGAGCCTTGGTTTTTCACCAATGGGCCCTTTTATTATCTTCTCACTCATGGGGCGCATGCTTCAAAAAAAAAAAAAAAAAAAAAGTCTGCTTGGGAAACAGCACTTTGAAGTTAAAAGGTGATTTAGTTTTACTTTTATTTTTATTCCATAAAGATAAGTTAACTGCAAATTCAAATTGCCTGTCAGTATTAAGTAAACTGTTTTTACTTGGAGTTCATGTAATTCCTTCTGAGAGAGGAGACTTGACATTTGGTTAGTGTGATTGGACTTACCCACTCCTAAATATTTATATGGCTTTCCTTACATTCTGAAATATTTGGCATAGCTTGAGAGCCTCCACTGTTGCGTTCACAGGTCCCTAAATAGCCTGGATTTTGGGTTGGAAGGATTCATTGTAATCCCTTTCCAACCCCGTAATTACAAAGGTGAAAATAAGGCTCAAAGAAGTACTGTGTCTTGTCCAAATTTGTAAAAAAAAGACCCTGTCTGCTACCCTAAATTCTGTTCCTGGGCTTCTTCTACATGTCTTGAAATTGTAGCTTCTTTGGGGGCCTGGAAGCCATTGCTGGGTCCAGAGACAGAGAGCATTGCTTCCTCGGGGGAGAGTATTAATAGTAACTGGCGCTTCTCAGATGCTTTCCCCCAAATGCTTATACATTAACTCGTTTCCTCTTCACAAGTCATGTGTAAGGTGGGAGCTAGCGTTATTCCCCACAGAGAAGAAAACTGAAATGAAGTCATTTGACTCTGGTCAAACAGCCAGTAAGTAGCAGAGACAAGGCTGGGGAAATATAAAACACAGCAAAATAGAATTCCCTCTGGCCCCTGCAAAGTGGCTCACCATGCCCTGCCTGGAGACAGGGGCTGCACCATCTCCTAAGTGCCAGGGCGTGAAGATGGAAGCACATGGAACTTTCCTTTACAGGAATCAGGACGTAGCGGGGGGGTTCCGTTATGTGCAAATCATGTATTTTCCTAGAGTGTAGCAGATGCTACCCTAGATATACAGCTAGACAACTGTCAATGAAAATAATCAATAAGCAATCTATAACAGGAGGAGAAAAGAGTTTTATTTGAGCCAAACTGAGGACCATAGCCTGGATGACAGCGTTTCAGACAACCCTGAGGTACTGCTCCGGGAGAAGCATGGTTTTGGGCACAGTTCCACGTCTTGTCAGAAATAAGAACATTAAAGTCAGGGATGCGTTCCTTCAAGGTTTCAAAAGGAAAACTGGTCCAGTACACACACAGCGAGTCAGCATGGCCTTGGTGCTTAGGAAGGGGCTCTTATCATAGAAGGAGGACAAGCACTGGCTGCCTAGGAAGGAAGGCACTTCGTCTTTCTTTTTTAACTTGGGCATTCTTCACTTCTGCTCAGTGTGCTCTTTTCTTTAATAATTAAAGCATTTGTACAACGTAGATTTGATAATCACAAGGAGGCCATTCTTGTTAGCATAAACTCCAAGTTAACTTAGGTATAAGCCAGCATGATTTCTCTAGCCCCTCAGTGTGAAAGTGTGTTTTATCACTAGCATCTGGGCATGAGGGAGGGCACCCTGATATCCCTTGGCAGGACATTGGCAGGACAGTGTTTCCCAGAGAAAGTGACAATGAACTGATTCTTTCTTTAAAAAATAATTTATTTGGCTGTGCTGGGTCTTAGCTGTGGCATGTAGGATCTAGTTCGCTGATGAGGGATCGAACCCAGGCCCTCTGCATTGGGAGCACAGAGTCTTAGCCACTGGACCACTAGGGAAGTCCCCAAGCTGATTCTAGAGGGTGGATGTGAGTGATCAAATGAAGAAAGCTGGGAAAGGCTTCGTCTGAATGTGGACTCGACACGAGTCATGTCTTCAGAGAAATAAAATTCCAAGGCATCTTGAGAGGCAAAGTGCTAATAGGTGGCTGTGTTTGTTTCCTCAGGCTTCTGTTAACAAATGACCACAAACCGGTGAGCTTCCAACAACAGAAATTTATACTCTCACAGTTCTTACAGCTGCAAATTTGAAATCAGGGTGTAGGCAGGACCTCCCTCTGGAGGCCTTGATGGGAGATCAGGTACATGCTTCTCTCCTGGCAAGGTAGCTGGCCACCCTTGGCAATCCTTGGTTTGGAACTGTGTCACACCAGGCTGCTTTCATCCCCGTGTGCATCTCTGTCTTCTAATAAAGATGCCCATCTTTGGATCTAGGCCCACGGTCATCCAGTGTGCGTGCGTGCACAGTTGTTGTCTGACTCTATGATTCCATGGACTGGAACACACCAGGCTCCTCTGTCCATAGGATTCTCCAGGCAAGAATACTAGAGTGGGTTGCCATTTCTTTCTCCAGGGGATCTTCCCGACCCAGGGATCGAACCCTGGTCTCCTACATTGCAGGCAGATTTTTACTGTCTGAGCCACCAGGGAAGACCGATCATCCAGTGTGAAGGCATCATAATCAATTACACCTGAAAAGATACAGTTTCCAAATAAGGTCACATGTCCAAGGTGGATATAACCGGGGAGACGGTATTCAACCAATGTGGCAGTGGAGACGCAGAAGGAGACTGGATGGTGGGCAGGGGTACAAGCCCATACTGGGCATAGTATTGACATTTGCTTGATCAACCTTTTCCATTGTCTCCAGTGGTCTGCTGCTGAATTCATGGGGATTTCCCAATGAGGGTTGTGTCTACCAACGATGTTGTGTCTTGGCTGCCAGCTACATATTTAGAGCTAAAAGTGGGGACGCTGTCCCTGGCTGAGTTACAGATTAGTTTTATAGCTTTGCTTTGGACTTTCTAAACTGTAATTGCCGTAGATTTATAATCAAGGGTTACAGTCACTGCACTGCCTGCTTCTCTGCCCCTTTCTCAGAGGGCTTCAGATAAAAGCTTCCTGTTTGTGCAGCTGCATGACAAACTGTAAACTGTGTGTAAACTATTCTTTCAGGGAATTTTAGAAATGTCCTTGTCTGTGCGTTCCAATCTTTGGTCTCTGCTGTGCAGTACAAGACCTCCACTGTCCACTTAGGGACAGGCCTGCTGTCGACATCTGGGAGACTCGAAGAGCAATTAGGAAATCTGTGGGTGCAAGTTAAGTATTTATTTATGTGTCTCTTCTTAAGCCAGGAGTCAGAATATAGCCATTGGCCAGATGCAGCCCCTGCTTGTTTTTGTAAGATCTGCAAGCTAAGAATGGGTTTTACGTTTTTAAATGTTGGGGGAAAAAATTAAAGGAAGATTAGTACATTGTGACATGAAAAACTACATGGAGTTCAAATACTGATGCTCAAAAGTACAGTCTTATTGGAACCCAGGCATTCTCAGTCCTCTCCAAACTGTCGAGAGCTGTCTTCACATCACTCAGAGGACCTGAGCAGTGGCAATGGGGCACTCTGTCCCACAAAATCTACAGTGCTTACCCTCTGGCCCTGCACAGGAGGTGTCTGCTAACCCCCCGGTGAAGTGCATGCTTTTGGCAAAGGAAGAGGTGGGTTGTCACCTCTCTGGATGTGGATGTAGTCTCCCTACTCACAGGAATGATCCCTTTGGGATATTCCAGACTCTAAAGCTGCTTTTTCTTCATTTTTTAAAATTTTTTATTAGTGTATAATCCCCAGCTGGCTCAGTGGTAAAGAATCTGCCTGCCAATGCAGGGGACTCAGGCTTGATCCCTGGGTCGGGAAGATCCCCTGGACAAGGAAATGCAGCCCACTCCAGTATTCTTGCCTGGAGCATACCATGGATAGAGGAGCCTGGTGGACCACAGTACATGGGGTTGCAAAAGAGTTTGGAAACAAGTGAGCGACTAAGCAACAGCAAACATAATTGCTTGGCGATGTTGTGTCAGTTTCTGCTGCACAGTGAAGTGGATCATCTATACGTATGCATAAATCCCCTGCCTCTTGGACTCTCACACACCTGCTTCCCCTCCCCTCATCCCACCCCTCTAGGTCATCACAGAGCCCTGAGCTGGGTTCCCTGTGTCTTCTGTTTATTTCAGGAGTTTCCTTTTTCTCAGGGCCCAGCAGGTAGAAGGTCGCACAGAATAGAAAACACCGTTCCCACCACTGAGCAGGAACTCCGTTACTATTTCTCTTTGCGCCTTTCGATACAGATAGACTGGGATGTATGAGCAGGTTATGTTGCAGGAATCTGTGTGAAGCCTGCAACACTGTAGAAACAATGAGAATGGATTCTTTCTTCCACCAAACTCAATTTACGGTAAGCAGAACTCCTGAGTTTCTGACACAGCCCTGATTTAGAGTGTTTTTTCTTGTCACCACAAATCAATGATATGTCCTGAAAAGACTAATATTTTCTCGGGAAACTGTACCCAAAAGTGGAGTAAAAACTTTTATTATACAAACACACAAATGATAATTTAAATGAAAAAAACAAATGTGAATGTGAAGTATGACACTTGAGCTGTATACAACTTCCTAGGCCTGAGACTAGATCTATAGCTTGGGACTCTGGTTCTGAAACTCATTTATACTAAAATATGTATCACAGCTATGACTTCCATCTAGAATCTGATCCAGAGGAGAGGAAAGAATCCCCCAAAAGGACAGCTATGAAACTAATTTTTTAAAAGATGGATGCAGTGTCATGGATGTTTGATTACTACAAGCTTCGTGGCCCTCCTGCTGTACTCTAATTTTGTTCTTGTTATCGTTGGATAAATTCTCTCCTTAGCCAGCAAGTTATAATGCCCTTTTTTTATGTGTCAGGTCTTTTACTAATAAATACATGGTAGATATTTCATTTGAACTTTACAAGTGCAAGTAGGAATCTTTATTGCCTCCATTTTAAAAGAATGTGAAGGATGAAGCTTAGGTCAAGTATTTTATCCAAAATTGTACATCACGTAAGTGATGCGAATACTATACAGATTGAATCTTGGATCTGAGCTCTGAATTATTATGTATTCTTCATTTATCCATCCATGTGTGTATGGATGTGAGAGTTGGACATAAAGAAGGCTGAGCACTGAAGAATTGATGCTTTTGAACTGTGATGTTGGAGAAGACTCTTGAAAGTCCCTTGGATTGCGAAGAGATCAAACCAGTCAATTGTAAAGGAAATCAATCCTGAACATTCATTGGAAGGACTGATGCTGAAGTTGAAGCTCCAATACTTAGGCCACGTGATGGAAAGGGCTGACTCATTGGAAAAGACCCTGAAGCTGGGAAAGACTGAAGGTGGGAGGTGAAGGGGATGACAGAGGACGAGATGGTTGGATGGAATCACCGACTCAATGGACATGGGCAAGCTCTGGGAGATGGTGAAGGACAGGGAAGTCTAGCATGCTGCAGTCCACAAGGCTGCAAAGATTAGGACACCACTGAAGGACTGATCAACAACAACTTTGTTTATTTAATCTTTCCTATCAATTGGCTGTCTACCAAGAGCCAGGTGCTGGGTTAATTGGGGATAACTTACAAGTGAATGAAACGGTTTTTGTTTGCAGTGTTTACAGGATAGTGTGGGGAATGGACAAATACATAAATGAAGGAACATAGTGGAAAAATATAGAATTTGGGAAATCATAAGGTCTTTGGAATCAGGGAAGTCTTCTGAACAAATGAGGCTTGAGCCAGTGTCTGAAAGATGAGTAAGGGTCAGTCAGAGAATTCTAGGTAGATGGAACAGCATATGTAAAGCCTCTATACTCAGACAAGTCACAGCAATTTAAGGAATAAGTTATAACAAGAAAATCAGCATGGCTGGTGCTCAGAGGTAGAAGCTGTGTGGTGAGATGTAGAGAATGGATTTGGGGAAAGAAGGGCCTCCTCTTCTTTGAACTGTCATCTATCAAACTTTCAATTGTCTCCTGTGTCAATGAAAATCATCGATAAGCAATCTAAAATAGGAAAGCATGCATGCTAAGTCACTTCACTGGTGCCCAACATTTTGCAGCCCTGTGGACCATATCCACCAGCTCCTCTGTCCAAGGGGATTCTGGCGAGAATACTGGAGTGGGTTGTTGTGCCCTCCAGGGGATCTTCCCGACCCACGGATCAAACCCACATTGCTTACATCTCCTGCACTGGGCGGTGTGTACTTTACCACTAACACCAGCTGGGGAACCCCATAATAGAAATAGAAAGAGTTTTATTTGAGTCAAATTGAGGGCTGTAGCCCAGAAGATGGCTTCTCAGATGATTCAGAGAAACTGCTCAGGAGATGCATGATTTTCAGCACAGTTTTATGTCTTGTCAGAACAAAGAACATCAAGCAAGTTGGGGATACATTCCTTTAGGTTTTCAAAAATCTAGATTGGCATGTACACAGTGAGTATGGCCTTGGTGCCTGGGAAAGGGGGGTTCTTATCATGGAAGAAAGACCAGCATTGGTGTCTCAGGAAGGGAGGTGTTTCATCTTTCTTTTTAACATAGACATTCTTTACTTCTAGTCACTGCACCCTTTTCTTCAATAATTAAAGCAGATGTACACTGTAGGTTTGATCGCCATGGACAGGCAGTTTTGGTTATCCCACAATTCATGTTAACTCATGTCAAGTCAGAATAACTTCCCAAGACTTTGATATGTGAGCATTTCTTTTATCAACTGAAAGAGGGTGGCCTTTGATGAGGGTAATAGCAGGGGAGAAAAATGAGAAATACATAGATCTGAGGGACAATTAAGTAGGTAAAAATGGATGAAGTGGATAATGGATGTGAGAGGTAAGATTGTTTTTGAATAACTTCCATCTTTAGATCTTACACAACTGGACGGTTACTGCCCCCCTGCCCAAGTTGCCTAGAGTGAATTTCCCCCCTAACAGGGTAGGGGCAGCAAAAGAGAGGGCCTGGGTGACTTTGTCCTTAGCACTTCTTCTCAATTAAGCCTTTTTGTCTCTCTGATGGTTAGGGTGAGGCCACTCAGGAACCAGCCCATGAAGGGGTGCCCACAAAGTCAGGGCTAGATGTGCCCTCCTGGTGCATTGATATACAAAACCAGAAAAGCCCGTGGAGTGAGTTCAAGACAGGTACCAAGTGAGGGGCTGGGGAGAGCACAGTATCAGAGCCCTGGTGCCTTGAATGAAGGATACCAGCAGGGAGCTATTGGAGGGCTTCCAGAGGGGATGGAGAAGTTGGCAGTGGTTAGATAATGTGCTTCCAGCTGGAGGACTGAGGTTATTTAGAAAGCGGGAACAGCTCAGATGTGGTCTTGGGACCCAGGTCCAGTGATCCCCAGGGGGTCCATCCTGTTCTTTCTTCATTTAAGATGCAGAGATGGGGGACTTCTTGGTAGTACCATGGTTAAGACTCCATGCTTCCAATGCAGGGGATGTGGGTTCGATCCCTGGTCAGGGAAGGAACTAAGATCCTTCGTGTTGTGTGGTGTGGCCAAAAAAATAAAATAAGTGAAATAAAATGCAGAGATGTTTTAAAAATGCCCAGAAAGCACGGTTTAGCTTTCTCAATGGCATGGTCTTTACTTATTCACCTTAGCACCTCACACAGAGGGGGGTCCATAAATGATTGTTCCTATCTTCTTAATAAGGTATTGTCCCATTGCCGTTTTCTTTAAAACAATTATGTGTTTAAAAATAGCTTTAACAAAAAGTTGCCATTTGTAAAGTCTTCTAGACCATTTCCTTGAAATCATCCTTTGGTTGTTTACCTATCAAAGTGGCCTTATTAAGGAATATTCTGTGCAGTTGGCTGTGTTCAAGAAAATCTTAGGGCTGTGGGCAGTTTCCACAAGAATCTTGACCAGTTTCTTTGTCGTATGGGGGTCATGTTCAAATAGGAAAACCCAAAGAAAAGGAGAGGCAGGTCCTTGGAGGGCGTGCTCTCATGGCACAAGCTGGTCCCTTCAGCAGTTGCTTCTGATCACAGCCTACACATCCTGACTCCACTGTCCCCCGACAAACCCTGTTGCCCTCTCACTGGCTGCCTCTGCTGCTGGACATTGCTTGCCTTCTCCTGTCTGCTTTGAAGTCTTGATCCTGTTTTACCAGAAATCAAGGCTGTGTGAGCAGGAGTCAATGTGCAGCTAACAGAGGCAGATGGCCTTCCCAAGAAGCCAACCTTCTCTCATTTTTAAGAGTAAAGGGACATGAGAATCTAGATGTCCTTCTTAGGAGGACAGTCTGGCATTGCCTCTGGAGCAAAGAGGTTGTCCATGCCTACTGGGTGATCTTGAGACATGGAAGAGTATGGGTCTAATTCCTGTGTGTGTCTCTGACTTTACACACCATGTGGGTCCTTGAAAATGAATCAAAATATAGTTTTGTTTAGGGTAGTTTGACTCAAAGAATCCTGGTTACCACAGATGACCAAGGAGCTGTTGGATCTGTGATAATTGCTCTCCTGCTGACCTCGGCTGTGGAATATGAGTTTCTATGTTGACTTTTTAAGCAGGGGTTCACAGGAGCCTGCCTGCACAGTGGAGACTCACTGGCACGTGGCAGCTGGGGGTCTCTGGGGTCTACATCTCTCTCCTCCCTCTCTGCTGTGTCTCCTCCATTCAGGTGTCTGCATCTCCAGTGTATCTCCCCTGTCTGAATTTCCTCCCCCCGCCCATAGATAGATTTCCTTTGTTGACATGCTAGAATCGTGCAAAATGTCAGTTTGTTTTTCTCTTAAATCCCAATTCAATCCTGAAAATTTTATCACTCATGTTAATCAGATTTCCTTCCTTCAGTGTTGGAATCCATCTATCTTCATCTCTTCCTCTGCTTCAGGGATCAGAGTGAGGGCACCTTGCCTCCCTTCCCTGCTTTGTCCCACGTGGCTTCATGAGTCTGGAACCTCATTGCAGCCTTGCCATAAATTATACCTGCCATCACCCCATTATGTGACCCCATGTGTCCCCATTCTGGTTCTCCTTTATCAACTCTGGACATTCCTCATGCTCCAAATATTATTCTTGCAGAACAAAGAAATCTGTTTCCTTTACTACCTTCTGGCTTGCGGCCGTTTGGGCTGTGTTTCGGTTGATGTGTTCTTTTAGAAATAAATGTAAATTATTCTTCTTGCCTCAGAATCGGACAAGGGGTCGTGACATTGGAATATAAGATACATTTATAACTTCATGCGACCTGGATCTGCTGTGGGTCATGCTGAGACAATGATGAATGTCTCCCGATAAACACCAGCAAGCCTTGCAAAAATTCATTCTGAAAATAGAGATGATGCACTGAGTCCAACTAATTTGCAGTAAAATGGCTTTTTAGACTTGGGTCCATTTAACCGCTCCCATGCACCTGCTCTGTATCACAGACGGCCCTGGGGGCTCTGCCTGGTGGGCTTTTGTCATTCTCAGAACCTTCTCTCACGTGAGCAGGTACTGTGCCCATTTTACAAATGAGATGAAGAAGGTTCGGGTGCAGGTCATCTAATTCGAGAGACTTTCTCATTCTCCCACCTCCTTGTGGCAACCTTTGATGCCTCGGATTTCTTTCTTTTTAAGCACACATTTTTACTCCTGGCTCAGCCATTTCATACACCGACGGCATCAGTAGTGCGCTTTTCCTGTGGAACATTCCATACAGGAGTGACTCAAGGAAATCTTCCACTCAGAGCCTACTGTGGGCTGGCCATGTCTGCTGGGTCATCCCAGTCACATTTTTTTTTTTTTTTCCCCAGGTCCCTACCAAAGGTAGAAAATCTGAGGTGTCACCAGGTTCGGTGTCATATAAATGGAAAGTCATAGACCTTGGGAACGTCTCTGGCATTGAATATGGCCTTCAGTGCCTGCTAATTGGGTGACCGTGGTCACCATCTTCATTTTTCTGAGACTTAGTTTCCTCATCTTGTTGCCAAAATCTCAGCTCCCTGTCCACTAGAGCTGCATAGAAATACAGAGACAGAGTTTGGAGGAAATAGGAAGAGAGGCTTTATTTCTTTTGTGGGGGAAGGGGAAGAACACCACAGGCTGGCACCTCAAAAGCTGCACCCTCTTCTCTGGGGAACTGGGAGAGGTTTTACATCCCAATGGAGGTCTTCCATTTTATTTTTCTTTTGCAAAATTCCTAAGCAGCCTCAGCTGGCATCAGGCAACTCAGCAGCTGGGTCTGGTGTCTCTGAAGATATTGGTCTGTGACCTTCCTTCTGAAATGCAGAAGCCTGCAAGAGAGTGTTAGGGCAGACGAATGCCAGGTGCACAGTGCAATTCATATGGGGTCTGAGAGTTATTAGCTTTGTGAAGGACATGTCCAGCTTATAAGGCTTGTAAGTCTTTGTTAGTAGGAACAGCTAAAGAGTAAGCAAGATGGTTTAAGTCTTGCCTCTTTGGCTGGTATGTGCCTAAGGTTCACTCATTTCTGTTTTTGCTGCAACAATCTGATGAATGGTGGCAACAACCTTTATGTTCCAGAACCACTGAGAAGAATGTGTGTGATAATGTTTATATAAAGTAGGGAGCCCAGGGTCTGGTGGGAGAGAGATGCTCCATACCTGTTACCTTTTTCTCCTTTCTAACAGCCCTAAGAATGGTGAGTGTCTTTCCGATGCTACACCTGATAGAGGGAGAAACACACACTGGACTGGTTAGAATGAGCCAGTGGCTAAATTCAATGGTCTGTATCCAGAAAACCAAAGGATGCTGAGACGTACATTTTCTGTAGAAGCCCTATGTGATGGCCAAGGAGCTAGACAGGCTGAGAGGCAATATTACAGTGTCCAATAACATTCTTGTTCTAAGGAACCTAAACTAATACAAAGAGTGAAAAATATGGTGTTGGTATTTGCACATTGGATCTTTGCTTGGAGGAACACGTTCGTCTTGTCATGACTTGGCTGCTATCCAGCCCCAGTCATTGAGTCTAAGCAGGAGAGACTTAGATGTTTGGAACAGCTGGGGTGACAGCATGCACGCCCCTTGGCCACGTGCATGGTGGGGTTGGTTGTACCGTATTCCTCCTTCCCGCTCATGGGTGGCGTTATTCAGTCATGGCACAGCGACTTTAATAGATATTAAAAATGTGGCTGTTTAACCGTGTCATTCTTGAAGCTCCATCAAAACTCTCTCTGGAGCTTATGTGAGTGAATGGTGCAGGACCATCGCTCACTTGCAGTGGGGGCCCTTTCTCTTGATCTGTGACACTGTATAACCAAATAGTCCTGTAATCATGTAGAATTTGTCTATTAGCTTTGTCCCTTTGCCAAGTAGAGTTAAAAGGAAAATTGTGTAGAAAAGCAGATAATTTTTATTGTGAATTCCTTATGGAAAAAGGCATTTTTCTTCAAAGTTATTAACTGGGTTTTACAGCTGACCTTTCAAGGAATGTCTATAGCCTCAGATACTCAAGAACTCAGCAAATATTATCCTCTGTATAATTTAAAGTCATTAGAATTTGGGCCATATGCACTGAATAAGTATTGTGAGACACTTGGTTATTATAATAACCAAGACAATGTTTGATTTAAAAATTTTTGGTATTTGATTATAAAAGAAAAAAAGTATTGTTTCCTTGCTGTACTGAATGATGGTTGACCTTTGTTTATTAAATTTCCTCATCACATTTTAGCTGTACATAATCCCAGAAGGTCACTGGTTGGCATTAACAACCCCAGAAATGAATGGTCATGATGTCACATCCCAGAATTGACAAATTAGTTTGTTTGATCTCTCATTACCCATTATTTTCATTGCTGTAATGGAGAATGGAAAAATTCAAGCTGGGATTAAGGCTTGAAATTTCCTCAACACTAAGAAATAAGGGTTGTGAGTGTGTCTCTCTTGTCCTTCCCTCTCTCTATATAGTCTTGGCATTTTTAGGCTTTGTGTGTGTGTGTACATTGTGACATACTCTCTTGGGCAGCTTTAATATCTAATGATGCAAAAAGGAGAAAGAAAAGGGAGAGAAAGAGGGAAAAAATACCGGAACACTATCAAGACAAAAATAAAGTTACATCAAGATCAGCTAGTATCTGAGTTTGGAAGAGATCTCAGGGCTTCTTCATGAAAGTCTTGTCACTTAGAAATAAAAGTGAAAACCTATAGTCCTGTCTGAATTTCACTTGGACTTCAGGAAAGGTTGAGCGATCTTGAATGAATCACTAAACATTTTTGGTATGTTTCCTTTTCTGGGTTAAATGATCACATGTTGCTTTCTGATCTTCATCAAATTAATTGATTTAAATATACTCTGAAAGTGAAAGTTGCTCAGTCATGTCCGACTCTTTGCCATCCCATGACTATGCAGTCCATGGAATTCTCCAGGCCAGAATACTGAAGTGGGTAGCCTTTCCCTTCTCCAGGGGATCTTCCCAACCCAGGGATCAAACCCAGGTCTCCTACATTGCAGGCGGATTCTTTACCAGCTGAGACAGTATCTTATGGCGACCAATATTATATTTCATAAATAAACTGGATGGTGAATTGTTTATCACTACAAATATGCTTTCATTTTCTAATGCATTAATTATTCATCTGCATAACCCATTATTAAGTTCCAGTTCCAGATATAGAGTCAATGGTGAGGAAAGCCAGACCCATACAAGGTCCCCCTGCCCTCAGCTGAAAATGGCAACCCTGATAAGCACTGTGGCGAGTAGGCATGGTTCCTGGAAAACTCCTTAGGGGACCTGTCTGGGAGCTGAAGGAAGGTATCTCTGAGCAGTGATTCCTAAGTGACATCTGAAGAGTGCATAGGTATTCACTGGGTAAGGTGGTAAAGGAACATCATTCCAAGAGCAGGAATCAAGATTATGAAAGTTTGGGAGGACTGGAGAGAAGGTGAGCATAACCGGGGCAGAACATCGCAGGGTGTGGAGTTGGAAGAGGCTAGAACGGTCACTAAGTCGGAGCCAGACCCCTGACGCTTTTAGGGGAAGTCTAACAATGTCATTGGGAGAAGGCAATGGCACCCCACTCCAGTCCTCTTGCCTGGAAAATCCCATGGATGGAGGAGCCTGGTGGGCTGCAGTCCATGGGGTCGCTAAGAGTCGGATACGACTGAGCGACTTCACTTTCACTTTTCACTTTCATGCATTGGAGAAGGAAATGGCAGCCCACTCCAGTGTTCTTGCCTGAAGAATCCCAGGGATGGTGGAGCCTGGTGGGCTGCCATCTATAGGGTCTCACAAAGTTGGACACTACTGAAGCGACTTAGCAGCAGCAGCAACAATGTCATTGACCATCCCAATCCATCCCAACTGGGACATGTGTGCAAGTGAAGGCACGCTGTTGATAATGAAACTGGAAAAATAAGTGGAAGCAGCTATGTTTGATGAAGCTTGTATGTTTCATTCCTTGTATGTTTCCATCAAATATCAGGGACACCCTGTTTGGTCAGTGTACCAAATAAGGTTAAAGAAATGTGAAAAGAGGAATCCAGTGTCCTCCTCCCACCCCACCTCCACTTCTGGGGAAGCAGTTGTTGTTCCTAGCCAGTACATTTAGGTTTGGTTTGTTACATAGCAGTAGATGCAGAAGGGCTTCTCAGGTGGCCCTGGTGGTAAAGAACCTGTCTTGCAAAGCAGGAGATACGAGAGACACAGGTTTGATCCCTGGGTTGGGAAGATGCCCTGGAGAAGGGCACAGAAGGAATACTCCAGTATTCCTGCCTGGAGAATCTCATGGACAGAGGAGCCCGGCGGGCTACCATCCGTGGGGTCACAAAGAGTTGGACACGACTGAAGCGACTCAGCACAGTGCAGATGCAGAAGTTGTTACTGAGAGAAAACTCTAGAAGACTAGGTTTGGATAAATCTGTGTGGACGTGGTGATTCTGAGGAGCGATTAAGACATTCAGGAGGTGACGTCAACCAGGAGTCGGGATCTGTGTCTGGAGCTCAGAGGGGAGATCTGAGTGGAGAAATAGGTGTGAGTGTGTGTGGCCTGTGGGGTAGACAAGCTCCAGGGAGAGAGTGTGGAGAGAAGAGAGGGGGACGGAGGAGGCTGCGACAGGTGCCTGGAAACGTCCTGTGAGGATGACAGCGGAGCCTCAGAGGACTTGTGGAGGAGGCAGGCTGAGCAGGAGGAAGATCGGAGCGTGCTGTGTCAGGCCAGCCTCGGTGGTTACTATCAAAGTCACGGTAGAGGATAAAATCAGCTATAGAACATTTTCTTCTTCTTTTTTTTTTTGCATTTTACTACTTCAGTATTCCATAAAAACAAATGGTCCATTTGTGTTTCCTCAAGGGGGCAGGTTGAATGAGAGGCACTAAGTAATACCAAATGGCCTGTCTTTCTTGCCTTGTGGTACACGGGCTGCAGGGACAGGGGTTTCTATGATCTGTGAGTGCAGCACAAACCCATTCTCTGGCTGGAAAGGCAGGAGGAAATGCATGGCAGCTCTAGCTCTGGGCCCTGTGTTTAGCAAGAGCCATGCTACCTGTAATCCTCTTCTTTTTTTAAAAATTAATTGATTTATTTTAATTAGAGGCTAATTACTTTACACAGTTGTAATGGTTTTTGCCATACACTGACATGAGTCAGCCATGGGTGTACATGTGTCCCCCATCCTGAACCCCCCTCCCGCCTCCCTCCCCATCCCAGCCCTCAGGGTCATCCCAGTGCACCAGCCCTGAGGGCCTTGTTTCATGTATGAATCCTCTTGCACTTTTATTCCTTCTTGAGGCCACAGTGCTTGACTCTCAGATACTTTCCTCCAAGCCTTATAAGCTCTTTTATACTAAGGTGCAAATGACTGATAAGCTAAAGTCTTGTTTTGCTCAGAACACTGAATTTTAGCCATGAGGAAATATCTCTCTATTCTGGGAAATGTGGTTATGTGAGTGCAGGGGAAAATGGTTTCGAATGCCACTTGCTTTCATTACTGCCTTGCAGTTTGCTTTTACATATTGAAAATAGAGCCCCTTGGTCTCAGGTTGTGGACTTTGGGGTGTTTTCAGTCTAGAATAAGCACACCTCCCATCTTTTCTCCCCACAGAAACCTGCTTCCCCTCCTGTTTGTCCTTTTGTGATTTAATGATACCAAACTTCTTCCATTTGGTCAGGCTGCAAACTGTGGAAATAATTCAGCCACGCTCCGATCCTGTGATTCTGCCTTGTCTGACCTGCTCACCCCCTCTCAGTTCCTTCCTGCCGTTTCAGAAAGACATCAAACCGTCATCACCTCCCACTTGGCCCATTGCCTCTGCCTCCTCACCCTTGTTCTACATCTGTCTTCACTTTCCTCCAGCCTAGAAATAGTGTCACAAGAATTGCCTTTCTTGTGTCTAGGTCTGATCTTGTCCCATCTTCTGTATCTACCTTTGATGCATTTTCTTGTAGGATAAAACCTAAACTTTCTTGACAGAGCGCCCGCAGCCCCTCCTAAAAGCTGTCTAACTAGGGCTTGCCTTACTCATTACTTTTTGTTTAAAGTTAGAAAAGGATTTACCGGATACCAAGGGTAGGTCTGGCCAAAGGATTTCACTCACCTTCATTCCTGGTTCCCAGTTCCCCTTCATGAAGATGCAATTCTTTAAAAAAAAATAAATTTTATTTTATTTTTGAGTCTGTTGCCACGCGTGGACTTTCTCTCGCTGCAGCGCGCGGGGGTTACCTTCTGGTTGTGGCGCATGGGCTTACTGTGATGGCTTCCCTTCTCGTGGAGCATGGGTTCTAGGCTACAGGAGCATCACTGCTTGTGGTACGTGGGCTTAATAGTTGTGGAGCTTGGGCTTAGTTGTCCTGCGGCATGCGGGATTTTCCCAAACCAGGGATCAAACCTGTGTGCCCTGCAATGGCAGGAAGATTCTTAACTGCTGGAACACCAAGGAAGTCCAAGCGGCCGTTCTTGAGCTGTGCCGGAGGTCTCCTGTCCTGAGTTAATGGACCAGCGATTCACGTCTGCTGCTGCTGCTGCTAAGTCGCTTCAGTCGTGTCCGACTCTGTGCGACCCCAGAGACAGCAGCCCGTCAGGCTCCCCGACCCTGGGATTCTCCAGGCTGAGAATACTGGAGTGGGTTGCCATTTCCTTCTCCAATGTATGAAAATGAAAAGTGAAAGTGAAGTCGCTCAGTCGTGCCCGATTCTTAGTGATCCCTTGGACTGCAGCCCACCAGGCTCCTCCGTCCATGGGATTTTCCAGGCAAGAGGACTGGAGTGGGGTGCCACTGCCTTCTCCGATTCACGTCTAGAGGACACTTATGATTAGAGCTGAGCAGAGCTGGGTCACTGTGTTAAGGAGAGGAGCTTGAGGTGCCAGATCCAGGGTCTGACCCCACATGTTTCTTCAATTACAGGAGAAATGGGGGCGGGGGCCACTGGATCCATCTTTTCACATTTCTTTCACCTCATTTGGGACACTGCTCAGCAGGGCATGCCTCACTTTTGATGGAAACATAAAAGGAATGAAAGCCTGATGACTCAAACAGCCGGGGGTCTGCAGGGGGCCCCGCCCCTTGGACTCACCTCATGCTCACGCCCCCTCCCAGCTCCTGGTCTCTGGCTGGCTTGCCTTCTCTCTCCACTGGCTGTGCACCCAGAGTCCTTGGCATGTTTGAATAAGCTGTGCACCAACCCCTCCTGCTTCCTGAGAGAAACATCCAAGTGTGTGGTGCCAGGGTGCCAGGGAGCTGGATCCCATATAGGGGACTGTCTTCAAGGGGTGTCTTACAAGCCCTCATTGTCCCATCCCTTCAGCCTTCTGGACTCAGCTCCTAGCATTGACCCAGGGGAACCCGAAGATCATGTCAGGTCAGATTCTCCCTATTCCTGGAAGTGGTCATTACACATCTTTTTTTCAGAGCTGGTCGCCTTCCTGGAAATGAGTGCCTGCTCTCCCCTTCTTTGCCTGGAGAACCCCATTTCTCACTCATGGTCCAGCTTGGACAGCACCTGCCCCCTCAGAGACTACTGTCAGCTGGGGCCCTCTGAATTCTCTTTTGTGGAATATATGTATTAATTACATGTATATATATGTATATGTATATATATATATACACACCAACATTTGGTGCTAGTGGTAAAGAACTCGCCTGCTAATGCAGGAGACAAAGGAGACACAGGTTCGATCCCTGGGTCAGGAAGATCCTCTGGAGAAGGGCATGGCAACCCACTCCAGTATTCTTGCCTGGAGAATCCCATGGACAGGGAAGCCTGGTGGGCTATGGCCTATAGGGTCACAAAGAGTTGGACACGACTGAAGCAACTTAGCACAATATATCTACAAACATACATACATACATGCATATATATATATATATTATATAGACACATACTGTGTGTGTGTGTGTGTGTGTGTGTATGCACGCACATTTCCTGTATACTAAGGGTTTCCTTCTCCATGGTAAGGTCCAGAAGGGGAGAGAATATATTATTTCTTTACGTCTTGGGCACTTAGCACATGGGTGGTGAGAGAATAAATGAATAAGAAAATAACACCTGGGCTTGAGCCAGACCTCTGCCAATGCAAAACGTCATTACTTTTCAGGTGGATTACTTGGCCCTTAGGAAATGCTCAGTGGGACCTTCAACCAGGGCAGCCTGGGATGAGCTGTCGGGCAGCTGCCTGACATCCTGGGGACATTAGGAAGTACTCAGGAAGAAAGTTTCCTGTTCAACTGTCATCACAAGTTACTGCTTTCAGGTGTTAACTGAAATGACCCAATTAAGCAAGTGTTTTAAAGCCCGGAATTCTTGTTGAGTAGAGAAAAAACTCAATTATTTAAAGGCTCCTTTTTAAAGAAGGCAGCCTTTGGTGAACATAGAAACCAGGTTACACTTTGTCAAACAGGAATAGCTGTGCTGCTGCTTTTTCTGATTATAAAATCAGATACAGTGATTCTTGTTGTCTACATTGTAAATACCCTGATGCTGGGAAAGATGGAAGGCAGGAAGAGAAGGGGATGACAGACAACGAGCTGGTTGGGTGGCACCACTGACTCAATGGACATGAGTTTGAGCAAGCTCCAGGACATGGTGAAGGACAGGGAAGCCTGGCGTGCTGCAGTCCATGGGGTCGCAAAGAGTCGGACATGACTGAGCAACTGAACAACAACAACATTATTTATTTACCTATTTTAGTTGAAAACTAAACTCTCACCCTGAGAGATGTCGTAGGTAACTGAATGATACAGATCCTTTCTGCTTTCTTTACTTTGATGTATCTGGAGATATATGTATATAGAGAAAATGTTTTGCTAGTTGCATTTCTATATTCATTTATGTGCTGTGTGTCTAGTCACTCAGTTGTTTTCGACTCCTTGTGACCCCACAGACTGCAGCCCGCCAGGCTCCTCTGTCCGTGGGAGTTCTCCAGGCAAGAAGGCTGGAGTGGGTTGCCATGCCCTCCTCCAGGGGATCTTCCCAACCCAGGGATCAAACCCAGTTCTCCCACATTGCAGGCGTATTCTTTACCAACTGAGCCACCAGGAAAGCCCAAGAATACTGGAGTATTCATAATTTCACAAATTATGTTTGTATATATATGTGTACATTTATACATCTGTATGTATACATACATAATATTTGCATGTAAGCTGTTTATAATATTTACATATCCCCTTTATGTGTAAACTGTGTACACATGTATATGTATTGGCTTCCCTGGTGGCTCATAGATAAAGAATCTGCCTGCAATGCAGGAGAATCTGGAGACATGGGTTTGATCCCTGGGTTGGGAAGATCCCCTGGAGGAGGGCATGGCAACCCACTCCAGTATTCTTGCCTGGAGAATCCCATGGACAGAGGAGCATGGCGGGTTACAGTCCGTGGGGTCTCGAAGAGTGGAACCCAATTTAGTGACTGAGCTTACGCGCACACACTCTATCCCCCCTACCCATTTGTGAAATTGTCTTCTACTTTGAAGCCAGTAGTATTCATATGAGGTTTTGCTAAAGCAGATAAAACCCCAGACCAACTGAAATAGATTTTGCCAAAATATATGTAGTTTAGAAAGAGGAAATGAAAATTTGGGGGAACACCTTTGAATTTGAGGTCCCTGTAAGTCAGCAGGCAATTTCTGCCCCTGCTTCTCTCTCCTTTAAAATTTCTCCCTTCTGTTCATTTCATCTGCACAGAAGTTACAGCATGATATTTTTTAAACCAGGGATCCATGATCTTTCAAGGGAATCTGTGGGTAGAATTCTAGAGATTTGTGAACTTAGATGGGAAAGAAAATTACATCTTTATGTGCACTGACATCTTGAAATTTGATATCTCTTTCAATTATAAATGTGAGTAACCGTGGTAGTAGCAGTGACTCTTGACACCCATGAAAACCGACAATATTTTGAAATCACGTCATTGCTGTTGAAGATACCCTGAAGTATCAAGGACACTCATCACTACTCTGAAATGAAACTAGCCTTGCCATTTTATAAAAATGCATAGATGTTACTGTCTTTTTATTACAAAAACATGAAATTATTTGTTGGTTGTGTCTTTCACTGCAGTTGGGTTCCTTTGTAATCCTGTGCATTTTGCTCTGTGCACTTAAAAAGATTATTTTGATTATTTTGATGCCTGTAGGCATCAAAACACACATAGGTTAAGAATCCCTGAACTAGAGAGAGTGTCAAGGTTGTTAAAAGATTCTGACTTGCTCCTGGTGAGAAGTTAGGATTCTTCTTTTGCCCTGACCTTTCCTTTCTCTGCATTGTTCTTCATTCTGGGATTCCTAACATATGTCTCCTGGAGACTTGGCAAGTGTTACATCAAATATATTATCATCTACTCATATTCCCATTAAATATATTTTTATAACAAAATTGAAAGAATTCTACTAATTGTATTTTAAAAATCACTTGATTATGAGAAAGCAACTTCATTTACAACTAACTCTGAGTTCTTGAGAACAATTGTGCTTACTCAGGGGTTCTTGGGAAGTGGGTAGATCTTAACATACAAATTGTTTTCTAAATGTGATGAAATTTTTATGAGCACTAAATTTAACAGTTAATGAAGTTGACATAACGATACGTTTTGTGTATGTTTAATTAAACATTTAGCATTAGCAGTTTTGCTGTTTTCTTTCCATATTTCAGAGCCAAAATTTTTTAAAGTCTGATTTGTAAGTTCTGGAAAGGCCCTGGGCCCTGAGGCTGGTTGCCAGTACTGTCTAGTGGGATATGGTACCACCTGGGGGCAGACCAACAGCTCTATAGCAGTCTTCTCTCAGACCATATCCCCCACCTCCCCACGTGGTGGGCACTTCCCTGCCACCATCTACTTCCAGCCTCATTCCATCCATACATGTCACCTTCCAGCTCAGCTGAGGCCTGTAGTCTGGTCCTATGTGGTCCTGGATCGCTGGGTCTACCGCCCAGCCACTGCCAGGAACAACTCTCACATCCTCGGAGACAAGCCATCCGTCATCCTGACCTCCACGCTTTGCAGTCAGGTCTCAAGTTTGATTCAAGGTATGTCTCCAGCTCCCCAAACAACATTTCTCAAGAAGTGTTTATTTCTTGGGAAACAAATGATCTTTGTCTTCCTCATTGCCTTAATCATATTCCTTTGTTATTACCCAGCACTTAACCTTTTTTTGACGTATTTAAATGCAACGTAGAAACTTCTAATCATGACTTCTTGTTCCTCTTGCTCTCCAAGTTGTAAATTTAGTAATGCCTTGTCCATACTCATCCACATCTCCAACCCTTTAACTCTTCCTTTTCAACCCACCCAGTGCACACCTCTTTCTTTTGCTTTTCTTAGTACTCCCTGAAGGCGCAGACCGTAAAGAATCTCCCTGCAATGCGGGAGACCCGGGTTTGATCCCTGGGTCGGGGAAGATCACCTGGAGAAGAAATGGCAAGCCACTCCAGTATTCTTGCCTGGAGAATTCCATGGACAGAGGAGCCTGGCGGGCTACAGTCCATGGGGTCGCGAAAGAGTTGGATACACTTAGCGACTAACGCTTTTCACGTTCATGACTTTTCTTCTTCTCCCATTTCTCTGAAAAGAAACTCATTCATGAAAATCATTTCATTCTCTTTTAATGGCTTGCTTCCATTCAATTCTTAACTTCTCAGGTGCTTCGAGGTCCCATCCATGGCTGCCATTGCTTCTCTCTTTGAACATTCTCTCTGTGTTCTTCCATTCGCTGCCGTGGCTCCCATTACCACCCTGCTTCCCACATTTCCTCCCAGGTCTAGACCTGGATCTAAGTGCTTTACAGGTCTCTCCCTCTGTAAGTCTGCTGGTGCTTTGTCCTGTCAGAGCTAAAGGCATTCCCGATCTTTCCAGTGTTGGCAAATAAGACCCCAATGGACATGAGTTTGAGCAAGCTCTGGGAGACAGTGAAGGACAGGGAAGCTGGGCGTGCTGCCGTTCATGGGGTCACAAAGAATCAGACACGACTGAGTGACTGAATCACAGCAATGTAATTTATCCAGGATTCTTAGTTTTGAAGAAGACCTGGTTCCCAGTATCATCTCAGTTACCGAAGTGCTCTGTGATCCAAGACAAGTCGCTCAGACTCTCTGTGCCTATTTTTCTCTCTGTAAAAAGAAGATGCTTTCCCAGCTCCCTTCCAGACACACTGTTTTGGGACAGTGAATATTGTGGTGGGGCCTGTAGTTCCCCTTTGTCTGCAGAGAGAGACACTTTGCGACTAGAGAGAAGATGAACTCTCTGCTTTAGGAGGATGATTACACATACGGGGGGCTAAGCTTTGCCCCTTCTGATGGGTGGCTGTGTGGAGGCCCACTCTCTGTAAGCAGAGTTGGAAAGTGGCTGCAGTACAGAAAGTGTATCTTCAAGCTTTGCAGTGGGTTCAATTCTTGAAACCAGCTCTCAGATATTTTAATCAAGTTTCTAACTCATATCCTGTATTTTAGCGATGCCTTCTAAAAATACCTGACACTCGCTGCTAACGGACCATTCTCCATGAGTGTCTTTTTCAGAGAATTGGCTATTACTTTGTGAGCCCTGAAAATGAGTATTTAACTATTTTGATAAAAAGCCTCATAAAATGTATAGACCATTATCTTGTCCTATATAAACAGAAGATAATGGAATACAATTTAAATTTCCTGGATGGCTAAGGTCATCTCTTTTATTCCTTTATTCAAGCTATATTTATGAAACTCCAAATATGCACGAAGCATGGTGCTGAATGTTGGGTTTTTAGCATCTTCACTGGCAGATTTATCACCATCAGGGAGTCCTCACAATGGCTCCACTTATATTTCTTGACTGTTGTGCTGTTATAGATAAAACCCAGAGTTCTGAGCATTGATAGGAGAGGGTTTCTGCCCAGAACATCAGATTTGGTAAGCAATTTAGATGGTCACACATTCAGTCAGTTGAAAGCTGAGTCAGCTTTGCCTCAGATGGGCCTTTTTGTCATCTAGCAATGGGCATCCTCCCAAGAAAGAGTTGAAAATAGTTTATGTTCCTCAAAAATCAAACTCAACAAGCTCTGTAATTTTTTGGTGGTGATAGATACTGATGTTACTGTATTATTTGCAATAAAAATTGACATAGAGCCCTATGAAATGTTTAGGGTACTTTAAAAAAAATCCCTGCACATTTCTTTAATTACAACGCTTCTCTGGTGGCTCAGATGATAAAAAGAGTCTGCCTGCAGTGCATGAGACCCGGGTTCTATCACTGGGTCGGGAAGATCCTCTGGAGAAGGAAATAGCAACCCATTCTTGCCTGGAAAATCCCATGGAAGGAGGAGCCTGGCGGGCTACAGTCTATGGGGTCACACAATCGGACACAACTGAGAAACTTCACATACATTTGTTGCAACATTCAAATATGAGAGCATTATTTTTTTTAAATGTAATTTCTAATGTCTCTAAAGGTATCGTAATGTTAGTGGCTCAATCGTGTCCAACTTTGCACCCGCATGAACTGTAGCCCACCAGGCTCCTCTGTCCATGGAATTCTCCAGGAAAGAAGACTGCAGTGGGTTGTCATTTCCTTCTCCAGGGGATCTTCCCGACCCGGGGATTGAACCCTCGGCTCCTATATTGCAGATGGATTTTTTACCATCTGAGCCCAAAGGTATCTTAAGTACTGAACAATTCAGATATCTTTTGGGGATTTTCAATATTACCCTCTCGAATAGGTATCTATAACCTGATGGAATGAGTGATGCATAATGCAAGGTTGATCTTACTTCCCCTTTGACTTTCTTTATAAACTTAGATGTGTTTCTCTATCAATGGTGGGGAGAGTCGACAGATGAGTGTTTACTTAGGAGAGAGGGCTGATTTTTTCTAACTTAGTACCTTTCTAACTCAGCATTTTTTCTCTGCACACTTTCTTAGTAGCAGCTTTTTTTTTTTTTCTTTGTGTGGAAATCACCAAATCTACACTTGGATATGCCAGATTTTGTTTTATTTTGAAGTTTCCTGAAGCTGGTTGGGGTTCTCAGACAGATGTTTGTAATGAATTACCACACAGGATCTTCAAACTGGGGCCAACACCTCCTCTTAGGGGTCATTTGAATATGGGTGAGAGTGTTTGGGGGTTGTTACAATGGGGTCTCCTGGCATCAAGCAGGGAAAAGTCAGGGGTCCTAATTGTCTTACAGTGTGCAGGGTGATATTTCACAGGTAAGAACAATTCCTTCTAAAATGCCAGACGTATGTCTGTGGAGAAAGAAAAATTTTACTGTGTGTTTATTGATTGATTGATTCAGCAAATGTTTACTGAACACCCACTGGGTACTGGACACTGCTCTCAGCATTGAGGATGCAATGAACAGACAGACAGAAGTCTCTGTCCTTGTAAAGTGGAATATTCTAGTGGTGTAATGCACTGGTGGGTGTTTTGGTTTCAGAGGTTTGTTTGGGTATGCTTTGTTTTGTCTGAGAATAGAGTTGGAAAACGATTGCACACGTGGCCTGTGTACAGAGGAGCTGAGTGGATGCCTTTCAGTGTGAACCTGAATTCTGTTTCTGGAGTGACTTAAAATGATTAATTCTGCACATCGGAGAGCCAATAGAGGGAAGAGCCATAAGATAGAAACACGCAACATGTATTAATTCTTTGAATTAGGATTTGGTTCTGTGTTCTTAAAAATGATCGACACCAATAGTGTGTTGCAAATTTTGGCTCTTAATTTATGATCAAAAGCACACTTGGAGCTCAGAGTGTCTTAAAGCCTCCAGTCCTTCTATGAAAGATTAAATTATTAGCAACTTATATCCCCCAATTTTTATTGCAGTGATAGTTTTGTCTCAGTAAGAGTACTGACTAATTCAAGAATGAGGGATATATTAGGACTTTGCAGTTCTTTTACCCTAACACAAAATAAAAAGTTAACAAAAAAGAAAGTCAACTTGGTATTGGAAAAAAGTGTATTGTTTTTTCCTTACTTCTTTAAAAGTGTGTAAAATGATAGTCTACTTAATGTCAAATATACTACTAATGTAATTAAAGGTGTAACTCATTTTAACCTTTTGAGATAGGTCTAGAAAGCTGTGTGCAAACAGATAATATGTTTTGAGTCCCTTTTTATTGGTTTGCATTTTATTTTGAGAAACATTTGGGTTGTGCCCTGAGCTTTCCACTGGTCCCTTAGCCTGCTTTTCCAGTGCCTGCATTTTGCTTTGAATTTCCCATCCAATGTAAACCCGTCCTCAACTGAAATCATCTTTGTGTGTGTGTGTGTGTGTGTGTGTGTGTGTGTGTCTGCACTGGGTCTTCATGGAGGCATGTGTGCTTCCTCTAGTTGCATCTCAGGGGCTCTAGTCTGTGGGTTCAGTAGTTGTCAAGTAGCATGTGAGATCTTCCCGGACTAGGGATCAAACCCGTGTCCTCTGCATTGGAAGGAAGAGTCTTAAGCACTGGACCAGCAGGGAATTCCTTGAAATCATCATCTTCAACAAACAATTTCCCCTTTCCAACTACTGTTACTTGACAGGGAGCATTGGCTCCCTGGCTCCCAAAGTCAATCATTCAGTCCCACTCAGCTCCTCTTCTTCCTGTCTCCAAACCTAAAGCCAGGTTACTGTTCTTGAAGTTACTGCAAAGTGTAGCTTCTTTGGGTGCATACAACCGTTAGTACCATGGAACGCTAGGACAATCTGTCACCTTACCTGCCCTGCCCCCAAATGCATGCTGGACACAGGGATCCTGATGTTAAATTTCAGAGGCATCCTCTCAACGTAGGTAATGAATAGATACCCCTGCCTGGAGGGATTGGCCATCTTGCTCCCGTATAGCACTGGTGAGAGAATGCATCATGAATAACCACATCTCTACTCCAGTAGGAGCAATATTTGGTTTCCTTTCCAGCCTTTTGTGCAACTAAACATAGAAGTAGTGGGTTTTCAGCACAGTCTTCAGGTCCTCTATATTAAAGAACTGATGAGTAACCTTTGCCAGCAATGCCAGGAGAGTGTTTCTGAATGGATCACATCTATAGCTTCTGCTCTAAAGCCTCCACTGCTCTGGTCCCCAAGAGTCTGATCTATTCTGGAATGTCCAGTATTCACTCCAGACTCTCGTCAATAACCTGGTCTTGGTTTGGTCCTGAGCAAAATGTATCTCTGATGACTGTGTTTTCCTGGTGGCGGTACCACAGGGCTACAGTCCCATCCCTCTAACCCGTGTGTCTGCCTGTCTGTCTGTCTTCCCCAAGGGCAGTATGATGGGGCCACTGAAAGACTCTCCGGAGGAAGAGCCTCCTCCTGTTTGAAGCCCACACTAAAAACACGTACCCGATTTTGGGCAGCACTGTGACATGCCCTGGAGCCTCCTCCAGACCAGCTTATGGGGCATCACCACCCAAGTGTACAGTGTACAATCCCATGGGTCAGTGCCCCATCACTTCTCCTCCAAACAATGGTGACATATTTGTGTCTGATATCGCTGCTTTCAATCTTCCTTCCCTATAGAAGAAGCACAGCCTTTCAGAAGCAAATATTGCTCTCCTTCAATAAGCATTCATCCTGTTCTTTCTCTTTGCAGACAGCTTAGTGGCTTCTGATTGCCTAACAAATCCATCACACACTCCCTACCCTGGAATTTATGGCTTTTCTCAATGTGGCTCTAACTAACCTGTCGGATTCTGTTTCCAACTTCCATTCCCTTCTTCAAATCAGACAAAAGCGTCCCTTTGCTGGCTCCCTACTATGCCCTCTTGTTTCTTGTCTTCATTCTCTGCTCACTTTTATGCCTGTCTAGATGATTCCTCTTTTCTACTAACAAGTACTAACTGCTAAACCCCTGCTAGCCCTGAATATCAGCTAGGCTGCCATCTTCTCTGAGAAGCTTTCAATAAATTTCCAGCCAGAAATGGCATCTCTGTCATTTTAAAGCTCAGAGCATCTTGTTTTCATCTGTCACCTCCTGGAACTAGCTCATTACTAACATGTGTCTTCAGGACCTTGCCAACAAAGGCCCATCTAGGCAAAGCTATAATTTTTCCAGTAGTTATGTATGGATGTGAGAGTTGGACTATAAAGAAAGCTGAGCATCAAAGAATTGTTGCTTTTGAACTATGGTGTTGGAGAAGACTCTTGAGAGTCCCCTGGACAGCAAGGAGATCTAACCAGTCCATCCTAAAGGAAATCAGCCCTAAAGGAAATCTGTTTCCAATATTCATTGGAAGGACTGATGCTGAAACTGAAGCTTCAATACTTTGGCCACCTGATGTGAAGAGCTGATTCATTGGAAAAGACCCTGATTCTGGGAAAAATTGAAGGCAGGAGGAGAAGGGGATGACAGAAGATGAGATGGTTGGATGGCATTGCCAATGCGATGGACATGAGTTTCAGTAAGCTTCGGGAATTGGTGATGAACAGGAAGGCCTGGCATGCTGCAGTCCATGGGATCACAAAGAGTTGGACATGACTGAGCAGCTGAACTGAACTGAACTGAGAGTTTCTTACTCATGGGGAGGCTTGGAAAACATTGCTGCATGAATGAATGGATAATAATTGTTGAATAAACAGAAAATTAATGTATTGAAATGAATAACTTCCTGCTCGTTTAGACATGCACTCAGGTTGCCTTTCACAACTAATATTTCTTCACATGGAGCCCACCTATAATAGTTATCCAGAATCCATGTACATGTCATTTCTAATGCAATCTGAAAGTCATGCCTAAGGCTCCCCAGAAAGTAACAATCCTTTTTTGCCTGCCCCTGACATCGCCTTGACACAACTTGTAATAGGCTGTGACTGCCCAGCAAACACCAAAGCTTCTGTATTTCAGCAACTTGTTAACAGACCCCTAAACAACTCGAGTTAATTCTGTGGAATACACAGGATTCACTTTGAAGTGTATCATATTATTAACACAAGTCCTGTGAATTAACATGATGACTAGGCATGCATTGCCAATTAGATGCAGTTACCCTCTTTCTGGCAACAACTTTTAAAAATGTGGAACATGAGAGCTTTTCAAGGCATTTTTAAGTAGGAAGTGCAATACACCAGAGCTCTGATTTCTGCAGAGACCATAGCAAACCTAGCGAAGGTGCAAGAAGGGGGTCTTTTCTGCCCAGCAACCCTCCTGTAATGATTCTCCCTGCCAGGGTGGGTTCAGGGCTCTTCTGAAAGGATGTCAATGTACTTCAACTCTGGAAAGATATATACTTTTTTAAGTTAAAAAATAAATAAAAAATAGAAAAGCTCAGCCTGTGCCTGTAGGTGTCCCTGGTCCCCGTATCCTGCATCCTTCTTTCCACAGCCAAGGCATCTGGGCCCATCTTCGAAAGAGATGATGAGGATCCATCCTACTGCTCTTAACACCAGCATCAGTCATGGGCTGGCATCGTAGACCACTGGATGCTTTGGCTAGGTGTTAAGCTCTCCTCTGTCCTCTGCCTGAGTCCCATGCCAGCACTCCTGGCATGAGTCCAGGACACGAATCCAGCTCAGTGACTTGGGCCCTGCTCCTTGCTGCCTGACTGTCCTAACACCTGGTACCGCCTTTCTCTTAGACTTCTCAGGGCAGCAGCCCCAGGACGCTCCTTCCTGCTCCTGGCTCGGTCTGATGCTGACCGTATGTCTCTTGCTTGCTGTATGTCACCAGTACCTGCTATTGGCTTTGACCTTCCTATTGGAGGATCTTGTATCAAAACTCTTTGTATATGAGCTGAGTCTGTCTGCTCTTCCTTCAAGGGCTATTTCCCTAGAGTTGGGTGTGAACTCTTTTAGGGAGCTCAGGTTGGAAACCCCTATACAAAGAGATATACAATGTAAACAAATCAAGTGCCTTAAAGATTATAAGGAATTAAGTGTTCCCTTGTAGCTCAGTTGGTAAAGAATTTGCCTGCAGTGCAGGAGAGCCGGGTTCGATACCTGGGTTGGGAAGATCCCCTGGAGAAGGAAATGGCAACCCACTCCAGTATCCTTGCCTGGAAAATCTCATGGACAGAGGAACCTGGTGGATTGCAGTCTATGGGGTCGCAAAGAGTCGGGCACGACTGAGCGACTAACATAATGTATTAGCTTAGGGAAATCAGGATCATCATATGATGGCATATTTATGCACACCTATATACATTTTTTTTAATTTTTATATGATGCCATTTTAATAGATGTGTCCATCTTTTCGAATGAGGAATGTTTTGGGTTCAGCAAAAACGTTGTTTGGCTATTTCTAAAACATAGAAAACCTGAACGAACTTTTTGGCCAACCACATATATACATATGTACATCTCTCATTTGAATATATATGTAAATATATGTCTCAATTCATCTTCAATCACACTTTTACTTTTATATATTTTAGCTGAGTGCTTTTATTGATTAAATCATTAATGAAAATAAACCAGAGAATGCTAAGCTGCGTTACCTTTTAGCATTATTCAAGCAGAAAAGACTACTGTGTTTTCTCCATGTGTGTTGAGGGTGCTAGCCCTTTTGGTCCGGGAAAGATTTTATTCTGAAAACATTTATGGATTCATGATTAACGGGCTTCCATTTATGAGCACATGTGACAAATATTCAACTTAATTTCTCTGTATTGGTTACCTTTTTTTTTTCTTTTTAGTGTAAGTTAAAACAAGTGTAATCACATCATATGAAATGCAAGTCGAGCCTTCTGTGACACACACGTCTGCAGAATTTAAACATAACGTTGCTCTTTATGTTCGAACACATTACTCTTTATACCTGGTTAATCATGCAAAATAATTTGTTTTTAAATCACTGAGCCTTTAAGAAAAGAAATGTTCAAAAAGACATTGATATGCATTTGCTGGAAGTTCTTTGACATATCGATGGGTTATTTAGTATTAGGGAGACCATGTGGACGATCAACTGTGTATGAGTTTATTTCTTTATTTAACATGATTGACTTGGAAAATGTCTGTATAGCTAATACTTTTTTAGACTTTATTTCAAAAATTACTATCCATAAAATGTAAGTACTTCCCCACAGCTTTCACCTTTTCTAGCCTAAAGGCAAGAAACAGTACATATTTCTCTTATTTGGATGCAAGTCATGAGAGAGATAATTAACTGTTCCACAAAAGATTTATGCTCTACCTTCCAGAGTACAGAATCATCCCTGATAGTGACTGCCCAGCTAGGGACATCATTTTCCAGCCCTCCTATATTTAGATGGGTCACAACAGTCATTCTCAGTGATGGAATGTGAGCAGAAGTGATACACATCACTTCCAGGATAAACTGAAAGGAAGTGCGAAAGTTAATAAAGACATCTGTGGTCCATTCATACAATGGAGTGCTGTCAGTAACATGAGGGAAGGAACTACTGATGCACGCAACTCAGGGATGAGTTTCAAAACGCTCTGCGAAGGAGCCAGATACAGAAGGATGCATATGGTGTGACTCCACGTCCATGAAGGCCAAGGCTAGGCAAAACTCATCGCTGGGGACAGAAATCAGAAATGCCTGGGATGGAATGATGGACTGACTGGGCAAGAGGCCTAGGCAGTTTTCTAGGTGAGGGGAATGGTTAACATCTGTCTTGCATGGTGATTATCACACAGGTGTAGTGATCGTCATAACTCACTGAACTGAACCTTGAAGATCTGACCACTTGTGTGTGTAAATTATACATCAATAAAAAGGAGGCGTGCTTTCCCATCCTCAACTGGAAGCCGTTTCATCCCTCATGGGATGTCTGGCAGTGTTGAGAGGCCTTTTTGATTGCCCTCCTTCTGGCATCTAGTGGGTAGTGGGTTATGCTGCTTCTCAGTACCCTGCAATGACAGGACAGCCCTTACAATAGAACCCCAGCTCTCCCAAGATGTCAGGAGTGCCAAGGTTGAGAAACCCCATATTAAATGGATGTAGAGGGCTCTGAGTTCCCAGAGAAGGCTGAACCTGAGATGTGGAAAGATCTTGGCCACCCCCTGGCCAGAAACACCAACACTGGAGGTCACGTCAGCCAGTGATACATTTTTACTGTGTTTTGGCATTGATCTGTTAGGTTTGGTTTATTCCAGTGGTTAGCATTACTTTTTGGCTTCCCTGGTGGCTCAGACGGTAAAGAATTCACCTGCAATGTGGGAGGCTTGAGTTCAATCCCTGGGTTAGGAAGATCCCCTGGAGGAGGGCATGGCAACCCGCTCTGGTATCCTTGCCTGGAGAATCTCCATGGACAGAGGAGCCTGGCGGGCTACGGTCCATAGGGTTGCAAAGAGTTGGACATGACTGAGTGATGAAGCACAGCACTGGTTTAATTAATAGATCAAACTCTAAAATGTTGACAGTAAGAATAATACTTGTAGTGTCTTCCTTAAGAGGAGACATGAGTGAAATTTATCTGAAGCCTTACTATCAAGCAAAGCTATGCTTCTTCTAAAGCAGTATTGTGATTTTTATCTCATGGACATTGTTTGTAACTTAAGGGGTTTCCCTTCTTGTTTCAAATGGTAGAGAGGTTAGAACTCAGCTTTTAGGTGGTTCTTACAAGCAGCTCTCTGGGGACATATGGTTTGCTTTTCTCCATGCTCCCCTAACCTCGGTCTTTAATATTTTCCTTCCATTTTTTCCTGCTAGCACCAATCCCCATGGCTACTTATTTTTCCCTTTGGAATTTAGATTTGTTTTAAGGTTAGCTCATCTGCTTTGTGTAAAAATGCAGCTTATAAATATACAAACATATGAATAAAATATTTATCCAAATACCAATGTTCCTTACTTAAGGTTGTGAATTAATAATGATTTTTGTATCCCAGACCTTGAAGGGGTTTTCATTTTGTCTTAACCTCTTAAGGTCTAGAGAGAGAGAATGATGTACCCGAGTTCCAAGTTCACAGTGAGAGTTCAATAGAAGGCATTCTCTACTGTATAAATTTCTCTCTATATATATGTGTGTGTATGCATGCCTGTGTGTGTGCATGCGCACGGGTGTGTGTGTGTGTATAACATATATAACTTGTTCATCACCAATTGGACATGGCTTGTGAATTATTCTGCCTTTAGAGTTTGTACTAAGGCAGGTGCGCCTGGATAGTCTCTGCCGGAATGTTGTTCTAATTAGGGAATCAGGAAACCCTTTAATTCTTAAAGTGCTTGTCTGTCACATTTAGCCCGTGTACTATTTGAGATAATAAAGAACTCTGTCAAAAAACAACATGGGGTAACAGAAATCAGCTAAGTGACCTAGGCAAGACTGACTGACTAATGGTGAGTATCTGATGAGAAAAAAAGAGGGGGAAAGCAGAGTGGAAGCTGAATGATCCTGCTGACATGATCTGATGATTAATATTCTAAAAATTATGCAGTTGTGTCCAGCACAATTTCAGGAGAACATTCATTACATATTACAATAAATTCTCTTAACTCTTCTCTTATCTCTGATTCTCCTCATTTCTTCCAATGCAACACTGTCTCTGACAGTAGGTGGAAATGAAATGATGGTTTCGAAGGAGTTCCTTAGAGCACATAGTCCCAGAGGGCGGGCTTCCTCTTGGCTTGATGGGTCCTGCTCTGTGCCGGACCACCGAGCTCCACGCAGGATCAGCCAAGCAGCTGCATCCCTGAGTCAGCATCATGCTCACAAGCAGCTGCTCCCTGCACCCCGGGTAGAAGAGAAGTCTGTGTCGTATCACCCACATGCGTGCTTATACTCAGTATCTCAGTGGATTCTGATGAATACAAACACACACACAAAGGAAACAGAACAAAAGAACCCCTCTTAAGAGGCATCCCAGGAAAGGGATTACCTTAGCTTAGTTTCAAATGAGGTCTTCTCTGGGAAGAAGTAAACACAGTCCTAGGAAACTTGAATCCTTTTACCCCTTTCCTACTGCCCTCTCCACTGGCTTCTTAGGTGGCGCTAGTGGTAAAGAACCCGCCTGCCAATGCAGGAGTCTAAGAGACTTGTGATCCCTGGGTAGGGAAGATCCCCTGGAGGAGGGCATGGCAACCCACTTCAGTATTCTTCCTGGAGAATTTCCTGGACAAAGAAGCCTGGTGGGCTACAGTCCACAGGGTTGCAAAGAGTCAGACACAACTGAGCGACTCGGCATGCACGCACGCATGCGTTGCTCTCGCCACAGCCCAATTGCCACTTTACAATTAATTGAAAAGCCTGTGCTTTTAAGATGCTGCCAGGTGACTAAGCAGGAATCTACACACTCACAGGTGTCTCGAGAAGCTCAGCCTGATGCCTGAGAATCGTGAGATGATTCCCCTTGCCTGCCCCCCTCCCACGTCAAGGCTCCCAGGAGCCCTGTGATCCCAGTCGATGATCACACAGTATCACGTGCAAGTCATATCAGTGATGGAAGAGAGTCTTTGTTTCAGCCTCACTGGTAGATGTGCAGGCAGATTCAACAAGAGATGTGATCTTGACTTCTGGTCCCTCATTAGTAAAGTGGTTTTCTACATGAACATGGGGAGCTGAGTATCCAGTTAACCTCCTCCTGCTGGGGCTTGAGCCTCTTTTTGTCCTGGATCCTGCCTGAAAGTGAAAGTCGCTTGGTCGTTTTCAACTCTTTGCAACCCCATGGACTACACAGTCCATGGAATTCTCCAGGCCAGAACGCTAGAGTGGGTAGCCTTTCCCTTCTCCAGGGGATCTTCCTAACCCAGGATGGAACCCAGGTCTCTCACATTGCAGGTGGATTCTTTACCAGCTGAGCCACAAGGGAAGCCCATGAGTACTGGAGTGGGTAGCCTATCCCTTCTCCAGTGAATCTTCCCAACCCAGGAATCGAAACTGGGGTCTCCTGCATTGCAGGCGAATTCTTTACCAACTGAGCTATGAGGGAAGCCCCTGGGTCCTGCCTACCTGTCCTTCTTCATCATCTCCCTGGAGTACCCTACTCTGTGTATCTTCCTGTTTCCAGATTGTGCCATCTCCTTTCTCATCTCTACATTCATATCTGCTTGGAAAAGCCTTACTCATCCTTCAAAACCCAGTTTAAATATTTCTTCATCTAGGAAGGTCCCAGCTCTCTCTTGAAGAGTTATTATCTATGCTGTGCCTTCTGCTGTCTGTGTCAGAACATACCAGAATGTAGTGAAATCAACTGGTCTGCTTACATGTCATTCTCCCTCCTTTCAAGGGGAGTCCCTGAAGGTCAAAGTCTATATCTTATTCATCTCTGATGCCTGGCATATAGTAGATGATTAATAAGTATCTGTGTATATGAGTCAGCCCACAGAAAAGCTAGATGTCGTCTTAAGACAATGTCCCATGATGCACTGATCTACAAAACAAGCTAGAAAAAAAATCAAATACCAACAGAGCTCATCTCTGTGCAAGCGAATAAGCTTCGAGTCCTACCAAAAGCCGAGGAAGTAATTTCCCGTCCCGACCTCCCCTGAAACCGGGGACCACACCTGCCTCCTTGAGTGGTTTTGTCACTCCTTCCCCTCCTCATCTAGTGTCCTGTCTGGATGGTGAAGGACAGGGAAGCCTGGCATGCTGCAGTCCACGGGGGCTCAAAGAGTCAGACACGCCTGAGCAACTGAACGACAACCACCACCAAGGGTTGGCGTACCTGAATTCACCTGTGCTTCCCGAGACACCCGTGTGTTAATTCCTGCCTGGCAGCAACTTAAAAGCCGAGGTTTTTCAATTAATTGAAAAGTGGCGATCAGGTTGCGGGGGGAGCGATAGGGAAGAGGGAGGGGGATTCATGTTTATTCCAGGACAACTCATTGGGCAGAGAGTCCACAAGCAGAGCGTGAGAAGTGACTTTCAAAGACGTGGGAAACTTCAGCCTACAGGACAGGAAGAGCCTGAATTACAGACTACAAAGGGCACCTACCTGGCTCTCAGAGCAAGGGGTGGGGTGGGCGAATGCACAGCTAGGTTCAAGGGCAAGGGCACTCAGCACAGGACTTCAGGAGGCAGCTTTGCACGCGGGAGGACAGTGGCAGTCATCGTCAGAGTGCATCTTCAGATGTGACATTTCTAGGACATTCCACTGCCCCCATGGAGCACAGCCCCTCATCCTCTGGCTGCATCCTTCTTCAAGATGAGAGGCAAAAAGCTAGTCCCTCCCCCTTCCTTCCCCTCTTTAGCACAAACATATGGTGTTCTAATGACTCATTTGTAAATCTTTACCTGCAGTTGGAAACTTTTTTTCCCTAGAAAGAATACTGTAAACGCTGGTTTGATCTCCCCTTGGTCCACTAAACCTCATCAGCCCTTGAGGTGAAGAACGGATAGAATCTTTCAGTTGCATCTAACCAATCTTCAGGATACGGTTTCCAGGAGAGACTGTGGCCTCAGATACAGAGCCTCACGCCCCCATCTCCACCCCCTGCCTCTCCGTCTTGACTTAGGGGCTTTTGGGTTCTCGGTACTTACAGTCTCCAGTCCTGAGCATCAGTGAGTGATGACCTTGAGAGAAGACATGCCTCCATCTCGCGCTTCTCCCCGAGTGGAGGTGCGCTCGCAGGCTCTGTTAGGTTGGGGAAGAAAGGGCCTTGTCCCAGCGGTGTGGACTCCTTGGGAAAACTTGTCTGTGGGTCAGGTCATTTTTGTGTTGAGAGTGTGACTGCTGGCAACTAGGAAGACTAGCTTGTGAGTGTATGAATGTGCGTGTGTGTATGTTCATGTATGAGTGTGTGTGCATACATGTTTGTGTGTGTGTACAGGTGTGTGTCTGTGTGCGTCTGTATCTGCACTGCGTAGCATGTGCGCGCATGTGCCTGCTGTCTTGTGCTGTGCGCGCGCCTGCAGTCATAGGTAGCGATGGAAATGAACGTCATCGCTTCGGTTTACCGGGTCCCTTCCACTCTGTACCTCCCCATCGCTTCCCTGATGCTGCATTCAGCCCCTACTGCTCTCCTTTATTTTCTCCTGCTCATGAGCGGGAGAGCTGTGTGTTGATTCCAAGTCAGGCTTTTCCCCCTTGGGGTTTCATCACAGGGTAAAAAAAAAGAATAATTATTCACTTTTTGGAGAATAATTTGAATATGACTTTATTATATTTGATGGCATTTTGCTTGTGACCACGTTTAGGTCTCTTTGTAAAGAAAAGCAGAGAGTGCTGCTAAAATCATGCTAGGCATAGAAAAAGAAGTGGCTTTACATTGCTTATGATCAGACTGTGTACTTATCTGGCTATACATATAAATTCCCTACTCACTAAGATGCTTCTAGCTGATAGTTCTAAAATGCAGAGGCATGTTGGCTTTAAGATGGAGCTCTGTGGGGCAAGAAGCCTCTACCCTCAGTGTCACATGTGGGCTTGAAACAGCTTTGTAGTGGCATTGCTATTTTGTCTCTGATCCTGCCTCTCCCTCCCTTTACCCCTGGTTCAGATCGTGCTTTCAGGAGACAGGGGCTTCTGAAAGAGTCTAGCCGGTGATTCTGAGATTGTGTCTGGCCTGTGACCTAACTGGCCACTGATGTCACACTTCCTGTCATTCTTTTCCTGTAACTTGGATGATGATGGCAAGGAGGCAGGATGAGTCAAGTGTTTCTGACCTCAGATCCAGAGTTTTATTTACCCAAGGCAATTGTAAGACTATCTTTGGAAAATTTGCAAATTGATTAAGAAGAGTGTGGGGACACTTGCTCTGAATGGCATGCTCATCGCAGGAGCTTTCGTACTCAACAGTGATGATTGTCACAAGAAGCAGTGACAGCCACCACCTGAAAGACTGATTCCCTCTGGATCATTGACAGTGTTTCCAGACGAATCTCTGAGGCTAAACAACATGGGCAAGAAGTTGGTAAGAATGTTCAGATGCAGAGTCATCAATTTGAAACTAGGAGAAGGTGTGTCCATCGTTGACCTAGGATGGTGTAGGTGGCTTGGTCCTCTGTGGAGGGTAAGCCAGAACTGTCCAGGTCTCAGTGCCCATCTAGAATTAGCCTTGAGGGAGGGCAGAAGTTGTGGCCGATGGGGCTTTTGTGCCCCTTGGTTCATGGAGGGCAGCACATGGGAGGCCTTCTCCATGGCTGCATCATTATCTGTTCAGGGCCATATTCCCACTGCTTTTTTTACTGTCTCTTCCTCAAAGTCTTAATGACTCTCGTGCCAACTTATTAATTCAAAAAAGAAAAAACATCTTCATGGTACAATTCATTTAAGGAGAAAGCCTCAGGGTTTATTTCTGGGCCTCACCCATTTCCCATCTGCAAGGTGCCTCCAAGAAGCAGATGTGATTATGCGTTTCTTCCTCCTGTAAGGGTCCTGAGATTTCAGGTTGAAGCCACAGTGGGAGCTTAGGAAGTGTTTGCGCGTCGGAGATTTAGAGAGGGAGACCACTGTTAGGAATTGGGACTTGAACTCACAGGGATGTGAGAGATGATTGCCTCCACTCAGGAAACCATTTTCCTGCACGTGCGGAAACCTTGTGTACAGAGCAGGTTTGGCTAAAGGCTTCTGTTTTACTCTGTGTGTCTCTCTCTCTTTCTCTCACTGCTGTGGAGGTGAGTAGGGTGGGGAGGGTGTATAGGGAGGCTGGTAAGCTGATAAAGACACAGTAACTGTTGTCCAGAGGCTGCTCTCCAAGGAATCGTGGGTGATTTCTGTTTTTTTCCCCCACCATTGCCTAGATAATATCATAGCCTTTGAATAAACTGGCAATTAAAAAAATTTTGTTTCCTAAACCATTTGTCATCCTAGCCACCCTGAGAATATTATTACAAAGACCTGCCCCCACAACTTACTGGATTACTTTTATCCTCAGAAATAGGAACCAACAGGACTTGGTTAGCTTGTCCAGTTCATGGGGGCCCAAAATAGATTTCTTTCTCTGACTGCAGGCCTACCTAAGAGGGTGCCCATGTCTGAGTCAGGCCAGCCTAACCCCCAAGGCAGGCTGGTGACAGGGCATGATGAGTGGCTTGATGTTTAGAAGAGAATCATTGCCAGTTATGAAACACAGGATGCTGTGTTAGTTAATTAACAGCTATTTATAAGTAGCTATTCTGTATGAAGTTCTAATCCTGAAGCTGGCAGGAAGGAGTAAAAGAGAGCTGAAAAACAGAATGCTAAATGCAGTGTAGTATCCTGGATCAGATCCTGGAACAGAAAAAGAATCTGAGTGGAAAGACGGGTGACATCCGAATAAAGTCTTTGGTTTAGGTGATAGTAATGTATGGATGTTAATTTCATAGCGTTGAAGAATACATCATGGTTATGTAAGATGTTATCATTAGGGAAAGCTGAGTGAGCCATATATGGGAACTTTCTGCACTATCCTTGCTACTTCTCTGTATATTTTAAATTATTCCAAAATAAACAGTTTATTTACAAATAAAATAGAAAGGAACATAGCATCCAAATTCTCAGTTACCTTACTTTGCTAGATTCAGTCCCTGCTTGAGGTTGAGTCTTTGAGACTATAACCCCATGAAGTGTTTTCAAGGAATACACATTTTTTACTGAATGTTTTCTTTTGCATATTTGCCACTAGAAAGTGTTCCTTTGGTCTGGCTTGCTTAGTTGAGCGGACACAGAAAGGGTAGTGAGTACGTGATTTGTTTTTGTATACCTTGCATCCAAGACAAACACCTATTAAATGGTAAATGAGACTCTCAGAACACCCTCCTTCTGGCCCTTTTAGATTGGGACTTAGGGCCTTCAGTGTGTGCAAAGGTTTAATAGCAAAAGGATGATTCCAACCTACCACGGAAAGACGGTATTACTGAACAATCAGAGATAAGATTACAGGATTATAAAGAGATAGAAAATGTTTCAGCCAGTCTCACTGTTATTAAAAGGAAATGCTCTGAACTTTTCATAGGAAGACAGAGTTTTATATCCAGACAGATTAACTCACCAGTGGAACAGTGTCATAATGATAGGTGTTGCTGGCAGTTGAGGGAATAAGAGAGGAAAGCAGATGGGCATTGGTCTCTGAATTCTGTCTAGAGAAAGGATTCATGACCCAAATCTTGCCCAGTCTAACCAGCTGGAGATATAAATGAGACTGGGTAGGTGTTGATATCATGAAGGGACACTACTTTTGGAAACCTCTACAGAGCACAAAGCAGGAAGGAGGAGCTCCTACAGAAGCCTAGACATTTGGCCCCCAATCCAGTTAACTTTCCCTCAAGCAGATTCTGAAGAACCACTCCTGCAGTAGATTTAGGATATTATTTTTTCTTAATTTAATTTTTATTTTATATTGGAGTATAGTTGATTTACTGTGTTGTGTTAATTTCAGGTATAGCAAATGATTCAGCTGTGTGTGTGTGTGTGTGTGTGTGTGTGTGTGTGTGTGTATACTTAGTTGCTCAGTCCTGTCCAACTCTTTGCAACCCCATGGGCTGTAGCCCATCAGGCTTCTCTGTCCATGGGGATTCTCCAGGCAAAATACTGGAGTGGGTTGTCATGCTCTCTTCCAGGGGATCTTCCCAACCCAGGGATTGAACCCAAGTATCCCGCATTGCAGGCTGATTCTTTACCGGCTGAGCCACCAGGGAAGCCCAAGAATACTGGAGTGGGTAGCCTGTCCCTTCTCCAGGGGATCTTCACAACCCAGGAATCAAACCGGAGTCTCCCGCATTGCAGGTAGATTCTTTACCAGCTGAGCTACCAGGGAAAAGAACCCATATGGCATTACTTATTTTTCAGATTCTTTTCCCACTTAGGTTATTACAGAATATTGAGTAGAGTTCCCTGTGCTATACAGGAGGTCCTTGTTGACTATTTATTTTATATAGTGTCCAGATGTTAATTCCAAACCTCTAATTTATCTCTCCCCACTGAATTTTCCCTTTTGGTAGCTGTAAGTTTCTTTTTGAATTCTGTGAGTTTTGCTTCTGTTTTGTAAATAAATTCATCTGCATCAGTTTTTGAGATTTAGGTACCTCATAAGACATATCAGAGAATATTTCTTTCTCTGACTTACTTCACTTAGTATGACCATCTCTTTTAAAACAAAAAAGAAACATATTCAATATAGAATGTTTAGACAATTTATGAAGAACAAAGAAAGAAATTTTATGTAATTGCATATATAGAAAATCTTTTTCACTATCTAGAGACATGTCTTTCTAGCTTTGTGTTCACTTGTCTGTTTTTCTCCCTTGTCTTATGTGTATATGAATAAATAAAATGTATGCTTACACATGAAAATATTGCTTTTTGTACATGGTAGCGTGTGGATCATGCTGTTTGTTGCCTGTAGATGACTTTGCATTGCTCTCAGTGTAAAAGGCAATGTCTTTATAATAGCCTACTGTTTACATCACGTCCCCTGCCTGGTCATCTCCCTGATATTGTTATCTCTCCTGCCAGTCTGTTGCAGTCTCTTTGCTAACCTGTGAGTACTATGCTCGCCTCATGCTCAGCATCCTATTACTTGCTGTACCCTCCACAGAGGCCATTCTTCCTCCAGGTATCCATCAGCATAACCTGTCATCTCTTTTTTCAGAAGTTCCTTCCACAGTGAGGTCTTCTAGGATCACTTTTTAAATTGTGCTTGTTTTTTAATTTTATTGAAGTACAGTTGATTTACAATGTGGTGTCAGTTTCTGCCGTGCATCAACATGTTTTAGTTAACATATGTCTATTCTTTTTTATATTTGTTTCTGTTGCTGAATCGCACGTCCATGTGCCTGATGCACAGTGAGGCCAAACAATATTGAAACAGTGGAATCTGGAAAGGAGACTGGTTTATTACAGGGCCATGCAAGGAGATGGGTCGTTCATGCCCTAAGAACCCCAAAGTTACTGAAAGCTTTCTGCAAAGCCGTTTTTAAGCAAAAGGTGAGGAAGGGGTGTGGTTAGTTATTGCAAAGTTCTTGGCGTCAGGTCCTTTGTTCTTGAGGTCAGGTTATGGGTCAGGCAGTGATGTTCCTGTAAATGTCTCCCAAATGAACGTCATTCTCTGTCCTGACAAAAGGGCAAGGTCCCAAGGCACAGCGTTCACTCTCCAAGGTCCCAGGCCTGCCTGAGAGGAACAGAGCTCAGCTGGCGGTTCCCTCAAGGCCGAGTTCCCACACCCTGTCCAGCCATCATTTCTGAGGGAGCCAGGCGCTCAGCTCAGCTGGCCCTCAGTCTCCTCAGCCTGCCTAAGCGGGGGTCCAGGGCCCACACACTGCAACCCAGGTAGAGGGCCACAGCCACGAGGTCTCAGACAGGGATGAGGGAGAGGTGCCCTGCTGCCTCCAGGCCTGGGCCAGAGCTAGCGGGTGGTCTTGGGGAGGACTCTGGAGCCCCTCAGGACGTCTGTTCCCTGTGCTTCCCAGCTCACCCTCTGGCCCAAAGCCGGGTGAGCTGGAAGACCTCCAGGAGAAAGCCTGAATCTGCCCCTTAGGTCACTCTCCATCTGGAGACCACCACATCCCCAACCATTGGCTGAATCATTTTACCAGTGTCCCTAATTGGCAGTTTACTAGTGGGCGGGGCCCACTGACCAGTGGCAGGGCAAGACTACTAATATTCGTTCATTGTCAGCTGGCTGCTTGTGGGCGGAGCCCACTGAGGTGCCAACCAATGGCTGAGCAGGACCTGTTGCCTGGTAACTGGGTGCCTACTAATGTCACGCAGCAATGGCTGCGCGCTAAGGTCTGCGTTCACTGCGCTCTGTTACATTTCCATTAGGGTTTAGCACGGGATTTGAATACGGTTCTCTGTGTCGTAGCGCAGGACCTTGTTTCCGTCTGTCCTATATATGCTAACTGGCATCCGCTAGTCCCTAACTCTAGTCCTTCTCTCCCCCATCCTAGGATCACTCTAAAATTTCACTTCCTGTCTCATCATTTTCTTCTTCTGGCAACCATGTATTCTGCTTATTTAATCATTGTCAGCTTCACCAACTAGGATATTAACTCCATGACGGGGCTTGTCACCTGGACTGTTTACTGTGTTATTCCCAGTGCAGAGATGACACTCTATAAATACCTGTTTAAAAATCTCTAATGAATGAGCTTAGTAATGCATCAGAAATTATATTCCGTGTTCATAAATATCTTCTATCATGACTTTAATAGCTTTGCTTTCACTTAATAACTTTGTATTCCATCATGCCCATATACAAACATGCCACAGTTTATTAAACATTCATTTAATAACCAATATACTGCCGTTTGTTCAAATATTGTCCTCTATTAACTTCAGTGTATAAATTTTTGCACTTAGCTATTATAATCAGTGCCTTAGCATATAACTTTGTGTACATTCACACAAACTCTGGCGATTTCCTTGGAATAAATTTCCAGAAAAGAAATTTCTGGTCAAGAAGAATATATCTAAGATTTTTTATGCACATTCTCAAATCACTCTCCAGAAAGGCTGTATTTTTCCCAAAGCAGTGATTTAGGATGTTCATTTCTCTTCACCTTTTACAATATTAGATTAAAAAAAAAAACCATATTCCAGCTTTACAAGTAAAAATATTTTGATATTTCTTGGATTGCTCATATGATTGATTTTTTAAAAGTATTTTTATTGGATATGTATATTCCTTTTATACATTTAAGATTTATGTTTTCTGCTTAATTTGAGGGTAGAATTGATCAGCTTTGTTTTAGTGTTTTGCCAATATCCTTTATATAGATAAGCACTTAAACATGTATGTGGTTAATAGTCTTTGCCATTTGCTTTTAAATATCATCATGGTATTTCTTGATATACAAAACAGTTTAGCATTTAGGGAATGGAATATGCATAGCTTTTCTGAGTTGAACTGTTTTTTTTTTTTAATTTTATTTTATGCCTAAAAAGTTTAACCCATCCTAAGATTATATGAGTATTTTATATGCTTCTTCTAGTTATTTTATGGCTATATTATTTTCCCCAAATTATTATTCAATCTTCTAATTCCATTTATTTAATAATGTAATTTCTCTGATGACTTGAAATTTTCCCTTATTACCTTCAAATTTGAATTTATTCTTTGGCTGTTTCTGCATTTTTGTTTCATTAGGGTTTCTGTAGAGGAAACCCACCTTAAAAACTCTTAGAGTTTTATGTTTCTCATATTTGAAGCTGAATAACTCCTAAATTTTAATTTTCAAAATTGTCTCACCTTTTTAGTTTTTTTTCCCCTTGATGCAGAAATTTAGATTTTTCTTTTTACCAACATCTAGTAGTTAAACTTGCATTGAATTTGTTGATAAATTTGAGCAGAAATGACTTCTCTTGATGTCCAGTTGGCTAATTGTCTAATCCCTTTCTTAGAGCCATTATGAAATGTGGGTTGGTGGGCACAGCTTCTGGCCTATCCCCAGTTTCTGCAAGATCTTCCACTTTACAGTTAAGCCTTGCTTTCTGAGTAACATCTTTTCTTATCCTTGCTTCCTGGTTCCCCAACACTAGGAGTGGCTGTCTCAGTTTAAAGCTATGACCCGCTAGGGTGCTGAGCCCCTACAGCCCTCCCTGCCTCTATGCCTGAAACTCGTCTTTTTTCTTGCTGATGGGCTGGGAAGATACACCCACCACCCTATAGTGGATTAGTTACATTTCATTATTGTTGTTGTTTAGTCACTAAGTCAAGTCTGACTCTTTGTAGCCCTGTGGACTGTGTAGCCCACCAGGCTTCTCTGTCCATGGAATTTTCCTGGCAAGAATACTGGAGTGAATTGCCATTTCCTTCTTCAGAGGATCTTCCCAACCCAGGAAATGAACTCATGTCTCCTGCCTTGGCAGGTGGATTCTGTACTGCTGAGCCACCTTACCCAGCTGATAATTATGAGTGTGTCACAGAGTGGCTGCAGAGAGATGGCAATTAGTGTTTTATCAGTTCAAGAAATCATATGAAAGACTTCCCTGATCGTCCAGTGGTTAAGACTCCGTGCTTCTAGAGCAGGGGGCACAGGTTTCATCCCTGGTCAGGGCCCTAGGATCCCATCTGCCCTGTGGCATGGCCAAAAAAAGAAAAAAAAGAAGCCATATCATAAGGGATAGCTGTTCAGCTGCTGTTACTTTTGCTAGCAGAAGTCTGAATCTAGGGAAAGGACAGTGAAATATAGACAGTATATTTTTATTTTTCTGTTTCATGGATCCTTCTTTCATAAAACGTGGCTGTGGGTAAGTTTATAAAAAAACAGTAACTTATTCTTAAATACAGCCTTACTCGAAGTCAGACCCCATTTTAAGTACTTTCCACCTATAAAGTCATTTAATCCTCGCTACTACCCAATGAAGGCAGCGCTATTATTATTCCAGTTTTACAGCTTATCTCAGTTGAACTCCTTATGCCTTATAGCTAGTGGAAATTCACTTTAAGTTCTGGTATCAGGTGGTCCATCAAATTAATTTTTAGTGTGCATTTCATCTCTTTCATTCTTCATTAGTATTTTAGAATTATACTCAGGGAGGCACTTAGAGCTGCTAGTCAGGTACATTGAAAACTGGAATCCATCTTTCTTTAAACTTTTGTTAGAAAATAGAATACAGATACAAAGTTCTACCAAAGAAATAGATGTATCACTTAAAAAATTTTAAGGCAAACACTCTGTAACCATGACCCAGGTCTCCCAAAATAACCTGCTACCTTGACTTTCCCAGAATCATTTCTCAAGTTTTTGTAGAATTTTATGACACAATGTGCCTCCCTAATTATCGTAGTTTAGTAGTGTTAGTCTCTCAGTCGTATCCACCTGCTTGTGACCCCAAGGTCTGTAGCCCACCAGGTTCCTCTGTCCATGGAATTCTCCAGGGAGGAATACTGGAGTGGGTTGCCATTCCCTTCTCTAGAATATCTTCTCATCCCAGGGATTGAATCCAGTCTCCTGCATTGTAGGCAGATTCTTTACCATATGGGCTACAGGGAAGTCCCAACCATAGTTTAATCTTGCCTAATTTTTAAAATTTTGATGCACTTGTTTTTATTGCTTTGAATCTGCCATTTCCTACTTCGTTTTCTTCTTTTCATTATAATTTACTTGCATAAAAAAGCCTGGGGGGCCTTTGACCTACAGAATTCTCTAGAGTGTAGTTTTTCCTGAATGTGTTTTTGTGGTTCCATCTAACACTTATATCCTTTCCGTGTGCTGCAAATTGGCAGATGGATCCAGAGTCTTGATAAGATTTGGGATCGATGCCTTTGGCAAGACTAAATGGTGTTGGAGTCTTTCATCCAAAGATACATGATATTTGATTGTCTCTCTTTCTGTGATGTTAGCAGCTGTTGGTGTTCAGTGCCTAGATCAATGAATCCATTGAAGTTTGCAAAATTGTTTTATTCCATAATTTTCCATTGATTAGTTGGAATTATTTAGAACAAGCACTTTTTCTCATTTACAGTTCTTTTAGAAAAGTCAGAAATATTGCCTTATTTTCTTGTTTTACTTACCAATTTTTTTGGCTCCCTGCAAAGGTGATCTGATGGACCTTTAAGAAATACTGTTATGAAATGCATGGATTTAACATATTTTGGTGAGTTTCAGTCAGTTACAATTACCATCTCTTTTGAAGTTCATCTTTTGTCAGTAGGAGCCTTTTCAAGTTTGCCCCTGAGTCGTTGGGTCATGACTGTGGTTGTCTTTGATAGCATTCTTGTTATCTAGTATGGCAAGATAGCCCAGACTCATCTTGTACACTTCCTGGAATATCTTGTACATTTCCAGGAATCAGTTTTTTTTTGTCCCCAAAAGACTGAGTTTACTTTGGTGGGAATGGTTTCTTGAGATTGTTAGGTTTCTGAGCTCTAGGGGTGTTGTCTTGAGTTTGTGATTGTCTTTAGGACTCTTCAGTGGATAGAAACTAGAGAGATATGTCCTTATACAAGATCTCAGGAGCAAATACTGATTCTTCTAGTTCTGTCGTGATTTCCGGGTTTGCTTTCCTGGTTTCATGATTTCAGATGTTACTCTCCTTTGTTCTTCTGTTTCCCTTTTCTCCACACGGAGCATCTTGACACAGGAAATGTCAAAGACATAGGAAATGAGAAAATTAAAGTATCTCATAATTACTCATTTACTGCCTCCAATATTATACACACGACAGCTTGCAAATAGCAGTACTAATACGTATGTCCTTAATCGCTCAGTTGAGTCTGACTCTTTGTGACTCTATGGACTGTAGCCCACCAGGCTCCTCTGCCCATGGAATTATCCAGGCAAGAACACTGGAGTAGGTTGTCATTTCCTCCTCCAGGGGATCTTTCTGACCCAGGGATTGAACTTGCGTCTCTTTCATCTCCTGCTGTGCAGGTGGATTTTTTTTTTTTTTAATCACCGAGCCACCTGGGAAGCCCAGCAATACTAATACTATACAACTCATGTGTTGACTGATATATCTTTTTGGCAGCACATATTCTCACTAATTTAAATACTTATACCATATCCATAGGATCTGAACATATAGCCACTACATACTGTACCTTCCTCCTATAACCATCTTTATCTTAATTTCATAAGTGATCATGTACGTTAGGCAACCACCCATCTTCTATTAAAGTCTCCTAGTCATTTCAGTAGAGACAGCAGGAGAGATATGAGAACAAAGTCACCTGAGTTCATGCCTGTTATTACTTTGACCTCTTTCTGTTGAACTGTCAGTTTTGTTGTATATATATTTTCTTGAGAATATAAAATATGTTACTCTAATTTTTATAAAGAAATACTCTGCCATTGAAAAGTCTGATGATGATTTAATGTTGTCTTCCTTTAGGAAGAATTCAATTTTTAGAGGTGAAAATATATATTTTTCATTGTTAATCTTAAAGTTCAATAATTTTCCTGGAACGTATTTTAGGAGTGGTTGCTCTAAATTGACATTCAGAGGATGTCCTTTTCATATATGCTTTAATTTCAATTGTAAGAAATGCCAGTGCATTTGCTTTATTTTATTTCACTTTCACTTTCAAGGTCTCTTATGATTCATATATGGGATCACCCTTGTCTTTTTTCAATACATCACTTGTTATTGAATCCCTTTTATCTCTACTTCTTTAGAATTTTAAATGTTTTCCTTGGTTTTACCTTCTATTTCTTTCTCTTAGAGAATTATTCATTGTGTTTGTTCATCTTCTGTTTCTTCTAGTTTAGTCTTCATTTCTGAAGCAATGATTTATTCTTTTTATTTCCACTTATTTTTGTGGTTCTTACACCTAATTTTTGAATTTTCTCATTTTGATCTTGTCCTTTCACGCCTTATATCATTTTCTTACAGTGTCTTAGTTTGCTTTGAAATAGAAGGTTACTGTTTTGATCTGTTTTGAAAACACTTATTTCTGATATGTTTTCATTTTATGTAAGCGTGTTATTTTGCTCCTTTTGAAAATAACTTTTATGGCATGTTATTTTTATGTTTTTCTCTTGCTTATTATCATGTATTTGTCTCTTGAACTTTTAGAAGGAAGTGTGTTTCAAGGCTTCCTAACTTAACAGCGCTCTTTTCTTTTTCCATTACTGACATGAGTATGTGTGTGTGTATAGTATTTGAAAATACAAGGGCTTGTTTACTGAATATTTTTGGCTTTTTTCACTTCTCCACATTTGTCTTAACCTCTCTTTTCTTTGTCTCCATTGTCCATGTTCTTAAATGTTTTTTACAATTTATTTTATATTGGAATAAACTTAATTTACAATGTGGTGTTAGCTTCTGGTATACAGAAAAGTGATTCAGTTATACATCTATTTATTTTCAGTTTTTTCCCATTTAGGTTATTACAGAATATTGAGCAGAGCTCCCTGCCCTATACAAGAGGTCCTTATTGGTTACCTATTTTCAATCTAGTGTGTATACATCAACCCCAAGATTCTGATTCTGCCTTCAGCATTGTTTCGTCAGTATCGAGTCTGTCCTAGAGAGAATTCTAGTGGGTCATATTGAAAGTTCCAAGGGGCTAGACTGTGCCTGACTCTTCCGACCTTACATAGACCCTGGTACCATTCTGCTGTTGGGGTGAGGCAAATCCTCCTCATTTCAACTGCTGTTCTCACATGGATTTGCCGTGCTTTCTCACGAGGACTTGCTGGCCGCTGAGGGTCCTCCTGCTCTGAGATCCAGCAATGGTCCATCGTGTTACTCTTTTCCTGCACAGAGGCTAATACCTACAAGGCTTCTAGATCTTGTTGTTTATTTTTATCCCATTGCATTTTGAAGTTCATGGGAATACTTTGTCACCTAGTTTTGTTAGACTGTGAGTTTTTTCATTTGACTTTTGAGCTCTGCTTTTATTTGAGGATTTAGATAAATATTAAAACTGGTGCCACTGTTGTTAACATCTTCTCAAAATTCTCATTTTATTTTGTGTGTATATAGTTTTTCATTCATCAGCAGATGTTTATTGAATGGCCTATGGCAGTTCCTCTTATAGACACTACAGGTCAAGCTGTGAATAAAACAGAGTTCCTGGCCTCAAGAAGCATACATCACAATGGCAGAAGGCAGACATGAAACATGTATGCCAGTAAATAAGTGAGGAAATGTCAGGGATAAGTAAATTCATTGAAAAAGATAAATAAGGTAATATGCATCCATTCCCCAGTCTATTTGAATATATATGTATATATGAACAATCTGTTAAATTATAATAATGTAATTATTTGTTATATATATATATACATAAATATGTGTATATGTGTATGTGTGTGTCTGCTCAGTTGCTTAGTAGTGTCCGGTTCTTTGTGACCCCAAAGACCATAGCCCATCATCCTCCTCCTTGCCATGGGATTCTCCAGGCAAGAATACTGGAGTGAGTTGCCATTTTCCCCTCAGGGGATCTTCCTGACCCAGAGATCAAACTTGTGTTTCTTATGTCTTCTGCACTGGCAGGCAGGTTCTTTACCCCTGTGCCATCTGGGAGTCATATATATATATATATATAATTTGATTTTTCTTTTCTTTTTTTTTTTTACTACTTCATCCTGTTCCTCTCTGTTGTTCACTGAGTAGTTTTTGTTTTGTAGATTGCAACCGAGAAGCCTCAAGCCTAAGGCCAAGAAGTCAGTCTCCCTTTCTTTCAGGGATCTCTAATCCCTTTTGATTCTCTCTGACTATAAGTTCCACTGACTGGTGAAAGTAAAGGGTTAGGATGGGTTAGGTCCTTTCACCTTGAATAATTCATTCCCCTCAAAGCAGATGATCCCGGATTCTGAGTCTTCCCTCTTCTTTCCCACCCTCAGGTACAGCCTTATATGATATGGGGGCGGGATGGGGGATGGATGATAAGGAGACAGAGGCTTGTTTTATCTTTTTCTGATGAAAATGTGGAGGAGGATTCCACCTAGTTATTGTGGGGGTAACTAAGCTACTTCTTCACCTGGAGATGGAATAATCTAGTATGCAGAGAAAATATAAAAAACCAGCTATAGTTAGGGCAGTGGAAGAGAACAGAAATGAGTAGATTGAATGTTTTGAACTAAAGCGATAGCTCACATGAGAATTAAGATACGAAACAAATAACCAAAGAAGTGGATGGGAGTATACCACTGTAATAATCTGTTCTTACTCGTTTGGGCTTGTCAATAAGTAATTTTTCCCAGACTGCTTCATTATGTATACAATATAGTAAAGACGTTTGAGAGTTAAGGAATATTAACAAAATCCATATGCAACATTGTATTCCCTTTTGCATCATGAAGACATGGATTCTGTGTCACAGATGAGACTTTCTTCATCACTTCATTGGCTTTGTTTTGGGGAATCCTGCTGGTAACTCATTTAATTGTTGGAGAAGTACTTTCCAAATTGCAAAGTATGTCTCCAAAAGGTTTAGTCTCTAAGTCGTATCTGACTCGGGGTCCCATGGACTGTAGCCCACCAGGCTCCTCCCTCCATGGGATTCTCCAGGCAACAATACTGGAGTGGATTGCCATTTCATTCTGCAGGGGATCTTCCCAACCCAGGGATCGAACCTGGGTCTCCTGCATTGCAGGCAGATTCTTTACCGACTGAACTATGAGGGAAGCCATGTCTCCATGTATTGTATTCCTTTATCCTGACTTTTATCTCATGAATAGACAAACAGGGGAGATCTTATTTCATAGATAGCTGAGGAGAAATTTCAGACTGAATAATTATAAGTGACATCTAGTAGATTTAAAGTCAGGACTTGAACTAGCATCTTTTGAATCCAGATGTGCTCGTCTTTAATTCAGTATTTTGTGTTTTTTCTTAGGACATCACACAAAACACCTGGATAATACATTTTTAGACCAAAGAATGAGTGTTCTAGTATAAATAGTGAGATATTTGCTACGTGGTGCTAAGTGTGTGGGCAGACACCTGAGTGCAGTTGTGAGGGGAGAAAGAGATCTGTTGGTGGTGGGCTGGCTTGGGGAAGCCCTGGTGAGGGAGATGGGATCTGAGTGACCCTTGCATGTGCAGAGACTGGGGAAATCCCAGGTGGGAGGAGCTGTGTGAAGAAGGACATGTAGGGAAGTCCTCCCTGTGGCTGTAGAATGAGGGGGGCGCATTCATTCAACCATGTAAGCCCCCAGGTGCCAGGCACTGTGCTGGGGCAGAGACTGAAAGATCGACAGGACTTTGCTCTCCCGGGGAGCCTATTGCTCTCCAACCTGAGACAGAGATGGGATCGGAAGCCCTGAATTTTTGCTCACCCGCAGCATCCGACCAGGGCAGGCAGGCAGCCTAGGAAGGGCAGAGATACTGGCAGCTGGGACTTCAGATCATCTCTTAGCAGGTCCTTTGGTGTTCCTGACCTTGAAAAAAATCAGTTCGGTTGGGGCATATTATGTATGAAAAGTAGTAGAAAAGTGTGTTGAGCATTAGCTCCTAGCAGACTTTAAATGTCACGACGAGGAATTTATTTTTAGGTAGTAGTAAAGTAAAGAGCCCTTGAAAGTTTCTGACGAGAAGACGTGACCTAAGATGCCGGTGCCTTATCATGGAAATAGCACTGCCTTGACTTCTATGGGTCAAGGATTCAAAAATCAGCGCCCCATCCCCCCACACGCTAAACATCTGACATGCTGGAGAATTTATGTAAACATTCTAGCTTCACTTTCCTGACCTGTGAAAATGGGAATTCATTCATTTGGTTATTCACTGACTCCGTCCTTCTCCCTCCCTTCATTCTTTAGTTCAACCAATATTTAATAATTATTCACTGTGATCTTGTTATGCCATGCAACCCTGTACCCTCTGGCCTGTGGAGCCCCTGAACTCTTGAAACACAGGTAACCTGAGATGAGTTGTGCTGTAAGTGTAAACTCCAGACTCCAAAGTCTTGGCAGGTAGGAGTATGCTGCTGCTGCTGCTGCTAAGTCTCTTCAGTCGTGTCCGACTCTGTGCGACCCCATAGACGGTAGCCTACCAGGCTCCCCTGTCCCTGGGATTCTCCAGGCAAGAACACTGGAGTGGGTTGCCATAAGACTATAAAATGCCTCCTGAATAATTTCTATGTTGAATACATGTGGAAAGGAAAATAGTTTGAATATATCAGACTAAATAAAATATATTTAAAAATTAATTTCATAGGTCCTTTTAATATTTTAATACGTCTGTTAAACTTTTAAGTGTGGCTGCATTTGTGGCTTGTACTGTAGACTCCAGGCCCGTGCTTCTGCTCTAGATATGGCCACACGGTCCTGAATAACTTAGTGGCAGGAGACGGATAGGAAATAAGTCAATTTAAATCCCTAAATTATATAATTGTAGAATGTGAACGAAGTGCTATAAAGAGTCTAAAGGAGAGGCTTGTGATGGAGGACTCGGGCTGTGACGGGAGTGACGGGAGAAAAGATAAATGTGCAGTGAGAGGTGGAGAGAAATAGACCATTTGGGGGTGGGGGGTGAGGGAAAATGAAAGAGGAATAAGTCCTAAGCCTGTTTTAGAGTCACGGAAACTAACTGCTGGGAAACATACAAGGCCCCGTGTGTGACTTGGAAGAGGCAGCTGTGTGGATACCATGGAGCCTGAAAGCATGGCTGGCAGAGTTGACTAGGACTGCTCCGGAGGTGGACCTCTCTGCCGTGGATGGCATTCCGATTTTATTTCTTTATTTTTTCAGATAACCAAGCTTTAATAAAGGTGGTACTTGTGACTTGACATAAAATTTCCATATTTCTTTATTCTAGTCACTCCATTTGACATACTTTTTAAAGCATGAGACACTCAAAATGTGGAGAGAGATGAGATATAATCCATAACAGTGAAAGGTAATCTCAACCATAAATGGGTAAACCCATCAATTATGATAGAAACAGATTCGAGCTACAATGAAACAAACACATACATGACATTCTGGTTTTAAAGCCACCTCAACTCTGTCTGATCTTCAGACAGCTTTTCCTTTGGAAGTTTCTAGATTTTCAGAGCTCTCAGACCTTTCTCTGCCCTTCCTGCGTCTCCCACCACCTTTGTGCTCAGTGGCACAGCTATGCAGTGGCGACGCTTCTGTTTTGCCACTTCTGTTAGTGGGGCTTATCTGAGTTATGCGTTTGTCCTTTCTTGGGAGGTCTGGTTCATTTCTCCCATTTGGGGTCTTGTAAGTCCTGTTACCATCTGTTTAAACACTTCTTCAGTGGCTGGAAAACCACCCAGTGCCTTCCAAACACCAAAGGCCCACAGAGAATTCTATACTGTCCAGGGGAGACACCTCCTGTCTCTCTTTCCCTTATTGTCAAGAGGACTACTTTCCCCAATCCTATGGCCGTGGAGGGATGGTTTCCATTCAAGGTTCAGGGTGTGAACCTCCAGTCAACGCTGGGACACGAGGCTCTGGCCAGCTTTCTTGCAGACACTGTCCCTTCCTCTTGGGATATCTGGCCACCTTCCAGTTTCCTAGCCAGCAGACATCCTTCTTGTGTGGGCAGACTCTCATGATAGCATACCATTGCCGCTATGTCCATTTCAGTATCGAGTCTGAACTCTACGCCGATTGACCTTTTCCTGAGACAGAGCAAGTAATGTTGGCAAGAGAGCAGGGGAGAGGTAATTTTATGCGGAAAATAGATGTACACAAAGAAGTTAGAACTGATTCGTGGCTCGCCACTTCATTCATTCAGCAGCTGTTTGGTTCATGTTTGTTGAATTTTTCCCGTGTAACTAGACCCATGGCAGACTTGGAGATGGGGAAGAAGTATCATGCCTCAAGTTCTTGCCTTCAAGATGTTCTTGGAGTGACAATCCTAATTTTTAAAAAAAATGCAAATGAAACAATTAAAGAAATATATCTAATCAAAACTTAAGGCACAGATGTTCAGGACTGGGAGAGGTCAGCCACGAAGCTGTGGAAGAACTTAACAAGGGTCTTGGATAGAACGGACTGGCATCTGAGTGTAATTTGAATAGGCTGGGATGACAGAAAACAGCACGACCTAAATGGAATGGGACAGGATGCCTGAGAGAGAACAGTGGGAGAAAGATTGCTCAGGACCCTGCCGTCAATCAGGAAGAATTTTTCTCGGTCTTTTGGTCCAAGTAAAGTAGAAGAGAAGGAGAAGGAACAGTGTTTCCCACTTACTGCCTCTTTTCAGAGTTAGATACGAGACAATAAGCAATGACATACATAACTCTGGAAATAGTTGCATTTGTTGGACATTTCATCTCACCGCACGGTATGTGCTGGGAGCTACAGTTATTTCTGGCTCTAGCGGAGAATGTCAGGTGGCTCTCGCCTTTAAGTGTAGCTTAGTAGCAGCTGCAGATAGAGTTCTATTATAGCCAAGAAATGCCTTTAGCTAAAATGGACACTGGTGATCAGAATTCCAAGGACATCAGCTAGTCCTGAGATATATACTACTACAAGGAAGCCCATGCAAAGAAAATACTTTTTATTTATTTTTCCCTTTCTCAGTAGATTTGCCTCCAAGCAAAAGAAGCCCAGAAAAGAAAAGTTATGCTTCAAATGTTAGTATTTCTTTGAGATTTTAGAACATTTAAGTGTATCATTTTTTTTTCCTCTAACAGTTTTATTGAGATATAATTCATATCCCCTACAACTCACTGCAGGTGTAGAGGATGGACGTGTAGACGGGGTTGGGGGGATGAACGGGAAGATTGGGACTGATACATGTAGACTACTGTGTGTGCCTATGTCACATGTAGCCAGGGGGCACCTGCTGTTTAGCACAGGGAGCTCAGTGTTCTGTGATGACCTAGAGGGAGGAGGTGGGGTGGGGGGAGGGAGGCTCAAGAGGGAAGGATCTATGCAAACTTCTAGCTGATTAACTTTGCGGTCCTGCAGAGACTAACACCACATTGTAAGGCCACGATGCAAGTGAGCAAGCAAAGTCGCTTCAGTCGTGTCCAACTCTTTGCGACCCCATGGGCTGTAGCCCGCCAGGCTCCTCTGTTCATGAGATTTCCCAGGCAAGAACACTGGAGTGGGCTGCCATTTCCTTCTTCTCCAGGGGATCTTCCTGACTCAGGGATCCATGCTGCATCTCTTGAATCTCCCACATTGAATAGAAGGTTCTTTACTGCTAGCACCACCTGGGAATACACCAATTAGAAATATAAAATATACAACGCACTGGTCTTTGGTGCGGTCACAGAGTTGTGAAACTATTATCACAATAAACTGTAGAATATCATCCTCACCAAAAAGAGACCCTGTACCTGTTGAGCTGTGTCTGTTTTCCCTCACTCTTTCTCCTCTTTTCCTACTCTTCAGCAATCACTATGTGACTTCTCTGTTTTTGTAGATTTTCCTACTCTGAAAATTTCATATAAATGGAATCATACAGTATACAGTCTTTTGTAGCTGGCTTTTTTTCACTTAGCATAATGTTTTTGAGGTTCACCTGGGTTACAGCACCTATCAGTACCTTGTTCTTTTTCTTGCTGATAATGGCCCATTGTATGGATTATGGCACATTTTATTTACCTGTTCTTCAGGTGATAGGCCTATGGGTTATTTCCACATCTGGGCTGTTATGAAGTATGCTGTTATGAATTTTGATGTACACATGAAAATTTTCATAAATTTTCATAAAATTTTCATGTGGACATGTATTTTTCTCTTGAATGAAATATACATTCAATTCCCACTTTTCATGTGTTGATAGTTACCTTCTGTAAAGTCACCAGCTCTGAGTTAGCAAATACTGGGCTATAGCTTCTAGGGGAAGTACAAGGTTAAGTTCCTGCAAGCTGCTGGTCCCAAGACTTTGATCAATCATCTATCAATAGGTAACCTCATTTTCTGCATTTCTCCTTATATGTGCCTTATTTAATATACATTTCTTACAAATAATTGATTCTATGTAATTCTTTTTATAATAAAACGAGCTGAGAAATGTTTATTTTCCTGACTCTAGATAAGATGGTACATTTCATTGACTTTTAGCCTTACAATAATGCAGTCCATTGTATTTTTTCCATTGGTGGTTACCTTATGAATCCACACATTTAGTCACTTTTCCAGCCTTTCCGCAGCTTCATCATGCACTACAGTTATTAATTTACCACTTTCTGGAGTGATCTCACATATGGATCAGTGAATTTTTTCTTCCTTATTCTGGATGTACAATATTGTTGATGGATTAACACCAAACTCATACAGCGAACATCACTATAACTCATGCGTGAATGAAGCTGGTCTAACACTTGTATTTTCTCTATAAGTCACTCCCAGCCTTCCTGTGCTTAAGAGCACTATCCAGCCCTTCAACATTACCCTTGGGGGTCATTTGAAGCAATGAAATCACCAACAAAAAGCACACACACACACAACAAAAAGAATGTGAAACTGAATGGGCCATGAAAAGAACACTTGTTTACAGCATTAGAGGCAAGAAGGCCCTGTTGCCTTGTTAAATCTCAGCTGAGAACATGTGTGGCAGGTGACAAATTTTTTGACACTCTGTACGTGCCTGTGAATTACCACCAAAGCACCATAAGTTTGAATTTGGGACTCACAAATAAATATTTTCAAGTAGGTAAGTTTGCAAATGTAGGCTCTCCTGACCATCTGAAAGAAGAGTGTTCCTATGAAACCTTCATATGCTGGAATGGCATAAAGCAAAGAAACGATTAGCTTAGGACACATCTTGCTATTAGAGGCACAAAATAGACTTGAGTTAAAGCACAGAAGCTCAGAGGCAGTTCTGAGCTGTGGTGGCTTGATGCCGAGATGCTGTGTAATTCCTGGCGAAGGGGCTGCTGCGGGGTGCCTGCTGCCTTTATTACAGGCCAATGCAAAAAAAAAAGCTGAATGCTATTTTCATTTCCCAGATATTCCCCTTAAAAGCCAAAATCCCCTTGGGATTTCTTTCAGTTAGTGAAGCAGGTGCTAATGGAGGTCTTTCGTAAAACCAAACTTCTAAAACCTTGGGATTACTGGTACACGCCTGTGAACAAGGAAGATTGCATTGAGCACTGGAATTGCTGGACCATTTGGTAACTCCATGTTTCACCTTTTAAGAACTGTCCGGCGGTTTTCCAGTGTTGCTGATGCCATTTTACATTCTCACCAGAAGTGGATGGAGGTTCCTGGTTCTCCACATCTATGCTAATGCCTTTTATCACCCATCTTTTTTATACTAAACATTCTGCAGTCCATGGGGTCACAGAGTCGGACACGACTGAGTGACTGAACTGAACTGATTCTAGTGGTTATGAAGTGGTATCTCATTGTGGTTTATTTGCATTTTCCTGATAGTAATGTCAAGCACTTTTTAATGTTTTTATTCGCCATTTCTTCATAGAAATGTCTATTCAGACCCTTTACTTAACTCTACTTATTTTAATATGATGTAACTGAGATACAGCATTGTATTAGTTTAAGGTATACGGCATAATGATTTAAGTTACATACTTACATACATCCTGAATTACCACAATAATTTAGGTGTACATCCATTGTCTCATACAGATACAAAATTAAACTAGAAAAAATACTTTTGCTATGATAAAACTCTTAGGATTTTATCTTGTAAGAGCTTTCATATATATCATATACCAGTGCTAATAAATCTTGTTATGATACGTTATATCCGTAGAACTAATTTATCTTATCACTGGAAGTTTGTACCTTTTGCTCTCCTTCGTCACCATGCAATATCACATTATTGTTAAGTTTCCTCACCATACATTTCATCCTATGACCCATTTGTTTTGTAATGGGAAGCGGTACCTCTTAATTTCCTTCACCTAATTCACCCATCCCCCTACCTGCCTTCTCTCTGGCAACCACCTGTTTGTACTTTCGACTTTGTTTCTTTTTTGTTATGTTTGTTCATTTGTCTTGTTTTTTAGATTCCACCTGTAAGTGAAATAATACAGTATTTGTTTTTCCCTGTCTGACTAATTTCATGTAGCATACCTTCTAGGTCTATCCATGTTGTCACAGATGGCAAAATTTCATTCCTTTCTATGACTACCGTCCATTCATTTGTTAATGCACACTTTGGTTGCTTCCATATCGTGGCTATTGTAAATAATCCTGCATTGAACATAGGACTGCAAATATCATTTCAAATTACTGTTTTTGTTTTCTTTGGAAGCCCAGAAATGGAATTGCTGGATCATATGGTAGGTTTGTTTTTAACTTTTAGGAACCTCGGTACACTTGTTCACAGGCTTTACACTCCACTCCACTGCTTTACACTCGCAACAGTGGGGCACTGTAACAATAATGTGATATTGCATGGTGACGAAGGAGATCAACTCTCCGTTCTAGCTGACACTTGTTATTGTCTTTTTGAAAGTAGCCATTCCGACAGGTGTGGGGTTTTGGCTCCTTGTGGTTTTGATTGGCGTTTCCCTGATGACTAGCTGATGCTCAGCAACTTTTCACATGTTTGTTGTCCATCTCTTTGTCTTCTTTGGGAAAAAAATGTCTCTTCAACTCCTGTGCTCATTATTTAATCAAATTTTTATTGTGAGTTGTATGACTTCTTTATATATTTTGCATATTAACCTCTTTGATCTGCAAATATCTTCTCTTGTTTGGTAGGTTGTCTTGTTTTGTTGATGGTTTCCTTTTCTATGCAGAAGTATTTTGTGTGATAATAGTCCCATGTGTGTCTTTTTGTTTTCCTTACCTGAGAATACATATCGAAAAAGATATTTCCCAGGCTGATGTCAAAGAGTGTACTGCCCATGTCTTTTTCTAAGAGTCACTGCAGCTTCCTTGAGGATGCTGTTTGCCAGATATATCTTTTCATCCTTTTAGTTTCATTCATATGTATCATTGAATCCAAAGTGTGTGTCCTCCAGACAACATATTGATCTGCCAAATTTTCTCTTTATCCAGTCTTATCCTCTCTATTTTGATTAGACAAAAACTTTCATGCTGCTGCCCAGGTGGCACAGTGGTAAAGAATCCTCTTGCCAATGCGGGAGACGTGGGTTCGATCTCTGGGTCAGGAAGATGTCCTGGAGTAGAAACTAGTGCCCCTCTCTAGTGTTCTTGCCTGGAAAATTCCATGGACAGAGGTGCTTGGTGGGCTACAGTCCACTGGGTCACAAAGAGTCAGACTCGGCTGAACGCCTGGGTGGCAGCAATGCTTTCACATTGTTGCTAAATAGTTGGCATTATGTCTACTATTTTGGTTTTAATTTCTGTATGAATTACGTTCTTGTCTTCTTTTGTTTCTCTTATATCACCTTCTTTTGCAGTCGCAGAATATTTTGTGCTGGGCTTCCCTGGTGGCTCAGATACTAGAGAATCTGCCTGCAGTACAGGAGGCCCTTTGCATTAAGAGAGTATTTTGTATCACACCATTCTAATTCCTTAAGTGATTTTTCACCGTATTATTTTGAATTATTTATTTAGTGATTGTTCTAGGGTTTACATATACATCCTAACTTCTCTGAATTTACTTGATTTATACTGACTTAATTTTAACCAGATATAGAAATATTACTCCTGTGTAGCTGTCTTCTCCCTATTTTTCGTGCCACTATTATTATATGTATTCTGCCTAGGCATGTCATAAATCCAATGATACACTGTTATAATTGCTGTTTTACGCAATTTTATAAGGAAGCTAGAAATGAAAGTAAGACAGTATGTATTTTAGTGTTTGCTGTAATAACCTTTTTATTTATTCTCTATGGTTCTTAACATTAACTCCTATGGATCTGAGTTGCAACCTTATATAGATTTGATCCCACCTACCTCCTCTGTGCTATTACTATCCCATACATTATATTTCTATGTATTATTGACCTGACTATACAGATATATGCATGTGACTATATATTTTTTAAATTTGCTAAGAGAAAAAAGGAGACGGATGCGTTTATGTTGTCTTATAATTATATAATTACCTTCACCGGTGCTCTTTATTGTCTATTTTTGTGAAATTCAAATTATTGTCTTATGTGTTTTGCTTTCAGGTAGAACTTTCTTTAGTATTCCCTGTAGTGTGAATCTGCTAGCAACAAATTCAGTTTTAAAAATACAGTGTGAAGTAAGCCAGAAAGAAAAACACCCGTACAGTATACTAGAGCATATATATGGGATTTAGAAAGATGGTAACGATAACGCTGTATGCAAGACAGCAAAAGAGACACAGAGGTATAGAACAGTCTTTTGGACTCTGTGGGAGAGGGAGAGGGTGGGATGATTTGGGAGAATGGCATTGAAACGTATAATATCATATAAATGAATCGCCAGTCCAGGTTCTATGCATGATACTGGATGCTTGGGGCTGGTGCACTGGGATGACCCAGAGGGACAGTATGGGGAGGGAGGAGGGAGGGGGGTTCAGGATGGGGAACACGTGTACACCTGTGGTGGATTCATGTTGATGTATGACAAAACAAATACAATATTCTAAAGTAATTAACCTCCATTTAAGATAAATAAATTTATATTAAAAAAATTTTAAAAAATCTCTGGATGCCTTTATTTCACCTTAAATTTTAAAAGGATGTTTTGGTGGAATAAGATTCTTGGTCGATAGATTTTTTTTTTTCAGCCTTCTGAGTATGTCATCACATCGTCTTCTGACCTTCATTGTTTCTGATGAGAAATCAACTGTTTATCTTATTGTGGTTGCCTTGTCCGTGGTGAGCTGTGTTTCTTTGTTGCTTCAAAACTTTCTGTCTGTTTTTGGCTTTCAGTGTTTTTGTACTATGATGTGTTGTGATGCAGAGATCATTTTCTGCTTATCCTACTTGAGTTTTGTTAAACTTCTTGGAAGTGTATGTGAATATTTTTCTTCAAATTTGGGAAGTTTTCAGTCAATTTTTTTAAAATATGTTTTTCTGCTCCATTCTCTTTCTATTCTCCTTCTGGTATTATAATTTAATGCATATGGTGGTGTGATTAATGGTGTTCTACATTTCTCTGAGACAGTCTTCAGTTTTTTTTTTTTCCATTCTTGTTTTCCTTTCTTTTCTGAATTGCATAATCTCTATTTTTTTTTCTGTCTTCAAGACCAGTGATTTTTTCTTATGTAAGCTCAAAGTTACTGATGAGTCTCTCTAATGAAGTTTTAATTTCAGTCACTGTACTTTTTAACTCCAGAATATCCATTTTGTTTTTCATTATTTCTATTTATTTAGTGATATTCTCTATTTTACTGCATATTGGCATCATACATTCCATTATTTAAACATGATTCCCTTTAATTCTCTGAACACATCAGTAATTGAAATCTTTGGTGTTGCTTTGAAGTCTTCGCCAGATAAACTTAATATCTGGACCATCTTTTTCTTGTCTTTTTTCCCTTGTATATGTGTTACATTTTTCTTTTTTTGCCTACTTTATAATTTTTATTGTTGTTGGAAACTGGATATTTTAGGTAATGTGGCAACGTTGGAAACTAATTCTCCCACTCTCTTGAACTTGTTTTTGTTGTAGATTGCTTATTTATTTGTCCAGTGTCTTTACTAGATTATTTTAATTATATGCTTTTCCCCAACTATATGTAGTTGCAGATTCCTCAGAGGAACATCCTTAGGAGAGTGCACAGACATTGTGGGCTGACAGTGGGTTTTGCAGGACTCCAGTGAACTGTCTCTTTCCCTGATCTCCTCTGTTAAGCTGTCTCCCTATGCTGGAATCATACCTAGCTCTTAGGCTCTCCTTGTTGCTGGATGATTGCTCTGTTGTTTCTACCAATACTCTAAGATATAAATGCCAATCTGATTAAATTTAGTCCCTTTTGTATCATTAGTTTTTAAGGCAAGTCTTTGCTCTTTGTTCTAATGATGAGAAGGCACGCCTTAGCTGTCTCTGTCTCTGGTTCTCTCTGGTAAACTAGCTTGTTGCTCTGATGGAGCCATCAGCTTTTTCTTAATTGCTTACCACCAAAACCACCATTGCCCTTGAGAGCATCCTTATGCTTAAACCTTACCACACTCTATTTCAAACACGGTCTGTTCCTCTGGGGAGAGCTTAGCAGCTCTCTGTTCTTATTTCCCCTCTGTTCTCATGGAAAAATCTCTGAGCCACTGCTTTTATCAGAGTGACTGCTCTGCTTCATTATCTGGGCAGAGGTGACAGCCTCTGGTCTTCTTAGCTTGTTTCCCAGGCACAGAACCTTTGTCCTACAAGTAAACTGGGGCACATCCAATCACGGTTCCAATATTCTGGGCCGGCTGTGTGGGGGATGGAGCTTCTGTCCTATGAATAAAACTGAAGGGAGAGAGTACCTGATTTCTGGGTTTCTTTGCTGGGAATTTAGTTTCTGCATTTTGAAGCTGAAGGGGATGCGGTTCAGGTTAGTGGCCTGCTCTTCCTGATATCTCCTAACTGGGAGCTGATGGGAAGGGGAGCCCAAATTTATTGACCACACACAGTGGAGTGGAGCTGCCATCATGCTGAGCTGGGGGGTCTGAAGGGAGAGCAAGGGTTGTTTCTGTAGTGCCATGGAACTCTCACTGTTCTTACTGAGAGTTAGTATGTTTTCCTGAAAAAATATTTTAATGTGGTACTCACTTTTAGGATAATTTTCAAAGACTTTGAATAATTTTTTAAACAAATAACTTGCACCATGTATAGCTGTTTTGCTGGGGAACAGCGTCGCAGGATTCCTCACTCTGACATCCTGAAATAAAAGTCTTTCTCTTAGGCTTTTTACATTTACCCGAAGAAGAATGAAGACGGTTATTTGAATGGAGTGAAAAAAAAAGCTTATGATAAAATAAAATGGAATTTCAAAACTAAATTTTTGGCTGAGTCAGTCAGGGTTTTTCATGAGGTTGGAATTCTTTAGAAAACTTCTTAACTTTGCGAAATGCTTTGAATAAGTGGTCGTAGGATGCTCCACAAGCTTTTTTTTTTCTTTCAGTGATGTGGACACTGCATTGAAAAAGTCCAACCAAATATTTGCCTTCTGATTGAAACCCATATTTTATAAAGACAATCTTGGATTCCCCTTCATTTACTTGGTAGCTTAGGGCCATTCTCAATTTGTTAAGTCAGAAACTTTAAATGTGATCTCTGACATCAGTTCATCAACCTTTATGGAATTTCTCCCCTGAGCTATAGAACAGTGGGGCTTTTGGGACAGTGAGAGACTCCAGTAACAATGATGTGATCTGCAGTTGCAAGCAGCCTTTGATCTGGGATTTAGATAGCCAGGAATACACAACTAAATTCTGGCACATTCTAGGACCTTGGTTAATATTGAGATTCTCTCTGGATAGTTGCATCTCCACTGGGGTCATTCGAGGAATCAGAGTTGGTGACATTGTGTAAGTTACATTGACCCCCCCCCTTAGTAAAATATCCCATAAAAGATGTCGTATGGGCCTGAAAAAGCTGCCTGACTTCTCAGGACATAACAGCCCTTGTATGGTCAGACACCTAACCTTTCTTGGTCCCTCTTCTGTAATGATGGCACAACTGCCTTCCATGATATCTTCTTGCATAGCAGTTGGTTCTCTGCTTGTCTTATTCTTTGATTCTTGTCTATGATGGTTTGAGTGAGATTGAGCAGAAATCTAAGGATCTCATGAGATTGATACAGCAGAGCAGAAATCTAAGAATGTATATTAAAATAACCATACCTTTTGGGCAAATGTTCCCTAGTTGAACCCTCAAGTTAGTTTACAAATTGTTGAAAACTCTGGTTCTCTTCCTGGCTAGCTTCCTGGCTGACCATAGGCCCCCTTGTGTTACCTGTCTTCCTGTTTTGTCTTTTATGGCATGCAACTTACTAATCCCACAAACCAACCCTCAACTCCTGTGTTCATTCAATAAACACCTGCAGGTCCTACTGTGTGGCAAGCATTGTACTAGGAGCTGAGGCCCCAGGATTAATGAAGAAATTTCCTTAACTTTAACTATTTCCTTGTTCCTCTTGAGGGGAACAAATATGAAAAAAGTACATGTCAGAATTCAGCATTCTTTTATAAAAGAGGCATATACAGGACACATGGAAGGCCCCAAGGCCACTGTCAGCCTATCAGGATGGGAGACAGAAGAAGCTTCATCTCAAGAAAGTGATGGTTAAACTGAGACACGAAAAAAGTTTTGGATAGACCAAATTAGATAAGCAATGATGAAGAAGGACATACCAGGCAAGAGAAGGCTGGAAGATGAAAATCCACACAAATAGGCTTATTTGCATGACTGGTCTTTTAACCTTACTTAATTGGGAGAGCATGGTTCCAACAGGAGACTGTGTTTCTTTGATTATATTGTTTTCCTTTTGTTTTGTGCCTGCTTTCTCCAGTTCCCCTGGTCTCAACCTCTTTAATAACAGAGAGTGGAGTTTTATTCTTCTAGCACAGCATCGCACATATTTAGGGGGTCCTTAAAAATGTGTTGAATGAATGAATACCATAAACCCACTAGTCATCATCCAGTTTAAGGGCTGTTCTTTGCCTTGGAAACTCCATCTGAATACACTTCATACAAGGATGGCAGCCCCTTTCTGTAGAGATGTCTCCACCTTAGAGCTCCAGGGAGACAGGGACTAGTTCCTGAGCCCAGGTTCAGCTGGTGATTTTGCTAGAAGTGGCATAAGGGATGCCCAGATTCTAAATAGCTGTGGATTGTGAGTTAAGCTTTAGCTTATGATCTTGTGCTTTTAAGAAAAATGAGATGCTTGAGCCCGTATTATGCATAAATAAGTGAAAATGGGCAATCCGAGCAACCACTCTCACCTTGACAACCTTCCCCTTTTGTCCCTTTAAACATCAGAACAATATTCCCTGACAGAGCGGAAAAGTGTCAGTTAGGGCTCTCAGTCCTCCCGAGCTGTCCACTGTTCCCTCACTGGGCTCGACCCCTTCAGCAACTCCCTGATCTGTGCTTTCTGGTCTTCTTGGCTCTGCCCCATCATGGGTTTGGGGCATGTCCTGGGCCTGGTTAGAGACACAGATGCCAGGAAACCAAGTCTCCCCTTTCTTGCCTGGTTCAGTCAGCTCCACAGCAGACCACACAAAGGGGTTCAAGTGCCTATGACTTCTTTTTGTTTTTAAAAGCTTTTTTTTTATTTTTTATTTTTTATTTTTTTTTAAATTAAAAAAAATTTTTGGGGCCACACCTTATGACATGCAGAATCTTAGTTCCCCGACCGGGGAATCGAACCCATGCTCCCTACAGTGGAAGTGTGGAGTCCTAACCACTGGACCTTTAGGGAAGTCCCTCTTTGAATTTTTACTGATGAGGAAACTCAAAGCACCTCAGCTTGAAGCGCTCAGCAGGGATACACATGGTGGGTCCAGCCTCAGTACCTACCCAGGTGTCTTGAGGTTTGTGCCTCGCTACGAGAGACCCCTTTTGGGAGGCCCATCCTCTCTCCATAGAATCCATCTCCTTTCATGGACTCCCCACCCTAACTTCTAGCAGTACATTTCCTTAAATCTCACTTTTAAAATGTGATAAGGGTCTTGGGTAGATTCTAAGATTTAATATATGCTACCATTCCCAGGTGGCTCAGTGGTAAAGAATCTGCCTGCCAGTGCAGGCGATGTGGATTCAGTCTCTGGGTCGAGAAGATCCCCTGGAGAAGGAAAGGGCAACCCACTCCAGTATTCTTGCCTGGGATATCTCATGGACAGAGGAGCCTGGCGAGCTACAGTCCACGGAGTCTCAAAGAGTTGTACGTGACTGAGCACACTCGCAAGGTCAAGCTAATAAATGGCTATAGGTAGGATTCCAAATCTCAGAAACTTTTATGGAGTCTCTCCCTTCCCCTACCCCTGAACTGCACGCCAGCCTCCTAGAACACACACACACTCTCTCTCTCTCTTCCCAAGACTGAGTACAAATTATCAGTGCTATTACCAATAGATGCCTTAAGAAGGAAAGTGTTAGTTTGCTAACTGCCACAAAATATGCAAGGCAATGCTCTCCATCAGTCCGGACACCTTATTGTTGTGCAGAAAAATACAGAATTCCCTTTCTCTGTCCCACCCCCAACTTCATCCTTGTCCCCATGCCATTTTAAATTGCATTCTTTGGGGTCTGCAAGAATAAGAGAAGGGGCTTTTGCGAGGCTAGATACTCACCCATGGCTGCTCTTTTAACAAAGAAATGCTTTGCTCCTACCATTCCATTAAGGAATAGATTAACTCCTTATCTGAGAGTCCTCTTTACCCTCAATTTCTAACTAGGCAGGAGGGGAGCCTGTGAATTAATCTTCCCCTCGCAGAATATAGGTAATTGATGACCTGTGGGCACAATTGCCAGGTCACATGGTCTGACAAAGGATTTATTTTTTCCCAAATCATTATTCATTTTCATGAAGTCTAACAGAGGAATAAAAATCAAGCTGGATTTAAGTATTTTGTGCAGCAGTTAATGAATCACCTGTCTTGAAGAAAAGGAAAATGATGCAAACTTTCCCGGAAAATTCAGCCAGCATGGTCACCATAGCTTTATGATAGACTCAAGTTCTTTATGATAAATATTGGATTCCTTAAAGAAATCTTAAAAACAAAATCTTGAACATGGGGCCACGTATCCTGGTGAGGCTAAAGTGTGTCAAAGCAGAGCTGAATGCCAAATGATAATTTCTGCTAAATAATTCAGGCCCTGTGAACTCTGGTGTTTTACTTACTTTGATGCATAATACAGATGCAATGAGAGAACCTTTTCCTCCTGGTACCAGATCCATTGGGTTCTCACCCGTTGTGGGCCTTATTTTTCTGCAGGTAGCTCATATTCTCCCATTTGTTCAGTGTTCCTAGTGCCTGGCAGTAGTGCTCCCTATTAAATAGAGGTTGAAGTTGGTCACTGAGAAAGTTTTGGTGATGTTTATCATGTAAGAAATAATAGATTGCAGAGCAAGGACAAAATAGATATTTCAAGAAAAAGGAAGAGGCTACTTCTTTCCAAGTCTGAGCATTTACTTACGGTCAAAAAAAAAACCCACCAATAACAACAAGAAACAGAGAGTAGACTAGACTAGTAAACGCTTGCTTAACTGAACAACTATTGCATCAGCTTTAAGATGCCTTTTGAAAAATGATGAACAGTGAAGTGACAGTGCAGAGATACTATTTATAAGGAAAAATTATTGAGCTCATCTGATTGATGACCACAAAATTTTCAATGATATAGAACATAAAGCCATTGACTAAAATTGTGTCAAATGAGATAGTTTGATGAACATGGAGAAAGTATAGATAAGTACTGTGTTCAGTTCTGTTCAGTTCAGTCGCTCAGTCATGTCTGACTCTTTGCGACCCCCTGGCAGCACGCCAGGCCTCCCTGTCCATCACCAACTCTCAGAGTTCACTCAGACTCACGTCCATCGAGTCAGTGATGCCATCCAGCCATCTCATCCTCTGTGATCCCCTTCTCCTCCTGCCCCCAATCCCTCCCAGCATCAGAGTCTTTTCCAATGAGTCAACTTTTCACATGAGGTGGCCAAAGTACTGGAGTTTCAGCTTTAGCATCATTCCTTCCAAAGAAATCCCAGTCTGATCTCCTTCAGAATGGACTGGTTGGATCTCCTTGCAGTCCAAGGGGCTCTCAAGAGTCTTCTCCAACACCACAGTTCAAAAGCATCAATTCTTCGGCACTCAGCCTTCTTCACAGTCCAACTCTCACATCCATACATGACCACAGGAAAAACCATAGCCTTGACTAGACGGACCGTAGAATGGATCAAAAAGTAGACAATAATTAACTAAGAATATAATTGGTTCTCAGAGAAGGAAGTGGCACCCCACTCCAGTACTCTTGCCTGGAAAATTCCATGGGTGGAGGAGCCTGGTAGGCTGCAGTCCATGGGGTCGCAAAGAGTCGGACAGGACTGAGTGACTTCACGTTCTTTCTTTCTATAGTTCCTTTTGGAGAGGAAATGGCAACCCACTTCGATGTTCTTTCCTGGAGAATCACATGGACAGAGGGGCCTGGTGGGCTACAGTCTATGGGGTTGCAAAGAGTCGGAGACAACTAAGTGGCTAACACACACACACAGACAGACAGACAGACAGGCACACAGACACACATAATCGGTTCTAGTCGGATAACATTAATGATCAGGCCAAAATTAAAATGATAATAGTAGAACCTAATATGTGTTGATTACTATTTCCAGGCATTGGATTAACTCCTGTTATATGGATTGACTATTTCAATCTTTTCAACAATATTAACTAACTTGCTCAATGAATATAACTAATTTTGTTGATAGTTAATATTAACAATACTAACTCATACTAAAGTATAATAATACTTTAAAGTATAACTAATACTAAAGTATAAAACCCTCATTTTATAATGGAGTTACATGACATAGCCTGGGTAAAATAAATTTTTATCTACAAATCCCACATGGAATAATACTCAATGCAATGCTTTTAAAAAAAAGAAAAAAGACAAGAAAAAGACTAATGGTGAGTTTCATGGTGAGTGGAACAAAGACATTGGAAGCCTTGGGGTGCTCTAATATTCTTTCGATCTCTCTCTCTCTCACACAGGGAAATGATGCTGATATGGTGGATAAAAACAAATGCTGTACTCTCTGTAACATGTCCTTCACCTCTGCGGTGGTGGCTGACTCACATTATCAAGGCAAAATCCACGCCAAAAGGTTAAAACTGTTGCTAGGAGAAAAAACCCCGTTAAAGACCACAGGTAGGTGTCTGAATGGTGGTGGTGGGGAAACCCTGACCTCCAGGGCCTGGTCCGTGCATCAGGCTGCCTCTTCAGGGGTGGCTGCCAGATCAGAGAGTGGATGCCCTTCAAACCTAAAGGGATGGGCAGGTCACCCAGTGGAACTCTCAGTTGTAAGGCCATTAAATCCAGGTGCTGGTCCTCTCAACCTGGCCCCTTCAGATATGTGATTCAGCAGTTCACATCTTTTGTTTCTATCCTGCAAGATGTTGTCTATCATATTTATTATATGTTATGTTCTGTAAGGTTATCTATTATGTAAGGAATGCTGTCTTTTCTGACTTTGGTCTGTAATCAGCAGAGGTGATGGATAGTGTACTGTATATTATTGATTCCCTACTGCAGACTGGTTCATCTGTACCATTGTTTGTCTTTAGAAACACTTGTATTTGCTGACAACCATGGTGTGCCTTCTCCCCACCCACCCCACCCCAGGTAACATTCCAGTCATCTTCTTGGAGGATTCTGTGATTTAAGCCTATTAACTTTCATGATAAAAGGTTTAAATATCAGTAACAGATTGTTTGACCTTCTAATTATTCAGAAGTAACAAAAAATTTCTTCAGAAGGCTATCCAGTCATAGAACTGAAATACTATCGTTATCATTTAATGAAGATAGACTATTAGGACAAGATTTACATGGTGGCAAAGATGTTACTAGAATAGGTGATAATCTCAAGAAGTTGAGGGTATATTTCATGATGTCGACATTTTCAGTGCAATTACAATGGAGCTGTGCATTGGAGCTGCCTGCCTAATGAATCATGCATAAATCGTGGGTGTAATTATTTTTTAAATGGTGTTTTGGAAATTGAAGAGAATCTAAGACAATACTTGGCTTTTATTCTCACCGGTGTTTTTCTTAAGAAAAATATCTGCTTTTACCTAAAGACTAGTAGGGAATCTTTTCACTGTATTTTTCTACTTACTTGAACTGAAGAATATTGTTTTTGTAAAGGTAGCTGTGACATTCAGATATAGGATGGCTGCAAAGCACATGGAATTGGAAGAAAGCTCAGCTTGATTGAGGTACACTGTCTGTGTTGACATTTGATAAGCAGGCACTTGGTTGAAACTCCTGATTTTTGCTCTCTAAAAGGTTGGATACTCACCTTGTAACCTACTCCCCCTCAAATCTCTTAAAATAGACACTTCAAAGAAACAGCCACTGGAAAATTTTTACCTGTTCTCCATGAATGAGTAAGTAGCCCATTTGTTCTCCCAGCCTAAGCAGAGTATTGCTGTTAAATTTAATTTTGGAGGTAGTGATGGAAGAGAAGAGGCTCTGTCTTCGTTTATCACATCAATTAGCAAGTGGGAGTTATTATTTCTGTAAAGAAGAATCACCACCTGGCAAAAAATAGTTCTTTGTGAATTTCAACACATCCTTAAGATAGCCAAGCACCATTTTGTTTCTCTGAGTTACCCTCAAAGCTGGTAAATAGAACTTGGGGGTAATTTGTTAGTTGCCTTCTATATATTCCAAGGGAAAACAATCTAAAATATGGAAACTGCAGTGTTTACCTAATGACTTAGTTCTGGTGTTCACAGAGCTATCCCAGTCCTCACTGTGACAGATATCGAGTTGCTGGGTGGGTGAGGAGGGAATAGGAGTGGGTTGGGGGGTAGGAAGCACTCACAGCACTTGGCTCGGGCTGGGGAAAGAGATGCCGTTTTCTTTTCCCAGCATCTCCATTTCTCATCTAGCTTAGGGTCCCGAAGCTGCAGCTTCACCTCTCATCCATTCTCCTTCAAAGGTGCTTTGAGCAGAAAGGATCTTGGAATGTGTTAACTCCAGACAGAATTGAAGAGCCTGGGGAGCTACATTGGTTCCCCAGGCTGACATTGATGTCGACCCAACTGCCATCAGGGAGCAAACGAAACAAGGCATCCTCCTAGAGGGAAGTGAGTCATTAAGTACATGTGTAAGCAGAGGGCAGGCATTGTGTCCTGGGGCACAGGAGAAGGATGGAGGGCTTGGGAGGAGGGTGGACTCCAGTGATGGGGATTCGGGGTACTGAGATCATCCTGAGACCAAGCAGGGTACCAGCGTCAGGAGAGTCAGGCAAATGGTAGCAGAGCCCTGGCTGCAGTCCTGAGGTTCTGGGGAAAGGAAAGACTGTTAAGAGCATGGCAGGAAGAAGGTTAGTCGCTCAGTCGTGTCCAGCTCTTTGCAACTTCATGGGTGGCAGCCCACCACGCTCCTCGGTCCATGGAATTCTCCAGGCAAGAATACTGGAATGGGTTGCTATTTCCTCCTCCAGGGGATCTTTCCAACCCAGGGATTGAACCCGGGTCTCCCACATTACAGGCAGATTCTTTACCATCTGAGACACCAGGGAAGTCCAAGAGCATGGCAAGGCACCATCATTTTCAACCAGAGCACTGGGCTGGAAACCATACAGGAACATAGCAAGAACCTGGCTCCCAGATCTAGGTTAGAGGTTGAGGCTTGGTCTCTAGCACAAATTTGGTTATTACAAATAGAGGATAAGGACCAAGAGGCAGCAGAAAAGAACACCCAGGACACGGACTTCCTGAGCCCCCGAGTGAAGCTCCTTCAGATCTGTGAATGGCTTCAGGACAGCCTACCATCCATCTTTACTGCCTGTAGCTGCCCCAGCAGCACTGCCTGAAGCTGCAGCTGGGGCTGCCCTCCGCCCATCTAGGAGCTGCTCTGTCCAATGCACCAGGGTGGCTGGACATCACTTCTATAGTGAAAACAGAACGAAAACACAGAACATTAAAAACCCAGACAACTGAATTTAGAAGCAGTCCCCCTCCTCATCAGATGGGTTCCTGGAGTTTCCCCTCCATAAGTAACAGGCTCCTGAATGGTGGTGACTTCTGAGTGGGAATAATTGAATAAAGCATGATTCACTCCTTCTCAGAGCTATTCTACGTGATGAAGGTGAGCAGTTGGTGTCTGGGAACCATCACCTTTCCTCCTACTCAGGATGCACTTTGATCAGACATCAGCTGAGGATCCTGCAGAATTAGTTGGCATTTGAGTTGCTTTTTTCAAACGGGTGTGTGTTTACTAGGATGTCTGAAATGCTTGGAGGCGCCGCTAAGGACAAAAGCCAGTGTGTTTTGGAATCTCTGCTCTAGTTCATGCTTTTCTTTCTGTTAAATGAGAGCATGAGGAAACTACAAACTCACCATGTTCTCTAAGGGTTGAGAGACCTTAGCGTAGCAGTCTTGCCCAGATCGGAGGCTAGGTAGAGGCTGCCCTGGTCATGTCACTGCCACACTGTGGGAAGCTTCTGGAGATGACCCAGAAAATAGAGGCCAGAACAGTGAAGAGCATGGGGATCCTCTGACTGGAAGGGGAGGAAAGGAAGTGATGCTGTTGAGCATGGAAGAGAGATTACTGGGAAGGCTGCCATGGGAAAGAGAGAATCCTGCTGTGTGTGCGCGTGAATACGTATCATGCATGTGCGTGCTTGGGTTTAAAAGATATAACCAATGAGTAGGTAGAAATTAGGGGCCTAGATCTGAGCTCTGAATGAGTATCTCATATCCAGAGATATTTGTTTTTATTTTTTGGCCATGACATGCAGCTTGTGGGGTCCTAGTTCCCTGACCAGGGATCGAACCTGGGTCCTTTGCAATGGAAGTGAAGAGTCTTAACCCCTGGACACCAGGGAAATCCAAGTATTCAGACACATAAAGGTAAACTGTGTTTCCAGGGATGAGGGGCTGCTGAAGCAGAGGCTGGACCACTTGGCAGGGCATTTCCTGAGGGGGGTTCTACCATCATAACATTAGCCCAGAGGACATTTTAAGTTGCTAGATTACATGGTCAGCCTAGATGGCATTTTAAGTGCTCCCCAAGTCCCCCAGCTCCTGTACTCCTCCCCTCTCCTGGGCCAATCCTCCACCTCTGTTCAGAGAACTCACTCCAGAAAGGTCCATCTCCAAGGAGACTCAAACCATGTCCCCTTGAAGCATAAAATGAAAGCTACAGGTGTTCCCCACTGTCTGCCATTAATCAAAGTGAGATTTGAGATCACCCATACTCTATCAGTATCAATTCAGTGGCTCAGTGATGTCTCACTCTTTGCAGCCCCATGGGCTGCAGCACACCAGGCCTCCTTGTCCATCACCAACTCCTGGAGTTTACTCAGACTCATGTCCATCGAGTTGGTGATGCCATCCAACCATCTCATCCTCTGTTGCCCCTTCTCCTCTCACCTTCAATTTTTCCCAGCATCAGGATCTTTTCAAATGAGTCAGTTCTTCGCATCAGGTGGCCAAAGTATTGGAGTTTCAGCTTCAGCATCAGTCCTGCCAATGCATATTCAGGACTGACTTCCTTTAGGAAATTCGAATTCCCTAATTCCTGATTTCCTGCCAGTCAAGAAGGACTGGTTGGATCTCCTTGCAGTCCAACAGACTCTCAAGAGTCTTCTCCAACACCACAATTCAAAAGTATCAAGTTTTTGGTGCTCAGGTTTCATTATGGTCTGAATCTCATATCCAAACATGACTACTGGAAAAACCATAGCTTTGACTAGATGGACCTTTGTTGGCAAAGTAATGTCTCTGCTTTTTAATAAGCTTTCTAGGTTGGTCATCAGAGAAGGCAATGGCATCCCACTCCAGTACTCTTGCCTGGAAAATCCCATGGACAGAGGAGCCTGGTGGGCTTCAGTCCATGTGGTCGCTAAGAGTCGGACATGACTGAGCGACTTCACTTTCACTTTTCACTTTCATACATTGGAGAAGGAAATGGCAACCCACTCCAGTGTTTTTGCCTGGAGAATCCCAGGGATGGGGGAGCCTGGTGGGCTGCCGTCTGTGGGGTCGCACAGAGTTGGACACGACTGAAGCTACTTAGCAGCAGCAGGTTGGTCATAACTATTCTTCCAAGGAGCAAACGTCTTTAAATTTCATGGCTGCAGTCACCATCTGCAGTGATTTTGGAGCCCCCCAAAATAAAATCTGTCACTGTTTCCACATCTGTTTGCCATGAACTGATGGGACTGGATGCCATGATCTTACCTTTCTGAATGTTGAGTTTTAAGCCAACTTTTTCACTCTCCTCTTTCACTTTCATCAAAAGGCTTTTTAGTTCCTCTTCACTTTCTGCCATAAGGGTGGTATCATCTGCATATCTGAGGTGATTGATATTTCTCCCAGCAATCTTGATTCCAGCTTGTGCTTCATCCAGTCTGGCATTTCTCATGATGTCTCTGCATATAAGTTAAATAAGCAGGGTGACAATATACAGCCTTGACATACTTCTTTCCCAATTTGGAACCAGTCTGTTGCTCCATGTCCAGTTCTAACTGTTGCTTCTTGACCTGGATACAGATTTCTCAGGAGGCAGGTCGGGTGGTCTGGTATTTCCATCTCTTTCAGAATTTTCAACAGTTTGTTGTGATCCACACAGTCAAAGGCTTTGTCATAGTCAATAAAGCAGAATTAGATGTTTTTTGGAACTCTCTTGCTTTTTCGATGATCAGCAAATTTTGGCAGTTTGATCTCTGGTTCCTCTGCCTTTTCTAAATCCAACTTGAACATCTGGAAGTTCACAGTTCATGTACTGTTGAAGCCTGGCTTGGATAATTTTGAGCATTACTTTACTAGCGTGTGAGATGAGTGCAATTGTGTGGTAGTTGGAGCATTCTTTGGCATTGCCTTTCTTTGGGATTAAAATGAAAACTGACCTTTTCTGGTCCTGTGGCCACTGCTGAGTTTTTCAAATTTGCTGGCATACTGAGTGCAGCACTTTGACAGCATCACTTTTTAGGATTTGAAATAGCTCAACTGGAATTCCATCACCTCCACTTATTTTGTTCATAGTGATGTTTCCTAAGGCCCACTTGACTTTGCATTCCAGCATGTCTGTCTCTAAGTGAGTGATCACATCATCGTGATTATCTGGGTCATGAAGATCTTTTTTGTATAGGTCTTCTGTGAATTCTTACCACCTCTTAATATCTTCTGCTTCTGTGAGGTCCATACCATTTCTGTCCTTTATTGAGCTCATCTTTGCATGAAATGTTTCCCTGGTATCTCCAATTTTCCTGATGAGATCTCTAGTCTTTCCCATTCTATTGTTTTCCTCTGTTTCTTTGCATCAGTCACTGAGGAAGCCTTTCTTATCTCTCCTTGCTATTCTTTGGAACTCTGCATTCAAATGGAGAGTCTTTCCTTTTCTCCTTTGCCTTTCTCTTCTCTTCTTTTCACAGCTATTTGTAAGGTCTCTTCAGACAACTATTTTCCCTTTTTGCATTTCTTTTTCTTAGGGATGGTCTAGATTCCTGCCTCCTCTACAGTGTCAGGAACCTCCATCCATAGTTCTTCAGGCACTCTGTCTATCAGATCTAATCCCTTGAATCTATTTCTCACTTCCACTGTGTAATAATAAGGGATTTGATTTAGGTAATACCTGAATGGTCTAGTGGTTTTCCCTACTTTCTTCAATTTAAGTCTGAATTTGGCAATAAGGAGTTCATGACCTGAGCCACAGTCAGCTCCCAGTCTTATTTTTTGCTGACTGTATAGAACTTCTCCATCTTTGGCTGCAAAGAATATAATCAATCTGCTTTTGGTATTGACCATCTGGTGATATCCATGTGTAGAGTCTTCTCTTGTGTTTTTGGAAGAGGGTGTTTCTTTGACCAGTGCATTCTCTTGGCAAAACACTGTTAGCCTTTGTCCTGCTTTATTCTGTATTCCAAAGCCAAACTTGCCTGTTACTCCAGGTATTTCTTGACTACCTACTTTTGCATTCCAGTCCCCTGTAATGAAAAGGACCTCTTTTTTGGATGTTAGTTCTAGAAGGTCTTTTAGGTCTTCATAGAACCATTCAACTTCAGCTTATTCAGCACTCTTGGTCAGGACATAGACTTGGATTACTGTGATACTGAATGATTTGCCTTGGAAATGAGCAGAGATTATTCTGTCGTTTTTGAGACTGCATCCAATTACTGCATTTCAGACTCTTTTGTTGACTATGATGGCTACTCCATTTCTTCTAAGGGATTTTTCCCACAGTAGTAGATATAATGGTCATCTGAGTTAAATTCACCCATTCCAACCCATTTTAGTTCACTGATTCCTAAAATGTCAACGTTCACTCTTGCCATCTCCTGTTTGACCACTTCCAATTTGCCTTAGTTCATGGACTTAACATTCCAGATTCCTTTGCAACATTGCTCTTTACAGCATCAGGCTTTACTTCCATCACCAATTACATCCATAACTGGGTGTTGTTTTTGCTTTGGCTCCATCTCTTCATTCTTCCTGGAGGTAGTTCTCCACTGATCTCCAGTAGCATATTGGGCACCTACTGACCTGGGAAGTTCCTCTTTCAGTATCGTATCATTTTACCTTGTCATACTGTTCATGAGGGTTCTCAATGCAAGAGTACTGAAGTGGTTTGCCATGCCCTTCTCCAGTGGACCACATTCTGTCTGACCTCTCCACCGTGACCGGTCCGTCTTGGGTGGCCCTACACGGCATGGCTCATCATTTCACTGAGTTAGACAAGGCTGTGGTCCATGTGATCAGATTGGTTAGTAGTCTGTCACTGTGGTTTTCATTCTGTCTGCCCTCTGATGGAGAAGGATAAGAGGCTTATGGGAGCTTCCTGATGGGAGAGACTGAGTTAGGGGATTTGATTTAGGTCATACCTGAATGGTCTAGTGGTTTTCCCTACTTTCTTCAATTTAAGTCTGAATTTGGCAATAAGGAGTTCATGACCTAAGCCACAGTCAGCTGGGTCTTTTTCTGATGGGCGAGGGGTTGGGTATTATCTTCAGAATTATCAGGAATAGTTATTTGTATTTGTGGCAGAGACTTGCTCATCCAAACACTCTTTGCTTCTGCCTTTCCCAGACTGTCAGATGATTGAGAGGAGATGTGCTTTTTTAAAAAGTTTATTCATCTTATTTTTGTCTGCAGTTTTTCTTGATTGCTCTGTGCAGATTTTCTCTAGTTGTGGTGGGCGGGGCTACTCTTTGGGTGAGGTGCACGGGTTTCTCCTTGCGGTCGCTTCTCTTGTTGCTGAGCATGGGCTCTAGGGTGCGTGGGCTGCAGTGGTTGTGGCTTGGTTGCCTGGGTCATGTGGAACACCAAAGATCAAACCCGTTTCCCCTGCATTGGCAGGCAGGTTCTTAACCACTGGCTCCAGGGAAGTTCATGGAGTAGATGCCTTAAGACCGGTTACAAGATGGAAGAGGGCCATTCAACCGACATTAGACTTTGCAAGAGCAAAAGAGAAGGCTTTTTTTGCGATCCTTTGGGGCTGTTTGTTATTTCAGGAGTCTAATCCATCCTGCTTGATACATTGTCCCTGAACGTTACTGTTTCACACATAAGCTTTTATGAATACATCCATCATTCTTAGCCAAAATGGATAGAGTGCTTTTTATATATATAATTCCCCCAAATCACTGGCTTGACAGGTAATGGCATCACATTTAGCTTTAACCTTTCTTTCATTTTTTGACCAATAAGAGTTTGAAGTTGCTGTAGTGGTGTGTGTATCTTAACCTTAGGAGATGGATAGAGAACAGTCTGATGTGCTCCAGAGGCCTCCTGTCATCACCTCTGTGTTGATGACTGCACGTGCAATACTTATTGGCACTTAGTAGGCATTTAATGAATATTTGTTAGAATACTGAAAATTGGAAGGATGCATTAGAATAATGAGAGGCGTTTAAATGTCTGTAGCTTGCTTTTCAAATTAAGTTACCTTGCTTATTTAAATTTGACGTCAATGTGATGATCAAAGGCAGTGGTTTTCCAATTTGACAAGAAGTGGCATGCCTGGCCACTTGCCTGATTTAAAAAAAACAAATTTGGTGAAACACAGAATAAAGAATAAGACAAATATAGGCCCTGGAATCAGACTCAGCTTTACATTCGGTTATATCTGTGTGAACTTTTGCAATTAAAGTCCTCAGCCCTCAATTGCATGTTGGTAAGATTATGGAGATATTGAGTGTATGTAACTATTGTAATAAAGGAGAAGGTATATGTAGAATACTTACTGTGGTCCCTACAACATAAGTATTGAAAGAATATATATATATATATATATATATATAGTTATAGTTATACACAAACACACAACCATCAGTATTTGCAAGATTTTGTGTCTGTGAATGCACCTACTCACTAAAATTTCTTTATAACCACAAAATCAACACCCACGGTGTTTTCATGGGCTTTGTGTGCAATTGTGTACAAAGTGGTAAAACATTTGAGTTGCCCTGTGAGTATGTTCTCAGCTGAAGGCCACACTCTGTCTTCTGAATTTCAACTCTCATATGGCAAACAAAACACTTTTTTACAATCTAGTTCCTGCCAAGTATTTTGCACTTTTATGCTTTTTGTTGGAAATGTTGCCATTTAAAATGGCTCCCCAGGAGAGTGCTGGAATGCTCTCTAGGGCTTCTAAGTGTGAGAAGGTTTTGATATGCTTTATGGGAAAATGTGTATGTTTAGATAAGCTTTGTTCAGGCACGCATTGTAATATGGTGGATTTGAGTTAAAAGTTAGTGAATCAAAAATATATGTGAAAGAAGGTGTCTTTAAACAGAAGCACATGTACAATAAGATTCTATGTTGATCAGTTGATCAGAATGTGACCACAGCCTTGCAGGAACCTAACTCTATTCCTCCAAGGAATCAATATTTGATCAATATTTGCTAATTTAGTGTGCTTGGAGAGTTTATAGAATATAACTGCCAGGAATAGCAAGAATCAAACATCTACATGATAAAAGTTCCTTTATATTCATTTCATTTATAAAATGAAGCTTTCAAAAAAACCTGTTCATCTCTCAACCACAAAATAAAAATGTAATATGTTTTAGAGATCCTGCAGTGTGGTAAACTCTAGTTGACCAGGCTGAATCTAACCTCATGAGAAAAATCAATGATCATAACTGATAGTTGTTAAGATATTATATTAGAAATGTCACCTTCATCGTTTCACTGAATCTTCAAAATAAATATAAAGTAGTATTAGCTCCATTTTGTGGATGGAAGTTGAAACTCTACAGGGTACGGTGATTGCCTGGTGTCACATAATGAAATACACAATAGGAATTTGAACTCAGGACTTCTTCTTTTCTTTTTTTAAAAATTATTTATTTCTTTAGCTTCGTCGGGTCTTAGTTGTGGTGCAGGCTTGGTAGTTGCAGCACTCGAACTTAGTTGCCCCGAGACATGTGTGATCCTAGTTGCTGGACCAAGGATCGAACCTCGGTCCCCTGCGTTGGAAGGTGGCTCCTTAACCACTGGCCCGCCAAGGAAGTCAGAACCCAGGACTTCTGACTGCATTTCTAAAGCTTTCCCCTTGACCTCTAGGTGACGATAAATAATGCTTCGTAAAATGATCTACAGACTTTTGCTCACCTAATGAAGAGCACAGTTCAAACCCCGAAGCTGTCACTAAGATGATTGAAAGCAATAAAGATGCAAAGACTGATATTTATATAAAAATGTCACTCAATTAAAAAGATGAAGCTCAAGAAAAAAAAAAAAAGAATTTCTCATTTGTAGGAGCAGTGAACCACCTTGTGAGGAAAGACACAGATAACCAACGACCGCGGGGGGCTCTGCTTATCCCATGTGTGAGTCTGCTTATCGTATATTCCTCTTCTCAAACCATGTTGCTTGTCTCTATTTTTTCCTTATTTCCTGTTGAAAATGAGAGAGACAGAGTTTCAGAACTTTTCCATAAATGTCTATGGCAGACACCGAATTGCTTCTTTGAGTTGTCTGTTGAATGAATAAAGATCAGGGTATTCTGGATCTCTGAAACTTTTATAAATTCACGTTTTGAATAATATATGCATTTCAGGTCCAGTTGGTGCCTCATATCCGCATAGAAGAGTTTCTTTACCACAGCAGTTCTATCACCTGAATCAGGTTATTTGGGTTGCCTGGCAGAACCTGTCTGGATACTTGTTTTAATAGCTGCAAACAATAGTTTATCAAACAGGCAGATCCTCACAGCAGTGCATTTCCTTCTAAATTAGAAAAGCTGCCATGTTCTAAGGCATTGTCTTCAGATCAATGTATTCGTTCTGATGATGCCTTTGGCTTATCTAATGTTTACAAATACAGCAAGTAATAGATTCACAGAATTACAGAGCTGGAAGGCACATAGCAATTATTATTTCAACCACCTCATCTTCCTGATGAGGACATGGAGGCCTAGAGAGATGAAATTATTTGTCCAAGGTGATAAAACTGGTGGATGGCAAAGAGGCTTCTCTTCTCTTGCGGTGATGATTCCCTGGTCAGGAGCATGTTCAGGGAGAAATCGAACTGGGAGAAATTGAACCGGGAGAAATTGCACCAGTCAGGCCGTTGGCTGCTCCATGGGAAATTAGGTTTGAATGAATTAGCAATGGGAGGTGAGCCAAATTCTTTTGGCCATGCGTTTGTACAGTGGATCATATGAGGCCTGGAACAGTGATTCGATCGAGGCTACTGTCTTTTTATTTTATATCTGATGACCAATAAAACAACAGGTTGATGATTAGATTGAATTAAAGATTTCGACAATGAGGCTACTGCCTAGCCAATTTTCACAAATCTTTTTTAAATATCCCAAACTCACTTTTCTCCTCTAGGTAATCTAATAGCAGTAGAAGATAGTTGATGATATCAGCAACTTTTATGATGTGGTTATACCCTTATTCCAGAAAGTGTTCTTTGACACATTTTTAGGAAAGAATACAGTAGAACAATAAAATAACCAATTTCCTGTGCTTTCTCTGAAACTGTCAGTAGAAGACATGTTCAGGTCTTGGCATCCGTACACAGAATGCATCATGATTCAGGAAACTATGAGGGAGAGATGTTCGGGTGGCAACTCTTCAATCATCGACTAAAGATCAGAACCCTAAAACTGTCTACTTGATGAGATTGAGAAGGTACTTGTACAGTAAACATTCTACCTGAAATAATTGGTCATAAATGTCCCAAACTGTACTCTTATCTTCTCAAATATCTATATAGTTTAAACATCAGCCTTAAAAGTCTTAATTAACACTCAGGTTGGTTTCTACAATAAACAGATGCAATGGGTATGAATTACTGGATAGCACTTGAGTGCAATAAATTTTATATTTCTTTATATTTAAAAAAATCAATTTATCTGACATGTGTCCTCTAGCCTTGAAGCTTGATGAGAAGGCCAGTCTTGGTCATTCTTTGGAGTACCCTCTCTTTAGGGCCATACAGAGCCCCAGAGACATGTGGGGGACCCTCAAAGAGATCCCTCAGCCTGGAGCTTTCTGATCACCAGGAGACTGCTGGATTCTCTCTTCCACGGGTTCAAGATGAAGACCTGGGGCTTTCCCAGATGTGGGCCTCACTTGTCTCTCCTCTTATAGCCTGGTGTTTTCCTCCAGGTCAGTGCGTTTCCTTGGTGGTTTCAATCCCTCTGTGCCAACCTAGGCTTTTGAAGCAAAGACCATAGTCCCATTATGGACATTCCCAGAGGAGGGCCAGCCACCCTGGACACCCCAGTCTCTATCCATATGTACAGCCCTCTTTTTTCCTAATCCTTAAGTAGCAGTTCCCATCCTGACATGGGACCCACCCCTCTGACATTCAGATCCTTTTACCTCTCAGACAGCCCAGAATAAATGCAATGTCCCTTCTCTCATGGGGGTGGGAAAAATCATACTTCCAGGCTTATCTCTCTTGTTGGAATGTGGTAGAAAAGCACCTTTCCTTATCAGGAGGTGGTCTATAGGAAAACAGACAATTTCTCTACAGGTTATCCTGTGCTATAAATCACCATGTGATCTGGACACCAAGTCTCCCCATCTGAAAACAGAGAGATAACATTTCATGCTTTCTCACTGTATGACCAGCCTTCAGAGAAGCGGCTTCTCTTGTCTAGGGTTTACTGCTAAGTGACCTTCTTCTGTGGTCTGTTGGGCACACAGTTTGTGGTTTTAATTACAAATCCATCTAGTTTTTCAAGAGGATGTTGGCTATGTTGAAGGAGCAGGAACTACAGCCACTGTTAGTGATACTGGCTAAAGACACGACCTTGGAGTCCCAAGTGCTAGCCTCGAACCTGAAATATACAAAGGTCTTTGGAAGCCAACAGCCCTGGGTCACTGGAAGGCGTGATGGCCATTTGTCCCACCTGCTGGAGTCACTTACTTGGAAGCAAGAGTCCAGGGTTAAAGGCCTCCTTGTGAATTCTTACTGTAATTACATCTCGATTAGTGCAGAGTACAAATCATTACATCTTCATTTTGCCTTTCCATCAATAGAATGGATGAAATATTAATACTTGGACTTTCACTTTCAGACAGTAAAACTAATAGACCAAGAATACTAATGGGCCAGGGAAGCAAAAACTAACTTTGGCAAAGTTTTTCTTGATCTTTCTTATTACCCAAGGCAGGTGATTTTTAGTCAAAATAAGTCATAAAGAAAGATGTATGTATATAACTCTGATGATTTAATATTCAAGAATTTTGCTTTTTTCAGGGAGCTGAGCTCGATGCTCCATAATGACTTAGAGGGGTGGGATGGAGAGTGGGAGGGAGGCTCAAGAGGGAGGGGATATATGTATATTTATGGTTGATTCATGTTTTGTACATCATAAACTAGCACAACATTGTCAACCAATTATCCTCCAATTAAAAAAAAAAAAAAGAAAGATGTACCCAACCCGACTCTATGCTGCTGCTAAGTCACTTCAGTCGTGTCCGACTCTGTGTGACCCCATGGACGGCAGCCCACCAGGCTCCCGCATCCCCAAGATTCTCCAGGCAAGAACACTGGACTGTATAAACAAACCTAAAATGTATTGCTTCACAGAGAATGGCTTGCTGGAAAATGTCAAATGAGCTATGTGTAGTAATTAGAATATAGAATGGGAATGCATAAAAAGGAAGAATTTTGATTTTTGAAAAAAAGTCTTATGTTTCATTCAGAGGCTAGTTATACCTAGAAAGTCACAGAATCTGGATTTAGCATCTTATCCATCTCTCTGTTTCCAGTAAGATTCCATTTCATTCTAAGTCCCATTGTTTGGCATGATTGTCCCATTGTTGGCATCCCCCAACACTGGGTATTGATGATGCTCACCTTCTGGAAATCTCCTGCAGGTACTCATCCTAGGGCTGGAAGTGTGCTTCACATCAGGCAGCAGACATGAGCTCCTTTAAGCTGCCTCTCTTCCAAAAGCCCACTGTTCCAGACTTAGTCCATTTCCCTTCTTGAGCAGATTTGGAAAATAGTCGGCCATCAGTCCAAAGGCCATCATCCTCGATGAGTCTCAAGAGGTATTCAGTCTTTAGCCTTCTTTCTTCTGGTTTAGCCATTCCAAATCCTTTAACTATTTACATACAGCAATGGTGTATGTTACCCCTCATACACTGTTCTTCTTTAAGCCAGCTCTCTGGCTCTTATGTATAATTCTACAACATACACCACTTACTGTAATACCGGAAACTTATGACAAGCTATGTGAACATTTCATTACCACTAAATGAGCTTATTCTCACCTGACTCTGCCCTTCCTCAAGCTCACTGTGTTCCTGGTCCTTGCTGGGACAGGCTGTGGACCAGCTTGGCAGAACTAGAGGCAGTGCAGAGCAGGGGGAAACCACAGAGCCAGGGTTAGGAGAACTGAGTTCCAGTCTTAGTTTTCCTTATGGCCGGGATGCTAGGAAACTGATGTTTATTAAGCAGGGTTTTGTGTTTTTTTTGACATAAATATTTTTCTTTGAAAATATTTATTTGACTGTACTGGGTCTTACTTAGTTGCAGCTTGTGGGATCTAGTTCCCTGACCCGGAATCCGACCTGAGACTCCTTCATTGGGAGCATGGAGTCTTAGCCACTGGACCACCACGGAAGTATTTTCTCCCCCAAGCAGGTACTTTGAATCCTCACAATAATAATATGAGGTTGAACCATTAGCATCATTTTTTTGTATAATTAAAAACTCCATCCTGAGTTGTTGTTGGATTTCATTTAAAAGCCATGCTATTTTTTTCCATTCCCATTATCTCTTTAATTTGTTTAAAAAGATACATGGAATTCTGTAGAATTAATGCACCAAAATATAATAGTTCTTAAACTTTTTATTATTTACTTTTTTTTTAAAAGCCTACAGCACTCAGTATTCCCAGGTGTTCTCCCATCCAAGTACTCACCAGACCTGACCCTGCTTAGCTTCCAAGATCAGTGGTAATCAGATACATTCAGGGGGGCATGGCCATAGACTTAAAATAATTTTAGAATTTATTAAATTAAATCTGTTCATTTGAAAAGGAGGGGAAAAGGACGTTTATTTTTTAAAATAACATCTGTGGTGCGTGCTTGTGCAGCTCGGTTGCATCTGACTCTTCGCGACCCCATGGACTGTAGCCCGCCAGGCTCTTCTGTCCATGGGACTTTCCCAGACAAGAATACTGGAGTGGGTGGCCATTTCCTTTTCCAGGGAATCTTCCCAACCCGGAGATCAAACCCATGTTTCCTGTGTCTCCTGCAATGCAGGCAGATTCCTTACCATTGAGCCACCTGGGAAGGCCTAACATCTGCAGAAAAACTGCTCAAAGAGCATCTAGGGCATGGGCCACCCCTCCTCTGACAGGAGAGGGTTGGAAAGATGTCCTGGGAGACCTTGTGCTAAGCCAGGAAGGCTCTGTCTTGGCTCCAAGTTCCTGAATTCTACATGTTGTTGGACAAGATGCCACTTAAAAATAATTAAAGATGGGCCAGCATGGTGCTGTAGATCTCACGGGAAAGATGGTGCTAGTTATAGTCAAATGAGTGAGACAAGGGGTCACAGGGGCTTGGTGAGGTCAAGGTGAACACAGGGTCCAAGCCAGATGGTGTCCTTCCAGTCCCATGGTTCCCAGCCCTGACCCCACACTGGAAGCAGTTTGTAAAACTTTGAAACCTACTGATGCTCAGCCTTGAGCCGAAGGATTCTGATTTAATTGGCCTGCAGTGTGACCTAGAGTGCACAAGCGTTCACCCAGGTGATTCTAACCCTCAGACAGGGATGAAAACCACTGAATCCTAATTCAACGCTTTCAGAATTTAATTTGCATACGAGTCACCTGAAGCTCCCATACATTAGGAACATTCTCATCCAGTGGCCCAGGATTGTACCTGAGATTTCCATCTCCAATAAACTACCAGGCGATGTTGATGTTTTTGATCCATGGAGCACACTCAGAGTAGCAAGTTTTAAGAGGCTTCACCCTCCTTGGCTGTTAATGGTAGAAAGTCTTCAGTTGAGATCATTCTGTTTTCTCTCATGCATTCCCGTTAGGCTGTGTCTGTCTGGATATGAAGTGTGCAATTTGTGGTCAAAACCATGGCTAAAGGAATGACTATGGATGAGCAGTTCAGTTCAGCTTAGTCGCTCAGTCCTGTTTGACTCTTTACGACCCCACAGACTGCAGCACGCCAGGCTTCTCTGTCCATCACCAACACCCAGAGCTTGTTCAAACTCATGTCCATTGAGTCAGTGATGCCATCCAACCATCTCATCCTCTCTCTTCCCCTTCTCCTCCCACCTTCAATCTTTCCCAGCATCAGGGTCTTTTCCAACGAGTCAGTTCTTCACACCAGGTGGCCAAAGTATTGGAGCTTCAGCGTCAGCATCAGTCCTTCCAGTGAATATTCAGGACTGGTTTCCTTTAGGATGAACTGGTTGGAACTTCTCACAGTCCAAGGAACTCTCAAGAGTCTTCTCCAACACCACAGTTCAAAAGCCTCAATTCTTTGGTGCTCAGCTTTTTTTAGGGTCCAACTCTTACATCTGTACATGACTACTGGGAAAACCATATAGCTTTGACTAGACGGACCTTTGTTGGCAAAGTAATGTCTCTGCTTTTTGATGTGTTGTCTAGGTTGGTCATAATTTTTCTTCCAAGGAGCAAGCATCTTTTAATTTCATGGCTGTAGTCACATCTTCAGAGATTTTGGAGCCCAAAACAATAAAGTCTGTCACTGTTTCCCTTGTTTCCCCATCTACTTGCCATGAAGTGATGGGACCGGATGCCATGATCTTCATTTTTTGAATGTTGAGTTTTAAGCCAGCTTTTTCACTCTCCTCTTTCATCAAGAGGCTCTTTAGTTCTTCTTTGCTTTCTGCCGTAAGGGTGGTGTCATCTACATGTAATCAATTCAGGCTCTGAGTAGGCCTCTGTTTCCTCAGGAAAACTGGATTGCCTGGTGATTTTCTAACATTTCCCTTCAACGTCTCATCCAGCCTAAAACCTCATTCTCTGTCCACCAGCCTTTGTCCAAGATGAGAAGCAGTGCTATAAGTCTGTGGTCCTTAAACTCATTGGGGCTGGAAAACCTTCTTGCTTTAGCTTTTGATATTCTGGATTCTCTTGATCCAGGTATTGGAGGGCAAGTCATGTGATGGAGCCAAAGAGCCCTGTCTGTGTCACAGTCTGACCTCTGGAAGTTCTTGGGTTACTTTGAGGTTTATAGAGCTGACTCCCAAGGGCACAGACCAAGCAGTTTCTAAGTGGTAGTTAATACAAAGTACTTTTATTTCTAGATTGTTTGGATTAGCGAAATAGATACATGCAAAATATATGCAAAGCTAATATCCAAAGTTTTAAATACACAGACGTAGAGAACAGACTTGTAGACACAGCAGGGGAAGGAGAAGGTGGGAGGAATTGAGAGCAGCATTGAAACATATACATTACGAGGTATAAAACAGCTAGTGGGAAGTTGCTGTATAGCGCAGGGAGTCCAGCCTGGCACTCTGTGATGACCTATAGGGCGGAGATGGGAGGGAGGGAATCTGTGTATACTTACACCTTTTGTGAAGAGCCAACTCACTGGGAAGGACCCTGAGGCTGGGAAAGACGGAGGGCAGGAGAAGGGACCGACAGGAGGTGAGATGTTTGGATAGTATCATCGACTCAATGGACCTGAGCTTGAGCAAACTCCGGGAGAGATCGAAGCACAAGGAAGCCTGGGGTCTCTCCCCGAGTTGGACATGACTGAGCAACTGAACAACAACAACCGATTCACATTGTCGTACGGCAGAAACCAATGCAACATTGCAAAGCAATTATCCTCCAAGTAAAAATAAATGAAAAATAAATACAAAGCAGTGGCAGTTTTCATAACTTGCAAACTCTGAGTTGTTGCAATCAGTATTCCTTTTAGGAATGTGAACTTAAGGAAGGTCATAGCTGAGGTTGGATGGAGAAGCCAGTAGGTCCCTTTGGGGGCACGGGGGATGCTGGCTAAGGGTGAAGGAGGGAAGCGTACATGCACGTGTTCTGCTCGGGGGACAGTATCAGCAACAACTTCTTTAAAATGACTTCTAAAGTCTCAGCCTCCCTCCAGCCCAGGCCAAAAGGCCACCCTCTTTCTCTGTCTTCCTCTAAACTTAGCTGGTGCTTTATCTCCGCTGTGCTTCTGGCACGGATCACTTTTCTCATCTTTTAATCCTCTATAAATATTCATAGGCTATAAGAAACGATCCCAGGAAGCTGGCTCCCTGGTTGCATAGCTGATGCTTCTGGATGAGTAAATCATGCCCACCCCTTGAGCATGGAGTATGGATTAGGTGACGCCGGGGACGATAGCAGAATGAAAAGAGCAGGGGTTGGTATCTGTTCCCAGGCTCAGTGACCCACCCACCCTCTCTCACTGTACCCATGATAGTCTGGGTGATGCTCTCTCGCTCACCACTCTAAGAATGGCACCTGCTGTGGGTGGGCAGGGGGTGGCAGTGAGTCAAGAGTCCCTCTTGGGGAAGCCGACTCTGCCTCTTGTCTGAGATTTGTGAGGAGAGGCACTTCAAGCAGCGTCCGATTAGCCGGTCATTAATTCTTGCTCAAGCAATAAGCAAAGAATACAGCCGGATGATGTCATAACTCTTCGGGTCCAAACAACTTAATGAGTATTTATGTCCTAATGACTTCTCAGCCATGTGCAAAAGTAATGCGCATACATTGAAAGAAGTCTTAACTTTGCACTTTATCCTCAAATAACCACAATGACTAATGGGTGCATTTGCCTGTCAGGCACAGTGTGACTTCTCAAATCTTAGAATTAGACTGGATGCTGTCAACTGTATTCCCTGTTCCTCATTGGTTGGTTGGATGGGTTGGAGGTACATGGCAGCCTCCAGAAGTCCAGCTTCCTGGGAATGTGGAGTGCATGGAAAGGATGGTAGCATCTCATGCTGAAAACTGTGAATTTTACCTGGAGGTAGAGATTCCCATGGGGTCTGATGGATTCACTATGCCTTCTAGGATTGTAAAAGATCTTATGGGCTCTCCTGTTTGTTCACTGCCTTGTCCAGGGCACCTCTGCACAGAGTTTGAGGATGGGGCCATAATTAAAGATTCTGAGACTGAACTCAGAGGGAATAAAGCTTCTCAACTGAATAGTGTTTGAAGACTGAATGCCTTGAGTGTACTGTACCCACAGTGCAGCAAGGCGTTTTTAAGATCAGTCTGTAACAAAGAGGATGCTATCGTGTCATCCTAGCAGAGTCCTAAAGTGTGTGTGCGCGCTAAGTCACTTCCCTCGTGTCCAACTCTTTGTGACCCTCTTGACCATAACCTGCCAGACTCCTCTGTCCATGGGATTCTCCAGGCAAGAATGCTGGAGTGGGTTGCCATGCCCTCCTCCAGAGGATCTTCCCCACCCAGGGATCTAACTCACGTCTCTTACTGTCTCCTGCTTTGGCAGGTGGGTTCTTTTACACCTGGTGCCACCTGGGAAGCCCCCTTTTGGGCACCAAGGACTGATTTAACAGAAGAGAATTTTTCCATGGACACAGGTTAGGGCTTGGTTTGGGGATGATTCAAGCACGTTACATTTATTTGCACTTTATTTCTATTATTATTACATCAAGTCTACCTCAAACCATCAGGCATTAGATCCTGGACGTGAGGGACCCCTCTCCTAAAGTAAAATGTGATTCCTTCTCTTAAATAAATAGCTCAGTGGAGAAGACATTTTCCCCCTCATTCTGCACACACTGGTTCTGAGCACCTGGGATATGTCAGCGGACAAAATAGATAAAGATTCTGTCCTCGTGAAACTTACATTCTGTCCTCCTTATATCAGTGCCTAGAAGAATGTGGAGAATCACAGCCCTGGGAGTCTTTTGTCAAGCAACATGAGAAAGTTACAAAAGGGCTTTTATCTCCTCTGAAGTTCTATTTAATGACTTAGTTTCAAAGATTAGGATTCTGCAGAAAACAGGAATACTCAAGATATTTAGAACTTAATCAGTGACTGAACTAGAGGGAATTATCCTATATTAATGAAAATCAATGATCTATGAATAGGATATTAATGAAGACTGATGATCTATGAATGCAGTGTGGGTAAGGAAGCAGTTCTCACTAATAGGCTGATTATACTCAGACTGTTGATACAAAACTGAATCGGAATGACGGTTCTGGTAAGTCACCCTCATCTTTGTTTATTCTCAGGAAGTGTTTAATGGCGCGTGCTTTGGAATATGGGATATTTGATAGTGTTCTTTAATTTTCTTCATGGCATCTAAGAAATAGCACATGGATTTTTCTATTCTGTCTTGCAGCCTCAGATAGCAGTATTCACTTCCTAACATATCAGAGGAGAAGCAAGAGAGATGCTTCATTTTGTCTAAACCATGAGAACCTTTTTGGGATTGGCTGTAGTGGGAAAGGAATCACCCAGTACCTTTGTGGGAGAAGCTGGAGCTTTTACATCATATTCTGACTGAGTCAGCTTTCACCCAGCCCATCTCCCCCAATCAAAAATAAATTAATGAATAAATCACTGCAATAAACATCTTGTGAGATTTAATTTAAGACCTGATTGTGGCACCAAAAGTCCCCTAAGCACCATTTTCTGGACTTTGCACTAAAACAAGTTAGCATGAAATGTGGCCTCTATATAAGATGAAAAATAAAAATGATTTTCCCCACATCAAGGGTTATATATCCATGAGTATAAACCACATCATCCATAATCCACAACTTTAAAATAACCATTGCCTAAGATTTTTATTTATAGCCTGCTAGTCTTCATAGTTTTATATGTCTATGTGCCTAATTTAATAAGTAATTTGGTTTACATCCCCCATGTAATCTCTGTCTTTTCATTTATATTATATCCTGCACATTTCTCCAGGTCACTAAATATTTTTTCTAAAACATAGTTTTGACTGCTGTATTTCAGAGTGTAAGTAAGTATTAGTCACTTAGTCGTGCCTGACTCTTTATGACCCCATGGACTGCAACCCACCAGGCTCCTCTGTCCATGAGATTTTCCAGGCAAGGATACTGGAGTAGGTTGCCATTTCCTTCTCCAGGGGCTCTTCCTGATCCAGGGATCGAACCTGGGTCATTTCAGAGTGTAGAGAGCCACAATGTATTTAATTCATTCCACTTATGAATATCTAACTTGTTTTTAATCCTATAAAGTAAGTTTAATGAAATTATCAAAGATTTTAAATTTAGCTATCATAAGGCATTTATTAAAACACAAAAGTTGATATTAACTGAAATTTACTAGTTCTTTTCTTCATTTATTCATCACATGTTTATTGAACATTTACTATCTACACAAGGGAATGCTGTCCTCTGTGCCTCTCACACATTTTGAGCCTCAACTTTGCACAGTTTGCATGGAGTTGAGGCATTTATCTGCAGAAGGGGCTGGACTCTTTGGGCTAAGCTGTGTAGGGACAGCTATGTAGGGATAGCTGCTTTTCAGCCAGGCACTAAGTGACCTGGTCACATTGAACTGTCAACAGCATGTACAAAAAACAGTGATACTTGAAGAAGAATTCCTCCTATCATGAATTTGGTTTAGGGTAGGAAAATAGAGAGAGAGAGAAATGAAAGGCAGTTTATCATAGGGCCTGGAAATTAGGAAAATTATTTTAAGAGAACATGCATATTTTCAAATAATCCCTACTGAGAACAGATGCTGAAGCCTGGGAAATGTGTTCTGACTCTAGTTTATCTGTTAGTATTTGGCCTGTAGCATCCTTGACATCACTGGAAACGAGTTCACATTGAAATATGGTACTGGGTCTCAAGTCAGGAAAGCTGATCGCTGCCGTTTCCTTTTCTGCTTATTAAGTAGGAGTCCTACACTGGCTGATTTATCTCCCGAGCTTCAAGCTGCCCCGTTGGTCAAGCTGGATTTGGGGACAGCTCAAATTTTTAAAAACAATACAACAGTAGGCAGGATAAACTGCATAATATCACAAAACTTGGAAGACTTAGTATCATGGATAAAAACTCTTAAGTAAGAAAAGCACATACTTTTTTGGGGAATGTATTATGGACTTTTATTATTATTTTTTAAATTTTTATACAAGTTTTAAAGGTTAGTTTAAAGGTTAGTCCATTTAGTTATTTCAGAATATTAGCTGTTTTCCCCATATTGTACAATGTATCCTTGAGCCTGTCTTATACCAAATAATTTGTGCCTCTCACACCCTGCCCTGTATCACACCTTCCTCCTCACCACTGGTAACCACTGGTTCCTTCTCTGTGTCCATGAGTCTGCTTCTTTTTTTGTTATCAGCAGTAGTTTAGTGTATTTTTTAGATTCTACATATAAGGGCGATATCATGCAGTATTTGTCTTTCTCTGTCTAACTTATTTCATAATGCCCTTGACGTCCATCCATGTTGCTGCAAATGACAAAATTCCATTCCTCTTAATGGCTGAGTAATATTCCATTGTGTATATATGTACCACATCTTCTTTATCTGTCCATCTGTTGACGAACACTAAGGTTGCTTCCGTATATTTGCAGTTGCAAATAATGCTCTTGTGAACATTGAGGTACATGTGTCTTTTTCAATTAGTAGAAAACCGCCTGTTTTTAAATGCATCCATTTACAAGATTATTTCAAAAGCCCCCCAAATTCTTTGTGAGAATGAATGAAAGAGGGAGAGAGAAAAGGAGGAAAGAAGGAAAAAAGAAGAAAGAGAGGAAGAGAGAGACAAAGTGTTGGAACTAAGAGATGTTAGTGAAGCCTCACTTGGATGGGTGTGGGGGTTGAAGGTCTTCGTGTGACTCTGGACTGGAAGGCAGACAGGTCAGTGAGAACACCATTACACCATTTCCTGGAGACTGTGTTACCACCTTCTCTGGCAAAGGACACCCACTTAATGATCTAGCAAGTAAGCCTTTGAGAACTATCAATGGATCTTCTCTGCTTGGTTGAAAGAAAACCTGCTCTAGTCTCCTGAGCAGTTATTTCTGAACTTTTTTTTCTTTTAATTCTTTTCTCCAGTGGGATGTTAAATCCATTCTGATCCCAGAGACTCAGGTGATCAACTCATCCTTGTTTGCTCAGAACTTTTCCCATTTTGGGCTTCCCTTGTGGTTCAGCTGGTAAAGAATCCTCCTGCAATGTGGGAGACCTGGGTTTGACCCCTGGGTTGGAAAGATCCCCTGGGGAAGGGAAAGGCTACCCATTCCAGTATTCTTGGCTGGAGAATTCCATGGACTGTGTAGTCCATGGGGTCACAACATCAGACACGACTAAGCAACTTTCACTTCACTTCACTTTCCCATTTTAGCTCTGAAAGCCCCATGTCCTGGGAACCCTCTTGGTTACAGATACACTGGTACCCTGCCAAAAGCCGCATTGAGGGTTTGGATACTGTGATCAATGAATTGGAGGAAAATGGCTTCCTTTTTGAATGCGAAATTTCCAGAATGAGATACCTTATTTGTACTCTCTGAAATACGCAGAGATGACCTTGTGGAGACCAGAGCCATCAGAGATTGGCTGAAGGTCACGCAGTTCAGGAGTGATGGGGTCCAACTCCGCTTTGATTTCCAATTTTGAGTCAAAGCTGTTTCATTCCCAGCTACTACCTTTGTTTGCCTATAGGGGATATGGGCTTCCCTGGTGGCTCAGATGGTAAAGAATCTGCCTGCAATGTGACAGACCCAGGTTCAGTCCCTGGGTTGGGAAGATCCCCTGGGGTAGGAAATGGCAACTCACTCCAATATTCTTGTCTGGAGAATCCCATGGACAGAGGAGCCTGGCGAGATAACAGTTCTGACTCTGCAAAGAGTCGGAGAAAACTGAGCAACTAACACACACATATGGAATATAAACTGAGCTTCGATTTATGAAGACAGTTAGACATAGAGGCATAAGAAAACTTAAACTCTGGGTCTGTACCAGGATGGTAGGATTATTAAAGAGAAGAAGCTCCCATGCAAATGCAACATTAAACTACTTTCTTATGCACAAGATAAAATTATCTTATTTGATGAAAATTCTATGGTGTATCGCTCCTGCCAGAATGTAGTATATAAGGTATCAATTGACAAAATCAATTCTGAAATGTTTTAGGGTCCAGTTTAGAGAAAAGTAAATTATGCTTCACGAGTCAGCATTCATCCAGGCTGCAAACATTTGATATGTTTTTCATTTCTATCCAAAACCATAGATGGCCATAAATCCTCAGAAATTGATAAAGATGCTGGAAACTTTGGAAGAAAGATCCAATTTCCTTCAGAAAAGTGGATAGAAGTCCTTTCATATTACAGGTCAACTGCATATTTGTAGATTTTATTAGCATTTCTAAGTCAGAGCAGAGTGATTCTGCGTGGCTGCAGGAACGGTATAGCCCCAGTTGGAGTTTTATCATCACTGGGTGATGTGTTACTAAATCTGGCAATGAGGCTTTCAAGAGACTTCGTATTTCTTTTAAGTCCCTGTAGAAATAATACCGCTCGGTTTCATCCAGAGTAGCTAAAAACTTCCCTAATGGTGAAATCTCTGGGTAGGTCCAAAAAGGCTCTCTAGGTATTGTGACATGCAGACATTTTCTGAGTTAAAATGTCCTTTAGCAAGTATTTATTTGTATATAAATTATTTATTGTTTATTGAGACTCAGTTGACTTACAAATTTGTGTCAGTTTCAGTTGTACAACATAATGATTCCGTATTTTTGCAGATTATACTCCATTTTGGATAATTAGAAGATATTGGGTATAATTCCCCATGGTGTACAGTAGATCCCTGAGGCTCATCAGTTTCATGTGTAGTAATCTGTGTGTATGAATCCCACACTTTTAATTTGTCCCTCCAGTCCCGCTTTATTAGCCACAAGTTTGTTTCTGTGTCTGTGAATTCATTTCTGTTTTCCATAAATGTTCATTTGCATTATTTTTACATTCTGCATGGAAGTGCAGGGGCATGGGTTTGATCCCTGGTTGGGGAGCTAGATCCTACATGCCACAGCTAAGACCTGGTCCAGGCAAATAAATAACGATTTTTAAAAAGAAAAAAAAAAAAAAACCCAAGCTTTGACATCTCTGAAGTCCATCATCTGAGAAGGACAATAATCCAACTCATAGTTGTTGAAAAGATGCAAGCAACTGAATGTTGTAATGCATTAAAAAAAGTTAATTATGTTTTCTGTTAGTAAACCCTTCCAAGTTAGATTCTTTTTTCCCCCCCGAACCCAAAATAACTGTAAGCTCACAATGGAATGTGCTAATAGCTGAGGCTGTGTATCTCAAAATAGTGAAAGTCCCATCTTTTCAGTTTAGATGAGCAACATGTGCTCTATAGTGTTTGTCTTTTGGTCTAAAAAAATATTGTACTTTCAACATCAATTTTAGCAGGTTTGGGTTGAAAATAACCTCTCACAATAAACATAAGTAACTGACAATAAAATTAGCATGACTTTTTCAATTGGTACCATCTTTGCAACTGATGGATCTGCTTCTATCACTTTGGCAAATCCCTTATTTATTAGTTATACCCATTTATAGCACACAGATGTCTAATTCATTCATTCAGAATCTTTCAAGTCCTGATTGTTCAATGTTTACTTGAAGTTTTGGCTTTGGTTAATAAATAATTTCTTGGCCTCCAAGAGTTTATTAAACAAAAACAAAACCTTTCTTTCCTCCTAAAGAGTGGTCTCCCGAACTATCGGATGAAACCATAACAGACTGCAATCTCTGACTGCAATAAATTAGGAATTTTTAATTGTAGCCCCGGTTCAAAAGCAAAATTTTCCACCCCTCCCAGGTGACCCTAACGCTCTGTCAAGGATGAGGACCACTGAACCCTAATTCAGTGCTTTCCAAATTCAATTTGCAGGAGTCACCTGAAGCTCTCAGAAATGTACGCTCTCATCCAGTGGTCCAGGACTGAACCTGAAATTTGCGTCTTCAATAAACTACAGGTGATGTTGGTGCTTTCAGTCCATGAAGCACACTCCTGAAGTAACTGGTTTTAAGTGGCTTCGGCCTTCTTGGCTGTTAATGATACCCTGGTCCTCAAGATTCTTCAGTCAAGATCTTTTCTGTTCTCTTTCATGCACTTTCCCAAATTCTTGGATTTTTGAGCTCTAGAATGAACGTGAGACTCTTCCATCTTCAGCTGCCGAGGAGGCGTGCACTCAGGAAGGGACTAACCTGGCTTGTGGTTCTCTCCGTTTTTTCTCTCCCCAGCCACGCCTCTGAGCTCACTTAAACCTCCGAGGGTGGACACTGCTCCAGTGTCTCCATCTCCCTATCAAAGAAGAGACTCAGACAGATACTGTGGACTCTGTGCAGCCTGGTTCAACAATCCACTGATGGCCCAGCAGCATTACGATGGCAAGAAGCACAAAAAGAATGCGGCAAGAGTCGCTTTGTTAGAGCAGCTGGGGACAACTCTGGATATGGGCGAACTAAGAGGTAAGAGAAACTTCTGATTTCTGCCGCGGAACTGGGCTTTCTGAGAAAGGGTGGCGTTTTCACAAATTAGGATGATGATTCTTATTGCTTTGCTTACTAAGGACAATTCTAGGCTTCTCCAAAAGGAATGAAGGAAATGGAAATGGACATAAACATTCTGCCATCTCCTTTCTTTCAAAGTATTTGAGGTTGTCAGATTTTAATTGACTGAGTTTCAGATCAGAGCCGCCCATCTATGAACCAGAGTTTTTCCTTCTGCTTTATCTTTAAGCACCTTATCAAATGAATGCTTTTGTACATGAATTGTAAGGGAGCAGATGCAAAAGGGCCAAATACCATTATCTTCATTTTAAATTTGTGTGCTTTTATGAAGTCAGCTGAAACAAAGCAAACAGTTGACTCTATTTCATGGCTTGAAGTAAGCCCAAGACCCTCGCGTGCATGTTAGGAGGCTGAGGTAAGACAGTGCTGTGGACCAGTGTGGAATCAATACTTGGCTGCTTCCATTGCCTCAACTGACACATATTTTCTGTTGCTGGGAAACCACGGAGCATTAGAAGTCCATGTGAGATTTCATAGAAGCTGTAAAGTGGACACTTGTAAGTCACAGGATGAGGATCGGTCCTATGGATTCCTAAGGAAGCCAGAAACCAATCTGTGGGACCTAGTAGAGTATTTGACCGTCAGCGACCACTCAGCAGTTTTGGATCACCTACACAGTTTTGATCAGCTGATGTCGGCATGGTAGAAGTAGAAATGCATTTTCTCAGAAACATAATTCTACGAAGGGTGTTCTGCTGTATCTCAGATATTTTATGGGTTAGATACTCTTTTAGGGACTGACCCAGGGATCATCCATCCTAATAACTGTAATAACAGAATTTGCAAATCACTTTTGATAATGCAACCTGGGTTTAAATTGGTTTCGGTTCACGGAGCCTACAATTCTTATCACTCTGATTGGGCTATTAGCCTCTAAGAAGATGAACCCAGAACCTGTCTAGATAGAATAAGTGGGATTGAAGATCATGCTGAGTGAGCTGAGAGGAGGGACAGGTCACTTCTAACTGTTGGTTGGGGAAGACTTCACTAAAGAAAGGGACTTGTGTTGGAACTAGAAATGTGGGTGGCACTTTACAGGTGAGAAGGCATTCCCTGTGAGCAGAGTCACGCATGTTCTGGTAAAAGAGAGGAAAGCGTAAGCGGTAACTGACAAATAAACACATTATCATGGAGGAATCCTGTGAAACGGCATAGATTTAAGATTGGAGGTCCATTAGGACATCTATGGAGCCTGATGAGAGACTGGGTTTTCCAAGATACATGATTAAAAACAAGAAATAAGAGCAAAGAGCAAAACCACTTTATTTTTGTGTAGGTCTTGTAGCTAAAGAGAAACAGCATGGAGCTTAATATTTTGATGTGTTGGATAATCACGTCGCAGATGCTTTTGAATTGTTGGTCCTATTGCTGTCTGTTGGGGAATTACTTGTGTTCTCAGTCTCTGCCTTGTTAAAAAATACAGGAGGAGTATTTTTTAGCTGAAGGCCTCTCCACAACTCGCTGTTCCTGGCAGATAACAAGTCTGCTCAGTGACTCCTTCATGGCAGGCACTGAAGGAGAAAAAGAGGGCTTTATTTATGTTTTGTGCCAGATATTATGATTTGGAGAAGAATGATTCCTAGAGCACATTCTTCTTGTCTGTTTTGAATTATCAGGGATGCCTCTTTTATGTACAACCACATCTTAATGACTTGGGTGTCTGAATTCTGTAACATTTGAGTGGTTGGTCTTTTTATACAGAAGACAAAAAGAGCTGCTCTAGGACTTGATAACTCAGTGTGATTCTGACTCAGTAGCACACGAAATGGGATTTGCATTGAACACAGTGTCCTTGAAACCAACCTTTCCACTCACCCCAGGTGACATCTTGATATATATGCTTTCAGGCATTAAATATTGCAGAAGCTTGGGGAAGAAAGCAATGATGATAACCCAGCAAGTTTTAAAACACACACACATGCACCCTGTCTGCTATTTCTGGAAATCTTCTAGTGCGTGATCCATCAATTAACAAAGGCAAAAATGCTAATCAGTAAATACAGGCATATCTATAACTTTTTAAAAAACGTTGTCAAGCAGCTGGAGGATGATATGGCAATGTCACAGGCTTCCTCTCTTTCTTAGCACTTCTCAGATTTTAGACACCAGATTTACCCATTTAATGTGGTTTTCCTGATTTCTCCCTACTCCTATAGACTGTTAGCAACTTAAAAGCAGGGATCCATGTCTGTTTTGCTTACTGATATGTTCAGAAACACCTAGAACAGTACAGATACAGAGTAGGTACTCAATGATTGCTGGATGAATGAATAAATAGAGAAAGCAGGATTTAAATAAATCATCGAAAATTCTACATTTTAAACACAGCAAACACTTTCATTTCTAAAAGGATCCTGATTGAATATTTTTACAAGAAATTACTTATGATTTTTTTCATCTAACTTAAAAAAAATGACATATATTTTACATGTGGTGAAATGCACAGATACTGTGTTATATAGTTCATTGAGTTTTAACCATGCAAATGCCTTTGTAACCCACAATCCTGTTAATCCATAACTTTTCCATCATGACATTGTTGCCATGTACCCCTTCACAGTCAGCCCTAACCTCCCATTCCAGATTCCCAGCAATTTTTCTTCTTTGGTTCACCATAGCTTAGTTCTGCTTGTTTGTGTAAATGACCACGGAAAGTATGCATGTTTCTAGATCTAGTTTCTGATATTGCTTTGAAATGGATTAGCTTCTTGCTCTTTATCACGGAGTAGATTTCTTCTAGACAGAAATCCTGCATTTGGCTTATGCCTTCTTCTCTCTTTTTTTGGGTGGGGGGGGCGGGTGGTATGTTGAATAAAGCTTTCCTGAACATTATTTTTGCTGTTGTTGACAGATGTTTTTTCTTCTGCTGTTAAATACGTCAGAGTACCATTGTTGGGTCATAAGTTGGGTTCATTTTTAACTGTATAAGAAACTGCCAAAATGTTTTCCAAGTAGCTGCATTATTTTGCACACCCTAAAGCAATGTACATGAATTCTACATCCTCACCAACATTTGTCTTTCAAATAATAGTCATTCTAGTGCGTGTAGGAGAGCATGTCACTATGAATTTAATTTGTGTTTCCCTGTAGGTTAATGGTGTCCAACATTTTAAAATGTTGGTCATTTGTATATCTATGTTTGTGAATTGTCTGTTCATGTCTTTTGCCAATTAAAAAAAAATTGGTTGCCTGCCTTTTTATTATTGAGTAGTAAGTGGAAGGTGTCCATATATTATCAATACAAGTATACCCATTATGAATATTTTGTCTTAGCATATGTCTTGGCTCTTCATTTTCTTAAATAATGTCTGGTAAGCAGACATTACTGAATTAGGAAAGTCTAGGTGGCTCAGACAGTAAAGCGTCTGCCTGCAATGTGGGAGACCCAGGTTCGATCCCTGGGTTGGGAAGGTCCCCTGGAGAAGGAAATGGCAACCAACTCCAGTACTCTTCCCTGGAAAATTCCATGGACTGAGGAGCCTGGTAGGCTATAGTCCATGGGGTTGCAAAGAGTTGGACACGACTGATTATCTGAACAACGAAACAAATTCAGTGACCTTCCTCCACCTTCAGGTCACCTAGGGTACCTGGGCAGGGGCCTTGGGCTTTGAGGCTTCTCTAAGAAGGAAAAGCACTCTAGGTTAAAAAACTGAAGCGTTTCCAAAGGCAAACAGTGCAGTTATCACTGTGTGACAGTCAAAACTTAGTGGCTTAAAAAATTGTAGACCTTTATTATCTCTGAAAGTTTCTAGGGGGCGATTTGGGAGTGGCTTGACTGGGTGATCCTGACTTGAGATTTCTCATCCCTGTGTAGCTGAGATTTCAGCCTGGGCTTCCGTTCTGCTTTGAAAGGTGGTTCATTCCATTACAGAAAGCAGAGTAGTGCTTGCTGGTCCCTGGGTGGGGGGGAGGAGAACGAGTTGACTACAGTGGGACCACAAGAGGGCCTTTGTGGGGTCGTGGACCTTACCTGGGTCTTGATATGGCTATGTGGCTGTATGTGTCTGTTTGTCAAAACTCATGTAACTGTATCCAAGGAGACAGTGACATGTCAGTTTCAAAAGTCAAATTAAAAAAGAAATAAAAGGTGACTCACTCGTGTGATGCAGGAGACCTCGGTTTTTCTCTTCGTGGGCTTCTCCCAACAATTTTGAAGGTGCCCGTGCTGTGGTTACTGGCTTCCCATGGAGCCTCAAGTGGAGGCCATTCTTTTTAGGATGCTCCAAGGTCACATGGTCTTGCTTCCATTACTTTTTATAGGCTAGAAGGCAATGCTGGTGATGGTGGTTTAGTCACTAAGTCGTGTCTGACTCTTGTAATCCCATGGACTGTACAGCCTGCCAGGCTCCTCTGTCCATGGGATTTCCCGGGCAAGAATACTGGAATGGGCTGCCATCTCCTTCTCCAGGGGAATCTTCCAAACCTCAGGGGTCAAACTCGTGTCTCCTGGGTCTCCTGCATTGGCAAGCAGTTTCTTTACCACTGAGCCAGCAGGCAAGCTCTAGAAGTCAATGCCAGGGACTGTTCAAGTGGTGGTAGGGAGTTCACCTCTACCCCTGAAGAGAGGGCTGTGAGAGAACACGTGGACACTATTAAACCACCACGGTCGTAATGCAGGCAAACGACTGACCTATGTGACAAACTGCACACTTGTAGACTTTGGAGTGAAAAATATCTCATCCGCAGGTGGAATTAATAAGTACAAAAAACACGTCAAGTCATGGATTTTGTTTTAAACAAATCTAACAAAGATTTCTGCCTGTTCTCATGAGAACCAGATCAACAGAAAATAGTTTCTCTGAGGTCCTCTGCCCAGGACTTGATGGATGTCATGGGTGGAATTGACAGAGACAGGGCAGGTTGCTTAAGCATCTCCATGTGAGTTTTCAATAATCCTTTCTTCATCTGACAACCATTCTCCCTTAGGGCGTGGCTAATCCAATACCCTTGGTGACTCCAGAGATTTGGGGGCCAAGTTATTACTAACAGGAGTTTCCAGCTTGTTTAGGGGCACCCAGTCTCCCTGTGAGATGATAGAGCCAGAACTTCTGATCAGTGACTCGAGGTCCAGATTTTGGAAACAGACAGCTGGTTATTTGTCACTCCTGTATTTCCTCTTTGATTCCTTCTTTTACTTTTTCATTTCTTTCCCACTTCATTCCACTAACATTGAATGCCTGCTAGGTACCAGGTACGAGGTACTGGAAATACTTCAGTGGATGTGAAGAGAAGGTTCCTATCTTGAGAAGACGCAGGAAACAAACAAAATATGTTTAGCTGATGACAAGCACGAATGGGAGGGAGGTGGTTTCCTTTAGATGGGAAGGTTAGTGACAGCCACTCAGAGGAGCTGACACGTTGAACTGTGACCTGTGAAGGGGGAGAAGGATCCCAGCATGAAGCATCTGCTCCTTCAGGCAGAGGTGTTGGCAGGTGCAAAGGTCCTGTGGTAGGCAGAGGGCCTGAAGCTAATGACAGGAGAGGGGTAAAAAGTAAGACTGGATTTAGGTGAGGTCACACTGCGTAGATCCTAGTAGGTTGTTGGAAGAAGTAGTGATTTATTTTAAGTGCACAGAGGTGTTTGCAGCTCATCTTCCTTGTGAGTTTAAATGTTCCGCCTTTCCTCAGGGTCACCTCCTACAGTGTTGGTGGGAATGTAAATTGTGCAACCACTATGGAGAACAGTATGGAGGCTCCTTAACAAACTAAAAATAGAGACAACATAAGATGCAGCCATCCCACTTCTGGGCATATACCCTGAGAAAACTGTAATTTTTAAAAAAAAATGCACCCCAAATATTTATTGCAGCATTATTTACAATAGCTAGGACATGGAAGCAACCCAAATGTCTATCAACAGATGAATGGATAAAGAAGATGTGGTGTGTATATGTGTGTGTGTGGGTGTGGGTGTGGGTGTGGTGGAACGTTAGTGATTTAAAAAAAGGAACGGAGTTGTGCCATTTGCAGAGATGTGGATGGATATAGAAATTGTCATACAAAGTGACAAAGATAAAACCAAATATTAATGCATTAATGGATCTGGAAAAATGGTATCAGTTCAGTTCAGTTGCTCAGTCGTGTCCGACTCTTTGCGACCCCATGAATCACAGCACGCCAGGCCTCCCTGTCCATCACCAACTCCCAGAGTTCACTCAGACTCACATCCATCGAGTCAGTGATGCCATCCAGCCATCTCATCCTCGGTCGTCCCCTTCTCCTCCTGCCCTCAATCCCTCCCAGCATCAGAGTCTTTTCCAATGAGTCAACTCTTCGCATGAGGTGGCAAAAGTACTGGAGTTTCAGCTTTAGCATCATTCCTTCCAAAGAAATCCCAGGGCTGATCTCCTTCAGAATGGACTGGTTGGATCTCCTTGCAGTCCAAGGGGCTCTCAAGAGTCTTCTCCAACACCACAGTTCAACAGCATCAATTCTTCGGCGCTCAGCTTTCTTCACAGTCCAACTCTCACATCCATACATGACCACAGGAAAAACCATAGCCTTGACTAGACGGACCTTAGTCGGCAAAGTATTGTCTCTGCTTTTGATTATGCTATCTAGGTTGGTCATAACTTTTCTTCCAAGGAGTAAGCGTCTTTTAATTTCATGGCTGCAGTCACCATCTGCAGTGATTTTGGAGCCCCCCAAAAGTAAAGTCTGACACTGTTTCCACTGTTTCCCTATCTATTTCCCATGAAGTGATGGGACTGGATGCCATGATCTTCATTTTCTGAATATTGAGCTTTAAGCCAACTTTTTCACTCTCCTCTTTCACTTTCATCAAGAGGCTTTTTAGTTCCTCTTCACTTTCTGCCATAAGGGTGGTGTCATCTGCATATCTGAGGTTATTGATATTTCTCCCGGCAATCTTGATTCTAGCTTGGTATAGGTGAACTTATTTGCAAAGCAGAAATGGGCAACATAGAGAACAAACATGGACATCAAGTGGGGAAGGAGTGGTGGGGTGAATAGGGAGATGGTGATTGACATATGGACACTACTGATACTGTGTATAAAATAGATAAGTGCTCTAGCCTGGAAAATCCCATGGGTGGAGGAGCCTTGTAGGCTGCAGTCCATGGGGTCGCTAAGAGTCGGACAGGACTGAGTGACTTCACTTTCACTTTTCACTTTCGTGCATTGGAGAAGGAAATGGCAACCCACTCCAGTGTTCTTGCCTGGAGAATCCCAGGGACGGGGAAGCCTGGTGGGCTGCCGTCTATGGGGTCGCACAGAGCTGGACACGACTGAAACGACTTAGCAGCAGCAGCAGCAGTGAGAACCCTATGTCTCACCTTTCGATACTTTAGGGCTTGGTTCATTTCCACTGTGGGTCACAGGCTCTTCCCTCTGTCGAAGAACAGGTCCTGCTCCTGTCATTCCTGGGAATGTACCCTGGGATCAAGTGAGCCTTGAAGAATACTGAAAGATGTACAGGTCAGGCCCCCGAGTGATACCACACTCCAGGCAGAAGATGGAATCCCCGCAGAGGCATGGGAACCAGGGGCAGCAGCGCCCCCTGGAGGAGATGTGTGGGGTGGTTGCAGCTTGCCTGCTGCGTGCTAAGTTGCTTCAGTCGTGTCCGACTCTGCAACCTCATGGACTGTAAGCGCCTCTGTCCGTGGGATTCTCCAGGCAAGAATGCTGGAGTGGGATCCTCCTCCAGGGGATCTTCCCAACCCAGGGATAGAAATTTGATCTCTTACATCTCCAGCATTTTAGGCAGGTCCTTTACCGCTAGTGCCACCTGGTAAGCCCCAGATAAATTATAGTGGGGAAAAAAAAATCAGAACAGTGGTTGTCTCAGGGCTGGTAAGGAGCAGCAAGTGAGAGGAGCTTAAGGCCACGTTTAGGGTTAATGGGAGAAGTGGCCAGAGAAAGTCAGATCACGGTGACAGTTGAATACAGAACCCTGAAGGCTATCGGGAGTAACTCAGACCTTTATCATGAAAATGACATGTTTGTATTTGTGGTTTTGAAAGAGACATCTATAGACAGCACCAAGGCAGCTGGATTAGAAGGGAGCTGGTTGGGAGGCAAGGAATTTTTTATTGGGAAGCTTCTAATTTAATCCAATGAGAAATTGCATCAACTTGAACAAAAGGAAGCAGTGGCAGGGAGGATATCAGTAAAGGCAAAAAATGAGAAAGGAATTGGATGTGAATTCAACAAAGTTTGGTGGCCAGCTGGTCCTCCAGAGCCGTGGACAGCTGTCCCTTCCATGTAGAGGCAAGTCCTGCCCACGGCTGACTCTTAACTGGCCAGGCTGGGTACCCAGATACCATCAGAAACTTCTGCTGAAGTGTGAACCGTGGGCTGGGCATTTGGTGTTACCTGCCATGATGCTTATGATCTCGGAGAGACAGCAGTAAGCAGTCCCGAGGAGAGATCTTAATTCCTTGTCCAGGATTTGAACCTGTGTAGCCTGGGTGAAAACCAGGAATCCTAGCTGCTATGGGGGCCAGAGGCTAGAAGCAAAGCGGCCCTGGCTCTTTTTCCCCATTTGAAAGTGGAAGTATTTCAAGGAGGCAAACACTGTAAAAAACAGGTACAAGTTTATTATTAGAGCCGCATCATAACAAATGGGAGAGCACACCGAGAAACAGTTTAAGATGGAAGCTAGGCAGAAATACACACCCGGAGAGGAGAGCAGGCGTTCTGAGTGAGGAGCTCAGTAAAGAGGTAATTTAAATCACTTAGATAGGACAGTCCTTCCGGGTCTTTGTGTCCCTTTGGCCAATCATTAATATCCTGTTTCATCTTTTCACTCCTGACGGGTCCTAGGATCCTCCCCAACAGGCGTGTGCAACTTTTTGCTAAGATGGATCCCACCACCGAGGCCTGTGGGTGCATGCCCGCCCTTATTATGGGGTGGCACCTCCTCCCTTTTTGACCCCCAAGAAGCCTTCTGTGCATGTACAGACAGGGACTTTTTCCCTGACCTCAGGAGTGAGCACCATATCTCTTTACTCAGCTTCTGCCTCTAGCTTTGTCCTTGAAGTGTCTGGCTGAGAACAAAATTTCAACTTTACTCCACTTGACAAACACCAGTTGTCCAGTCCAGGGGCCTATCTGTCTCCTACCTCACTTTTAACCCAGTCGTGGACTTATTATTCTTTGCATCACCTACAGTATCCAAAACAATGTATCCTTGATGGAAGGTCCTGAGTGGTGGCCAAGTACTTGAGTGGCCTCACACTTGCTAAGCAACCCCAGTTTTCTCTGGTGCTCTCACAATTATGGGTCTCAGATGGATGACTGAACATTTCCCAGTGCTGAATTTTTGATTAAAAAAATTCCTATGTTAAGTGAGGTGTCTTTTTATTCCATTTAAGAAGTGAAAACTAAAGCCTTAGTTCATTCCTCTTAGAAATATTTTCAATCTTTGAGAGCTGTATGCCTTTTATCTAGTTGAGAATCTGCAGAAAATAGGACCTTTAAGCAGATATGATAATTATAGAACATAATTCTAAATTGAGTGGTAGGGGAAGAGGTGCCAGAAGAAAATGCTCAGCTTAGATTACACCTGGTTATTTTTGCATTATTATTTTTAATGTGTTTTGACACCTCAGCTGTTGCATCTAGACGCGCTCTGATCTTCAGAGCCCACATTTTGGGTTAGATAATTAAACTGCTTAAATGGCTCATGTTCCTGTCATACTACTGGTGTGGGAAAATAGGGTGATATGGAAGAAATCATTTTCATTCATTCATTCATTCATTCATGCTTACTAAGTACCTATTACATACCAGGCTCTGTGCCTAAAATTACATGGAATATTCAAATGTCTGTGCCTCATCCTCTCACCTCAAAGAGTTTAAAGTATTGAGAACAAGGGGAAGAGCAAAACAATATGTTTATTAAAATAAATTTAACACAAAAATGAAAACAAAAAAACAGAGCTGCAAAGCCAACCCAGTACAATGTTTTGGGGAATTGAAAATAGAGGAATGATGACTTCCAACCTGGAGTCAGCATCAGGACATGTGGAAACGGATGATCAATCTCTTGAGAGCAGAGGACCAGCGTGACTAAAGGTGCGGAGGGGTGGCAGAGGTGTGAGCACCATTAGCAGTCAAGTTCCGTGGAGTTAGATGTGTGAGTGAGATGAAGCTGAGAAGACAAATCAGAACCAAATTATAAATAGCTTCCATGGCAGGCAAAGCTGAACTTTATTTGCTAGCCATGACTTTTTTTTTTCCCCTAAATAGGAAGATGACTGGCTTTATCTGTGCTTTCAGGGGACTGCTGTGTGATGGATTGGAGTAGGGGGACTCAGGAGGCCAGGAACCTAAGTAGAATCGATGCAGAGGCCACTGTGAAGGCTTGAGGGGCTGAGGTCCAGCAGGGGGAGGGGAGAAATGGGCCCCCTGAAAGATAACACTTAATTCTCTCCACTTGGTTCAGTAGACTCTACCTTCCCCACCCCAGTCAAATGAAGAGGGATCAGAGCATTAGAATTCTGAAAGACACCCTGACAAGGCCTTGGCAACACTAATAGGAAAAATATAAATTTAATGAGTAATATGAATAATAACTGAAATTTTTGCTCACCCTCAAATCCAGCAAGAAATGTAGTTGATGAACACTCATGGCAGTCTGTTTACATCCTATCGGGCCATTCTTTCTTCAGCTGTGACAGATTTTGGTCCATTATTGTTCTTCATGTAGCTAATGGATGCGACCATGTCTAAAGAAGCTGGGTTAACTCTTCATCATCACTGACTAGCTTCCAAAATAGATGAGCTTGGTTGTTCCAAAGGAATCATTCTGCCTCCCTTTATGCATTGTGGGCAAACTTATCAAAGACAGCGGCTTGCATTTCCAATTTCAGAGTAGGGACAATGCGTTGGAAACGGCCTTAAATTTGACACATGGAACCAGCGTCCTTGGTTTTGAGATGTTGACCAAGAAAAGGGCAAAAACAACATCAGAACACACCCACCAAAACTGCAGGTCACTTAAGTGTTCTTTAGATGCCTGTTTTGGCTACCCTGAGGAAGCTGACAGTATCAGTGTGAAGCTGCTCTTCTTTCTCGGTGCCCTAAGGCTCTTCCTCAGTACTGACTGAAGGTCTCTATTGTTTACATTAAGCTCCAGAACTAGGCTTGTATTCAGTAAGAGCTCAGCACAATGTTTTCCATGCTGACTCTTCCAATAGCTGTGTGGGCTTTGTTAGTCGGGCTTTGTCATTTGACAAAATAAGGGATGCTTTGTGCAAAGATGCAAAGACAGGAGAAACCTGTCTTTTAACAAATGGAAAACTATTTTATTTGTTTCTAAAATGATAGCTTTAACTCCATGCAAAAAAAAAAATGATGTGTCGATTTTTTTCAAAGCTGCTACAGATAGACCTAATTTTCCGCAATAGATAGATTCTATCAGAGTGGATGGTGAAAATGGAGATTAAGGTGTACAAAACAAATTGTCAGATTTATTCAAAGGAGAGCCTGCCTACTGATATTTTTGTTCACTATCTTATTTTGACTAGTATTTAATGAACACTTAGCATATAACAGGCCTTGTGATAAATCCTAGCATATAAAGATGGCATTGTCCTAGAATATAAGAGATTCTCTCATCTTCAAGAAGTCCACAGCAGGGTGGTGGCAAGTGAAATACTGTGAACAGCTTTTACCCTGAAGATCTCTGCTGTATCCTGCGTGTATAAATGCACTGAGATACAGGAAGGAAAACCCACACACACAAAGAGTCTATCCTACTCTTTTGACCTATTTTTCAAATAGATTCTGCTACTGGCAATTATCATCACATGAAAACTTTTCCCCCAAGAAAATGAGGTTTTTCTAGTGGAGGTCAATGGAAGGTAAGAAACAGTAGGAATTCTGGTAAACTGTGTCTGGAATTTTTGAAGGGCTATCTGCCCAAGGTGGAAACTGCTATATGAAATTGGAGAAATCCAGTCTTACTGATGCTTTGCTAGAATAGAATCACCAGAAAGAGAAATCTCTTATTTTTCTTTCTTTATTTATTCATCCACTAGTCATTCAACAAATACTTCATAGGTGAAGTATATTATATGTTACATGTTATCATGCTCGAAGCTGGAATGCAATAATGAACAAGACATGGTCCTTGACTTCAGGAAATTTCCAAGCTTAATAGGAAAAGTAGGCATTTTAACATTACTTTAAAAATGTGCTTAAAATCCCCAAATGATTTATATGTCTTTACTGTAATAAACAGGACAAATAAATCATTTTTAACAAAATGATAAACACACAATAATAAATAACACAATAATAAAACTGAAGGTATCTTTATAAGTATGGAGGTTGGTGGTGTGCTGCCAATAGAAATGTTATTTAACATTTTTTTAAAAAAAATTTGGAAGGTATATATGACGCCTCCATTAGCTAAGTGGGTTCTTAGATCTGGGTAATGAAAAAAATATGTAATAACTTGAATTTGGAGTCTATTTTTGCAAAGTATGACAAATAATGATACATTTACTGAAATAGCTAATGGCTCAGTGAAGCGGCAGCCTTGCTTTTCACAGATACCAGCTGGCAAACTGTTAAATGATTTAAAATGAGTTATCAGGCATTCCTGTTTTGTAAATTTTTTGTGTGTAAATTTTGTAAAGGTCTTGATTTCCTATGTGGTTACATGTGAAAGAAGGGCATCCATTGTTCACCATGAACCCTTTCTTTGGAGAGGGTTGTGGTTTCACAAAGTCCTGGCTACTGCTCAAGCTTCAGGGTAGTGGCCCGAGAGTTAGAAAATCTGGAGTCGAGTCTTGTCTCTGTTATTAAGAAGCTGGGAGATCCTGAGACGTCGCTTCACCTCTCTGGGCCTCAGTCCTCTCTTACACAGTGAGGGTGCTGGGCTGGGTCATCCCCAATGTATCCTTCCGTACTGTCTTCCATCTAGGTTCCATCCAGTCACTCTGAACCACAGAGGAACACTCTACTGTAAGGCCATGGCCTTCAGGTGTGGACAGCTGCGTCTCTGGAATGGAATCTGGTACATCAGATTGTCCAAACCCAGCTTTAATGATGAACTGACCCTACCTCGGGCCCATGAGGAAGAGCTTTATTTTGTCCCCTCCCTATTCTTTTTGACAACTCATGGGCCTCTGCACTCCAGGGGCTAGGTACGGACTTGATTCAGGAATGTAGTCTTAGCAAATAGCTTTTAAAATCTCTATTTGACTTGAGTCTGGACAAGCTAAATCTCTACTGGAAGCTCTAAGCAAACTCACACAAGTAGAGCTCTGGAGGCACCTTGATTTATTTGAGACATGCTTTGAACCACCAAGGGCAAAGGCCAGCTTCAGCCTCTTACTCATCTCCTTGTCTCACTTCTCTTCCCTCAATTTCAAGTACACAACTGTACCTGTCTAACATAAAAGTTCTTCAGTGGAGAACTTTGTAGTCAAATTGGCTTCTGCAACACACACGTACATACTCTTACCCATACACATATGCGCGATTACTGATCATACACATGGTTTCTAATTGTCTCTCATTTTCTCCAAATGTGGCTACGAGTTGAATGGAATCCACTCTTGCTGCACCCAATCATGGGAGTCCAGTTCTGTTAACAGTGGAATAACTCTTATCAGATGAACCCACCAATGGATAATGACTATAAACTCTGGTCAATATATAAAAATCATGTACTTGGAAGCTATGAAGAGCATTAAAACCAGGCAAGAACTTGAGGGAAGTGAATACTTGGAAGAAAGAAGCAACATTGTGTGAGTCTCCCAGTTTTTATGGCTTTTTCCCTTCAGGGCTGACCTCAGTCAGCAGCAAGTTGATTGGCTAAAACTTAGATAAAAGCTACAGTCTTAATGACTTGAAGAACTAGAATAAAATAGCTCTTGGGGACAATGGCACTAGGGATTGAAAGAAAAATTCAAGAAAGAGAAGCCATAGAGCGGAAGCCTCAAATTCTATTTTTATATTCTTCCTAAACTTGTCCCTGCCACCTAAACATCACATTCACGAAGCCAACTCCAAAAAGCCTGGCAAAGGCTAAAAGGACTGAGCAGAAGTTTCATCTGATACCTCCGCTCCAACACACAGACAATCAGGGAAAGTTTAAGTGGCTAAGCCCACTGTCTGCTTCAAAAAAATAAAAAGCAGTTCTTTTGGAGGACTATAACAGAATTCAGAGTTTACACAAGGTACTCTTTCATAATGTCCAAAAAAATTTTACTAAGTTAATAATACACGCTTATGGAGAAATAGGAAAATGTGACTGGTATTCCAAAAATAAACAATCAGTAGAGACTAACACTTACTGAGATGATCCAGCTATTGGATACATTTGAGGACAGAAAGGAAAATATACTCATAATGAGTTAGGAAGTAGAAAATCTGATCATCAATAGAAACAAACAAAAAGATGCAGTGGAAATTTTAGCTCTGAAAAACAAAATATCCAAAATAAAAATTCATCGAATGTCTTTATAACACCAACTGGATTTGGCCAAAGAGTCAGAAAAATTGAAGTTATATTAACAGAAATGACCCAAACTAAAGAGCACAGAGAAAAAAATATTTTAAAATATTAAAATGCCCCAGTAGTAGTGCATGGGGCAATGTAAAAAAGTATAATGTATATGACAGAAGAAATTACATATTTAATAAGCTCATGAACTTTAAGTAAGATAAATATAAAGAAAACGATAGATGAATCATCATGTACATCATAGTCAAACTGCTGAAAACAAAAGATAAAGAAGAAAACCTTGAAAGCAGCCAATAAAAATTAGACATTAGACATTAGACAGAGGGCAACAACAATATGGATTATAGCTGATTTCTCACTAAAACAAATTTTAAAAGATAAAAAACAAAACAAAACAAAAAATTGTATCTGGAAGTCAGGAGAACTCCTCCAAGATCTGGAAGGAAAATAGCAACAAATAAACAAACCTGTCAACAGTGAAACTATTCTTCAAAGATAAAAGTGTAATAAAGACATTTTCAAATAAACAAAAACTAAAGAGTTTGTTGCCAGCAGATCTTCACTGTAGGACATGCTACAGAAGTTCTTCAGGCTGTACAGAAATACCAGATGGAAAATCAGATCTTCAAGATGGAATGAAAATTGCCAGGCATAATAAATATGTATATTAGCATAACAGACTTTCTTTTCTTTCAATTAAAAAAAAAATACATATGATCTTTTTAAATTCAAGTTTAAAAAAATATGAGATATAATTTACATGCCATGAAATTCACCTTTTAAAAGCATACAATTCAGTGATTTTTAGTCCATTTGTGAAGTGCTGCCGTGAACACAATTTCAGAACATTTCTTCATCCCATAAAGCCCCGCACCATGAGCATTATTTCCCATTGTCTTCTTGCCTCAGTCCCTGACAACCACTAATGTACATTCTGTCTCTGTGAATTTGCCCTATTCTGAGCATTCTGCATAAATAGAACCATACAATGATATGTGACTTTTGCGTCTGGCTTTCTTATTTAGCATAATGTTTTTTTTTTAAATCCATCTATATTGCAGCATGTATCAGTACATCATTCTTTTTATTGCTGAGTCATTTTCCATCATATGGATCACCTTTTGATTATCCACTCAGCAACTGATAGATATTTGGGCTGTTTACGCATTTTGACTGTCATAAATACTACTACTTTGAACACTCACATTACAGTTTCTGTACAAACATGTTTTCAGTTCTCTTGGGTATATAACTAGGGGTGGTATCGCCAGGTATGCGGTAACTCTCCATATAACTTTTTAAGAAACTGAAGACCTGTTTTCAAAAGTGACTGCACCATTTTACATTCCCACCAAGAATGAATAAGTATTCCAACTTCTCCACTTTTTTGTCAACACTTATTATTATCTATCTTCATGATTCTATTTAGTTGGTGTAAAGTGGTATTTCCTTGTGGTTTTGATTTACTTTTTCCTTATTGCTGCTGACATTGAGTATTTTTTCATGTTTTTATTGTATATTTGTATATATGCTTGCGAAATACTTGTGTGTAATCTTTGCCAATTTTCTGAGTTGTTTTTTCATTTTTGGATTGTGAGAGTCTTTATTTAGTCTGGATACTAGACTCTTATCAGATATATGCTTTGCAGTTTTTTTCTCCCGTCTCTCAGTTATCTTTTCTGTTTTCTTAATAGTATCCTTTGAAGCACAAATATTTTTAATTTTGAATTTTACATTTATGTGTATATTTTCTTTTTCTTTCTTTTTTTTTGCTATCCAATCTAAAGAACTCTTCCCTCATCCAACTGTCACAAAGTTTCCCCCAATTTTTCTAAGAGTTTTATAGTTTTAGCATTTATCCATTTTGAATTAATTTTTGTATAATATATGCTTTTATATATACATGCTTTGTAATATTATTTCAGCATCCTTCTGCTGCCTGTGCATATCCATTTGTCCCAGGAATATTGTTGGAAGGATTATTCCCTTATTGGATGGTCTTGGCATCCTTGCTGAAAACCAGTTGACTACAAATGTAAGGGAGAGTTTCTGGACAACCAATTTTATTCCATTGGTCTATTTGTATTCCAGTATCACACAATCTTGATTATTGTCACATATTATTTTGAAATCAAAATGTGTACGCACTTCAACTTTGTTCATTTTTAAGACTATCTTGTCTATTTTCTGGTTCCCTTCCATTTTCATATGAAATTTAGGCTCATTTTGTCAATCTCTCTAAAAAGAGAGCTAAGCTTTGATAGGCTTGTATTGAACCTGTAGCCCAGTTTGGGGAATATTGCCATTTAAATAATATTAAGTCTTCCAATCCATGAATTCAAGATTTGTTAAATTTAGTGAGGTCTTTAAAAAATGTCCTTCAACAATATTTTGTAGTATTCAGTGTACAAGTCTTATACACATTTTGTAAAGCATATACCTAATATTATATTCATTTTCATGCAATTGTAAGTGCTACTGTTTGTTTCATTTTGGATTATTTATTTCACATATTTAGAAATATGCTTTTAAAATATTGATCACTATCTTGAACTTTTGTGGAACTCACTTATTTATAGTGTTGTTCAAGTCTTTGGTTTTGTTGTTGTTGATCTTTCACCTAGTTGTTTTTATCCCTATTTAAATCTGGATATTGAAGCTTTTAATTACTGTAGTCCAATTGGCCACTTCTCATTCATTTTTGTCAAATTTTGCCTCATATACATTTTAGGCTTTATTGTTAGGCAGAAAAATTATTTTATTTTATTGTTAGATTGACTATATTATCATCATAAAATATCCTTCTTTGTCTCCATACCATAAAATACAATAGAAAAGTATAACAAAGAATGGAAGTGTAAAGTTCTTACACTTTCTTGGAAGGGATGCAATATTCTAAGTAGAATAAAAAGTTAAAGTTTCTGTACAAAAGTCTTTAGAGAAAACACCAAAAAAGTGCAATTTATCCATTGTCTAAAAAGAAAATGGATAAATTAAAATAGCATTCCAAAATAATTCAAAGAAGTCAGAAGAAACATGGAAGAAGAGAAATAATACATAGGATGAACATAAGCAGTGAAAATGGAAGCCTCAGATCTGACCATTTGAATAACTACAGTTAAATATGACATGATTATCCACTCAATTCAAGGGAAGAGATTTTCTGAATGAGTAAAATTCAAGACCCAACTAAACCTACCATGGAAACTCCTCTTTGTGTGTACTTATTTCAAAGGAGATACTTATTATGTATCATGCTGAGGATAACCAACAGTGAGAATATTAGGATTCTGTTGTTCAGTTCAGTTCAGTTCAGTTCAGTTCAGTCGCTCAGTCGTGTCCGACTCTTTGTGACCCATGAATTGCAGCACGCCAGGCTTCCCTGTCCATCACCAACTCCCGGAGTTCACTCAGACTCACATCCATCGAGTCCATGATGCCATCCAGCCATCTCATCCTCTGTCGTCCCCTTCTCCTCCTGGCCCCAATCCTTCCCAGCATCAAAGTCTTTTCCAATGAGTCAACTTTTCGCATGAGGTGGCCAAAGTATTGGAGTTTCAGCTTCAGCATCATTCCCTCCAAAGAACACCCAGGGCTGATCTCCTTTACAATGGACTGGTTGGATCTCCTTGCAGTCCAAGGGACTCTCAAGAGTCTTCTCCAACACCACAGTTCAAAAGCATCAATTCTTTGGCGCTCAGCCTTCTTCACAGTCCAACTCTCACATCCATACATGACCACTGGAAAAACCATAGCCCTGACCAGACGGACCTTTAAGAGATGTGTATTATCTTAGCACAATCACCCTGTTCTATTACGGTTACCTCACTACACAGTATGTGTATTACCCCACCTGACTATATACATACAACTGTACAGACTATACTCTATGGATGATTTAAGGGCATTCAAAGACAGTTTTGGCTCCTATGGTAACTGTGCTACTCATGAGTTGCCACTTACCTTTGCTTCTGTCACTTTGCCTCCCTCGTGTGAAAAGCTACCCAGGGCCAGAAACCTTATTGCCATGCCGGAAGCGTTCTGATCACATCTCCATCGGGCATTTCCTCTAGCACCTCTATGTTAAGGCTCTCCACGCTCCTTCCATTGGGCTAAAAAGAATGCTTTTCCTCAATCCAGAATCTGACTGAATATAGTTTCTCTTCTACCGATTATTTTCTCTATCTGTATAGATATTTTTCCAAATAAAAGTCCTTACTACAATGAACTTAGATTACCTAAGTGTTTTCTTTAGCTCTGTACATTCTTCTCTCTAATCTGTCAAACTTAAGTAAAATATATATTATGTCTTGGCTCCCCCTAAAACCTTAGATGTCTTTTCAAACACTCTTGCTGAAAACAATTAGAGTCTTTCTTATCTCAGTAATTCATGGTTTTCATTTCTATCACCACTGTTTATGTATATAGTAAATAAACTAAAATTTTATGACAGCTTTAGATTTATAAGAAAACTGTAAAGATAGTACAGAGAGTTTTCATATATACCACGCCTAGTTTTTCCTGTTATTAATGTCTTATCTTTGTGTATGAAATAATATTGATAAGTTGTTATTAACAGAAGTCCCTAATTGATCATTCTTCTTTAATTTTGACTTAATGTCCTTTTTCTATTTCAGAAGTCAATTATAGTTGTTATTTGTTAGAATACTAATGTAGTTATTATTATTTAAATGATTTATTTATGGCTGTGTCAGTTCTTGGTTGCAGCAAGTATGATCTTTGTTGCAGCCTGCAGGATCTCTTGGTAGGCTGCAGTCCATGGGGTCGCAAAGAGTCGGCCAGGGACAGGAGCCTGGTGGGCTGCTGTCTATTGGGTCACCCAGAGTTGGACACAACTAATGTGACTTAGCAGCAGCAGCAGCAGCAGCAGCAGCAGCAGCAGCAGCAGCAGCAGCAGCAGCAGCAGCAGGATCTCTCTCAGGTGCATGGGGTTAATAGTTGTGGTGCCCAGGCTTAGTTGCTCCATGGCTTGTGAGATTTTAGTTCCCCAACAGGAACTGAACCCTTGTCCCCTGCATTGGAAGGCAGATTCTTAACCACTGAACCACCAGGAAAGTTCCCATTATAACAATTAACCATGTCTCATAGGCTTCTTAGCTGTGATAGTTTCCCAGAATTGGTTTATTTTTTACAATCTTGATAGTTTTGAGGGTGTTGGTCAGATATTTTGGAGAATGCCCCTTAATTGGTACTATCTTCATAATTTGACAGGGGTATGAGTTTTTGAGGCAAAGACCACAGTGGCAAAGTAGTATTGCGTGTACATACTATCAGTGTGACTTTTGACTGTTGATATTAACCTTGACACCTAGCCCATGATCATGTCTTTGGAAAGAAGCCCACACTTAAGGAGTGGAGGGTTATCCTCCACTATCTTGAGAATGAATTGGATATGTAGATATTATTTAGAAGTCTTCTGTCTGGGAAGTTTTTCTTTTTTTATCTCATCTTCATTTATTCAATCATTTATTTATATCAGTATGAACTCACAGATATATTGACTTTACACTTTTGGTTATAATCCAATTCTACTCTAGTTTGTTGTGTAAATTGTTCTGGTTTTACCTCAGGGAATACTTGTAGTTAAGCTCCTCTGTCTCTTTGATATACTCCTATTATTGTGGGGTTTTCTTTGTTTTGTTTTGTTGGCATTTCCTTACTTTTCAGCATAAGATACTTGAGGATCACCTTATAAATTTCCTTCCTCAGTCCTAGAATTAGCCATTTCTTGAAGAAGGGGGGGGGTCCTTCTTGCACCTCCTCTTTGTTGATAATTATATTAGAAACCATGATTCGGGCATTATATCTCTTGCTTACTTTGAAAGTTTTTTTTCCATTTTATTCTATCTGGTCAAATTAATTTTTTGTTATTTTAATCTTTTGCCCATGCTGCAAGGCATGTGGGATCTTATTTCCCTGATCAGGAATTTAACCCATCCTCCCTGCATTGGGAGTATGGTGTCTTAATTACTGGAGGGCCCTTATGTAGTCAAATTCTTTCTCTTCAAGTATTTTTTTGTTTTTAAATTGCATCTGTGCCTTTCAGCTCATCATTCCTCTACCGGAAGAATCTCTTAAGCAGTCTCTTTCTTTAATCTATTTCCCATTTGGCATCTAGAGAGGTTTTTATAAAATACAAGCCTCATTATGCCATTACCCTGGTTAAAAACCTTTGTAAGCTCAGTGTTTTTCTCAGGAGAAAGTTTAAACTTAATATTGTTGGAAAGGATTTGGAGATTTGATTTCTATCTTCCTGCCCAACTTTGCCTCTAAAAACTCTCAACCTCATTTTACACTTCATCCATAGTGAAATAACTTTAGTTTCTTGTGAGTCTTTGCATAGTTACATTCCTGGAACATTGCACTTCCTCCTTTGTTTTTACCACCACACACACACACACACACACACACACACACACACCACAGACAGACACGCCAACACACACATTTCACTGGGTAGATTCCTATGAAGTAGCCCTCTCCTTAGATAAGCATCTTCTAGGAAGCTTTCACAAGGATGCTTCTGAGCTGGGATCCTTCCTCAGCTCCCCACAGGGCCCCACACTGTGGTTTCATGTCACAACACCCATCGCAATGGTTGTCATCCCTTTGCACGTCTCTTCCTGCAGGCTGAGGGCTCTGTGATGGCAGAGGCTTAGTACACTGTTTCACCGCTGTAGAGTTCACGCTTAACCCAATGGCTGGTACTTGACATTCCCTGAAGAAGTATGCGTTTAGTGAATCAGTAAGTGCCCCCTGGAGGAGTCCCCCTCATGCTAGTCTCATGGATATAAAGGGCCCAGACATACTTCCAAAGGAGTATGGCTTTCCAAATGTTAAGTAAGACTGATTTTTATAGGCAGAGACTCTGTAGGCATCTGAACAGGTAATGTAACCCATCTATTGTTGCTCATAAGACAGAGTTCCTGGCCTCCCTTTTTATCATTTCCAAGTGAATACAGAAGGCAGAGCACAACATCTGAACTGCTTGAGCCCCGTCCCCATGTAGCATGTGGCGAGTGCTTGGTTAAACAGACTGGGAAACCAGCCACGGAGAAATGGACAGGAATTCTACGGCTGCCAAGAAATTTCCACCTTTCCCTCCTCGCAGCTCAGAATAGAGAGCGCTCTCTAAGGCATCTCCAAACAGCTTCCAAAACTTCCGCTCTGACAGTGATACACTCACAAAGCCTGTAACAGGATAGCAGGTAGATAAGGGGTGGCGCTGCTCCCTCACAGCAGCGATTGACCAGACAAGACTTCAGTGTCTTTCAGATACCTTTCCTCGGGGAGCTAGGACGGTCATCTTGCTTTCATGAAATACGGCCCGGATGTGAGGTCTCAGACCCACCAGGATGGATATTGATCTTTACTCCTCCCAAACACTGATGCTCTTCCTCTAAATCTGATAGGGGAGAGGCCTCGCCTGCAACCCTCCTTCCTTAGATAAGGAAAGGGGGAGAATATTAATAGCCCTCCTTTCACAGATAGCTTTTAGGGGAGAGAGGCTAAAACTGCCATAACGTAGCCAGATTTTTCTCCTGAAGTAAGGACATGCTTGTGCATCAGGTTTAGAAGGAAGTCTTTTATCTTTGTACGGAATGGAGTGAGCTGGAAATATTTGTCCTAAAAGCATGACCTCATTGGCCAAGGGAGGAAATTAGGAAAGCTGAATACACTCAAGTGTGAGGCTCTTCGGGAAGCCATGTTGACTGCTGGTATGTTCTGCCTCTCAGCCATCCTAATGAGGATGACTAAATGGTTAATTTTTTTCCTACTGTCTTTGACATCCTAGGATAATTATTTTTTAATTTCTTATATTTAATGCTCACCCACAAGAACAGTAGGCTATATGGTGTGGGTGTGACTTTTTTAATAGCCCCTTGGGTTGCCAGATAAAATAGAAGATCAGATAAATCTGAATTACAGAAAAACAACAAATTGTTTTTAGTATATTTAATTTTAGTATGCAATGAATATCCAATATTTGGGACACACTGATACTCAAAAATTATTTATTATTTATCCAAAATTCAATTTTAATCGAGATTCCTATATGTTCACTTGCTAAATTTGGTACACTTTATGTCATACCTAATTTTTCAGGCCAAAATATCTTTAAAAGCTTTAATTTCAATAAAATAAAGAGTAAAAGATATATTAGAAGAAGGAAATGCATTCACTGTCCTTGGCAGCATCAGTTTTTATTGTCAGGCAGGATCCTCAAATTTGCAAAATCATTAAAAAAAACAAAGACTAAAATTTATCAATACTTTTAAGTATTTCATTTCTGTGTAAATCATTGAGACATATAAAGTACAGAGCCGTTTCTGACCTTTTACTTTCCCTGTTCCTGTAACAAGATTTGAAAGTCACCTGAGCAAAATAAATGTAAATATAAATAGATATAAGGGAAGGAAAGAGAGGACAGGGGAAGGGAGTGGCTTGTGGTAGCTTGTCATTTTTTTCTTTTTCTTTTTTTTATAATTCTCCCCTCACTTGAGTGTTTCTCTTCATTTTTCTCTTGTGTAATAATGTAGACACACAAACATATATACAATATTACACATATACTTATATATATATATACATTTATAAATATATGCAAATATAAGCTATGGAGTTACATACATTTGTACATTGTTACCTCTGTATTTTACATATGTATTTATTTATAATAAAGATCTTTTGTTTGAGACAAGCGCCTGCCCTCAAAGCTTTGAAGGTTAGATCTAGGCAAGTAGGAACTCAGATACTGATTTTTTGTGTGACTTCATCTGTGTGTTTGTGTTTTTGCCTTGTCTCACTCTTTCCCCTCGCTTTTCATTTCCATAGAAAAGTTATTTAGGAAAATCCTGGTGGCTCAGATGGTAAAGAATTTGCCTGCAATGCAGGAGACCTAAGTTCGGTCCCTGGGTCAGGAAGATCCCCTGGAGAAGGGAATGCCTGTCCACTCTAGTATCCTTGCCTGGAGGATTCCATGGACAGAGGTGCCTGGCAGGCTATAATCCTTGGGGTCGCAAAGAATCGGACAGAACAGAGCGACTAACACTTCACTTCAACCTTACCTTGGCTGCACCTTAGAGAAATAGAGCTTTGTCGTTCTGATCCACCTCTGTGGAAGGTTGTTACAAAAATCCCATGACTGAGAATGGTGGCAATTCTAAAATTTAGAACTGCTCCCTGAGCTTGAGCCCTGTGTGAGCCCGGGAATTCCCCTGCGAGTGTGGGAATCCCCGTGTGGACCTGAGGTCCTTGTCCGGCTGGAGATCCAGAGCCTGCCTGGGTGCATTAGCCCCAGCTGGGCCTTCCCATCTCCCAAACTATCTCCATGCTCATTCAAAACCTGATGGAAAATTTTACCAAAGTATGATTTTCATACCTCCAGTTTTCACATTTATATCTGAACTGTTATGGATGAGAAATAAGGTAAAGAATAGTCAAGCTGAAGGCATGAATCCTTTACAAGGTGGCTGGCTAGTATTCTCCATGACCTTGTCTGTGGCTTGAGCCCTTACCACCTCTGGGCTTTGCTCAGCTCAGAAGCAGCAGTCAGAGACTTCCCTGGCAGTCCATTGGTTAGGACTCCACACTCTCATTGCCGAGGGCCTGGGTTCAATCCCTGGCCAAGGAACTAAGATCCCATAAGCCCTAAGGCAAAGAAAACAGCAGTCATAGGCCTGGGGGTTTGGGTGCAGGAGGGGGTGCCCTGCCGTCACCAACATAGTCATTGTAGGGGTAGACCGAGGCTGCTGTGACCGAGGGTAGTTTCTCATTGCTATGTAATGACTTCTCACTGCTGTATCAGAGAGATGACAGCTACATAACACACTGAACTCAGAAGCTTTTCTACTGCACTTCAAGTTTATAATGTGCTTTCTATTCATTATGACTTTTACTTCCTCCAAATACAGCCTTATACATTTACTCAGTTCTTCCCCTATTTAATAGAAATCCAAACAGTGTGTATGCTTGTGGCTGACCTTGTTTATGTCCCACATTCTCCAAAACACCAGAAGCTTTCTCTGGGGCCTTTCACACCCAGGTGCAGCCTGAAAAATGCAAAACTGAGAAGTGGGGGAAGTTTGACTTCAGTGTTCACACTGGTTTCTCTGGCTGCTACTATAGCCCGGCTCCTGCCGCGCTTCTCTCCCTGGTCCCCACGCCTCTGACTCTCCATCATCTCTTGGTCCTTATAACAGAAGTAGCCTCACATCTAATAAGCACTTATTCACACTGTAGAAGGGACCGCGACTGATTTCCTCCTAAACAGAGGAGCTTTCTGACCCTCCTATTAACTGTGCAATGGAAAAGTCCATCCCCCACTAACTGAGCATAAAGACAGATTGAAGGTTTGTCGGTGGTGGCCGCCAGAACATCTTCCCAACGGCGCCCAAGTTCCAGCATGCTCAGCATCTAGTGTAGCCTGCTTCACCCCCTGACCCCCGGCGATGGGTACCTAGTGTCCCGATTGAGTCTGGAAAACAAGGACGCCTCCGTCCCGCAGTCATGAGAGTGGTTCAGGGCTTCTTCAGAGCAGACATCTGTCCAGGACTTCATCATGACCTGAATCATCAATATACACCACTTCTATTATAGCACAAGACCCGGCTAATAACTATTTTAATGAGACTTTGAAGGGATTTCTGCTTCTAAAGTTTAATTTTAATAATTCTCTGAGTCCCACTAATTTCTCTCTCTCTCTGTGAGAAGAAAAGGGTTGCAGAACCATAAGGAATTCCACATCGACATCTTGGTTTACGTCCCTTTATCCAGACCTTGGCAGATTCTGACTCAAAGGGAGGGAGGAATCGCACATTTACTGGGGTGTCAGCCTCTCCGAGCCTGAGTCAGCTTCCTTGTTAATAATTCTAATTTGGCGTTCAGCAATTCCCATGAGAACAACTGGCTTTTCTTGTCTCTCTGAAATGGGTACCATTCTGAGAATAATCTGAAGATAATTTTATGTTATTTTATTTTGGTCGTATGACTGTAGTGCTCCTTCTGACCCCCGTCTCCAGCACCTGCAATTTGGCTGAGAAATGTCTCTTCAAGACAGAGGAGATATTTCAAGATTGCTCTCCTGGGAATCATAGAGTTTTTATTTTTTTAAAAATCTATTTCATTATTTTTTTATATTTGAGATTCAGACCGTCTCCCTCTCTTTGGAATTTTTGAAGGTGGTTATTTTTTCAGGAGCTACACACTTGAGCCAAAGCTAAAGAAGCAATTACTTTTGCAGGACACCTAGCCCAGCTTTCAGATCAGAAAAAGGGACCAGGACTCCCTCTGGAGGGAGGTGTTTTTATTTTATTTTTTCTAAAGATAAAAAAATTTTCATTAAAAACAAACAACAAAAAAGAAACAACTTGGCAAATGCGTCTTAGGAACTTAGTGAAATTAAAATTGATCCTAGGACCTAACCATTCATATAAGATTCCTCAGTGCCCCAGATATATCTGTTAGAATGAGACTTGATTGTCTGAGACAAAAAGTCTCCCCTACCCATCGATCTTTCATCAGTGTTTTCTGGTTGGACTCAAAATGCCTCTATGTCATTACAAGCTCCCCTAGGCTATGTCACTTGTGATCGTCCTGTGTTTATAGCTTATAGCTCCAGAAACTTTAGCAGGCATAGCAAATTATCTTTTCCAAGTTGTTGTTTATTTTCCTGAAAGATTAAAAGGAGGCAGCCGAAGAAATGTGAAGGCATTTAAAGCTGACCTTCGAAACACCAAAAAACAACCAAACAAAAAAAACAACCAAATGAAAAAAACAACCCCCAAAACACTGCAAAGCCATTTTGATTCTTTGTCAGAATAAATTGAGCACTGGCTTAAAAATAAGAATGTGGATGTGCAGGACTTGAAGCTACTGTTTGACTTATGTCAGAGAAGCTGGTTTTTCCCAGAGTGAAAGCTTTGCTGCACCATACGTCAATCGTCACTGCTTGACAGAGTCTGTTTTTCAATTGCAATTAGTTCTGTGAGTGCAGGCCTGTTTCTTAAGAAGAAAAGGTAATACAAAATATGTAACCCTCAAATGTCTACTAGGAAATGTTCCCATGTCCATTAAATGAAAAGGCAATGGCATATTGAAAGGTGCCATGGAATAGTCACAGGACCTTTTGGAAATGTCCTCAATTTTCATTGCTGGACTTTCTCACAGTTCTGCATGGCATCTCTTATGACAGAGGCTAAGAAGCTTGCTCAGAAGTCTGGAACCTTTAGAAAAGGGCCCAGGTCACTGACACTCTTTTTGGCAGATGGTGATGGGGACCCCTACAAGGTATGCTGGAACTCAGCCTTTCCCACTCTGAAACTTGACTCAATTATAGTTTCTTTGACTTCCTAAGGTCCCTTTTTAGTTTTTATTTTTAACATCTTAACGTTTTAAAACTTGAAGTATAGTTGATTTGTAATATTGTTTTAGTTTCAGATGTATAGCAAAGTGATTTGGTTTTATATATACATAGGCCTCCCCAGCAGCTCAGCAGTAAAGAATCTGTGCAATGCAGGAGATACAGGTTTGATCCCTGAGTCAGGAAGATTCCCTGGAGGAGGAAATGGCAACCTACTCCAGTATTCTTGCCTGGAGAATCCCATGGTCAGAGGAATCTGGTAGGTGATATAGTCCACAGGGTTGCAAAGAGTTGGACATGACTAAGTGACCACGCGCGCGCGTGCGCACACGCACACACACACACACACACACACACACATACTCTTTAAGCTTCCCTTTTTAAACATTGCTTTTCAAACACATGCACAAAAGAGATGTCTATTAACTACTTGTCCAAAGTATTAAATGCTTTCCTGGCCGTGACACCAAAGTTGATGAGGGGATCACTGAAGATGCAGAGGAATTTTTAGAAGCCCCAGAATCTGTTGTTGTTGTTCACTTACTAAGCCTTATCTGATTTTGTAACCCCATGGGCTACAGCATACCAGGCTTCTCTATCCTCCCCTATCTCCTGGAGTTTGTTCAAATTCATGCCCATTGAGCCTTATATACAGCCTTATTGTACTTCTCCCAATTTAGAACCAGTCTGTTATCCCGTGTCTGGTTCTAACTGTTGCCTCTTGACCTGGTTTCTCAGAAGACAGGTAAGGTGGTCTGATATTCCCATCTCTTGAAGAATTTTCCACAGTTTGTTGGGATCCACACAGTCAAAGGATTTAGCATAGTCAATGGAGCAGATGTTTCTCCGGTACTCCTTTGCTTTCTCCATGATCCACCAAATATTGACAATTTGAACTCTGATTCCTCTACTTCTTTGAAACCCAGCTTGTACTTCTGAAAGTTCGTGTACTGTTGAAGACTAGCTTGAAGAATTTTGATCATAACCTTGCTATCATATGAAACGAGCACAATTGTAAGGCAGTTTCAACATTCTTTGGCAGTTAAGTGATAAAACAAGGGGAATACACAAAATTTTCAAATTAAAGTCAGAGGCTCTTTCTGGAACATTGTAGCCACTCTTTCAGTGGGAATCATTTAGTTTTTATTTATTATTAAAAAAAATTTGTATTATTTTTATCGTTTTGCCTGTGCTTTGTCATGTGGGATCTTAGTTCCTCCACCAAGGAGCAAACCCATGACCCCTGCCATGGAAGTGCAGAATCCTAACCACTGGACCACCAAGAAATTCCCAGGAATCATGTTTCATGAATATTTAGTGTACATTCACTACAAGAGAATGGGATTTTGATTGCTTGGCCAGGGGATGGGGTGTCTCAGAACGTCTGTATGCCTGAGTGTTGACTGATGTGTGTGAGTGTGTCTGTGTGTGGTTGTGGGGAGTGTTCTTTTGAGAGAGGAAGTTACAGAGAGCAAATCTTACCCAGTCATTCTCACCACTTGTGTCCAGGTCTTTGGAGAAAGGTCACGATCAAGATTTATTGCAAATCATTTCCTAAGCCACCTTCTTTTTGTTTGTGCCTTGGCTAAGTGGACCTCTCAGAAATCATACAAATGGAAATGCTTTGTCTTGGTTTGGGAGGGCAAACCTAGTAGGCACATTATCTGTTCATCAGATATTGAGGAGAATCTCATTAGCTGTATTAGTAGTCAAGCGCTTTACACATGAGCCCCAGGGAAATTGCTGCCCTTCCCTTTGAAAAGATCATCCACCATCAAAACGGGGAGAAGAAATAGAGCCATATGACTGGCCTCTAGATCTATCTCCAGGAAACTCTACAAATCTATACAAATTAAAATGCAGCAAATGATTTCAAGGTGATGAGGGATGTAGGTGATAGAATCCTGCATCCGTATCTTTTCTCTGTGTCGATGACTACTTCCTTTAGCAGCGTTTACACACAAGTAAATTGTGGGAGATTACTGATGCTTGAGTAGTTTTTTTTAAAGTGATCAGATGTATTATGAATGAAAGAAGTTATTAGTAATTGAGCTTAAGACCACCATGCTGAATGATGCCCCAGGAGAGAAAACCTTTACCTGCAAGTGCACATTTCTTGCCCAGCTCCCCTTGCACAGAATCAGGGCTTCTGGGTCCTCTTCATTACAGGGAGAATGGCAGCTTGATGCATAACATTACTGCCTTGGCTTACTTCTGAATTTCTGGGTGAAATTAAGGATGTGGAAATCATCTTTCTCTAGGATTAGTGCTCTAAGGAGTGTTTCTGCGCTGTGAAAGATAATTTCTCAGTCATTGTTTAGTCGCTAAGTCGTGTCTGACTCTTTTGGACCTGATGGACTGTAGCCCACCAGGCTCCACTGTCTATGGGGTTTCCCAGGCAAAAATGCTGGAGTGGGTTGCCATTTGCTTCTCCAGTGGATCTTTCCCACCCAGGGATCCAACCTGTATCTCCTCCATTGGCAGTTGGAGTCTTTACCACTGAGCCACCAGGGGAACCCTAGTTTCTTAGAGGTGACAACAGATAGGAAATATTTTCCTCCAGCTATTAAAGGGGACAAACCTGGGGTAAACACGAATTTATTTGCATTGTGCTTAGATGCTTTTTTGCTTGTAGTAGCACTGTCTGACTGCCAGTGAAGGAGACGTAATAGATGCAGATTCGATCCCTGGGTCAGCAAGATCGTCTGGAAAAGGACACAACAACCCACTTCAGTATTCTTGCCTGGAGAATTCCATGGACAGAGGAGCCTGGCAGGCTACGGTCCATAGGGTCACAAAGAGTTGGACACGACTGAAATGACTTAGCACGCAGGCAAACAAACAGAATCTTTGTCATGCATCTTTAGCTGTGCGTGTGTGCTGTTTCTTCAGTCGTGTCCGACTCTTTGCGACCTTATGGACTGTAGCTCTCCAGGCTCCTCTGACCACTGGATTATCCAGATAAGAGTGGGTTGCCATGCTCTTCTCCGAGGATCTTCCCCACCCAGGGATCAAACTGTCCTCTGGTAAATCTGCATTGGCAGGTAGCATCTTTACTTCTAGAGCCACCTGGGGATTCCCACACCTCTAGCTACTGGGCTGAAAAGAAAGGAAGTTTACTGAGTCCAGTGGCATTGAAGTCTTGGTCTTATATCTGATACTTAACAAAACTTTTAGATAATGTTCATCTATGGGGTGTTTGTTCATCCCTCTTCTTTTGCTCCTACCCATAGCAGGAGATCATCTTAGTCAAAGTTTTATAGAGTTTTTGGCAAGTCATGCTATTTTCTCTTCTGCTCTTTACCAATTGATAAAGTAAAAACAATCCTATCACAGAAATAAGAAAGAGAAATATCTACTATAGTGGGTTGAATAGTTACCCCCAAAACACACATCCACCCAGAACCTCAGGATGTGACTTTATTTGGAAGAAGGCTCCTTGAAGATGTAGTTAAGGTAAGACATCCAGGTGATACCATCTGAATTAGGGTGGGTCTTAAATCCAATGACGAATGTCCTTGTAAGAGACACTCTGCCCATTTGAATATGCAGGATTGAACCTGAACTGAAGAATTAATGGCTATCGCCTCAGGGTTGGGGTGCCCACCCAATGTGGGACCTTCTAAGAAGCAGCTTTCCAATCAGAGCCTCAGATGTCTCACCTCAAAACCTGGAGCATGACACTCTCTTAACATATGACTCCATTCATCTTTCTGAGTTTCTTCATTTGTGAAATGAGAGTTTTGAACTTCCTGGTACCATTAAAGTATTTCTATTTCAGAAAATTTAAATGATTATGATTTTACTTTATTCCAACCTACCTCCTTCTGCCTACATTCAAACAAGAAACAATAAGGGAGCAAGCCATAAAGAGGAACGAAGTATCTTACATTAGAAATGTGTAGAATTAAACAAGTCACTCAGCCCTTCTGGTCCTAATATGGACCTAATATGGTGTCTAATATGTAAATTAATGGCATTCGAGTATGTAATCCCTGTGAATCCTTCCAACTGGAATATTCCATGTGTACCATCTGATGTAACAGCTATTGGGCACTTAAAAATAATAAGCTCTTATCATTAATATTTTTCTATTGCTTATAGGTTGACATGATAGTATTTCAGACATATTAAGTAAAATGCACTAACATTATTAGAATTAATTTTATCTGTTTTGCTTTATTTTCTTTTACTGTGGCTTCTAGAAAATTTACATTATATATGTGGCTCACAATACATCTGTGTTGTCCAATGGTGTTCTATAATGTCTGTGCGAAACAATTTTGAGACTAAAGGCCAAATGTTCAGCATTACATGTGGTGATCATGCCTCATGTGTGCTTTTAATTTCCATGCGTGGACATATAAACTCCTGCACACCTACAGATACACAAGATATCTTTTTAAAAAACAATATACCATAAGGCATATTTCCTCCCCTTCTTTAACTATCAGGCAGTGTAGTACCACCACTGGTCTAGGTTATAACATTTAATTTAGAAAAATAAAAGCTTTGACTGAAATTATGTATCACTACATTAATAGATGACCTTTGTGACATTACTTAGCTTTGGGAAAAAAAATATATATATATGACATTGATGGGCTGTGCATTGCTGAGGTATTAAGGAGTGAATAGAAAAATAAAATTTTTAAAATGAAAACTCTTAAAGGTCAGAAAATGACGTGGGGACATGCACGTATGCACTGACACACCGTGTGTGGATGCTGACAGTGAGTGGAGCAGTGAGGTTTCTGCAGCGCTGGGCTGGCTCAGGTCGCTTCAGTGCTCCTGATAGGCTGCAGCTCCATTTTCCTTCTGTTGCTCTTGTAGTTCAGTTGCTAAGTCACGTCTAGCTCTTTGTGGCCTCTTCAACTGCAGCACGCCAGGTGTCCCTCTTCCTCAGTATCTCCCGGAGTTGGCTCAAAGTCATGTGCACTGAGTCAGTGATTCCGTCCAACCATCTCATCCTCTGTCATCCCCTTCTCCTCCTGCCCTCAATCGTTCCCAGCAGCAGGGTCTTTTCCAATGAGTTGGCTCTTCATATCAGATGGCCAAAGTATTGGAGCTTCAGCTTCAGCCTCAGTCCTTCTAATGATTGTTCAAGTATCCAATATACTACTGGGGAAGAGTGGAGAAATATCTTCAGAAAGAATGAAGAGGTTGGGCCAAAGCATAAATGAGGCTCACTTGTGGATGTATCTGGCTGTGAAAGAAAAGTCTGATGCTGTAAAGAGCAATATTGCATAGGAACTTGGAATGTTAAGTCCATGAATCAAGGCACATTGGACCTGGTCAAGCAGCAGACGGCAAAAGTGAACACTGACATTTTAGAAATCAGTGAACTAAAATGGACAGGAATAGGCGAATTTAATTCAGATGACAATTATGTCCACTACTGTGGACAAGAATCCCTTAGAAGAAATGGAATAGCCCTCAGAGTCAACAAAAGTAAGAAATACAGTACTTGGGTGCAATCTCAACAACGACAGAATGATCTTGGTTCATTTCCAAGGCAGCCATTTTTATTCTACATTAATAACTTTTCCTCACTATTAAATTATTTTTCTTCTGAAAATTTACCCTCTCCTACAATTATTTGTATGCCCAGGAACAAAATTTTCTTTATTAAATACTATAAGCTGATTCATTTTCCCCTTCATTCAGAATCTTTGCACAGCCTTCTATGGGCAAAGCCCTGTCTTGCTCACTCTGGGAAACAGAAAGATGATTTAGACTCATCTTAACCTGTCCTTACTTGTTAAGAAACACTCAAGATATACAAAATATAAATATGTAAGTGTGGAAAACTTGGGGTTGGGTCCAAGATTAATAATAGGTATCACTGTGTCTCAGTACTAGGTTTCCTCCTGTTTGATTGTGTGACCTTGAACATGTAACTTTATCTCTCTGAACCTCAGTTTCTTCATCTATATAAAACCGATCTGATACCAATTGTGCTCTCCATAGGAGATGTGTGACAGTTAGAGAAAATCTATTTAAAAAGACCCACGCTAAGCCTGACAGGGAATATGTTCTCAATGATTGTGAGCTGTTGTTTCATAATTATGGATGTAACTATGAAAGACAAGGGCTTCCCTTGTGGCTCAGCTGGTAAAGAATCCGCCTGCAATGCTGGAAACCTGGATTTGATCCCTGGGTTGGGAAGATCCCCTGGAGAAGGGAAAGGCTGTCCACTCCAGTATTCTGGCCTGGAGAATTCCATGGACTGTATTGTCCATGGGGTCACAAAGAATTGGACACGACTGAGCAACTTTCACACTCCACGTGAAAGACAGGAGAGGCATTTGAAGTATAAATGAGCAAGCTGGGGATTTCGGAGCACAGGTAGTGGAGACTGTTGTCCCGCAGTTTCTGGGGAAGATTGAGTCTCTCCTTGTATCAAAATTTGCAGCTGCTCAAATTCCTTGTATGAAATGGCATAGTACACTCAGCCCTTGGCATCTGCCGGTTCTGTATTTCTCAGATTCAACCACTTGCAGATTCGGTGGACACGCTATTTTTCTGTTTGGAAAAGAAAGAAAAATTTTGCATAGAATGTGTGGAATTTGGTCCAGACAAGGGAGAGTGTGCATGAATGCCACTGATGGTTGGACCTTTCAGGTGGAGGAACCGGCCTGAGTTGTGTGAAACTTTTCACACGGAGGAACGAATCATTAAGTAGGAATTGAAAATAAGTTTTTTTTTTTTGGCCAGGAAGTAGAATTCAAATAGAAAGGAAAGACTGAAAGTAAGGTTTTCTTAAGAAGACATTATAATATGTCTGTGATCTTCCATAGAAACATGATCTTTATTTCCACTGTGGAATGGATGTTTACTGCTATGTATTCAGATTCACAGCAGTAGTGATTGTGTATTGCATAGATTTGGGTTGGCATAGCCCCTCTAGCTACTCTTTATTTTCATTCTAAGTTACAAATAACCCAGAAGCATTGTTGACATCCTTATAGTTTATTAAAGACATTTTCAAATTTCCAGCTCTCTGCTCCAAGTTAGTAATCAGGTTCCTCCCATGCTTATGCCAGCCAGCTACCAACTTCTAGAACTTCAGTCCTCCAGCAGTTTCTCCTTTTCATCCAAAATTTCTTGCCCAGATCACAGCTTTCTGAACTCAAAAAACGATTTCTTAATCTCATTGTAACTGTTTGTCATGTGGTCTCCTAATATAATAGATAAGAGGGCTGAGTCCTGTTAGTTCTGTAATTTATTAGCAGCATGACCTTGACAACTTACCCAACCTCTTTGAGCTCATAATAGAGACAGTCATAGTGCAGGCTTCACAGTTATTATGTAATGGAATAATATATGTGAAACACTTCACACAATAGTTGGCTCATAATAAGCCTTCCAAAACCTACTGTCCAGTGTTATGAACTTTAGTCCTTTGATACATGTATTATCATCTTATCAGCTTTTTCCTGTCTTCTTTTATCACCTAGACATCTACCTGCTTCTCTGTCTTCAGTACATCTCCTATTAGTACCCTCAGGTCTCTGCCCATCTCGTGTGTTACATCCCCCCAGACAGGCTGTAACCTGGAGTCACCCGCACATCTTCACATCCTTTCCTCTGATCAGGATGTTGAGACGCCAGTGGGAAAAATCGCTGAAACCTTGGCCGTGATAAATTAACGCAGTCCTTCCTCAGCTCGACTTGGAGCTCAGTCCTCCTGTGTATCTGTGTAACTTTCCTTTGCCCTGTGGACAGTTCAAAGCTGACGACTGATTGCAAAGCTTTTCCTGGCCTCCACCATCTTCACTTTAGCGGTGGCTTCCCTTCCACCTCAGAGACAGGAGTGAGACCTTCCAGTTTTCAGTCCCTTGGCCTCTTGCCTCTCTGTCTGTAGACTAATCCTCACCTCCTCCCATCTCCTCTCCAAGGACTCCCTAAGAGGTAGAGCTGAATCAGTGACAAAGCCTTATTAACATGCCCATTTGTTGAACACAGAGAATGCTTATTGCTATATAAGAAAACACATACAGCTCTCATTAGATTTAAAGTTGAAGAAGCAAGTTGAAATAATTTAAATATGAAAATCAGTCTAGAAGGTATTGAAATCTCAAAAGTGTAAGATATTTTAATTCTATTCCCAGCTTATACATAGTAGAAAAATTTTAATGGTAGAAAAATTACAATTCAAGTAAGTTGAATTATAATATTGTTAATAATGTTATTGAATGTTAATTTTAGCCATATGTATGTCTTCTTAGTCCATAAAGACAGTGAAAGAATATTTTTTCTCTATTTCTCTGTGTGTATATAGACATACAAATATATAAAGACAAGTATATGTATGTATATATACACTTTTGAGTATATATGTATATATATATATATGTGTGTGTGTGTGTGTATGTGTTTGTATATATATTGTTTTGTTTATCTATGCATTGGATTCTAATGCCTGACTCTGCTGCAGATACACCTCAAATGTTCTAGTTACATAATGCAGTGATACATTCTCAGTGTGCTTAATGCCCTTGAAAATCTCAGCCTTTCTGATAGAATATTCTGCAGCAATATTCTTAAGGGAAGTACTCATCTCAGATTTTCAAGGACAAACCAAATGTCAGATATTCTGATCCATTCATTGTTTGATTATTGGTTGGCTCAGTAATCACTTTCTGACTGTCTGCCAGACCAGGAATTGTTCAGTGGCACTTAGGTACAAAGGTAGATAAGAACAACGCGATTTTATACGCAGAATTATTCAGAAAAACTGCAGAGGAAATACATAATTCAGAGTGGAGTTATCAGGAAGAGCATCGCAGGGTCAGATGTGCTGAATTTTGGTTTGGAAATTCCAATATCTCCTGGTTTTGTTCACCTTTACCCAAACTCCAAACCCTCCCACAGAGGCTACAGTTATAAATGCTTTCTTTTCTTTTTTTTTGGTCAAACCCCACCCATGGCATGAGGAATCTTAGTTCCCTGACCAGGGATCAAACCTGTGTCCTTTGTATTGGCAGCATGGAGTCTTAACCCCTGGACCACCAGGGAAGTCCCAAAAGTTCATTTCTGAAGTAGAGATTCTAGTGCACCAGGAGGACAGGTGTTACACACTAGCTAGTACATAAGCCATTTTGTTATGGAAACGTCTACATTTGTTTTGCTTTTGTTCTAGTTAGGGAAGTTCCTCTCTGTGCTTTCTTTTACTTCTCCCATTGAATTCTAACTGGTGCCTGTCTACCCAGTCTCTCCTGTGAGTAATTGATGGTTTTGTTTCTTTTTAATTTTAAAGACCTGGGGGCTCCTTCCTTTAGTCACAGAGACCTAACTTTACACCAGTGGTTTAAAGACCTGGTCTGTCCTCCCAGCCCGTGTGCTGGCACAATGCTCAGGCACAAAGAGATCTTAACCAGCTTTGCTGTTCCCTGAACACCCTGTGCACGCTCACTGCTCACATCAGGGCAGGGGGAGGGTGGTGTGCCGCAGGTCAGGATCACAGGGCGGCCTGCCCGCAGGCTAGTTTAGCCTTGGAATCTAGTCTTGGTCCTTTACCCAGATGAGTTGCATACTCTTGGGGACTTTATTTCCTTCAGTTTGCTCATTTGAGGTCTAAAAGTCTCTTCTGCTGCTCCTATCCCTGCTCCTGCTAAGTCACTTCAGTCGTGTCCAACTCTGTGTGACCCCATAGATAGCAGCCCACCAGGCTCCCCCGTCCCTGGGATTCTCCAGGCAAGAACACTGGAGTGGGTCGCCATTTCCTTCTCCAGTGCATGAAAGTGAAAAGTGAGAGTGAAGCCGCTCAGTCGTGTCCGACCCTCAGCGACCCCCTGGACTGCAGCCTACCAGGCTCCTCCGTCCATAGGATTTTCCAGGCAAGAGTACTGGAGTAGGGTGCCATTGCCTTCTCCGGCTCCTATCCCTAGAAAGCAGCTATCTGAATTGTCAGAATCTTCATTTTATGCAACAGGAAGCATTTTGATTTCCTCTTGGTTTCTGAAATACCAAACTTACCTGGATTCCCTCCTCACAGCTTGTGCCTTCTCAGGCTCTCGATTGGCTGCTTCTTGCATATGTGATTCTAGAAACTGAAGTGTCCCGGGGCCTCTTCTTTTATGTGTGTGTGTGTGTGTGTAAAATGGTATCTAATTTTTTGATTATTTTAATATTTTAGTTTTAATATTTTTATTGTGGTTAAAGTCACATAATTTAAAACATACTATTTTAACCATATTTAACTGTATATTTCAGTGGCATTAGGCACATTTCCATTGTTGAGCAACTCTCTCACCATCATCCATCTTCTCACCTTCCTAAACTGAAACATGGTTCCCATCACACACTATCTATCCCTCCCACCTTCCCACACTCCCAACCCCTAGTCCCTACAAACTACCAGTGTACTTTCTGACTCTATAAATCTGAGTATTCTAGGTATCTCAAACAGTGTGTGTCTGCATCTTATTCTTTTTATATATAATTAAAAGTGTTTATTTCTGGCTGCACTGGGTCTTCATCGCTTGCTGCGCACTTGCTCTAACTGTGGCAAGCGGGGTCACTCTTTGTTGCGGTGTGCGGGCTTCTCATTGTGGTGGCTTCTTTTGTTGTGTATCACAGGCTCTAGGGTGCGTGGGCTCAGAAGTGGCCCTTGAGCTTAGCTGCTCTGCAGCAGGTGGAATCCTCCCAGACTAGGGATCAAACCTGTGCCCCCTGCATTGGCAGGCAGATTCTTATCCACTGCCCTACTTGGGAAGTCCTGCACTATATTCTTCTCACCTCCTTTTTTCTAGCTGTTTATTTCCCCCAATGCATTCATCTAATTTCCTGGCTTCAAGTACTGTATGTATGCTGATGACCAACAGATGTACTGATCTAGTTCTGACCTCTTCTTTGAGCTCTAGACTTATGTGTCTGGCTGCCTGTTCTACATCTGCATTCGATGTCTGATAAGTATTCCAGCCTTGTGTGGGTGCATGTGCTAAGTAGCTTCAGTCATGTCTGACTTTTAGTGACCCTATGGACTGTCGCCCTCCAGATTCCTCTGTCCATGGAATTCTCCAGCTGAGAATACTGGAGTGGGTTGCCATTCCCTTCTCCAGGGGAATCTTCCCAACCCACATCTCTTACATCTCCTGCTCTGATGGGCAGTTTCTTTACGACAAACATGTCTTAGGAATTAAAGATATGCTGGGTACTTGAGGCTGTGGCAACAAAGGCGAGCGAGTCAAGGTCTCCGCCTTCAAGGATCTCATAACTTGGTAATGAAGGTGGACACCATGTCAGTGAGCTCGGGCTTCCATCACAAAATGCCACAGTTTGGGAAACTTAAATAGCAGACATTCATCTTCTCATAGTCCTGGAGGCTGGAAGCCCAAGACAGGGTGCCAGCATTGTCGCCTTGTGGTGGGGGCTCTTTTGCTGGTCTGTGGATGGTCATCTTCTTGCTGCCACCTCACCTGTTTGTGGACAAAACGTGTCCCCTGCCAAATCAAAGGATGCTGCTGCCCTCAAGTAATCAGCCATTGAAACCATGAACCTCCTCCTCCTCCACTCCCTGACTATGCACGCTAAGGGGATTCAGGATAGAGAGAAACAGGATACTTGAGTAAGTATTCACATTTTCTCATACAGAGAAAAGTGCTAAAATCATTAACTTTAGATGTTTGGTTTTCTTTCATTAACAGTAATTTTTGATATTCTGAGTACCTGGATTTTTTTGCGAAACACCATATATATCTTGACTCTTCCTTTACCTCTTGGAGCAGCCCTCAGAGCAAGCTGAGAGGTTGTCTCCTGTGTTTAAGTTCTCAGAAAGCTCGTTGGATAGAATATAATTCTCACCTTTTAGTCATGCCCTTATTTTTCCGTTGGCACTCCTTTCCTCTGTACATACATTTGGAAAGAAGGAGATTTCTCTCTCTTCCTCTTACTAGACCACTAATTGTATCAGATTAGGACCCCACTTTTATGAACTCATTTAATCCTAATTACCTCCTAAAAAACCCAACTCCAGATATAGTCACACTAGGTAGAGTTAGGGTGGTTGGGGTGAGGGGCATGACTCAATCTGTAGCAGATCCATACCCACAGAGAAAACACAGGGTTCTGGGGGGGCACAGACAGGCAGAGAGAGCGTGAGTGGGGTGAGCATCCCAGGAACTTCCCCAAGTATTGATATTGTGCCAATGACGAGAGCCTGGCAAACTCATGTTTTTTAAACCTTGAGCATTTATAGGATGGAGGGGGACAAAGGACCTCCAATCACAGAAGTCTCTCCCACCTGAGTCAGCACTGACTTGGATGGGACAGGCAGAGGCTTTGTTATTTCTGTGGTTTATTACAGCAGGGCTGAAACTTGAAGGAAGAAAGCTCCTTTGTTTCATCTTAGGATTGATGTGGTCTGTCCGGGGTTCCTGTGGTTCTAGAACTCAACATATCATGTGCCTGTGAGGCGGACCTCCCACAGCCAAGGGCACAGCTGTTTTCTGGTTGCTGCTGGAATGTTAGATGCGGTCCCTGGTCCCCTTGTACCATGATATACATTGATCATTGTGGAAAAGATGGATCTGGGGTCTACAAGTTAGTGATGATCACTTCCTCCAGCCAAGCTGAGGCAAAACTGCTTTGTCTGTCTTTTTGTCCTCTTGGCTCCCCTTCTGAGTAATTTGCATATTAGTAAAAATGAAAATCACCAAAATAATGTTACTAAGTCCAAACTTGTTCTACTCACCACAAAAGGCCAATAAATCAGGAGCTGTTGGGAAAAGGAGTAATGACTTTATTTGGAAAGCCATTGAACCTAGAAGGTATCAGACTAATGTCCCAGAGAACCATCTTACTTGAGTTAGAATCCCCTAAAAGGGGAGGGTATGCGGTTGCTTGTTGCAGACTTCTTGGTGTCAGAATCCTTTGTTCTTACAGTTCTCCCCATAGGTCAGATCACGATGTTCCTGTAAATCTCCAACAACACAAAAGTTATTCTCTATTGTGCAACTCTGTTATCTCTGTTTGAATGGAAGACTGTTAGATTTTGAAAGGTCGGAGCCTTGAGAATGGACTGTCCTGTATATTTCAGGCTACAGGCCACCTTCTTTTACCAAAAGCACAGAGCCACATGACTCAGCATAGGCCACAGGGCACAAAGGTTAAAGTAAAAGAAATGGATCTAAAATGAAGTCAGATTTGTCCTTCCATATTAAAATTATGCTAGGCATTTGTTAGTATTTTCTTATGCATTAAGGAAAATACTAGTCTTGTTTTTCAGATTCACAGAGGAGCACTCAGAGTACTTACAGTATTTGCCTAGAGCAGCCTCCAAGCCCACCGTCTTGTCTCCATGTCACACTGTCCTAGGGCTGCATGCTGCCCTGCTGTGCTGCCATGGGGCCAGCTACTCAGATAACAGCTGTTAATCTCCAGCTAGCTTCTTCTGTTATATCAGGGGACCTCCCTCTGTCTGTGTAGCGTCCTGTGGTTATGAAACTGAGCAAGACCCTATGGGAGCCTTTGGACTGATCCCTCCTTACCCCCAAGTCCTTTGCCTGCCTTTTGTCTGTAGAAAGACTTTGGTCAAAGGATAAATTTAATCAGAGAAATGAGAAAAGTACGGAAACAAAGGAAAAGCACTCAAATAAGACGAAATAATAATTTAGTCATTAAAGTCAAGGATGTTTATTTCCTCCTCAAGGACTACAGATAATCTTCTGAGCCATATCCTGAGAGCTGTCTTGTAGATCCTGAAACCCCCACCGGGTGGAAGAAGTTAACTGCATGATGACCAGGCTATGGCCGTGACATAAGCTGCCACAGTTCCAAGAACTGGCCTCAAGAAATGGAAACAAACTGACCCTGGAACTGAAGAGTAACTGGACTTACAACAATCAAGATGATGCTGGTCAGACCACTGATGACCGATTTCGAGATGGCCATCAAAGCTGACAGTGATGTTCTGCATGTAGCCCGCCCCCCTCATCCCTGAAACTCCCATTTAAAAGCTCTCACCCACTGACCAGCTATGGAGTGTTGGCCTTTGGGCACAAGTATGCCCTCTCCCTGGTTGCCAGCCTTCAGAAAGGAAAAAAAAAAAAAAGCAAGATTTCCTTTCCACCAACCTTGCCTCTCAAGTATTGGCTTTCCAGCAGTGAGCTGCCAGACTGGACTTCATTACTAGGGTGTCCTCCTTAGTCCCCCAGCCAGACAGAGGGCTCCCTGGAGCCACACGTGCTGTTTCATTTGTCTCGCTGCCCAGCCCTAAACATAGAGTTGGACACATCGGAGGGAAGCTGTAAATGTTTGTCAAAGGAAGTGTTAACACTTAGTAACCTCTTAGAATTATGACATTTAAGCTGTCCTTACATACCCTCTTTTGCAAATGAGGCAGAAAACCAGGAGAAATGAAGGATTTGTGCAAAGTTGCCCACTTAGTGCCACTGATGGAAATAGAACGGATTCTTGGTCAATGTGTTTTCTTCTCCATAAACCTGTGTCGGCCTTGCCAGCTTCCTGGAAGTCACATTCTCTGCCTCAGAGGGGCCTCCTCATGAGTCTTTGAGAAGACACGTCTTTGGATCGATGGTCCTTCGGTTGTGAACGTTACACATGTATTCATCCTCTTCATTGTTTCCTCTGGGTAGATACAAGTGTAAACTCTGGATTTCTGAAATAAACCCTTTTCTTTCTTCTATGTTTTGTATGTTTAAATAAGAAGCCACAGTGATTGTGTTCTTTTTTTTTTTTTTTTAAATAATTGGCAGCTCATTTATCAGTTGAACTTTCTTTTGTGTTTTCATGTATCACTGATGGGCAGTTTAAACATGTTAAATACTTTGAACTGACTCTTATACTAAACTTCTGAAAGCTGTTATTTTGGTAAATGAAAGTAGAGTTTCTATTTTTACTAAAACTCAATGAAAGTTTCAATATTTATAGCCCCCTTTAAAGCCCATGACCTTGTCACTAGTGTATTGGCTCTGACACAATTGAAATCTGAGAGCTGTGGGTAAGCTTTTACCAAATACGATTTGAGCTGCTTTGAACAGTTCCTACATTGTTCAACTGCAACCTTGGACCTTTAATTCCCAGCCCTGCCTGATACTACTGGAGTGAGTCTCTCTTCTTTCCCCCACCCTTATTTTCTGCTCCAACTTCTGAATCCCTGAGTCTTTGCAGACCACCAGCTACCCAGACCTGAACCCACTCCAAAGCCTCAGCTACTGGAATCACATTCTCTTCCAGCCCTTTTCCCATTTTCCTCTCGACTGGAACATGGATTCAGGGCTATCTCCAGGCTCTGGTGTCTGAATTCACCCTTTCATGAAGCGAGTTCTGGCCTTGTCTAAGCCTTCTGGCATCTTTCCATCTTTCCACCTTCTGGCTTTCCACAGGTGGTTCTGGAGTGTGCAGGCCTGTCTCATGGGCACAAGCCCTGAGTCACTTTCCCAAGGGTCCATCACCCCTCTGTGGTAGAGATGAGACTAGAATCAGTGTCTCTCCTTTGCAGAGCATCACCCGCTCTTATTAGGTTAAAAAGATGGAGACCAATAGTGTGGAATGTCATTTCTCTAATAAAACTACTCAGGCCTCAATTTTTGTGGAGCACACCATTGCTAAGATTAGAATATAAATCATTCCGTCAAGAATTTACTAGTATTCCAAATGGTCTAGGATGCATTGGAAATGAACAAGCAGCAGGGGTTATAAAATCAAATGCTTTCGCTGAAAAACAAATGTACAGCACAGCTTCAAAAGAGCTTGGGCAGCAAAAAAGCTTGTCTGAGAAAACCAGAGAGAGAAACAGATCTTCTGCTATACTTTTGTGCATGTTCACGTCCAGATTGTATTAGGCACTGTAAATGCAGAATTATAACCTATCAGGGCTGTTTGTTACAGGCTGACTCAAACAGAAGCCCTGGCAAGCCCCAGTGGCTGGATCAAGAGCCTGATAATAAAAATCTGTAAACACGCTATGGGAGTGAGGAATCATTGGCTGGATAATTTGTGTTACGGTAATGTACAATTTTACATTGCGAGCCTCTCAAAATTGAAACAAATTTGTTCTCTCCCTTTGACCAGAGTCCTTGCTTTGCTAGTACCTGAGATTCACAGATCTTGTAGGAAGGATCCTGAGCTACAGAAATGATCTTTAACAAGAGGAACAAAAATGCTGTTGGTCAGAGGGCAGATTCCCCAGCCCCGGGGCTTGAAAACCTTTGTTTGTCCTGGTTTTGTGCCCTGAGGCCACCAGTCCTGCCCTGTTCTGCGGAAGGACAGAGAGGAAGGGGGCTTCTGACTGTTCCCACATCAACCTTTGCTCTAGCTTCCACTCTTTTGCTGCTCTAGACACCCAGATTTTAGTTGTCACTTAAAGTATGCCTCTGCAGTGACCCTTTGGGACCAAGAGTGGCAAGGGTAAAATGATCACAGGATGAGTCAGGGCTTGTGCCCTATAGCAATTTCTAGCCTCTTGCCTTCCTAAACAACCCACCAGCCCAAACACTTCCTTGTCTTGGGATCTCTCAGAACTCTGTAGGGCTAGTGGAACAGTCTAGATTCCTGTTTTGTGACGAAGAGCTTTCAAATGCTGGGATTATGTTTGGCGGATGGCCTGCTGTGTTTCCACTGTGTGTTTTCCATGTGAGTAAGTGATTTCCCTGGTGAGAAGCTAGACTGCAGCGTCTCGGGCCGTGGGTAATGGGCTGGGCTGCAAGTATGAGAAGGACATCACGGATCCATAATGAAAGGCAGGCACTCGGTCTGTTTGTGGTGGGTATGGTCTACTGTGACCCTTCTGTCCTCTGCCCAGGGCATCTTTCTTCACTCGTGCGGTGGAGAGTTGCCCGATTCACCCTCCACGCTCTGCTTGACCCGTCAGCAGTGCAGAGCTGATGTTCGGAGGTGAGCCAGATAGAACTCTTGTCCGGCCAGGACTTTCCACGAGATGTTCCGCCCCCTGGCCCTGAGTCTCTCTGGTGCCCACCTCCTTGGACCTCACCTTGCAGACTGCACTGTCTTCCCCTCGGTTACCTCAGGGACTGAGCAGAATGTTCTGTGTCTGCCTCCCTTCCCCACTGCCTCTCCGTGCTCCCCATCTGGACTCACGGCTTGCTCATCAGTGTCTGCCCTATGAGCATCTCTTCCTGTCCCCAGCCTGCATCCCACCCAGTACAGAATAAACCCTAAGGGTGCCAAGTATGCTCCACCCACGTGGAGAAGACCAAACTGGTGGTGCTTTTATTATTTTTTAGGCTTTTCAAAAATTATTTTTAAAGCTTTTCTCTTTTATCCCCACTCCGCCATCTTCTTGACTAGAGAGAATTTGAATGGGCACTTGAGATCAAGTCCTCTTTGACTCTGATGGCGCTCTGCCCGTATCACTCAGGGCACGCCACCTTACGCTAAGGCTGTTGCCACCAGCATCTCTTTGTCTGAGGGCTTTCTCCACTCATCAGAGTCCATGTTCTTGTCTCTATGGCAGGCTCCAGGCATCAGAGAGTGAATAGCCCTCCCCTTCCCCAGCAGCCTGTCCTCAGTGATGGCCCAGGCGCTGGCGTGCCTCTTCTGAATGCTGCTGTGAGCTCATTGACAGTGGGGTCCATGCCTTAATCTGTGACAGACACTTAACCCGGTGGGGTTCAGCCTTCTTCTAAGAGCCCACTTACTGGAAAACAAATCCTTCATGAACCATCTTCCTTACCTCTTTTTCTCCTTCCTCATTAGTGTTTCCTGGAATTGTCCTCAGAAGAAAATTCTTGTACTTGGTTCCCTGAATCAAGTCACTTCTGCAGAAACCCAAGCTAAGTTGCCACTTAATACCAAGTCAGGGCACATGGCCGGAAGCAGTGATTTTCAGGCTAGAGCACAGTCGGCCTGAGAGAGCCAGACCTTCACTTCTCTTCTCCTTCCACCTTTACTGTGGCTCTGACCGCTAAAAGCCATATGATTTTTCTAGTCACAGGAAGAATGGAATGCGCTCAGTCAAAAGGATCTAGCAATTTCAGTTTTTACATTAAATGAGTTGGTAGCTTGAATTTAAAAGTCTCGAAAGACAGACTTCCCTGGTGGTTCGGTGGTTAAGAATCCAGCTGCCAATGCAGGGGACATATGGTATTCCATCCCTGGTCCCGGAAAATTCCACATGCTGGGGGCAACTAAACTACTGAAGCCAGGTGCTCTAGGGTCTGTGTTCCTCAACAAGAGAAGCCACCACACTGGGAAGCCTGCAAACCACAACCAGAGAGTGGCCCCTACTTGCCACAGCTAGAGAAAGCCTACTCGCAAGTCTCAAAAGACAGTTGAAATCCTTGCACTCGGAAGTATCCGCTCTTCTGTCCACACAGACTGCATCCACCTCGAAAGATATTTAAACCATGGTTCCGTTTTTAAAATCTGGAGCATCTGTTAGACACTATGAAATATACTTGGTGTCGGGAAGTATTACTTATGTGTGTGTGTGTGTTTCCCCAGAACCTCTGACAGAATTGTTTGTGAGTGTTTAGCCTCTTAGAGCAATGATGTAGAAGATAAATACCAGTGAGTCCAGAGGGACTCTGTTACAAATGAGCACACTGCCTCACGTTGCCTTTGTTCTGGATACCCCAGGATGAAGGATGTTTTCTCTTTGTTATATGTGGACTGATTAAAACTACCTCTAAATATTGAATTTGAAAAATCATATTAAAATGGTACTGTTCCCAGGGGTGGGTCAGCTTGTTGCCACACCCCCAGACAGTAGAAACCTAGGGCTTGGAGGTTAAATATATAGAAAACTATGGTGATTCACCTCTGACCAGTCAGGCTGTTTAAGTCATGCTTTATAAAGGTAGGGAGTGGGGTGGGATTTCAGAGAAAGTTCTAGTGGTCTGATCTGTGCCACGTGCCTTATTTTTTATTTGGAATTTTAAAAACTTATTTGTGTTTATTTGGCTGTGTTGGGTCTTGGTTTCGGCTTGTAGGATCTTTGTTGCATCAGGTCATCATGTAGGAGCTTTTGACGCGGAGAACAGACCCTCTCGCTGCGGTGCGCAGGCGCAGTTGCTCTGCGGCGCTCTGGTTCACTACTGTGCCAGGGACTTAGTTGTTCCCCCTCAGAATATGGGATCTTTGTTCCCCGGCCAGGGATCAAGCCCACATCCCCTGCACTACAAGGCGAAATCTTAACCACAGGACCACCAAGGAAGTTCCTTATTAGTTTTATTTTTAATTTCAATCTATTTGTCTGCAGCAGAGCTATCTGGCAAAGGCTTTCTTTTAGAAAAGACAAAACATTAGGCTGGTATTGGAGGTCCTCAGTGGCTGGCATATTCGGTAGATAGTTTGCATCTGTGGACATAATTCATGGTACATTGACTCGCCCTGATTGACATAACCTTTCACTTTGTGATCCTGCCTCTCAATTGTGCTGTGAGTTTATCGATAGTGGGGCCCCTGCCTCTGCTTTTCAGGATCCCATATTGCGTGTCCCATGCTATTTACTTAGATAAGGCATTGTAACCACTGAAGATGTGACACAGATATCTCTTCAAAGAATATTCATCATATTTCGTGACCCATAATTTGTATTTTATTTTAGCTTTATGGTCATTCTTTAATTCCTCAAATCTCAGTGATGGTGTCGTTCTGTGTAGTAGTCTCCTCATTTAGGAAACATTTAGAATGTATTCTTAGAAGAGGCCAAAGTTGGACCATTTTTCTAGACAACATTTAGGTTGAACCACTGGAAAGGGCCAGTATTCAACCTTTGGTGGGCAATACCTGCATCCTTTCCAAAATAACATATTTTGGGCATGACTGTAGTTCTGGGAATTCTGAGTCATCAATGAAGCCTTGAAATGTGTATTTTAAAGAAACTTCTTGTGTAGATCAGTATTTTACAACTACTGTCCTAAAATCTTGCTATTGCTTTCCCCTGAATTTTAGTATAAGAAAATTCCACATCAGGAGTATTCTGTTTATTTTTTCAGTGTAAAAAATATAAAGGATATGATTCATGACATTACCTTATGACTTTTACATAAGGAGCATCGTGACATCATGACAAATTCCTCCCAAAGTCGAGGGTCTAGTAAGAGTTGAGATATTTTTTTCTTGATAAATTTACTTCCAATTGTTATTGACTTATGAAACCTATTCTGCTTCCTTCTCCATTCCAGCTGTTAGAAAACCTAAAGTCAACTTTTGTAAAATGAATGTCGCTTTCCCCCAACAGATGCTTAAAACTATAAATATTAATTTTTCTTTTCCTTTAATACCTGATGCCAAAAAAGGAAAATAAATTAAGACTTCTTATCTTATTGAAGAAAGTCTTTTATTTAAAGTTGTGAAAAAGGTTTTTTTCAGAAATTTTCTTAGTCCTAGATTCCCCAGGAAACAGAACTCCAAGCAGGAGACGTGGGTTTGATCCCTGGGTCCAGAAGATCCCCTGGAGAAGGAAGTGGCAACCTACTCCAGTATTCTTGCCTGGGAAATCTCAGGGACAGAGGAGCCTGGTGGGCTAAAGTCCATGGGATTGCTAAGGGGTTGGACACGACTTACCAACTAAGCAAAACCAGTAACAAATCACATCTTCTGTATCTGTGTAGACACACAGTGAGTCTTCAGGTTTGCAGTCTTGCCCCAGAGCACTTGTGGTCATTATTTATCATAATAGATTCATGAGAGAGAGAAGAGAGACTAGAAATACACAGTGACAGACTCTCTATTGAATACCATGGACTGTGCTGGGTATTTTCCATGTGTCTCCTCCTTCATTCCTTCACAATAACCCCCCACCTCCAGACTGTATGAAATGATCTTTATTCTTGCAAAGCTGAAGATTGAGCCTCAGTGTCTCATGACAGTAAGGCCTGGAGCTGAAAGCGAAGCTCGAAGCCCCCAGGATTTGTCCTCCGCTGGACTCTCTCTGCCTTTCAACCATGACAATGCAGGTCTGACAGTAAAAACGCTTGCTGAAAAGTCAGCTCTCTAGATTACAGGAGAGTTCCAGATCCTACTTCCCCAGTTTACTGCGGCACTTAAGCTACTTGTCTGTAAAACTAAAATAGATGATAGTAAAATTTTATTTTTAACCTCTCTTGAGAAACTGTTTGAACATTGGAGACTTTAACTTTTCATCTTTACTGGTCTCCCTTACTAATGCTCAGAATATGAACAGCCTACGTTTTTTTCCAGAAGGAAATCCTACATTGATTTGCTGTAGGACAGAATAATGGTTTTCTTGATGTGATTACATGCAGTAGACATTAAGTTGAAGTGTAAATTTCAGTGATACGTCCCACAGATGATACGTACAAATTCTAGGCAGAAGGGATGAATGATGACCCGTCGTCCTTTAAATGGACCACAACCCAAAAAGTGCTGTAGCTGACATGCTGGGCCACTATTTTTACTTTGAATAGATTTTCTGCATTCGAGTGGAATATTTATGCTTTTATGCTAAAATAAAAGGGTGAAGTGGAATAAGCTATTACATGGTCCATTAAAACTACTTTTAAGTGACTCTCTATAGCAAAAAAATTCACAACTTTTGCATTTGCCAAAGGAACTTCTCAATTAAGTACAGGCTACTTGTTCTTAGAACTCAAAAGAAAGGGCAGATGCTACCTTGGATCTTTTTGAAAATGTTAATTGTATATTTATATGGTGGTGAAGAGGAATTTCCATAACAGCTGTCATACACATAAGCTGAGACTGGCTGCCAAGGAAATCTGATTACTTAATTTGAAAATAGAAGAAAATCTAGTCGAGAACCAGCTTGGGTTTCACACAAAACCTCCTTTTGTTATTGTCCCATCTTCTGTCTCCCTTCTGCTGTTTATACAGTGTGCACAATTGAAACCAAGGCACATCCAAAGATTCGAAATGCATGAAGCACCATCTCTTTCTTATTACACTCTCAGGAAAACATGGCAAATATACAAACATCACATTTTTATTTCTGTGTGAAATCCAGTCACTTTTCCCAAGCAGAAAAGATAACAGAATTAAATTGTATTCATGTCATTTATGAAAGCACATGAAGCAGACGAGTCATTTTCCCTTAAGTGGTTCAACTGGCAATCAGGCTTTCCAGACAGATGCATTGAAAAAAAAATGTGTATGATTTGGTGGATCGTCCACTTGATTAGGCTATTTTTGTGTGTGATTTTCTTTGGGTATCTCCTCATGAGATGAATTCCAACCCTGCATGGCTGCCTCACACAATCCATTTTTGCTTTATAGTATTATGTCTACCTGAGGCATGATGCGCTCACAGAGGTTTGCCTGTTTGATCCAAGATAAAAGATAAGTAGACACCCAGATGGTCTTTGTACAGGTGAACAGTATTTTGGGTACTCTTTACATTCGGTTGCATGTGTGCCTCTGTAAATAAGCTGTCAATTTTCTGGATTTATTGTATACAACAGAAGATCTCCAGGCTCTGGATTCAATAATGAGTGGGGATTTATTATTGGACTCTTTGCAGTTTTGTTTGTTTTCAAGGCTTGACTTTATTAGAAGATACTTTAAAAAAACTTCCTTAAAACATACTGCATAGAGTTCACTGGTTGGAATCTGTTCAAATTGCGATGCATTAATTCATCTAATTAATAAATCTGTAAAGCTGGAGATGCTGCTGTACCTTGGCTGATGAAGATGGGACAGAGGACAGTGACTAGGGCTTGGATTTGGTCCTCGATGCTGCAGACCCTGCGACCTGAACCCCCTGAATTGGAGCTCTGTGGGTTCACCTGGAACCTACGATGTCTTCTCAAAGGGACTGGGGGGACAGAAAGGACATGAAACTTGGGCAAAACCATGGTCCAAAGCTGTCAAAAGCAAAAAAGTTTGAAGGGATTACAGAACAAAAGATGTTGAATCAGTTATCCATCAAGGAATTGAGAAAATGAGAGAAGGTGAGAAGAAAACTGAGACGTATCCAGGATTAAACGTACGGCCTTGTCCAGGGAGGTGTCTCTGAGGTTTGGTCACATTCCAGGGGCTGGTTCAGTTCAGTTCAGTCGCTCAGTCATGTCCGACTCTTTGTGACCCCATGAATCGCAGCACGCCAGGCCTCCCTGTCCATCACCAACTCCCGGAGTTCACTCAGACTCACGTCCATTGGGTCAGTGATGCCATCCAGCCATCTCATCCTCGGTCGTCCCCTTCTCCTCCTGCCCTCAATCCCTCCCAGCATCAGAGTCTTTTCCAATGAGTCAACTCTTCACAGGAGGTGGCAAAAGTACTGGAGTTTCAGCCTTAGCATCATTCCTTCCAAAGAAATCCCAGGGCTGATCTCCTTCAGAATGGACTGGCTGGATCTCCTTGCAGTCCAAGGGACTCTCAAGAGTCTTCTCCAACACCACAGTTCAAAAGCATCAATTCTTTGGTGCTCAGCCTTCTTCAAGTCCAACTCTCACATCCATACATGACCACAGGAAAAACCATAGCCTTGACTAGACGGACCTTAGTCGGCAAAGTAATGTCTCTGCTTTTGAATATGCTATCTAGGTTGGTCATAACTTTTCTTCCAAGGAGTAAGTGTCTTTTAATTTCATGGCTGCAATCACCATCTGCAGTGATTTTGGAGCCCCCCAAAAGAAAGTCTGACAATGTTTCCACTGTTTCCCCATCTATTTCCCATGAAGTGATGGGACCGGATGCCATGATCTTCATTTTCTGAATGTTGAGCTTTAAGCCAACTTTTTCACTCTCCTCTTTCACTTTCATCAAGAGGCTTTTTAGTTCCTCTTCACTTTCTGCCATAAAGGTGGTGTCATCTGCATATCTGAGGTTATTGATATTTCTCCCAGCAATCTTGAATCCAGCTTGTGTTTCCTCCAGTCCAGCATTTCTCGTGATGTACTCTGCATATAAGTTAAATAAGCAGGGTGACAATATACAGCCTTGATGTACTCCTTTCCCTATTTGGAACCAGTCTGTTGTTCCATGTCCAGTTCTAACTGTTCCTTCCTGACCTGCATACAGATTTCTCAAGAGGCAGGTCAGGTGGTCTGGTATTCCCATCTCTGGCTGGTAGGTGATCAGATTGGCCTGTGTTAAAATCTGACTGTGGGTTTGGGGAATAAATTCTAGCTGAAGACAGGAACATGGGGACCATGTTTGGGCAGTGGTCTGCAGGAAAGAGCCAGGCAGTCACAGGGGTGCCCGCCGTTAAGTGGGGGGGGGGGGAGCTGTTCCCATGAGCAGATGGGGCTTTGTGATTGACGGGCAATGAAGAAACTCCACTTAATCAAAACAGTCCTGCTCAAAAATTAGTTCATGGACCCGTGCTGGCCTGAGAACTGGGTTTTACTGGTCTGCAATGAGATAAGCATAGAAACTGAGAGTTAGCAACTTCCCCCTAGAATGGTATAGAGTCATTTTAAGTGTGCTGAATCTGATAATATAATTCTGGGCTGGTGTTTTACGTGCCTTTGTTTTCATTTTATTTTCCTACTAATTTAATTTTTATTGGATTTCACAGAAGTGTGGTTCTGCAACATAGTGAAAATTCAAAGTCAATAAAAACAAAAAACTCTGGTTCTTCATCACAGATATTTGGAGAAGCACTGACCACATAAGTGGAATAAAACAGACCTCAGAGACCCCGGTCTTCACCTTTGTCCGCTTCCTTACTTTTCTGCTCTTTATCTCCCCGTCCCAGGCACTTTGAAGGCCTGATCAACCACAAGACTTGCTAAAACCCTTCTAGGAAAACCCTATGCTAATAGTTGTTAGTATCCGGGCTGCAAGTTTTGGTTCAAGTGGAAAAAGGTTGCCTCCGTCTAAACCACAGGGACCCAAACTCAGTTTTCCCGTGCCCTGCGACTGACTCTATTTCAACCCTGGGTCGCCTGGTTTTGGGGGCTCCCTAATGGCACATCAGATAAATAAAGCCTTTCAGTTTTATTTGAATCCTTTAAATAATTTTTTTTATTTTTAACTGGAGGCTAACTGCTTTGCAGTGTTGTGTTGGTTTCTGCTGTACAATCACGTGAATCAGTCATGTGTATACATATATCCCCTTCCTCTTGAGCCTCCCTCTCACACCCCCCCACCTTTGAATCCTTTAAATTATTTCCTTCAACAATTGCGAATGTTCACGCAATCAGGGTTGTTGTTAGTGAGAGCCATTTTCAAGCTGAGGGCTGGAGGTCCTCCCCTTGCCTGTCTGTGCTATGTACTTGACATTCGCATGCTCAGCTATAGATTAAAACTACTTTTTTCCAAACCCACCTGTCGAGACGGACAAAAGTTACTTCCACCCTGTTGGAGTTCTGGAACCAATGGGAAGGATCGAATGGCTTTTCTGTGGACAGCTGGAAGGGGAATGGGCTTCACGGTAGGGGGACTGACTGAGGAAATAGGGCTTCTCCAGGACAAGGACTCGGGCATCATGAGCCAGTCGAGAATCCAGTCTCCAGACGTGGGGCAAGATGGAGTTACACAGCCTAGATGTTGGGAGCCCTTCAGATGCCCAATCCCCAGGATTAGAATAGCCTCTTGCTTGAGGGTGGCAGGGGCATTAGGGAATGCCCAGGGGAAGTTGGGACCTATGTGTGTGTGTGTGTGTGTGTGTGTGTGTGTGTATTTTTCTGTTGTTAAGGGCAGCTGGGTCCACTCTGATGGAGGAGGCAGTGTCTGTGGGCTGGGATTCAGGCAGCACCCTCCAGCATCCTATACTGAAAGGTGTAGAAATGCTTCCGTTGGTCCATTTTTATCTTGGAAGAACTTAGAGATAGGAGTTTGCATGGCTCAGGCCAGAAAGGAGGTCAGAAAAATAGCATATCTGAATGTGGAGGAGACTGGACTATTATTATCTGTTGACTTACATACTAGAAGGAATGACAGATGTCCAAAGTATGGAAAGAAAGCAAAAAAAGAGCTTTATCCATCACCTGACTCCTCCCTTCCAACACCCCTGCCCCCTCCTGCGTAAACACCTGTTTGATTACATACCTATTCTGTAAGCAGCCCTGTACGCAGAGCTGTCTGCAGGTCTTGAGGGAGGTGAAAGCATGACTATCTTGAGATGTTACTGTAGCTTCGAAGCAGCTTTTAGTTTAAACAGGAAGATGAAAACACCCAAAAAGATGATGCTTGTTTGAATAGACCAAGAACATTTGCAAGCTCTGCATGAACAGGGGAGGCCATCACTGTCCAAGGAATCCTAAGGGTAACTTGGGCACTGTGCAAGGGGAGGGAGACCAGGCAGACAAAGAGATCATTGCTGGGAATGGAGGGCTCAGTTGGGCTCAGTGATGGGAAGCCCACCAGCCTCCCTTCACTCCTTCTCATACAGAGCATGCTCAAGCCACCTCCGGCCTCAGCCAGCCTCCTTCCAGCTGTCTTCACTCCACCATCCCCCCTACCTGGCGCACAATCCCAGGAGAGGAAACCACGGCCAGGAACTGCACAGCTGTGCACTAACATGGGGCTTTGCAGATGCCAACTCTTGGGTTCAAAGCAAGCTGATGGTTCCCTAAGAGGAAACGTTGTCAGATGAGGTGTGCCCCTGTTTCACCAAAGGGAAGAGCAGCTTAGCTCTTTTAATGGAGAAGACCTGCTATGTTAAGGAAGCCCTTCTTTGGTGAAATTTAACTCTTTCAACTTCCTGAAAATCAGTGTAGAAACACTAGACTCTATATGTGTATTTGTTGTTGTTTAGTCGCTTAGTCGTGTCTGACTCTTTTTGTGACCCCATAGACTGTAGCCGCCAGGCTCCTCTGTCCATGGGATTTCCCAGGAAAGAATACTGGAGTGGGTTGTCATGCCCTCCTCCAGGGGATCTTCCTGACCCAGGAATCAAGGGGTACTGTACTATTATTATCTGTTGACTTACATGTCTCCCGCTTGGCAGGCAGATTCTTTACCATTGAGCCAGCAGGAAAGCCTGCATATGTGTAAGCATGTGTATTTATACATGTTTATGTGTATGCATTTATGTGTCTGTATTTTGTATGTACGTTTATGTATGTGTCTATTCGACAGAGTCCAATGATTAACTGTAATTAATAGACTTCAACTAAATACCTACTATTTGTCAGGCCCTAGGCTGGAATAGATTCATAAATGAATCAGATATTTCCTGTTCTCTGGGGCTATAACTAAGTAATAGAAGAGGCCAGAGTGTTAGAAAATTAAAGTGCAATGGGGGAAAAAGAAGAGGAAAAAGGATGAAATAAATCGCAGTGAGTGAATCTGCAGTTTGTTTTGGAGTCAAGATCAATGTCAGATATTTGGAAGATTTCAGAAAATCTTAAATTTAAACCTTTTGATTAACTTGCCTATGTCTACTTACCTTATTAAATTAACAATTGTTTGGTCAAATTTTCCCACCAGATTGTGACTGTTAACTACAGAGTAGTCATTTGTATTGGTTGATCAGAAAAAAAGCCTGTAACAGTTCACAAGCCTGGTGATGGTTAATCGCGGAAACTTTTGGTTGAACTATCAAAGCAATATTTTATAGCTGATGGGATTTCATCTCAGTGGATTGTAGGCCTAATATTCCATTTATTTTCCTATACATAATCACCTAGACAGCATATTAAAAACAGACATTATTTTGCCAACAAAGTTCCATATAGACAAAGATATGATTTTTCCAATAGTCATGTATGAATGTGAGAGTTGGACCATAAAGATGGCTGAGCACTGAAGAACTGATGCTTTTGAACTGTGTTGGATAAGACTCTTGAAAGTTCCTTGGACTGCAAGGAGATCCAACCAGTCCATCCTAAAGGAAATCAGTCCTGAATATTCACTGGAAGGGCTGATGCTGAAGCTGAAACTCCAATACTTTGGCCATCTGATGCGAAGAACTGACTCAATGGAAAAGACCCTGATGCTGGGAAATATTGAAGGCAGAAGGAGAAGGGGACGACAGAGGATGGGATGGTTGGATGGCATCACTGATGCTCTGGACATGAGTTTGAGTAAGCTCCAGGAGTTGGTGATGGACAGGGAAGCCTGTCATGGTACAGTCCATGGAGTCGCAAAGAATCAGATACGACTAAGGAACTGAACAACGACAACAATACATACGCACAAAGAATTCCAAAATCGGTTCGCCATACCCTATAATAATATACTTGGCACCGTACTTTCATGTTTAAAATGTGTATAACATACTCATATGTAAAAAGGAATTGTATGTATTCTTATTTTTTCAATCTGTGGTATAAAGTTATAAAACTCAAGGAGTTTTAAAAAATATCCTCTCTGCATCTTCACATGCTTCCTTTTGGAGAGGCACATTAGAATCTTGATGAGAGGCAGAGAGACAGAATAGTTACTGCTGAAACCTGCTCCCATCCGGAAACCTTGGTTTTCAATAGCCATGAAATTCAAATAATAGGCCAGTGAATTTTTCCATCTAGGTAAACCAAAAGAAAGAACCACTAGATATTTCTCTAAAGATGAAACATCTTTTCGTGTTCAGCTTGTCTGAATTACCTATGAATGATTGTCCATTTCATTTGTTCATTCATTCATCTATTCAAATATTTACTGAGTGCTTCTATGCCAGGCACTTCTCTGTGCTTGGAACAGAAAGACAAAGATGTATGCCTTTTTGAATGTTAGATTTTAATGCAGCATTTCAGAAAATTGTTTTAAAGAGTAAAATCGATAATATGATGGATGCTGCTAAGTACTGTGGAGAACGATGAGAAGAAAACAGACAGGAGTACAGCAGGAGGTGGCAGTCTCATCAGGGCAGTCAGAGAGGACCTCATGGAGAAGGTGACCTTTGAAAGAAGCTCTGAAGGAGTTGAGCGCAAGCCACGCCCAGTCCTGGAGATGAGCAGACAGAGAGTGACCAGGGCGGGTCCCTGAGGCAGGGGTGTGCAAGGCAGCGAGCAGTGGAAGTTGGGGGTGGGGGGTAGGGGGGTGAGGCAGAGCCAATGGGGAGGTCCAGCCAAGGTGACAGTGTGATGCCGCCGTGATGGCTTTTCATCAGAGCGCAAAGGGGACCATTCGACTGAAATGTGAACAGCATCCTTCTGACTGCTGCGTGGAGAATGGTCTAAACAGAGGGAAGGGGAACAGAAGCTTGGGGGTATCAGCTGGTATCATCCAAGTAAGAAAGTTATGGGGGCTTAGACTAGGGTGGTAGCAGCTGAGGTTTCAAGGATGGTTTCTGGGTCTGTTTTATCCAGAAAGTCCACTTTAAGGTATGTACACAAAATAATTCAAAGCAAGGACTCAGACAGACATGTATGTGTATACCAGGCTCATAGCAACAATATTTCCAATAGGCAAAAGATGAAATCAACATGTCCATGCATGAACAGACAAAGAAAATGTAGTATATCCGTACAAATGGAATATTGTGCAGCCTTCAAAACACAGAATGTTCAGACAAATGCTACCACTTGGGTGAATCTTGAAGGCATAAACCAGACACAAAGGGACAAAATCCTGGATGATTCCACTCATATAAAGTACCTAGAATAGTCATATTTATAGACACAAAGTAGATGGTGGTTGTCGGCGGGGAGAGAGGAAAGAAATGTTGTCTCATGGGGACAGAATTTTGGTTTGGGGAGGTGGGAAGCGCTCTGAGGATGGCTCGCAGCGATGGCAGCAGGACGGTATGAATGAACAGTAAGCGCCCTGCATATAAACCTTTGCGTTTTGAACTTTTAAAGATGGGAACGTGTGTTCCATCAGCGTCAGGCATGAGTGAAATTCCAGAGTGCCCTACCTCTCCTCTTGCTGACGATCCTTCAGCTCAACCATCTCTCACTTCCTCTCCCTCCTCTGGTCAGTAACTTAACTCTTCTTGCCTCTTCACTCTATGCCAGCCCCTGCGTGCCAGCTGTTGTATTGTACTATGGTACTTTTCCAGGTACTTACTGTAAGATTAGAAGTTTGTTTTCTTTCTTCTTTGTTTGTCTTTTATGTATTATTTGGGTGAAAAGTATTAAGAAATCTATTACAGTACAGTGTATATAGCAGATTGTTAGTGGGGTATCTAGGCTAACTATGTGGGACTCAGGAACAACTTGGACTTACAAACGCACTCTCAGAATGGACCTCATTCACATGTAGGCGACTGACTCTACTTAATGCCACTGGACTGTCCACTTAAAAGTGGTTACGATGGCAAAGTTTGTTATGTGTATTTTACCACAATTAAAAGAATTTTTTAAATGTCAGATTACGTTCTGGATCTGTTTTGGAGACAGAGCCAACCCAATGTGCCAGGGAGCTGGATGGGGCTGGAAGGGGCTCGGAGGATGGCTCTGAAGGCTTAGCCTGTGCCCCCGGGAGATGATACAAAGCACTGTGGCGGAGCAGTCAGATGGAGCCATCGCATGGTTAAAGCTCTCTTGCTCTTCATCTTTTAGGAGGAGAATGGCACATTTTAAGCTCATTTTTGGCATTTTACGAAATCTGGGCCACTGCCCTGCTCCAGGTCTCTACATTTTCTTATTAGAATGATTGTAATTGATCTCTCTATCGTCTCCCTGCTTCTGTTCTTGTGTTGCCTGTAGACAACTCTCAAAATAGCAGTCAGGTCCTGTTGACCTTCAGTCCAGTGGCTCCCATCATGCAATTAAAAGCCAAAGTCACAACCCCAGTGGCCCACAGGTCCTCACATTGTCTTGATCACTTCCCTTGTGTGTATATCCAGTTAACCTTTATTCAAGGTAGTTATTCTATAAGTCCCCCACCCCAAAACTGAATTAGCCAGTACTGAACCATTGCTCCTAGGGGAAATATGGATATTTAAATAGGTTCTGGTACCTATGCCAACACTGGCAGGGTGTTTCCCACACCAGCAAGCAGTCCTTGGGATGCCAGATGGGTGTCCTAAAATTCAACTAGATTCTGACACCATCCACCCAGAGACAGCATCAGATCCCATGGGTTCAGTCCATCCTTACTGCCCTCCCCCACCCCCGAATTCAGATGCCAGCCACAAGGTCAGGTTGTCGTCTATACCTGTGCTTCTGACCAACTGGCTATTGACTGGAGGTTCCAATGACCCCCCTCCTTGGGTTTGATTAATTCACTAGAGCAACTCACAAAACCCAGAGAAACATTTTGCTCACTAGATTGCCAGGTTATTGTAAACAGATATAACTCAGGGATAGCCAGATGGAAGAGATGAATGCAGGAAGGGGATACAGTCTTTCATGCCATCTCCAGGCACTCTTGAAGTCAAATCTGGCTCCTGTACCCAAAACCAAATTAAATTTCAGAGGCAGAGGTTATTTTTTTTTTTCTTTCAGATTTTATTTATTTGGCTGCACAAAGTCTCAGTTGTGGCATGTGGGATCTTGTTCCTTGATCTAATTACCAATGCTGTGATGGCTTCAGGTGAACAGTGAAGGGACTCAGCCATACCTATCCACGTATCCATTCTTCCCCCAACAGCCCCCTCCCATCAAGGCTGAGACATAACATTGAGCAGAGTTCCATGTGTGATACAAGATGTTTTTGTTGCTTATCCACTTTAAATATAGCAGTGTGGGAAGGTCATGTACACACTGCTATATTTAAAAAGAGGCAGAGTTTTAGGTGAAGTAGAAAAGAATCACTTTGTTGCTTTGCCAGGCAAAGAAGGCCACAGTGGGCTAATGTCCTTGAACTTGTGTGTCCTCACTTGGAGAAAGTAGTAAGGAGTTTTATGGTGATGGTTCAAAGACAGCGTGGCCAGCTCATGGACATTCTTCTGACTGGTTGGTGGAGTAAGTGGGAGTTAGCATCATCAACCTGCTGGTTCCAATCTGACTGGGTTCTGTGTGCTTGTGTGTAGCATACCATTGATTTCTCCCACCTGATTTGAGGGTGGGAGTACCTGCAAAACAGCTCAAAGATATTGTTCTGTATATCCTTTAAGGGGGACTCAGGACCCTGCCCTAAGGCTGGCCACTGTTCTTTATTTTGACTGTTTCTTCCTTGTCTCAACACCGCTTTGCTTTCCTAATTAGCAAATATTTGAACTTGCCCTTTGGAACTTAGGGAAGATCATGAAGGCTGAGTGAAGCCTATTTCCTGTAATCAAGGAATGGGGTCCACAGAAAGGCTTTCGTGTGCAGGAACCCCACAGGTTCCCACAGGGCATCACCTGGACACCGACCTAGAAGCTCTCCAAACCCAGTCCTTTGGGTATCTATGGAGGTTTCATCATACATCGGCATGATCGATTACACCATTGGCCGTGGGTGATAGATTCAACCTCCAGCCAGATATCAGAAGGAAGGACGGGCTTGAAAGTTTTAACCCTTTAATCACATGGTTGGTTCTCCTGGCAGCCACCCCCCTCATTAACATAACAAGACACCTCTCTGACCTCACTTTGGAAATTCCCTGTGTTTTAGAAGCTTTGTGCCAGAAGCAGGGGTGAAGATAAAATATGTATTTCTTATAAATCACAGTATCACAACACCTATCATTTTATCTGTATGTGTGTGTGTGTGTGTGTGTGTGTGTGTGTGTGATGTATCTCAGTTCAGTTCAGTCGCTCAGTCGTGTCCGACTCTTTGCGGCCTCACAGACTGCAGCACACCAGACTTCCCTGTCCATCACCAACTCCCGGAGCTTGCTCAAGCTCATGTCCATCGAGTAGGTGATGCCATCCAACCATCTCATCCTCTGTCGTCCCCTTCTCCTCCAGCCTTCAATCTTTCCCAGCATCAAGGTCTTTTCCAGAGTCAGTTCTTCGCATCAAGTGGCCAAAGTATTGGAATTTCAGCTTCAACATCAGTCCTTCCAATGAATATTCAATACTGATTTCCTGTAGGATGGACTGCTTGGCTCTCCTTACAGTCCAATTAGATGCCAAGATGGTGGAAGAACAGGATGGGGAGACCACTTTCTCCCCCACAAGTTCATCAAAATATCATTTGAATGCTGAGCAACTTCCACAAAACAACTTCCGAACACTGGCGGAGGACACCAGGCACCCAGAAAGGCAGCCCATTCTTTTCAAAAGGAGGTAGGACAAAATATAAAAGACAAAAAGAGAGACGAAAGAGTTAGGCATGGAGACCAGTCCTGGGGAGGCAGTCATGAAGGAGAAGTTTCCACACAGTAGGAAACTCTCACAGGCAGGTCTGTGGGGAGTTTTGGAATCTCAGAAGGCAACATAATCGAGATTAAAAAAAAACAACAACACAGAATACACGCCTAGCTGCAACTGTCGAAAAAAGAGCCTTTTCCCGTGAAAGGCTCTAATGTAACAATTTAACGCCCAGCCTGGCCTGCTCACAGAACAAAGGACTGAGCAAACACCAAAGGAGAGCTGGCAGGCTGCAGCCCAGCCCCTCTCCGCCCAGAGGCAGAGAGGCAGGCTTGCGACAGCCAGAGCTGAAACGCAAGAGGCTGCTGCAGTCTCAGCCCAAGAGACGGCATCTTCCACCAAACTGTGAGCAGGCTTCCAGTCTTGCTAACCAAGTCTTGCTGAGATCCTGGATGGCTGCCATCCTCCAGGAGGGTCGCAGCCTGAGATCAGCTCCCCAGAGGAGACACACGGCACACCTGAGAGAGTGCTCTTGCTGTGCACCCAGGAAACCGAGCGGCTGGGACCAGGGAGGTGATTAAGATGTACGACCCTCCTGGGACAGTGCACTCGCCAAAAGCACCTGCTCTCCTGAGCTGCTCATACCTGGGAAGGGCATGAAACACATGCCCAACCCACAGAGCCTGAGCCAGAACTGTATCTGAGTATCCCCTGTGGAGGTACAGGTCGGCAGTGGTCTGCTGCAGGGCCTCTGGGTGCAGCAGACCTGGGTATGTCATAAACCCTCTTGGAGGAGGTCTCCATTAACCCCACCAAAGAACCACCAGAACGTACATGGGACTAGGGAAACAGACTCTGGGAGGGCACAAAGAGAACCTTATGCACACGAGGACCCAGGAGAAAGGAGCAGTGACCCCACAAGAAACTGACCCAGGCATGCCTGTGAGTGTCCAGGAGTCTCTGGCGGAGGCCTGGGTCGGTGGTGGCCTGCTGCAGGGTCGGGGGCACTGAGTGCTGCAGTGCTTCCACAGGACCTTCTGAAGCAGGTCACCATTATCGTCACTACCTCCACCATAGTTTGGCCTCAGGTCAAGCAACAGGGGGGAGAAGGCAATGGTACCTCACTCCAGTACTCTTGCCTAGAAAATCCCATGGACGGAGGAGCATGCTGGGCTTCAGTCCATGGGGCAGCTAAGAGTCGGACAGGACTGAAGTGACTTAGCAGTAGCAGCAGCAAGCAACAAGGAGGGAACACAGCCCCGCCCATCAACAGAAAATTGGATTAAAGATTTATTGAACATCACCTCGCCCATCAGAACAAGACCCAGTTTCCCCCTCAGTCAGTCTCTCCCATCAGGAAGCTTCCATAAGCTTCTTATCCTTATCTATCAAAGGGCAGACAGAATGAAAAACACAATCACAGAAAAGTAACCAATCTGACCACGTGGACCACAGCCTTGTCTAGCTCAATGAAACTATGAGCCAGGCTAGGTAGGGCTACCCAAGATGGACGGGCCATGGTAGAGAGGTCTGACAGAATGTGGTCCACTGGAGAAGGGAATGGCAAACCACTTCAGTACTCTTGCCTTGAGAACCCCATGAACAGTATGAAAAGGCAAAAAGGTATGATATTGAAAGATGAACTCCCCAGGTTGGTAGGTGCCCAATATGCTACTGGAGAAGAGTGGAGAAATAACACCAGAAAGGATGAAGAGATGGAGCCAAAGTAAAAACACCACCCAGTTGTGATGTGACGGGTGATGGAAGTAAAATCTGATGCTGTAAAGACCAATGTTGCATAGGAACCTGGAATGTTCGGTGCATGAATCAAGGCAAATTGGAAGTGGTCCAACAGGAGATGGCAAGAGTGAAAATCGACACTTTAAGAATCAGCGAACTAAAATGGACAGGAACAGGCAAATTTAACTCAGATGACCATTATATCTACTACTGTGGGCAAGAATCCCTTAGAAGAAATGGAGTAGCCATCAAGCCCATCATAGCCAAGAGTCCAAAATGCAGTACCTGATGCAGTCTCAAAAACGACAGAGTGATCTCTGTTCGTTTCCAAGGCACACCATTCAATATCACAGTAATCCAAGTCTATTCCCCGACCAGTAATGCTGAAGAAGCTGAAGTTGAATGTTTCTATGAAGACCCACTAGACCTTCTAGAAGTAACATCCAAAAAAAGATGTCCTCTTCATTATAGGGGACTGGAATGCAAAAAGTAGGAAGTCAAGAGATACCTGGAGTAACAGGCAGATTTGGCCTTGGAGTACTGAATGAAGCAGGGCAAAGGCTAAGAGAGTTTTGCCAAGAGAACGCATTGGTCATAGCAAACACCCTCTTCCAACAACACAAGAGAAGACTCTACACATGGACATCACCAGATGGTCAATACTGAAATCAGATTGATGATATCCTTTGCAGCCAAAGATGGAGAAGCTCTATACAGTCAGCAAAAACAAGACTGAGAGCTGACTATGGTTCATCTCAAGTAGATTATAATCTTAATAAACAACTTAAATAAGGAAAGCCTATTTTCCTTTTATTAACAAAGGGAAAATGAGGTTTAGAAGTGATAAGCAGCATGCCCAGCAAAAGGGACTAGAGTTGAAATTCGAATCCCGTCAACAGGTCCCAAAGCTAGAACTTCTTGCCGTACACTGGTGGCTCCCCCCATCTCCACCCTCTGGTCATCTCAGTGAGAGCTGAAGCTAGGAGACAGGTTGACAGCCTGTCCAACCTCATCCCAGAATGTGCATGTGGGCTGTCCCACGAATGACTACAAATCATCATCAAATAAATTTTAATGGTAGGTGAATTCACAAATGCAGATCTATAAAGTATAATACAATATAGTTCAGTCTAATATAATATATTGGGTAAATAAAAAAGTTCATTTGGGTTTTTCTGTAATATGAAAAACTTGAATGAACTTTTTGGCCACCCAAATAATATATATAATATAATAAGAAGAAGATCCATTTATATACTTATTTATTTGTATATATATTCTATTCAGGTACATCAAAGTCTCCTGGGAAGTCAGTTTGAGCATTTGGAGTAGAATTGCTGCTCTCACCAGAGCTGTTCCCTGCTCAGTGTTTATAAGGGCCCAAGAGAACAAAGAATATTGTTAACAAAGGCTATTAGTGGAAGACTAAAAACAGGTCTTCAGATGGTTCCTTGAGTGCATGCCTTAAGAAAAAAAAGATGCAATTACATGACTTCCAATATACTCTTCTGTATTTTCCTTTTATTCTAATTTATGAACTTGATTAATTATCTATTCAATAGCCTCAATCACTCAATTTAAGAACAAAGCCAGGCAAAATATATTGAGATCCACTATCAACAGCTTCCTAGGAAATAGTTCATGTAATGTCATATCTTCCATATTTTCAAAAAATTTTTTTAAAAATGAAGAATAGAGATAATTTTCCATTCAACTTTATGCCGAGCAACTATATAGGATGATTAGTATATAAAGAAGCATTTGACCTGTCAAAAAAAAAAGATGTGTATAAATAGCATCTGTAGAGAAGGCAGCTTGCCAGAATAATTTAAATATGCCTCAGGATGCTATATGAAAGAGAACTCTTTCTAGAATATTAAATTACTATGAAGTCTCACTCTCATGATTTAGGCCTTTATTCTTGTTCAAAGAAAAGAATCATTGTGGTTAAAAATAGCAATGATAGTTTACATTTATTGAGCTGTTTGGTTCTTTTCTAAGTTGTTCACCTACACTAACATTTTTAATTTTCATAGAAACTTTCTGAGTAGTTAAAATTATTATCTTCCTTTTATAGATCAGGAAATAGAGACACCTAAACATTAAATAACAAGCTTAAATTGAAAGAGGGAAAAATATATATTGGGTTGGCCAAAAAGTTCATTGGGTCTTTCTATACCATCTTACAGAAAAACCTGAATGAACTTTCCTCCTCTTGAAAATGATCTGTACTTCATTCTTTCCCATATTCACAGGTCCAGTTATATTTGAGAATTATGAAGCCTCAGTCATTTTCTAGATTTTTTTTTGCAATGTTAAAATCAACCTTTATCAGTAAATTGTACGTTTTGCTATTCTCTATTACATTGTGAATCGAATAAGATCGATGTGTTTCTGTAAGTGGGTGAGGCTCCTGTGACGGTGGTATTAAACAGGGAGATCTCTTGTGACATGTTGCAGAGAAAAGTCACTTATTCAAGGCACAATGGGGCCACGTGTGTCAGGGTGTCTGTGTCAGGCCGGTCCGGAGGAAGGCAGGGCGCACATTCAGGTGGCTTCCGAGATTGGAAGCCCACTGTCTTCATAAGGTCTCTTACCTGTCTGGTCAGGCCTGAAATTTCACCTTTCACATTGTTTTTCTTCAAATGTTGAAAGCTTTTTAATGTCAAACATCCCTATTAAAGAGCTAATACTGCACAGCCGTGACTTAACAAGGGGTTTGGCAGGCTGTCTGCTGAAGGCAAGATAAAGACCCAGTCATCTGAGATAGATGTCTACAGGCAGGCAAGAGGGATTAACAAGAACCAGAAGGACACCAAAGATAACATTCAAGCACCCAACAGCCGACTTGGGTGTGAACGATAGTGAGAGAGAAACAGGGAGAGAGAATGATCTCATTTATAACGTGATTCAAGGAAGACGCTGACAATTAGGACTTTTTCTTCATTCATATTTCCCCTTTGAATCCTTCTTGGATGAAGTCTCTTGAAAATGACCACCAGTTTTCCTCCTGCTTCCTGGGGCTTTTTGGTTCACCTGTTAGTCAGGACAGCTCTAAAGCAAGGGTCACCAGGGCTGCATTCGGACCTCTAGCCCATGACAAAAGAGTTGACAGTCACTGTGTCCTCAGCTGATGCAGCTAAGGAGCTAGGGACGTGATTCTTTAATAGCTGTGGCTCTATCAGGAAAATTCTTCAGGGAGATCACATGACCTGTGATTCCCTAGTTCTCAGGCACAAATGAGAGATGGCCTGGAAGACACAGGGCAGAGAGAGAAGGGAAAAGGCACTCATCTTCTTCCCTTTACATGCTTTCTAACAGCCCTCATGAGTTTAATTTAACCCATTTGAGCTTAACGTAACCCCTTAGTACCCTTGATGTCGTTAATCCACAACTTCACCTTAGGGGTACAGTTTATTTAAGGATGAAGCAATCTGGGATCAAAAACTGTATTGTAGGAAAAAAGAAAACACATTTTATGAGAACATTCTACATGAAAAACCTACAGCCCTGCTATGTTATTAGTTGCCTGTATAAGGTAAGATCTATGGCATAGCCATGGGACCCAAAGTAAAAAACACCTTTCATCTTCTATACATTCCCATTTACATCACATCAACATCCAAGCCAAGAAGAGGGTATTTCACCCATATGTTGGTTTATAACATATGATTATAGATATCCTGAGTATCGTTCAAATAGTAGATGACTTCAGAGTAGGTTTACTTGCTTCTCTTTTCTTAACATTTAGTTCAAATCACAGAATCAAAAATCAGTTCAATTCTTTGGGTTGCTTGTCATTTTCTAGTGAGTGTGTGTATGCTAAGTTGCTTCAGTCATGTCCGACTTCTTGCAACTCGATGGACTGTAGCCCGCCAGGCTCCTCTGTCCGTGGGATTCTCCAGGCAAGAATACTGGAATGGGTTGCCACTCCCTTCTCCAGGGGATCTTCCTGACCCATGGATTGAAGCCATGTCTCCTGAGGCTCCTGCATTGCGATCCCCTCCAAGGCAAAAATCAAGGCTGTCTGGGTGCTGATTTGCTCAAAGTATGAAAATGTGATGGGTCTTTCCCAGCAATCCGGTGGTTAAGACTCTGCACTCCTAGTGCAGGGAGCATGGCTCAATCCCTGGTTAGGGAACTAAGATCCCACATGCCACATGGCCTCAGGAAAAGAAAAGTATCCTCAGTCCTCTACCAGATAGAATACAGTTAAACCTTCTGATCAAGTAGCTCTTTAAGTACTTAGAATGAACTACTCTGTTACTTCTGAATCATCACAGTAGGGTGACAATTTTCCAGTCCTTTCTTGGGTCAGGCATCCAACATGGCTAAAAATTGTCTTTTAATTATGGGGAATACATTTAGTCCATAGCTTTAGATTTTGTTTGTTTGCCAAGAGCTTTTGAAGATGTTAAAGCTTTTTGCTTCTTGATTCCATTTTCAAGGCTTCACATTTATACTATTTAAATAAAGAATTGTTTTAGAAAATGTGTGTTCTTTGTTTAATTGACTGTTAGATATCCTGCAGTCTGCGCCTGCAAGCAGTGGGCTGAATTCAGAAGGTTAAGTGTTTAAGCATTCTGTACATCATAATGATTCTAGCATGGAGTAATATGAATCTTCTTTATTTGGGTCTGCAGCCAGCCCTGATCCTAGGAAGTTTCCTTAACTGACGTTCACAAGGAAGAGATATCCCACAGTGCAAGTCTAAGTTTGGATACGGCAGCAGTCCTCATGTTATCCTTGTGATGAGTAGCATGATAAAATGCAGTGATTTTCAAACTCTTTTCCACCAAGCTCAAGGCACCTTATTGGAGTACCCTAAGCACTACGCTTGGAGTTTGATGGTCTGACTGTTATTTGAAACCTCTAACCCCCATTTCAACTCGAGTAGCTGTGCTTTGTCAATCTTATGTATTAATATGTTTCACATTAAGAGTTTTTATTTTTGAAATCAGGGTTCTCCTGCTTTTCTTCTTTCTCTTTATTTCTTTTAAAAGCCCTAGTGTCGTCATTAAGGTCAATAGCTTTGAATTCGGAAGTAGGTAGATTCAGGTCTTGTCCACTTGCTAGTTCTATGGATTTCATGTCTTTGAAGTAGGGTTTTCTCATCTGGAAAATGGGCTAATAATGTTCATAAAGTGCTTTTGAGGATTAAACATGAGAATAATGACCTTTTAGCAAAGCGTTCTTCTCCCTAGTTCCTCGATATCACCTCTATCAGCTGGGGTCTGATCGGAGGGGTACAACCACCATGACTGACACAAAAGGAGGTGCTATGAGAATGACGGCAGCTGGTGAGGCAGTGTTGGTAACGCTTTTTCTTCCACGTCTAGTGTTAGGCCCGAAGTCAGTAGCTCTGGCAATCAGAAAGGAAAGATGGCCATGAGCACCAGGGAGAGCAAAGACAAACTGTACTTGTGAGGGAGAGCTGGAACCCATAGGGCGACTGGGGGTCATTCAGCCCATCCAAGTCAAGTAGGCTCTAGCCTTAATGATGTGGGCGACACGCAAGACAGGCTGGGGCTTTATACCAGGTCCCCAAATCCACATCTGTCCTGGGGTTCAGTAACCTGGAAGGCGGAACCAGAGATGCTTGTGAGTCTGGCTCCACCCCACGTGTCAAGGTGAGTATCTCTAATATAAAGGGGTACTAACTGCTCCACCACTCTCTCTCTTCACCTACACTGTCTTCATGGATGATCTGACCAGCCCTACAGCTGTAACTTGGAGAAGGAAATGGCAACCCCTCCAGTACTCTTGCCTGGAAAATTCCATGGATGTGGGAGCCTGGAGGGCTATGGCCATGGGATCGCACAGAGTCGGAAATGACTGAGCAACTTCACTCACTCACTCACAGCTTTAACCAACACCTAGATGTAGATGAAGCCCTGTTTACCAGAATGTTCCTTGCCATGACTTTTCTATATATGTTGACATGCTGGAGCTGGAATCTCACCGACAGGCCAAGCACACCAAGCCAGTGACAGACTGGCTACTAGATGGTGGTCATCTGGAGTGAGAGCTCATAGTCTCTTCACAGCATTGCTGCTGCCAATCAGAATGGATACATGAGCCAGGTTGCATTTGCTGCTAGATTCCCTAAAGGAATAAGCAGAGTTCACTGAGATCGAACTTAACGGGGATAAACAGAAACATCCAAGTCATCAAGTATAGGAGTACAGGAAATGAAGATTTGGCTTAGCAGAAATCCATGTGGAAAAGACTTAGAATTGATTGCTAGCAGGTTCAGTATGAGTATAGATTACAGTGGGTCAGGGTTGCCAGACACACACACATACTTAAAGCTTTAAAGGTATTGATAGAATTAATGGTGCACAAGAGCTGTGACAGCCCTGCTCTGTTTTGTATTGATGCAGACACATGAGGGTCTTGGACTTGAGTTTAAGGGTCATGGTTTAAAAATGTTATCAACAAACAGGAAATTTCATTCATAAGGTAATAGACATGATAAGGGGAACTTGAAATTATATTTTAATGAAGAACATGGTCAAAGTATCAATGGACATTCAACCTGGTAAACAGAACCTTAGTGGATGTGATTGTTTTCAGGAGATGAGAATAAACTTGTGCACAAAGCAGAATTCTGACAAGTGGGTTATTTGAAACAGGAGAGCTTCCAAATGCAAGTGGACATGAACAGTTCTGCTTGGAAAACTCTTATGTGACACCCATGGGGTTTTGGACTAGACCAATGGTTTCTCTAAAACTGGCACCTTCTGAAGCTCTACAAAATGCAGACTTCCAGGTCTCACTCTAGATTTTCTGACTTATAGTCGTCTGGGGTAAGGCCTGGGGTTTGTGTTGTTAATAGCTCCCACCTGATTCTCTAGTGGCCCGTGTGGGAACTACTGGACCAGTTGAACTCTAAAGAACCTTCCATAGTTCTGTGAATCTATTATTCCCAGTTGTCTGTCCCAGGAGGCTACATGCGTAGTGGGAGGAGCAGCCTGAGCAGAATGGATAGGTTCAAACCCAGCTGTGTCTCCACGTGGCTCTATGAAGGTCACTAAGTTGCTCCACCTCGGTTTCCTCATCTGTTAAAACAGGATAACAGCCGTGCCTGCTTGTAGAGTGTTGCCAAGAATAAATGAACACAACAGTGCTAATATATGACATACATAAGTATTAGTTACCAGAAGATTATGCATCCATTTACAAGACAGTTTGATTCATGAATATTTAAGAGTCAGAGAAGAAGGGAACCATTCCAAACCAAAGACCTTTTCTTTTCACTTTTACTTTATTAATTATCTTTTGAAATGGTTCTAGCTTTCATAAGCATTATAATATAGAACATAATCAAAAATGTATGTGAGTGATCCAAGCTTATTAAAGCATAAGTAGGAATATAAAGTTTACTTCCTAGGAATGCAAAACAATGGAATTTGTAGAGAGTAAATGAGAATAAACTGAAGTCTCAAAAAGTTTGCTGAGATTTCTTTGTGGAACCATGACCATCCAACTTTATTTTTTAACAAAGTGAAATATACAGGTCTTAGGTATATAATCTGATGACTTCTGGTAAATGAATATGCCCTGTAACTACCATCCTAAGATATAGAACCATTATGTTACTTTGGAAAACTCTCATGTCCCCTCCCAGTCAATCCCTACCCCCAGAAGGCAGCACTGCTCTGAATTCTAACATTACAGAATAGCTGTGCTGTTCTTGAAATTTATATGGATGAAATCACACAGTATGTTCTCTTTTCTATCTGACTTCTTTACCTATATGTTGTTTTTTATTCTAATTTATGTTGTTCATAAATCAGTAGTTTCTTCTAGTTTTCAGCTATTATTTCATTGTATAAATACATTATGATTTGCTTATCAATTCTGTGTTGAACATTTAGATCATTTTGAATTTTGTCTATGATGTATAAAGCTGCTATAAACATTTTTGCACAAGTCTCTTTGTATACTAAGTTTTTGTTCCTTTGGGGTAAATGTCTAGTAGGATTTCTGAGTCACAGAGTAAGTTTAAGTTTACAAAAAATTGAAAACATTTCCATTTTACATTCTTCTGTATGTGGATTTCGGCTGTTTCATGTGATTATTTACATTTGGTATTGTTTTATTTGATGTTTATTGCTTTGTTTGATGCTAGCACTTATAATAGTTATGAGACAATTTTGAATTGTTCTTTTACTTTTCATTTCCTGTTGACAAATGATGCTGAGCACCTTTTCATTTGCTTATTGATCATTTTTATATCTTCTTTTATGGGATATCTGATCAAATAGTTTGTCGTTTGAAAAAGTTGAATTGTTTGTCTTTTTATTATTGATTTGTAGGAGTTAATTATATATTCTAGACAGAAGTCCTGAATCAGATATATGAATTGCAATTAATTTTTCCCAGGATGTGGCTTACTTGGTTTTCTTGATGTGTCTTTTTTAAGCAAAAGCTTTTGATTTTTTTGTAAAATCCAATTCATCTTTTAAAAAGAAATATTTGCTGTATTTTATTTCTGAAGAAATCCATGCCTATGCCAAGTTCACAAAAATAATCCCCTGTATTTTTCTAGAAGCTTTATAGCTTTACCTTTATATTTAAGTCTATAATCAGTCTTAATTTTAATGTGTACTCTGATGTAGAGATTGTGTTCTTTTTTTTTTTTATTTCCTGCACTTATTCAATTATTCCAGCACCATTTGCTCAAAAACGTTTCATTTCTCCCATGGAATTGCCTTGATACCTTTGTTGAAAATCAGTGAAAGTTATCAAAAGATACAAAATTCCAGCTTTTAGATAATGGGGATGTAATGAACAACACAATGACTACAGTTTAACTCTGCTGTATGTTTGAAAGCTGCTAAGAGTAGATCCTAAAAATTTTCATAACTAGGACTTTTTTTTTTCTTTTTCTGAATCTATGTGAGGTAATGGAAGTTGACTAAACTCATTGTGGTAGTCATTTAGCAATATATGTATGTCACGTCATTATTGTGTATACCTTAAATTTACACAGAGCTGCATGTCAGTTATATCTTAATGAAAGTGAAAACAAATCAATTGATTCTTTGGGTCTAGGTCTAGTTCTGGACTCTCCTTCTGTTGTGTTCATGGCTTTTGTCCATTATTATGTTTATTATTGGCATAAAATTGTTCATAATATTTTCTTATTACCCTTTTAAAATTGTCTGTATCTTTTGTACTAAAAATAATTCTTTTATTTTAGTAATTTTTATGTTGTCTTTTTAAAAAACATTCATCAAGCTTGCTAATGGTAATACTTGCTTAATCCTTTCAAATAACAGATTTTTTGCCTTTTTTTTGTTTGTTTGTTTGTTTTTGGTAGTTTGTGTTATATTTAATTGACTGGTATATTATTTCTTTCCTTCTATTTGATTGATTTTGTTTTAATTTTCTTATCATTTTCTAGTTTCATAGCATTTAAACTTTGACCATTGAGTTTAAGCCTTTCATTCTTTCTAACACAAAGCCGTGTATTTTCCTTTAAAAACTGATTACACTTGTCAAAATATCTTCTGATTTCTCTTTGGATTTTTTTCCTTATGATGATAATAGGTTATTTAGAAGTATTTTAGGTCTTTTTCTAAATAATATTTTTTTATCCTTATTGATTTCAATGGTAGTCAAAGAAATCACAGTACAAAATGTAATTATTTCTAATTAGTAAGAATTGTCAATGGCTTAGCATATTCCCTAACTTAGTTTACTTGCTGTACACTTGAAAATATTGTGTAATCTCCAGTTGTTGAGTGTAGCATTCTATAAACTATAGTACAATATAGTTGATAGTTTCATTTAGATCTTTTAAAATCTACTAATTGTTTTATCTTACTGTACTGTCAGCTACTGAGATTGGAGCGTTAAGTCTTTTACAGTTATGGTGTCTCTTTCTGCCTGTAGTTCAATCAGTTCTTACCTCGTGTATCTTTATGTTTTATTAGTTAAATTGCATTTAGAACTGTTAGGTTCTCCTAATGAGTTTCTCCCTTTATTATTACAAAACATCTTTATCTTTGGAAATCCTTTTTTGTATTGAAGTCTGTTTTGTCTGATTTTAATATAGGCACTTTCACTTCTGAGTTAATCATATACTTTTTAATCATCCCGATTTATTTTCTCTAGATTCTCCTAAGCTTTATATCTTTGTATTTATTTCTAGGGGATTACTGTGCATTCATAAATGACCACTGTCTATATTTAAGTTAATATTGGTAAATTTATTATTTCTTAATTGTTAATTATATTTAATATAAAATATAATGAGCTTTCATTAATACTGCTTACTCTTACTCATTCTTGTCACATATTGGGTTGGTCAAAAAGGTTGAGTTTTTCATAATATGTTACAACTCAATATTTTTACACCTGTATACAGAATAAACAGCACAATACAAACATAGTGTTATAGGTTTTGCTTTAAATCGTGATCTTTAAACAAAAGGAGCAATAAAAAAAACCAATATATTAATCATTTACGGTGTTCTTCATTTTTTCCTGTGGATATGAGTTTGCATCTGATGTCATTTGCCTTCCAACTGAAGAACTTTATAAGCATTTCTCTAGTGCAAGTCTCTTGGCAGACCATTCTCTTTTATTTCATTTATTGAAAGTGCCCTTATTCCACTTGAAAGTTTGAAGGCTATTTCTGCTGGATATGGAATTCTAAGTTGACAGTTGTTTTATTTAGTTTCTTTCACCACTTTTTGTTCCTGAGACTATTCAAGCCCATTTCACTCCTGGTCCTCTGTTTGCTGTTTGCCCTCTACTCTCCCTGGGCAACTCTTTAAACGGTTCCTCACTTCACAGGCTAATTCTTATCTCTCCAGTTTCATTTCTTGATACTCAGAGATCTCTGTTAACCATACTATCCAAAACCAGCCTTCTTTTCTGTGACTCTCTCATTTTCCTATTACATCCTCTGTAATATTTCCACAATGTTGTATTTGTTTCCTTGCTTTTTGTCTTTCTATGTGAATAGCTCCATATGAAAATTTACTCCATATTCTCTTATATTCTTAGCATTTGGCAAAATATCTGGCATCATAATAAAGGCACAAGGATGTTTCCCTAATGTAGAAGGAATGCAACTGAAGTTATAGGGGCCTCCAAAGTCTAGCTTTGCTAGAACAGAAAAGACACATTGAGTAGTCACACTGCTAAACTCTCCAGGACCATCCGTTTTACACACTGTGCTAGGGAATATAAATTTATAAGTGAAGCATCTTCAGGAAGCTTTTCCAGATTCTCTAAGTTGGAAACAATCTCCTTCTCTAGTTCTCCTAACATTCCACTTCATTCTGACTGTAGAACTTTTTGTGATTGACCTTGTATTATTGCTGTTTTGTATACATATCTTCTGGAGAAGGAAATGGCAACCCACTCAAGTGTTCTTGCCTGGAGAGTCCCATGGACAGGGGAGCCCGGTGGACTGCTGTTCACGGGATCGCAAGGAATCGAACACATCTGAGTGACTAAGCACAGGCATACGTATCTTCCTGCTACCACTGGATTGTCAGTCCTTGCAGGCAACAATATTTCAGAGCACATAGTGGCAATCCAGCAGAAATTAACCTTTATATCTGCAGAGGTTTGGGTATACACATAAAATAGCATTGCACTGAAAATGAATTGAATAAGAAAGTTAGCATTTTTGTTTAATAAGATTCTCCATTTCTCTGAGGAAAAAGGAGCTGTATAATTCCAAAGTAATTAGGATTTCAGCTGAACATTAATAAAGCCCTAAGTTCCCACCAAGGACACTGTGTCATGTGTGGGGGAGGACTCCTCTGCCCCTTATCTGCCTTTGTTCTTGTTTATGCACTGCCTTTCTGGTTTATGCTCCCTGTAGTTTGCATTGCAATAAAGTGCCAAATATTTCCTGCCCACGCTTCTGTTTGGCTGCAGAGCTGGAGAACTGTAATGGAAAGCAACAGATCAGAATATTTTTTAGATTTGTTGGTGCTCTTAAGAATGCCCATTTTAAAACATAAATATTTATGCCTCTTGCCACACTCCACCTCCATTCGTTGTGAGGAGATCGTTGAGTCTGTAGTCTGAAGAGGACCCATATAAACACTGGTTACCATTTATTATGATAAGATTGATAGAGAACTCTAGAGGCAGGAATGCCTGAAGCTAGCTTTTATATTTTGATTCCATGCATAAAAGAGGAGATAGACCAGCCCTGGATAAGCATTCAAACAACTTACATGCAGGTTGTGATAACTTACTGCCTCTGGGTTTGGAGACTGTGGTAAACTTTCTGAATCATGAACACCTGTGAGATGGAAAAACCATGGAACCACAGCTCTTCATTATAGAATAACCTTTTTCTTTAAGACCCAATGTTGTTCTGACAAATTCAAGCTACCAGAAGAAGTATGACTCTATGGGATGACACTTTTTAAAATGTGTGTGTAGTGTATTGGAGGTTAGTGTTACAAGTGAAACTTCTTATAGAGTCTCAGGCCCTATCCAAGTTTTATAGCATCAGAACCTTCAGATGCTGTGCCTAGGGATCCTTATTTTAACACCATCACCAGAGCATGTTCTAGGATGTCCAGGAGTCTTTGCTTGAGGGAATCAGTTCAGTTCAGTTGCTCAGTCATGTCCGACTCTGTGCGACCCCATGAATCGCAGCACGCCAGGCCTCTCTGTCCATCACCATCTCCCAGAGTTCACTCAGACTCATGTCCATTGAGTCAGTGATGCCATCCAGCCATCTCATCCTCAGTCGTCCCCTTCTCCTCCTGCCCCCAGTCCCTGCCAGCATCAGAGTCTTTTCCAATGAGTCAACTCTTCACATGAGGTGGCAAAAGTACTGGAGTTTCAGCTTTAGCATCATTCCTTCCAAAGAAATCCCAGGGCTGATCTCCTTCAGAATGGACTGGTTGGATCTCCTTGCAGTCCAAGGGACTCTCAAGAGTCTTCTCCAACACCACAGTTCAAAAGCATCAATTCTTCAGTGCTCAGCCTTCTTCACAGTCCAACTCTCACATCCATACATGACCACAGGAAAAACCATAGCCTTGACTAGACGGACCTTAGCTGGCAAAGTAATGTCTCTGCTTTTGAATATACTATCTAGGTTGGTCATAACTTTTCTTCCAAGGAGTAAGCATCTTTTAATTTCATGGCTGCAGTTACCACCTGCAGTGATTTTGGACCCCCCAAAAATAAAGTCTGACACTGTTTCTATTGTTTCCCCATCTATTTCCCATGAAGTGATGGGACCAGATGGGAATAGAGAGACAAGAATTATCTCTTTCATCTCTGATCTGTCAGTCTGTGCCTGGAAAGTTTTCAGTCCCTTAGATTTTGCTTCTCAAGAAGATACTGTGGCCTCATTCCTTTTCTCATAACTGAATTGATTCTTCATTGAATAATTAGTAAGTCAATGTCCAATTATTCTGTATTGGAAGCTAAAACAAAACAACAACTTAATTCATACTCTGGCCAGATCAACTTATCATGCCATGTCAAATAGGTTTCTTAGAAACATGCATTGAACTGTAGGAATCTGAAAGTCTACAGGAAGTTCTACCCTTTGCCACATAATGGACACAAGATCAATTCTGATGACACCACAATATTCCACAAGCAGGGCTCATTGGATATCATCAGAACTAACTTTATTTTTGCCATCCACTGCCCTTTCATGCCATCTCTGGAGGGTTAATTTTTTTCCTACCCTTTGGGTATAAACCGGGGTGAGTTTCATGAATTTTCACTCACTTTTAACTAGTAAAGAGTTCTTGACTTTCATTCTTAGATACATAGAAGCTCTATGTCATTAGCTGATATATCCAAGTGTCTTCTGAAAGGTTGAGCATTATCTTTATTCGGTGGAATTTATGGAGGACTTTAGCTCAAGATACAGCCTCTAGGATAGCTCTGAGGGACTGTTCCAAAAAATAAGGGAGGAGCCAGGATATGTAGGAGTTTTTGCTGAGAGAAAAAACAAGAAAACATGTATCCGAACATCAGAAGATTACTGCTAATAAGAAAAACAAAACATTTCAAGGTAATGGTTTTACTGCTTTTCTGCCTCTGGGGAGATGCAAAAGTCTTGGGCTCACTGAAGTCATTTCCTCTGATGCTCACATTTACTCCCAGGGGCCCATGTCCTGTTTCTCTCCATCCTGAATCCCCTTAGGCAGCACAGCTAGCAGGAGCAGCTGCAGAGGCTGATGGCTCCTTTGTTGACTGAAATGGCAAGTGACATCCTTTGTTCACACAGGACAGAAGAATAATTTTTAAATAGAAGTGAGTTTCTTCCCCCCTTAGGTCAGTTCTGCTTGGGCTGCCTGTTAGCCATGCAAAAGGAGGCAATAGGCTTCTCTCTTTTTCGCTGCCCTTGGATTTTGCTTTTCTTCCTTTCAGCTCAGGTTCCTCCAGGGCTGAGGGATGCTGCGTGTCAGGTTAGAAAGGTAAGGGAGATAAAGGCTTACTTGATAGATACACAGACAAAGCTAGCCTAGACGCCATTTGACTCTTTCCCATGCGGTGATTTTATGGCTTTTTCAAGACCTCAGCATTACTTGATACTTAGCCTTAAGCTACTTGATACTTAGCCTTAAGCTAAGTATCTCTTCTAGGGTCACTTTAAGGCCCTCGATGTCCAGCTGAACTCTATAGCATTCTTCTGCTGAGGTCACATTGCCTCAACTGTTCATACATGGCACACACGTGGTCTGTGGGACACTTACATCTTTTGCTCTAATGAGCTCTGAGAATACATGCCAGGTACATTCCTTCCACCTCTCTTACTTCCCCATCAGGGCAGCTAAGCAGCCACAGTCTCTAGCTCTTTGGATCTTGAGGGTGGTGTCCAGTCCAGGACACTCAAACTCAGGAAGGAATTTCTCAAGATCTCCAGGTAGTTCCACTGAATCCTTTTCCCAGGGATGTGAGTTGAAAGAGAAGGAATCCTCCATCTGATATGGACAAGGGTAAGTCAAACTCATAGTATGAGAGAGCTCCTTTTAATAAATTCTCTCTTCTCAGTCTCTTTTTTCAGACTGGTGATGAGTGGCCAGTTTGAGTTAGAAATTGGTTCTTGAACACTTCCGTTGAATGCCCTGAACTGGGACTCTTATCTCTACTTTAGTCATGGTGGTGTAACTAGCATCTGTGTCTTAGAAATTCAACTTGGGACTTCATCCAGGACATTGGGAAACCAAGATTCCTTTATAATACCTCTTTGCAATCATATAATAACTAGTTTATGTTGATTATTTTTGTTGTGTAGCAGACACTGCTTTATACCTTATCTTACTCAGTCCTCCTCACAATCTTAAAAGAAAACAGAACTTCAGAGAAGTCAAGTAATTTTTGTAAAGTCACTCAGGTAATAGATTGCAAAGTTCTTCCAGCTCTGTGCATTACTTTCTTTTAGGAAAATAAGAATGATATTGCCCCTTAGAAAGAAAATACTATGCATTCATCAGGAAAAATGCTATAACTGTTGAATATTCTGGGTTTGACAATGGGAAGAGAGAATCTTGGAGTAAAATTAACAAGACATTTGAGTATGTGTATTCACTTAATTCTTATACAACTTTGTGATATGGATGGTTTTGTCTTCATCTCATAAATGAAAAAACTAAAGCCAGTAAGAAATTATGTGACTTCCCGTACATTACACAACCAGGAATACTTGGAGCCAAGACTTAAAATCTGGTCTCAGCCATGATGCTGAAGCTACTTTTTCTCTCTACTCTGATGGGGACACAGTAGCAGAAGGAATACGAGCTGTGGTGGATGTTTGGCTGAAGTTTATTTCTGATACATTTGACTCTAGATGAATCAATATCAAATGGCAGTCAAGTTTTTTTTTTTTTTGAACTAACCTTCATGAAAACTAAGAGCATCTTATTTATCTTGGAATCCCTAATATCTGGTCCAAAGCTGACACTCTATTGCTGCCTGAACTAAATAAGTAAACAGATGAGGGACTAAATTTGATTTCAACTCCCTGGTGGGAAGTGATTTTTCATGAGACTTAAGTTAGTTGGGGCTTCCCTGGAGGACCAGTGGTTATAACTTCACCTTCCGTTGCAGGGGATGTAGGTTTGATCCCTGGTAATGGAGCTCAGCTCCCACGTGCCTTGGGGTCAAAAAACCAAAACATAAAACAGAAATGATATTGTAACAAACTCAATGAAGACTTACTTTAAAAGTATCCACAGTAAAAAAAAAAAAAAATCTTTAAAAATAGATGAATTAATCTTCCTCCTGGGTATTTGCATTTGATAAGATGATCCTGGGAGAAGAGTTGACATGAACGATATCAAAAGTTGAATTTATGGTTCTGTGACTGGAATAGAGATGGAAGAGGAATTGAGAAAGAATTTTTCTCTGGAGTCTCAAATTTCATTGCAGAAACAGTAGCTTACCACATCTGTCTGCCTTAAGGAAAAAGTAGAATGCTTCTTTATTTGGGTTACAAAGTATCCAGAAACAGTTTACACCAAGAAGCATGTCCTAATCATTTCAGTCATTCAGCAATGAGACAGGCTGCTTCCAACGTATTCACAGTCAGCTTCTGCTAAGGAACCGGCTGGCTGGGTTCTTGGGAGGAGGGATTGAAATGTTACCGGTGGCTTCAAAGATAGTCTGTCCCTGAACGTTCAAGATAGTCTGTCCCTGAACATTCGGCGTTTCGGGGATTCGTTCCTGTGGCTGGTGACGATGGTGCAGCTAACCAGGTCTGTGTGTCTGTCATCCACAGGTCTGAGGCGCAATTACCGATGCACCACCTGCAGTGTCTCCCTAAACTCAATAGAACAGTATCACGCCCATCTGAAAGGATCCAAACACCAGACCAAGTAGGTACTTCCACGCTTTCACGCTTCAGTCCTTTTTTATGTAACCTTTAGTATGATGAATGAAGGCTAACCACTTTACTTATTGCAAAATAAGTAGATGAAAACTACATCTCTAATCTCCAAGGTTCCCTTGATATTTATGCCATTCAAGCCTACAGAGCCTGCCTGACATTGCTTGAAGAGTGACTTTTTCCTTTTTTTTTTGGATACAGTGATGACAATTTTTTTTTCCATTTCTTTCCTTCTTTTCAAGGACAGTAAGCACATTTGTATGAAATTCCCAGGAATCTTTAAGTCTATATTAAATGTTCTAAAATAAACAATATAATTTCTCTTAGTACTTTGGGGGTGGACCAGGCCTCCTTGTTGTGAAGTCAGATTCTATGCATGTCGTTTACCACTTTCTGTTTCTAGAAGAGTATGGTTGATGAGTCTGGAAAACTAACAACTCTGGAATTTTAAGTCATTCACATGTATAGCTATTTTCAATTGAATGGAGGCTCATTCCACACCCCCCTCTGATTCTCATGATTTTATACCAGAAAAGGCTAACCAGGCATTGTTTGCCCTGTATATGTACTGCTCATCTTTTTTACAAAACCAATACTTTTAGGTATTTTTAAAGTAGTTAATAAAAATCTGACAAAATAGGGAAAAAACAAAGGATATCTCAATTTTCCTGAATATAATTGTTTTCATTTCTCTCATATTCATGAGCAGAATCATTGAAACAGATTTGACTATATCAGGGCCTCATGAATGATGAATGACTCATTGGACAAACGTTGATGGAGCTCCCACGTGTGTCAGACCCTGAGTGTGACCTGGGGAAGAAAAGCTGAGTGGACTTAAGCCTTCCTCTTGGGGAACTCTCTGCCAAGCTGGGGAAGCAGTCATGTAAACACATAGATTGTTCACTGTTACCATAAAGTGGGCACCCCAAGCTCTGAGGACCAGGGACAGGGAAAGATTTCCAGGGACATCGATGCAGAGGCTGAGTTCCTAACAATGAAGTCCGGATTTGATTTTGTTTTCTATTATCACTCAGTGGCCAGCACAGCACTTGATACATGTCTAATGCTACATGAACATTTCTGACGAGTTTCCTAGGTAACTCAGTGGTAAAGAATCTGCTTACCATGCAGGAGATACGGGTTTGATCCCTGGATTGGGAAGAGCCCTTGGAGGAGGAAACGGCAACCCACTCCAGTATTCTTTCCTGGGAAATCCAATGGACAGAGGAGCCTGGCGGGCTAAAGTCCAAGGGGTTGCAGAGTCAGCCACGACTTAATGACTAAACAAGAATAAGACATTGCTAATTGTGTGAACGTGTGATTTTAAAAGATAAGTAATGACTTTCCAAGCAGATATATGAGGAAGGTGCATTCCAGGCAAGGAAATGTCTTTGCAGAGATATTGTAAAAAATGCTTAGATCACAGTGAGTCTGGCTTCAGTGGGGAAGTTTAAGCCCAGAGTTTCTGACTGACCCTTACTGACTAGTTTTTCTTCCATGTTGTGCTGTTGGGTGAGTCAAAGCTGCTTTCATGACTTGCTTCACTCTTATTCACCCCTACAGGGCTTTTATCAAGGGAAATCTTCAAAAGCAATATTTTCTATGATTGGTTATTGAGCGCCTGCATTGATTATTAGCAGCTGCTATACCACCTGCCACCGCCAACCAAAAATATAATCTCTTCAGCATCTCTAATCATCACAGTGTATGCATTCTAACCAACATTCTAACCAACACGCACACACCTTATGAGGAGCTGCAGCATGAAACAATCATCATTTAGGGCACATTTATTGCTCTTTGTGGGTAGAAAAAGGTAGACAATGAGGACTTTAGGTGACAAGGATCATGTAGATAACCAACGCAGGTAGATAGCATCTCAGTTTTAGGAAAACGTCTACTTCTCTCTGTGTTCCTATAAAACTTCTTGTGATAGAACTTGAGCCAGGCATAGTCACATCTATTACCTTATTTTGTCCCCTTAACTACCTCAACATATATACTGTGCTTTGTCACTCAGTCGTGTCTGACTCTTTGCAATCCCATGGACTGTAGCCCGCCAGGCTCCTCTGTCCATGGCAATTCTACAGGCAAGAATACTGGAGTGGGTTGCCATGCCCTCCTTCAGGGGATCTTCCCAACCCAGGGATCAAACCCAGGTCTCCCGCATTGCAGGCAGATTCCTTACCCCCTAAGCCACCAGGGAAGCCCAAGAATACTGGAGTGGGTAGCCTATCCCTTCTCCAGGGGATTTTCCAGACCGAGGAATCAAACTGGGGTCTCCTGCATTGCAGGTGGATTCTTTACCAGCTAAGCTTCCAGGGAAGCCCGAACATACATATTACTGACCCATTATTTAATTTGAGAAAACCAAGGCTCAGAGAAGCTAAGTAAGTCAGCCAACACCTGACAAATGGCAGAACCAGGACTGGACCCAGCAGCATCTGACTCACGCTTCTAATTAATTCATGTCATTCAGTCACTGCAGACAGGCTTGGGACACAGGATGTCAGGGAGAGCCGGTAGAAGGCCCCATGGTGAATTTTGAAAAAGGGCATCTCCTCCCTAGTGTAATTTAATAAACACACATGACTTCAGAAGGGCACATCGCCTCCTGTGCTGCCTTCTTTTCAATAAACAAGAGTTTGCTTTTTTTCTTTTTAACCACAAAAGTACGAGCTTGCTGTGCTTCTGAAGAGTGAAATGAGGGAAATGTGAAGAAAACAACTGTCACAGCTCCGCCCCGCTGGTCTGGTTAATCTGCCATTATGCTGAATCTGAGTATCCTGGGTGTGTGTTTATGTGTGTCTTGGTTTATGAGACAGACTGCTCCATATCTTTCTTGTAATATCCTTGTTAGGTTTGGTTTCAAGTGTGTGGGGGTCTCCTTAAACAAGTTGAGAGCTTTTCCTTCTATTCTAATCCTTGAATTAGTTTGTAGTAGACAGCTTCTGGTTTCTTATCTTAAAAACTAAGAATTCATTGATGAAGTCATCTAGGCCTAGAGATTTATGCTTTGCTGTTCAGTTGCTAAGTTGTATCTGACTCTCTGCAACCCCATGGACTGCAGCACGCCAGGCTTCCCTGTCCTTCACCATCTTCTGCAGTTTGCTCAAACTCATGTCCAGTGAGTTAAGTGATAAGTGAAGTCGCTCAGTCGTGTCTGACTCTTTGCGACCCATGGACTATAGCCCACCAAGCTCCTCCGTCCATGGGATTCTCCAGGCAAAAGTACTGGAGTAGATTGCCATTTCCTTCTCCAGTGAGTTAGTAATGCTATATAACCATCTCCTCTTCTGTCAACCCCTTCTCCTTTTGTCTTCAATCTTTTTCAGCATCAGGGTCTTTTCCAATGAGCTGGTGATGGATTTATACTATGGGAATATTTTGATTAGAAAAGTAGCTTTTTTTTTTCCTACTGTACTGTTCATATTTTGTATTTTTCTTACACCAGTTTAAATAAGCTGTCTTGCAATGAATGTGTACATTTTATTTACATTTTAAAATATATTGGTATAAAGTTGTTTACTTTATCACCTAATTTTATTTTTGATGTCTGTGGAATATTTTTTCTTTCTGGACATTGTTTATTTGTTTCTTCCTCTTTTTTGGCTCAACTTTTTGTTAGAAGTTTATCATTCTTTATTAAGTTTCTTTTAATGATCAGATGTTGGGGATTTGCTGATTTTCTTTATGTGCAGTTATTTTATCACCTTTAAAACATTATTTTCTTTTTTTCTACCTTTTAAGGTTTAATCTGCATTTCCTCTCTAGCTTCTTAATATAAAAGTGTCAGATCCATAATAAAAAAAAATCTGAAAAAGAAAAAAAGATGTATATATACATATATATAGGACTTCCCTGGTGGTTCAGACGGTAAAGCATCTGCCTATACTACAGGAGACCCGGGTTCGATCCTGGGGTCGGGAAGATCCCCTGGAGAAGGAAATGGCAACCCACTCTAGTATTCTTGCCTGGACAATCCCATGGACAAAGGAGCCTGGTTGGCTACTGTCCATAGGGTCGCAAAGAGTCGGACACGACTGAGAGACTTCACTATATAAAACTGAATCACTTTGCTATATACACCTGAAGCTAACACAATATTGTGATTTAACTGTTGCTGTTATTGTTTAGTCACTAAAGTTGTGTCTGACTCTTTTGTGACCCCATGGACTATATACGTCAATATAAAAATTAGGGGGAAAAAGGGTGTAAGTTAGCAATTTTTCAATGTTTTTTCTTTTTCTAGTATAAGAATTTCAGAGAAGGCAATGGCACCCCACTCCAGTACTCTTGCCTGGAAAATCCCATGGATGGAGGAGCCTGGTAGGCTGGAGTCCACGGGGTCGCTAAGAATCAGACACAACTGAGGAACTTTACTTTCACTTTTCACTTTCATGCATTGGAAAAGGAAATGGCAACCCACTCCAGTGTTCTTGCCTAGAGAATCCCAGGGATGGGGGGAGCCTGGTGGGCTGCCATCTATGGGGGTCACACAGAGTCGGACACGACTGAAGCGACTTAGCAGCAGCATCAGCAGTATAAGAATTTAAGGTTTTCAATGTACCTCAACAGATTGTTTTAGCTGCATTCTAAAAGCAAATTTTTGTATTACAAAAGTTTTAATATGTGATATTTGCTTTTTGTTACTTATTTCAATATACTTTGTTTTGCTCCTTTTACTCATGTTTGTTTAGAAATTCTCCTGATTTATTCATGTTTGATTAGAAGTGTTATGTCTAAAATCAAATATTTACAGGATTTTTCTATTTATATTTGTTGTAATTTGTTTGTATCTGGATTCTACCAGGATCAGAGAAAATATTCTAAATGACCTCAGTCTCTTGAAGTTTGTATAGACTTAGTCTGTTCCCTGGGGCTTTCCAAGCAGTGCTAGTGGTGAAGAACCTGCCTGCCAATGCAGGAGATTCAAGAGATGCAGGTTCAATCCCTGGGTCGGGAAGATTCTCTGAAGGAGGGCGTGGCAACCCACTCCCGTTTTTTTTGCCTGGAGAATCCCATGGATAGAGGAGCCTGGTGGGCTATATAGTCCATGGGGTCGCAAAGAGTCAAACAGGACTGAAACGACTTAGCACACAGGCACGTGCTTTGTTCCCCAGGCATACAGTCAATTTTGCTCATGTATTATGTTTACTTGAAAAGAATTTACTGTTGGGTAAATGATCCTTGCTATCAATTAGGCAGTTTCTTAATCCAGTTCAAATTAGTATACGGTCACTGATTTTTTAAAAATCTATTTGTTATATCCATGAGAAGCAGACATAATTAAAAACTTCCAACTATACGTATGGATTAGCCTATGTGTCCTGTTAATCTTTTGTATTTAGTTTTATATATTTAAAGATATATTATTAGCTGCTTACAAATTTAGGATTTTTAATGCCTTCTTATTGTATGGGACCTTTTTCTAAAATCATCTCTTGCCACCATGAAATGTCCTTCTCTGTTACTAGTACTATTTTCCTTGAGGTATACCAACATCAACTACAGCAGCTCTTCAAGGCTTTCAAAAGCTTTTTCCTTTAAATTGCATCCAGCTCTTATTTTGTCTTCAGGTGGAAGGTTAGTGTGACCAGTTACTCAACCAGACCAGAAACAGAGATCAGCCAAATGGTTTTTTAACTGTTCTAATCTAAGTCAACATAAGTATTAAAGTGTCAGTAATTTTCAAGGTTTTATATTTATATTTTAAGCAATCATTTCTAAAGAAGTGTTGAGATGAGCAAAGATGATTCAGTTGTGTAGTGAAAAGAACACTGAGTTTTATTTCTAGGGCAATTTTGCCGCTGAGTGACCCTGGGCGCCAACAAACCTTTCAGGCTCACTTCCCTCAAAGATGAGCGATTAGTGCCGACAAGAATGAGACAAATGTGGTTCCACTTTCTGCGCTTTACTCATGATCCTGGTATTCTTTTTTATGAAACCTGAATTCAGACCTAAAATTCCTCCTGAAACATGCCCCCAGTCAGCCTTAACCGTTTATTGAAACTGGCAACGACCCTCCCCTGCCCCAGTTATGTCCACCCAGAACTGCACAATACGACCTCACTTGTAAATAGCACCTTTACAGAAGTAAAAGTTGAGAATCTCAAGGTGAAATCTTTCTGGATTTATAAGAATGACTTATGGTGTCTTTATGAAGGGATAGAAAGGGAGATTTGCACACGCGAAGAAGGTGGCCATGTGAACATAGATTCAGAGATCGGAGTTTGCTTCCTTCCAAGACAAGGACCACCAGGAGCCGGTATGTTCTGGGAGAGGCCAGGGGGATTCTCCTCCAGAGATGTCAGGGAGCTGACAGCTTGATTTCAGACTTCCATCTTCGAGAGCTTTCATTCTCTAAAGAGAATACATTTCTGTTATTTGAAGTCACTGGACACGACTGAGGGACTTCACTTTCACTTTCATGCATTGGAGAAGGAAATGGCAACCCACTCCAGTGTTCTTGCCTGGAGAATCCCAGGGACAGGGAAGCCTGGTGGGCTGCCATCTCTGGGGTCACACACAGTCAGACACGACTGAAGTGACCTAGCAGCAGCAGCAGCAGCAGCAGCTTTGACTACTTTTTGAGGCCAGCCCTAAGAAATTAATATAGTGTGAAACTTACATGCTTTGTTTTGTAAGTAATCCTTCAGTCCTATTTTCCTGGACAGCTGCTTACAATGCTGATCCTGACCATGACAATGATGGTGAGGATGGAGAGGATGGTGTCATGGTGATGCCGCCGTGCATAACTGAAGCGGGACTTGTAGGAGACTAGGACACAGCTATCGACTAAAATGCCTTGAAAGGATCCCATCTCATACACACAGCAGTCCTGTAATGGGCCAGAGGCGCACATTTCCATCTTATAGCTTAGAAAATTGAATCTCAGGCTTGTCCAAAGCCCCCAGAATAATTGGTTGGCAGAGCCAAGAACAGAAGGTTTTTTGGCAACCTTTACTATTACTGTTATAGTAATACTTAAGAGCAATATGACAATAATAGCATTATTTAAGCATTGTTATAACTGTAATAGTAAAGGTTGCAAATAACCTGACTTCTGTTCTTGGCTCAACTAGTTAAATGCCTTTTTTTTTTTTTAGGCAAATGTCATAAACAGCAAAATGACAGTCAAATGTTGCTCCATGGTTAAATAGCAAGAGAAATATTCAATATCTAATGAGATGAAAGGTTTAGAAATGCAAATGATTACCCTGACATATAAAGCGATTGCCCATTAGTAGATTTTTTTTCAGCATTTCCGGGAGATCTAGCCTGTCAATTAGTACAAATGCTTAAAATGAAATTTAAAGACACATGAGTTCATACTATAGACTAATGAAAAGCTCCCCCCCCACCCATAATGTACTTAAATTTGAGTTTAGGGAACACTTCAAGCCTCAGGACATTATATTACCTGGAATTAAAGGATATAAAAGTTGTCATTACTTACTTTGATATTTCAGACAGTTCAAAATGAGATACAAGTGTCTAAGAGAATAAATCTGACTGACCACAATTTAGTTGTAATTTCTAAATGTGCTACTTCCTTTGAGAAGAAGCCTGAAATGGTGATATCCACTGCTTTTTCTGCAGTTTTTTCCCCAATTAATATGAATCATCCAGACAAAACCTTCATATTATTCATTTCCCCGTTATGTTCATTTATTTGTGAAGCGATTGAATGGACGTTCAATCTAATTTTCAGAGCTGGAATATATTTGCTTTAAAAACCTTGGAATTCAGTTCTTGCATTCAGGATAGTAGCTGGGTGGGAGTACAATCAATAATAAATAAGATATTTTTGCAAGAGATGCCAAGCATGGAGAATCTACTGGAATTATAATAAATGTGTTGCTGTTCAGTCACACACCAGGCTGCTATGTTTTCCAGTATCTCCCAGAGTTTGCTCAGTTTTGTTTCCATTGCTGTCTAACCGTCTCACCCTCTGCTGCCCTTTCTCCTTTTGCCTTCAGTCTTTCCTAGCTTCACGGTCTTTTCCAATGAGTCGGCTCTTCCCTTCAGCCAAAGTACTGAAGCTTCAGCTTCACTATTGGGTTTCTCTGGTGGCTCAGTGGTAAAGAATCTGCCTGCCAACTCAGGAGACACAGGTGACTTGGATTCAATCCCTGGGTTGGGAAGATCCCCTGAAAAAAGAAATGGCAACACACTCCAGTATTCTTGCCTGAGAAATTTCATAACTTAGTGACTATTCAGCAATAGCAATTATAATTAGTAAAGTAGCTCAATATTCCAAGGTGATGTTCTCTTCAGAAACAAGCCAACAAAACCAAAGCCAAGTCAAGGCATGGACTTCTTCGAAGGCTAAAAATATAGAAATTTTTGTTGAATTTTCAATGTCGTTTCCTGTCAATAACCAATTTCAACAACCAGAGGGGTTGGGACTTTGATTTTGAGTGCTGAGATCAATAGGGCATGAGACAGTGTTTACAACAGAGCTGTCCTTACCCAAAGAGGGGGAAGTTAGTTCTCCTCTGCTGATAATTATTTGTAAGCTGCTTGGAAAGGCTCAGAATAAAGGGCACAGTCTAGAATCCAAGGCAACTGCTTTGCTTGTTCCAGTTTATGAATCTGGCTGTGCAGACGAGCCCCTGTAGGGAGTGGAGCTTGTGGAGGGTCACCACATGTTTCTAGCCCCAGGGCTAGACTTACATCCTGTGTGCTCAGTTGCTTGTCTTGTCCGACTCTTTGCAACCCTATGGACCGTAGCCTGCCAGGCTCCTCTGTCCATGGGATTCTCCAGGCATGGGTTGTCATTTCCTTCTCCAGGGGATCTTCCCAACTCACGGATTGAACATGCATTTATGTCCCCTGCATTGGCAGGAGGATTCTTTACCATTAGCGCCACCTGGGAAGCCCATTTACATCCTAGGCACTATGAACAGGGTGCCTGGTGAAGCACAAGGATGGGGCTGAGGTAGGGCTTGTGGATCAAAGGCCATTCTCTGTTTAGCCCTGCTTTTTAAAATGTATTTATTAAACTACAGTTGCTTTGCAATGTGTTACTTTCAGCTGTACAGCTTCAGATTCTTTTCCATTATAGTTTGTTACAAGATATCAAATACAGTACTATACAGTAAATTCTTGCGCTTTATCTGTTTTATATATGGTAGTATGTATCTATTAATCCCAAACTCCTAATGTATCCCTCCCCTCCTTTTCCCTTTGTAACCTTAAGTTTGTTTTTCATGTCTGTGAATCTGTTTTGTAAATAAGTTCATTTGTATCATTCTTTAGATTCCACACACAAGTGGTATCATATGATATTTGTCTTTCTTTGCCTGAGTTGCTTCACTTAGTGTAATACCCTCTAGGCCCATCCATGTTGCTGCAAACGGCAAAGTTTCGTTCCTTTCTGATGGCCGAGTAGTATTCCACTGTGCCTGTTTACTGCATCTTCTTTGTCCATTCCTCTGTTGATGGCCACTTAGGTTGCTTCTGTGTCTTGGCTATTTTGAGTAGTATTATTGTAAACATTGGAGTGCATGTATATTTTCAAATTAATTTGTGTCTTGTCTGGATATATACCCAGGAGTGGGATTGCTGGACCATATGATAACTCTATTATTAGCTTTTTAAGGAACCTCCAGTCTTTTCCACAGTTAACCCTGTTTTTAATTGAATATTCAAGTCCACTATTGTCAAGAGTCCTCCCTTCTTTGTGGAAGGCCCCAGAGTCCAATTTCTCAAGTGGAAGACAGTAGCCTATAGATAAAGGAATTCCAGAGAAGCAGGAAAAAACTAGATATGTCCCTCTCTATAGCACTAGTACACAGGCAATTCTAATATCTCTGTTTTTCCTAAATCTCACTTGCATGCTTTTGTTCTATATGCCACATCTAGGATACATTACAATTTCAGTCTGTGAACAGATTAGGTCTTTTGTGGGCTTGGAAAGAACTAAATACAGAGTTCTTTCACTCTTTCATATTATTTACAGAATGACTGATGACCCCTAGTATTCTCTAGCTCACTCATTTCCCGTCCCCCTCCTTCTGGATGTGATGTGAAAGTTGCTCAGTCATGTTCAGCTCTTTGAGGCTCTGTGGACTATACAGTCCATGGAATTTTCCAGGCCAGAATCCCGGAGTGGGCTGCCTTTCCCTTCTCCAGGGGATTTTCCCAACCCAGGGGCCGAACCCAGGTCTCCCACATTGCAGGCAGATTCTTTGCCAGCTGAGCCACACAGGAAGCCCAAGAATACTGGAGTGGGTAGCCTATCCATTCTCCAGTGGATCTTCCCAGCCCAGGAATAGAACCGGGGTCTCTGGCATTGCAGGTGGATTCTTTACCAACTGAGCCAGCAGGGAAGCCTGGAGGGCCTTTGATTTTGACCTGCTTGACATTTGCATGAGTCATAGCTGTCTCCAGAGTGGTCTGAGCTGATGGTTTCAAGTCTCAGCTTTGATCGTGAGTCCCCTTGCCTACCTCTCATGTTCTTGTCTTAGTGCTTCAGAACATCACTGAGGTCTCCTAGGGATTCCCCTGGTGGTCCAGTAGTTGAGACTTCATCTTCCAGTGCAAAAGGTGCAGGCTTGATTCCCGGTCAGGGAGCTAGGATCCCACATGCCTCACAGCCAAAAAGCCAAAACATGAAACAGAAACAATATTGCAAAAAAAAATTTGTAAAGACTTCAAAAAGAGTTCACATCAAAAAAAAAAAAAAGAAGAAGAAAGTCACTTGGTACCAACTTCCAAGGGTGCAAGCCATTACCTGACTTGGTTCTGGAAAGTGCATCAGCGTCAAGAGAGAAAAGAACCACCAGAAGGAAGTGATGGTGCTCAATAGTCCCAGCCTGGGAGGTGGACAGCTAGTCCTAGATCAGTGCTTCTCAAATCATGTCCCCTCACTGAGTTTCAAAGCCCTCCTTGAATATAGGGTAGTCAAGATCTCTGTTAACCCAACATTATCTAATTTTATGCTTCAAGGTTAAGCTTTTTAAACTTTTTAGGATTTTCCAGGTGCAGAAAATTTACTTCTCTCTCTGTGACAGTCTCTAGGTCCTCCATGTTGCTGCAGATGACATTATTTCATTCTTTTTTATGGAGAAAATTTTTTGAATGCTCCCAGTATGTATGTGTGGTCTTTATACTCTGATTCCTACTCAGGCGTCTGACTTTCTCTGGCTCTGATTACCAGATACATTTTGTCAAGTCATCCTTCTTTAGTATTTATTTGTCTCTTGCTGAGTGGCCCAGAAATTGACCAACTCCCTCAGAGTCAAGTTCTGCTAAAGGAAAGGTGTCCTACAGGCCTGTTTATCCTATCCTTAGACAAAGACAAAGGGGCTTTCAAAGACTATGACTTGGGGCAAAAGAGGTGAAGTTCATTGTATGAGGAAAGAGTAGAGGAAAAAGCTTATTTTCACTTTATTCCATGTTGTGAATACCAAGCACTCATTCTGTTGGTTTCTCTGGCCAACAGGATGGATCAAAGGCATGAGGAAGGCTGGAAAGGGGACCTTGGCCCCTCACCTGAGCAGTCAGGCCTCTGGTTTTATACTCACTCTGGGCCTTTGTAAGTTACTGTAACCTGTTCTCACTCATCTCACCAGAGGTGATCAGAAACTAGAATATGTCCATGTGTAAACTATCTTGAGCTGCCTTGACTTCTACTCTGACCTAACTCTGGAAAAAACATTGAATTTGGCCAACATATGTCTCATCTCTTAAAATTGTCATAGAACAGGAAATGCCAGAAAACTGACAGGATAAATAAAGGACCTTGCTTCACGTAGGTCGATGCTGGTAGGGGAGTGGTTGGAGGAGAGAGGATGGGGTTGGAAACATGCCATTGTTATGGTTTTGAGTCTGGCTCTCCATCACTGCCCTTTAGCTGGAGGAGAGGACTGAGGAGGTCCACTCTGGCTGGGATTTTCCTAGTGTAAATAAAGGAGGTAGTAGGTTGAGTGATTGGACAAATCTACCCCTCACCCCATTCAATTCACTCCAATGACCAAAATCAGTTGAGCGCCTACTGTGTTTGAGACATTGAAATCAGTCTTAGGGACAATAGAAGATCATTATGCCTCTCAACAAGCTTGTAATCTAGTTGAGGGGATGCAATGCATAGTCAAGCAAATGCAGCTAAAATCAATACAGGATATGTTGGCACAAAATGCTGCTGGAATTCAGAAGTGGTTGCCTCTGGTCGGAGGCCCTAAGGAAAGGTGGTCAATGGTGAGGGCACGGAAGGGGCTTAGGAATGAGACCATCAAGGTTCAATCCTGGCTCTACAGCTTCTGACTGGTTGCCCTTGAGTTTCTTACGCAAAGACCTCCCTGGAGCTTAGTTTCCACACCTGAAAAATGTGACAGATTTAAAAAATAAAGAAAAATAAAATTAAAGAAAAAATAGAAGGAAAAAATAATAAAAATAAATAAATAAAAATTCTTAGCAAAACTGTAGTGAGGACTGAGTTTTAAAACCACAAAAAGCAACAATAACAAAAAATATGAAACTTCTAAGATAATACTTGGCTTGAATGGCATGGATCTTATTCTCGTGTTAGTTGTCATTCTGTGTTAATGAAATTACATTTGAAATGGGCTTTGGGGAACAAGGAGATGAATACTGATGCCTCCCTCAGGACTTTTTTGTCCTAAGTACTCTTTTTGGCTTTCCTGGTGGCTCAGATGGTAAAAAATCTGCCTACAGTGCGGAAGAGCTGGTTTTGATCCATGGATTCAGAAGATCCCCTGGAGAAGGAAATGGCAACTCACTCCAGTATTCTTGCTTGGAGAATCCTCATGGACAGAGGAGCTGGGCAGGCTATAGTCCATGGGGTCACAAAGAGTCAGACATGACTAAGTGACACACACGCTCCTTCTGTTAAGATTGCTCCAGAATTCTTCATAGCAAAGTTTAGTTGCTTGCTCAAAGTTGGGGTTTTGTACTCAAGCAAAAGTTCAGGCCCATTCAGGGTTTAGAACCCAAATTGACCTAAATCAGACAGTGGAATATAAAGAATTATCTAGGACAGTCTTTAGAAGGCTAGTCTCATTCTGAGTTTGTTGGGGTCTATTGGCCTGTTCCAAGTCCTCATTTCACACGGTGTCAACCTTGGTATTCAATCTTGCTGCATCTGAAAGAACACCTTTGAATAATTTATTTCACTACAGTATCATTGATTTACAATGTTGTGTTAATTTCTGCTGTACAGCAAAGTGATTAAGTTTCTCATATATATATATATAGATATAATTTATTTATTGCATGGATATTGAATAGCATTCCATAATGATTTATTACAGGATATTGAATAGCATCCCCTGTGCTACACAATATGACCATGTTGTTTATCCATTCTCTCTCTCTATATATATATATATATATAGTACTTTACATCTGCTAATCCCCAACTCCCAATCCATCCTTCCCTTCCCCCACTCTCCCCTCTTGGCAACCGTAAGTCTGTTCTCCATATCTATGAGTCTGTTTCACAGATAGATTCATTTGTATCATATTTTAGATTCCTCATATAAATGATATCATATGATATTTATCTTTCTGTGTCTGATTTACTTCTCTCTCTGTGACAGTCTCTAGGTCCTCCGTGTTGCTGCAGATGACATTCTTTCATTCCTTTTTATGGAGAAAATTTTTTGAATGCACCCAGTATGTGTGTGTGGTCTTTACACTTTGATTCCTACTCAGGCTTCTGACTTTCTCTGGCTCTGATTACCAGTTACATTTTGTCCGTCATCAGTAATTAGCACTCTATTCTCCAAAGACTGGGAGTTATAAACCTTCAATGTAAATAAAATAAATGGGACTATACTCTTGGATGCATTTCCTAAAGTCATTCTTCTAATATTCTTTTGAGACTCCTTGGAGAGATTTTTCTTTACCATTCTGCTAACACAGACCACATTTTTCTTCTTCATTTGCATTTTTTATTTCTCCATTGAAAAATAATATGCATCCTTTTTTATGCAGGCATCTGTCTGCTGCAGCTCATGCTAGATCCTAGCTAATCTCAACATTAACTTATTAAATCTGACTTTGATTCACAGCATTTGATAAATGGCCCTATCTTCCAGAATCTGGAAGGGTTTTCTCAAAAAACAAATGATCTTCCTGTTAGGGAGTCACCTCTGCAGGTGTTAACTACTGTTATTTAAGTTATAACTCAGCAATAAACATTTTGAAGATTTTTGTTTGTTTTTTTTTCCTTCTTGGAATTAAAATTTTCCAGGCCATTCTGTAGTGGGTTAAGCATAGCAAGATGTAATCAGAATCTGGGCTTCAGTCTGAATATACATTTTTGAGCATCATTATAGTATATATGTATCACTTTGAATAGTCCTTAACAGAAAATAGGAATGTGTATTTTCTTTTCTATAGGTTTTAGGGTCACAGAGAAACCTCAGTCCGTGTCATGCTGAGTAGTCAAATACAAATCAAAATCTAGCTAGCTTTCAAAATGTTGGTGACATTTCAAGTTCAGGACACAATTACTTCAAAGCTCTACTCACAGCTTCTGGTCCTGTTATACTCCCCAGAGATATATCTGTCTTTTTGCTTCCTTATTTAAGTGCTCTTTCTTCTAAAGACACCTAACAGGCTAACATGTGCTCTTTACTGTGTTTGATTCCAAAACCATCACTGCCGAATTTATTCCCGTTCTAACAAGAATGATCTTATAATAGCCCCAAATAGAGAAGTTTCAGACCTCTGATTTGGCTTCCTTGATAATGGATAAAACTCAAACAATAGATTCTGTGTTCTAACATCTTTCCAGGGCTAAATAAGATAAATTTCCTAACAGTTAAGATTTTCATGGTCAGGCAACTTATTGAGTTGCTCTTGAGTATCTGTAATAGAAAGGACCCTTTTAGACCAACTACACAGTTTTCTATTTCTTGGAACTAGATGTTACGATTGTATTATTTCATATTATATGAGAATCCTGCAGGTAAAAAGGATGCTTTCTGTGTAAGAGAGAGACCAATTCAGAATGTAATCTGAGCAATTCATTACAGACAAGAAATTTACTGGATTAGAAGGAAGACATTTGCTGTTCCCCTTCTAAAAGTGACAGAAAAGGAGTTAGGCTCCCTCACACCAGTATTTAAAAAAAAACATCAGTACAAGTTAAAGATCTACCAGCAGATTTCATGTATGTATGCACATTGAGGAGGCATTTCTCATTTAAATTTAACTCTCAAGAAACCTAGTCTCAAGCCACTAATTAGTCAACCTTCTAGAACATGCAAAGGATAGTTCTATATTGAGTCTTGAGAGTTCATTCTGCTGATAGAATTTGCTCCACTCACAAGCTGGACATTTTCATTGAAACAATAAGTCATGGTGAAAGAACTCCAGGTCAATTGAGTCAGTCATGACAGAGTGAGCCACTGCATTCTAGGTTCCAAGTCACTTAGCAGAGAATGGCAAACTAACAAATTACATTCCTTATCCTTAAAGCACTCATGCACTTTTTAAATGCCTAAACACTAAAGCTTTGGGATCCCCAAGAGTGACCTCTCATTTCAGGGTCCATTGAAATTGCAGGAGAGAGGGCTGGTGGCCCGTCTCAGTGATGGAGGCTGACAAATGATCTGAGCAGCTGCCAACTGCAGCGGAACTGGGTGACCAGGCATAGCATCCCTTGCTGTGTGTCCAAGAAAATGTCACCAGGAATGCACATTCTAGGTGCAGCTTTTAATTTCTGTAGCAGCTGGGAACCTGAGCTGGGAAGGGAAGAGCAAAGGTGGTCTGAGGATGCAGGAGGGGTGTCAAGTATGAACAGAGTGAAGCATCAAGAAAGCGCTTGCCATTTCATTGTCTGGACTGTCACAGAAGCTTTGCCTTCTAAGACTTTACCCCAAAAGCCTTTGCTTTCTTCACTCAAAATGCCCTATTTTCTGGGTTTTCTTTGAAGAGCTCTCATGTCTAATGTATGATGATTTAAATCTTGTAACATCTGATAGGATATTTCATGGTGATTCCTCAGAAGAAACCAGGAATGCAAATTACATTAGGAATAAGTGACAGTTGTGATCAAAGAATGATGATTAGATGCATTTATCTGTCCAACTTCTGTTGAAAATCAATTCTAATTATTTGTTTTCTCTTCATGCTTCTAACACAAGCTCTAGCATATGGTTCTAGGCATTGATAGCATATGATTAACTTCTATAAGGTAGCACACAGATAAAAGAGTCAGCCTGAGTCAGATATTCATAACAAGAACTGCTTTATTATTCCAAAGCAGATTTTTTTTTTAACTCTCCATGAAGGTAATTTTTCTTTTAACCTTGACGAAGGATTATTCCTACATCTTTTGATTAAAATACCTCATCCTGTGTCCACAATGGATGCTAAACAATTAATAGTCTTTCTTTCCTCAACTGTCTAATTAGGGTTGAGGCCAACATAGCATATGAATAACCAAAGTCACCAAATATCATTCCAAAATGTTCTCTGTTAATTGTGAGTAATTTTGCCATTCCCCAGAGATGATGTGACAGGCTGGACCACTGGACCTGCCTTGGGGTCTGATTTCAGGCAATGGCTTGCTTCTTTATCATGATACCCTTCCCTGCACACATGCCTAATAGCTAATTGATGAAGAAGAAGAAAAAAATTACTTTTGTCTACTTTCCCATAGAAGTCCCAGGGCTAGTTGTACAACAGGATGCATAAACGACAAACATGAGAATCTCATCTGTGAGGAGTTTGTATGGGAGGGATTGATGTAGACATTTAAAGCATGCCATTGAGTGGGGCAGAGGGGGACTGGAGCTGGCAGGTCAGGCTTGGCCTTTTGGGGCCGAAGGATGGAGAAATAGCATCTGCTTCTATATAATCTAGATTTAAAAGGGAAAGTGAGAAATGTGACTCAAGGAGCTAACTATTTCTCCTGCATAGGATTCCTAGACCTCCTTCTCATTGTGGCTTTGTCCATGGTGATTCCTTTGGTTCCTCTTGCTTAGTGCCCGTCAAGCCAAGATTTCAAGTATTCTAAAGTAACTATGGATGTACTGAGCTCATGACTCACCTTTTTTTTTTTTTTTAAATCATTTTGGCAGGCTAGCAGGGAGTAAGTAGCTTCATTATTGTTTCATCGTTCTCAGTCAGAGAAAGGTAGTAGATAGCAGATTTGTGAAGCTTCTGAGAGTCTGGGGGAACCTGGCATAAGAGAGTAGAGAGGCCGCTCCTCCTGTGGCCACAGGGTGGAAGGTCAGCAGTTGTCCCTGGACCAGGAGACTGGCCACAGGAAGAAAACCTGGAAGCCCCACTTCTGTTTCCCAGCTGCCCCTTAGTCCCCCAATTTCTGACTGGCTTTCAGAATCAAGGATTGACTATCTCTAGGAAAGAGCCCTATAGCCAAATAAATCATGCCTTTCTCATCTGTCTTCATATGCCCTTGTCCAGTCAGAGGGCTGAAGTTGGAGAAAGATGGATTATCAAGTCAGGCAAAGTCGTGCAGGTGAAAATGTTTAAGGCATAACTCTAAGTCAAACTTTAAAATCTATTTTAGAACATTTTTTTTACATTTTTTCCACTTTAGAATGATTTCTCCTGTTAGTAGTACTCAAATAAGATGAAATGCATCTGTTACTTTTGGATTTAGACAGCAGATGCCGTTATGATTTTCTGGCATCTTATTTTATTAGTTGAGCCAAATACTGGAGAATAATTCTATACCATTTCGTATGTTGGCTTTGTGTGTAGCTAAATGTCAGGTAATGTGAGTCTAGAAGACTAGCCAATGGTGTGATCCCTGCCTTCAAGAAGCCTAGAGTTTATATGAGGAAACAATAGAAGTACATAATAAAAGAATATTTAAATGCTAATATCTGAGAATGACCTTATATACCATCATGCAAGGAATCGAGAGAAAGGAGAGAATAGTACAGGCATGAATAAATGAGAGAAATACACTTGGATGAGATGAACCTGGGCTGGTGAACAAGGATGGATTCATCTGTAGATGGTATGATTGTAAAGGTTTAGGAGTGTTCAGGTCAAGATTCCAGTGGATATTTGGTTTTTTGAGACTGGAGTGCAAATCATAGATGGTGATTGAGATATGACTCAAGGGTCATCAGCTCATAGAAGATTGTTGAAGTGGGTGAACCAGGAAGAGATGAGATCATTTGAAGAGAGTATATGGAAAAAACAGGGACACACACACTGATGGACATGCCCTCACACAGGGTGACAAAAGGAAGTGACATCACCCGCTTTTCCCATAATGATGCCTTTTTATTTCTTTTCAAATAGCAGGAGAACAGAGCAGACTAATACTTTAGAAGCCAAGGAACAAAAGCATTTCAAAGAGAGTACAAAACAGCGTCACTTCATACCAGAAAGAGTCAAGTAAGAAGAGATGAAAAATCTAGTTTGCCCATTAGGAGGCGGTGGTTGGTTTTTCCCGTGGGAGCCCGGCTTGTCCATTGGGAGGTTGTGGTTGGTTTTTCCCATGGGAGCCTGGCTTGTCCACTGGGAGGCTGTGGTTGGTTTTCCCCATGGGAGCCTGGCTGACATTTGGAAACTGTGATGCCCCCAGTGATGAGTGTGAGGGTGGAGTGAGGTTGTTCCTCACCGATATTCTCACAGGATGAGCAACACAGGCCTGCAGCCCCACAGATACTAGCAGTGAGGAAGGCAGAGGATGACATGTGGCTCTGGGACATGCCCAGGATAGGACTTTTCATGAAGATGCCACAGTAAATAGCAGAATTCTTAAAATAGCTGCATGTGGAAATCCATGAAAACAGAACTCTGTCTATTGGAACTGGACATGTAGGGTCAAAAGTGTTACCCACTGGACTTCTTCCTGAGCCCCTACCGTTTTCTAGAACTCTTAGGAACTATTTGAAAACCATTGCTGAGAAGATAACAGAGGCAAGAGTCAAAGGTGCCTGCCTTTGTCCAGTCTAGAAGATGGAAGGGGTGCTGATGGAGGCTGGCAGGGATTTTAGTCAGTTAAGCTTTAGATGCATTGCTTTTGAAGGGATGAGAATGTCCTGTAGGTAGCTGGAAATAGATGTGGAGTGCAGATATAAGCCAAGGCTTAAAATGGGGATGCTGGAGTTAACTAGAGAGGGCTTCTCTGATGGCTCAGATGGTAAAGAATCCACCTACAATGCAGGAGACCTGGGTTCGATCCCTGGGTCAGGAAGATTCCCTGGAGAAGTGATACACTCCAGTATTCTTGCTTGGGAAATCCCGTGGACAGAGGAGCCTGGTGGGCTACAGTCCATGGTGTCGCAAATAGTTGGACATGACTGAAGCGACTAATATGTTCACTTTCACAGAGAGGATCAAGGTAAAGCCCGGAAGGCAGATGTGTCATTTGGTGTTGGGAAAGGAGCAGAGAGGAAAAAGCAGCATCTTGAACAACTTCCCCCATCCGCCACCAGGTATCCGCAACAGAGGTTTTTGACCTCCGGCATCTGTGGCAGCTGGCTAAATACTCTCTAAGGCTGTTGCTTTTGCATCAGAAGCTGGGGCTTGGAGGATGCAGTCCAGGCTATTGGAAGGAGAAAGGGATTGATAGTGGAGAAGTGCCAGGATGAGCTTGAATTCCTGATCACCAGCTGGAAGCCACGAGGATGGACAGAATCCCCTGTTAGTACTCACTGGTCATCACCACCCACCTCAGGGAAGGGTGCATTCTGCAGGGGAATCAGATGCTGGTCTGTGTGAGCCGCAAAAGCCTTGATCTTCAAGCGTGAAAAGACAAAACTGGAACGAGACAGTGGAGGAGATTGTAGTAAACATTCAGTCTAGCCGTGTTAGCACACTATAAAACTGCTACAGCACACTAACAAAGCAGCTGGATAATAATAGAAGGAAAGACAGTTAAATGCCAGATCAAAGTTCAGAGCATTAAGTGCTGAGTCATTTAGTCCTGCTCTGAAAAAATTAAAGAGGAACTTTAGAGGTCTCCAATTTTCTCAAGAAAATGACCTTGTTTTATTAATGAATGGCATTCCGAATCTCTTTGCTTTAGGTACATAGAAAAATTATAAATGATAGACCATTTTTAATGGAACCGATGACTTTAATAAAAATACTCCAGAATTACATGTGTAAGATAATTAATATCCACCTAGAAATGAATTGAACCAAGAATACTAAAGAATTGAAACACCACCTGGAGAATACATGGTTTCATCTGAAACTAATTTGAATTGCTGAAATTTATTTGAGGGAAAGAGAAAATAATGTTTTGTTTTCCTACTGGTGAGTAAAAAAGGAAAAAAAAAAACCCACCAAAACACATTTTATGCTGGTACATCCCTATGGCTTAGGGATTTATTACAGAGCTTTCCCGGGAAATAGACCATCTGTGGTTGCAAGTATTATTATTTATATAATTTGTTCAGGACAGCGAGTTATGATAGAATGTCCAATTTCCCTTGGTGAAATTGTCTATTTTGCTTTCAATGTATATATTTAAAATTTGACAGGGTTATGGAAGATCTTTCCGAAGAAAATAGCCTAGCTAGTTTGTGAATGGGCGGAGCTGGAAATTTACTGGATGGTGTCCTAGGATCACAGTGGCAGAGCCATCTCCTGAAACTGCTTGAGGACAGGAGATAGGGCACAGACCTCCTTCAGGGAACAAAAAGGGAGAAACTTACAAAGACTTCCAAGTCCCTGCTCAGCCCCAGCATCTCTAAAATTCCTACCAAGGAGGCTTATCAAAAAAGTCTGGTCACAAAGAGTCTTATAGGTACCATCCCTGGGTGCTCTGTTCTTCTCTATTAACACATTTTCCAAAAGGGATCTAATTCAATGACATACATACTATTTATCTATATGAATATATATATATATATATATATACACACACACACACACACATATACACATGCACTATCATATATACCTTTTATGGTATATGTGTGTATATATACACTTTCCCCTGGAACTCCAGACTCTATTCAGACCTCAAACTTAGCATAAAAGAGAAATCTTGATAATATACAGTATTTCTCTTTCTTTGTCTGACTTATTTCACTAATCATAATGCCTTCTTGACCTGTTTGTGTTATTGCAAATGGCAAAGTTTTATTCTCTTAATCAGTTCAGTTCAGTTCAGTCGCTCAGTCGTGTCCAACTCTTTGCGACCCCATGAATTGCAGCACGCCAGGCCTCCCTGTCCATCACCAACTCCCGGAGTTCACTCAGACTCACGTCCATCGAGTCAGTGATGCCATCCAGCCATCTCATCCTCTGTCGTCCCCTTCTCCTCCCTTAATGTGTATATCTTCTTTATCCATTCACCTACTGATGGACGCTTAGGTTTCCTCTGTCTTATGGCTGTTGTAAATAGGGCTTCTGTGAACATTAGGGTGCATGTGTCTTTTTTGAATTATTTTCATTTTCTTCAGTTATAGACCCAAAAATGGAATTGCTGGATTGGGTAGTAGTTCTATTTCCAGATTTTTGGAGAATCTGCATGCTATTTTTCATAGTGGCTATACCAGTTTGCATTCCCACCAACAGTGTGCCTTGATCCCCACATCCTTGCCAACACTTGTTATTTGCTGTCTTTTTGCTGATGGTCATTCTGACAGGTGTGAGGTGATATTTCACTGAGGTTTCGATTTACATTTTCCTATTTTTGTACATTTTTTCATGTGCCTATTGGCCATATGTTTGTCTTTTTTGCAAAAATGTATGTTATCACTTATATGCTGAATCTAAGAAACAAAATAAACAAATGAATATAACAGTACAGAAACAGTAAAGTATAAGCTGGTGGTTACCAGTGTGGCAGGACGAGGGTTAGGGTTAGGAGGTTAGGAGATACAAACTATTACCTATAAAGTAAATATGTTGCAAGAATATATTGTATAGCACAGGGGATATAGCCAATACTTTATAATAACTTTAAGTTGACTATAATTTATAAAATTATTGAATTACTATGGTGTATACCTGAAACTAATTTGGTATTATAAATCAATTTACTTCCATTTTAAAAAAAATAAAAATTTTTAAATTTTTTGGTAACTCTACAAAATAATAAAAAAAAAAAAGTAAGAAAGAAAAATGAACACTTATTTTCCCTCCACAACCTCCTTCCTCCTTCTCCCCTACGCCGCATATCTCTAAACAACACTACAGTTTATCCAGCTTCTCAAGGCAAAAGTCTAGAAATTAATCGTGATCCTTTTCTTTCCCTCCAGTTCCACATCCAATCTACCAGCAGGCCCTATGACCTGCCTCTCCACATCTCAGATCGGTCTGCATCTCTCTGTCACTTTGCATTCTAGTCCCAGCCTCTGGCCTCTGTCTTTTCTGGACTTACTGTACTTGCCCTCTAACTTACTCTCTGGGGGCACATTTGTCTCTCTATTTACCATTCCTCATACACAGTCAGAGTGAGCTTTTAAAAATGTAACCCAGATCTTATTCTCTTTTACTGAAAATCCACTGAAGACTTCCCATTGTACACAGAGGAGAACTGAGATGCTTTATCCTTCATGGAACCCGATGTCATCTGACCTCTACCCACCTCTCCGTCAGCTCAAACCAGTTTCCCCCTGCCCACTGTGCTGCTCCAGGCCTCCTGTGTAGGGTTTATTCTGATTTTCTAACAGCGAAAACTTTTTCTGCCTGAACTAGTATTTCCCACACTCTTGGAATTTCTCCTTATCATGTTTTTTTGTTATTATTATTATTTTGTAACCAATCATCATGTGACTAGCCCCTCTGGTCAGCCAGCTCAGCTTAAAAACTCCAAAATATTCTCTGTCATATCATCTTGTTTTGATTCCCTGCCTAGCACATGTCCCTTTCTGATATTTCTATCTATCTGTTTATCTAGCCATCCATCCCTGTATCTGTGCTTTCACAAATAGTATTAAAATCCCAGAGGAATGGGGACTTTCTGGGTCACTTTTACTGCTTTATCCCCAGTGCCTGGAAGGGGCCAGCACATAGGAAGCATGTACTGTATTATAATATTAAAGACAATCAGAGACAGAAAATTTTAATATAATATGGAAAAATGCCATATTAGGGGAAAGCAGGAAGCCCAAAAGATGGGGAACCAAGCTGGAAGACGTCCTAGAAGAGGTGGTACTTGACTTGAGTTGACTTGAGTTGTTGATGAGTAGAGGTACAGGAGATGGAAAGTCTTACAGATCGTAGAGTCACACTGATACGTTTTTGAGGTATTATTTTGTGCAGGTTGGAATGACCATCATCTAAAAATCTACAAACAATAAATGCTAGAGAGGGTGTGGAGGAAAGGGGAGGCCTTCTACATGGCTGGTGGGGATGTAAACTGGTACAGCCACCATGGAGAACCGGATGGCGCTTCCTTAAAAAACTAAAAATAGAGCCACCAGACCACCTGACCTGCCTCCTGAGAAGCCGGGATGAAGGTCAATGAGCAACAGTTAGAACTGGGCATGGAACAAAATTCTGGTTCAAAATTGGAAAAGGAGTACCTCAAGTTTGTATATTGTCACCTTACTTATTTAACTTATATTCAGAGTACATCTTGTGAATTGCCAGGCTGGATGAAGCACAAGCTGGAATCAAGATTGCTGGGAGAAATATCAATAACCTCAGATAAGCAGATGACACCACCCTTATGGCAGAAAGCGAAGAGGAACTAAAAAGCCTCTTGATGAAATTGAAAGAGGAGAGTGAAAAAGCTGTTTTAAAACTCACCATTTAAAAAACAAAGATCATGGCATCTGGTCCCATTACTTCATGACAAACAGACAGGAAAACAATGGAAACAGTGACAAACTTTATTTTCTTGGACTTCAAAATCACTGCAGATGGTGACTGCAACCATGAAATTAAAAGACACTTGCTCCTTGGGAAAAAAGTTATGACCAACCTAGACAGCATATTAAAAGCAGAGACATTACTTTGCCAACAAATTTCCGTCTAATCAAGGCTATGTTTTTTCCAGTAGTCATGTAGGGATGTGAGAGTTGGACCATAAAGAAAGCTGAGCACCGAAGAACTGATGCTGTTGAACTGTGGTATTGGAGAAGACTCTTAAGAGTCCCTTGGACTGCAAGGAGGTCTAACAGTCCATCCTAAAGGAGATCAGTCCTGAATATTCATTGGAAGGACTGAGTCTGAAGTTGAAACTCCAATACTTTGGACACATGATGAAGAACTGATTCCTTGGAAAAGACCCTGATGCTGGGAAAGATTGAAGGCAGGAGGAGAAGGGGAGGACAGAGGATGAGACGGTTGGATGGCATCACTGACTCAATGGACATGAGTTTGAGTAAGCTCTGGGAGGTGGTGATGGACAGGGAGGCCTGGTGTGCAGCAACCATGGGGTCGCAAAGGGTCAGACATGACGGAAGGGAGGGGATATGTGTATACATGTAGCTGATTCACTTCATTGTACAGCAGAAACTAACATAACATTGTAAAGCAATTATACTGCAATTAAAAAAAAAGGAAAAGCAACAGATTGGACAACTGTAGAAATGGAGAAAACAGTTAATCAATTATTACAGTAATCCAGGGCTCCCTGCTGGCTCAGTGATAAAGAATCTGCCTGCCAAGCAAGAGCTGGGGGTTCCATTCTTCGGTAATGAAGATCCCCCAGAGAAGGAAACTCATTCCAGTATTCTTGCCTGGGAAGTCCCATGGACAGAGGAGCGTGGTGGGCTATAGTTCATGGGGTTGCAAAGAGTCAGACATGATTTAGCGACTAAACAACAACAACTGTGGTTTCCCAGGTAGCGCTAGTAGTGAAGAACCCAGCTGCCAGTGCAGGAGATGTAAGAGACACGGGTTCGATCCCTGGGTCCGGAAGTTCCCCTGGAGGTGGGCACAGCAACCCACTCCATATTCTTGCCTGGAGAATCCCATGGACAGTGGAGGCTGGCGGGCTGCAGTCCATGGGGTCGCAAAGAGTCAGACATGAATGAAGCGACTTAGCATGCATGCATGCGTGCGTACAAACAAGAACAACAGCAACAAGGTGATCCAGGCGAGAGGTGATGAGCTCCTGTACTAGGAGGCTGGGTTGCAGGACTGGATGGAGGAAGATACACAGTGTTATCTACAACAATATTATTAATAGGATCAATACTAGGAGCTGAAGAAAGGGAAGATTGAAAGTGGTCTTTATAACTCCAAATTCCAGGCTCAAGGACTGGATGAGATGGTGATGGTATCCCTTGAATAAGGGAGGAAGAGCTGATCTGAAAGAAGGAGGAGAATTGTGAATTTAGCTTTAATCATGTTAAGTTTGAGTTATCTGCAGAGCATTAAGAAAGATTTTCTACCTAAAAATAGATGTAAGCGTTGGGAGGGGCAAACATCACTGAGGAGGGTTTCCACATCTAAGGATTTGGGAATCCTCCAATTAGGTGGTTATTAAACTGAAAAGCCTGAGTCCTATTGGATAGAAAGAGGATGAAAGGTGAAAAGAGAGGAAAGCAAGGATAAAACCATGGAAACAGTTTAAGTATGGGTAATGAAGGACATCAAAAATGAGTAGTTATATGGGGGGAGGATCGTGTGGTGAGTACCTCAGAACACTGGACAGATTTTGAAGAAGGAAGGAGTCATAGCAGAGTGAAATGCAAGAGGGGATTCTGATGAAATAATTTCTACCTGTTCGCTGGAGAGTGTAGAAGTGGGCTGGTTTGATGATCTCAGCAAAAGCAGTTTGTGGAGAGGTCGGGAGAGAAGACGGTTTGTGGGGTGTCAAAGGGTGAAGAAAGAGGAAGAAGGGAAGTTGAGGGTACAGACCCTTCACTGCATAAATTCACTTTTCACAGGGAAGGAAAGTCCTAGGAGAAGCAGAGGCAGAGAGCTAAAGGCAGGAGGAGGACCCACACTCTGAAAGTGGAAGGAGAACTGGAAGCGATCGTGGGTGTGTGATTTACTGGAGAGGAGGAGGCGGGTGGGCTGTTCCACAGATCAGTCTTATCAGTGAAGAGGGAATCTCTGCTGCTGAGAATGAAGGAGTGGGGACCAGAGGAGAGACCATATCCCTTTATAGTGAAGAACTTGGGTTCCAACATTACCATTGCTAGCTGGCACGTGACTCACTCATGGTTTGACCTTGAGCAAGTAGCTTAACCTCTCTGGGTTTTGGTTTCTTCATCCATAGAACTGGATCCCTGTGCTGGTCTCATGGGAGTCTGAGAAACAGATAAGATTGTTACCATAGAGTTACCCATAGGGCTTCTCCTGGACAAGCGCTCCAGCAGGTTAGCTGCTGCTTTTGTTGTGGTGGTTAATCTTGAAGACTGTGATATCTGAAGGTATCCTAGATTGTGACTAAGAAGTATTTGCTACGTATAGACAATGAAACATTATTCATCCATAAAGAGGAATGGAACTGGGTCATTTGTAGAGATGTAGTGGGACTTAGAGTCTGTCAGACAAAGTGAAGTAAGTTGGAAAGAGAAAAGCAAACATCAAACATTAACACATGTATATGGAATCTAGAAAAATGGTACAGATGACCCTTTGGCAGGGGCAGGAATAGAGAGGCAAACATAGCGAGCAGATATGTGGATATCGTGGGGGAAGAGGTGGGTGGGATGAATTGTGAGATTGGGATCGACGTATATACACTACTGTGTGTAAAATAGATAGCTGGTGGGAACCTGCTGAGTACCAGAGAGGACTGATCTCCACGCTCTGTGATGACCTAGAGGGAAGGGAGGGGGCGCCCGGAGGGAGGGGATATGTGTGTACATACAGCCGATTCACCTTCTTTTACGGCAGAAACTAACACGACGTTGTAAGGCAACTATATCCCAATTTCTTAAAAAGTCTTTTTGAGGCAGTTGATGGAGAACAAATAAAAAGATTGGCCGTCGATGACCCAACCGGATGAGGAAGTAGCACGGGACAGAATGAGGTTTCCCACACAGATTTTTACTTGGTTTCCATACGTGTGGGAGTGCTTGACACTTTTCAGAGAGCTTGGTGAGGGCAGAAGTTTATATTTAGTTTTTACACTGATGTATTTCCAGAACCCAAATCACTTTGTGGTGTTAACTTTTTTGCTTGTGTTAGAGATGGTGATAGGTTTGTATTTACCAAAAACAGAAGCGGAAATGGGAGGTGACCTTGACGTTGGTAGTTGTAGTTGAAGCCTGCTCTATTTGTGCCTTTTACCCTAACACAAAAGCCTTTATGTGACAAAAAATTACTCAGGGGTGACAGACCTCGACCTTATATCATGTCAGGTTATAACTACAAGGAATTTCAAGGACAGAAATACTAAGATAACAAGAGCTATGCCAATGGATGTGATGATTAAATGAAACCATGTGTGTGAAACACCTGCTGTACTTCTTGGCACAGAATGAATAATCAGAAAGTATTTATTTCTTTCCTCTCCACTATTAACTAACACAGTCATTGGCTTGGGAATAAATTCATGCAGAGAGCATAATATAGAAGAGATTATGTTGGATTTACATTCAGGGATCTGAATTCTCACACCATCCATATCCCTCACTGTCTATGAAACTTAGGCATTCACTTTTTATCATCTACAAAATGTATTTATAATTATAATTTCCCTACATTCCCAATGGGGTTATTGTGAAGATCAGATGACTTCAGGCACGAAATGATGCATGAATGTAAAGCGCCTTTATTTTGGTCCTCCAAGACACTTGTGGTCCAGCTATGCCCTTGGAGGTTGTTGGTGCTGTTGGTTTTAGCATTTTAGGCCCATTTTCTTGTGATCGTATAAGAAACTCAGCAGCCACCTTGAAATACCACGACTTCTAACTAACTGTACAACATCATAATGTCCAGGTTCCTCTATAGTAACTGACTATCTCTGGGTAACAAAGTATCCCCAAACTAACTCGCTCCCAATGGCACATATTGGCTATCTCACAGTCTGGGAACCGGAAATGATGTGTGACATAGTCTTATCTGAAGGCTTGACTGGGGCTGAGGCATGTGCTTTCAAGACGGCACACCGACTTGGCTATTGGCAGGAGGTCTCTGTTCTCACTACACGGCTCTCTCTCCATGAGACGCAGCCAGCTGCTTCCAGAATGAGAAATCCAAGAGGAAGACACAGCACCTTGTGTGACCAAGTCTCTAAGGTCGGACACCGTTAACTCTACCGTTTTTCCTATTTATTAGAAAGGAGTCAAGTCTGGCCACACTTTGAGGGGAGTCTGAGTTGAGACTCCTCCTCTTGAAGGCAGGCATGTGAACAAATATGAGGATGTATTTGAAAGCCACCACACTTCTTTAGAGTCAAAGTTCATGAGCAATCCCCTAGGATATCACTTGAGTATGAGACAGTCAGTGCTCCTGATCCGTTTAGCATGGGGACAGCATCTTCGTTCTCAACCAACTTCGACTGCTTGCTCAAGTTCTCCCAGTAGAGTTTGATTTATGTTTATTGGTATGTTCTAACATATGGTCTCCTTTAAAATAAATGGCAAGAAGGGACACAGTGCCTAGTTCAGAAAAAAGTTCAATGAATATGAGTTCACTGTATTGCAAAACCTCTAGTGGAAGTAACTTATCAGATCCTTTCCAGGACAAAGGGTTTTGTTTTTGATTTTTAAGATTTTTTTTTTTTATGTGGGCCATTTTTTGAAAAGCCTTTAATGAATTTGTTACAATATTGTTTCTGTTTCATGTTTTGTTTGGTTTGCTGGTCATGAAGCATGTGGGATCTTGGCTAACTGACCAGGATCAAATCTTAACCCCCTGCATTGGAAGGTGACATCTTAACCCCTGGGCCACCAGGGAAGTAAGACACAGGTTTTAGTAAGTAGAGGAGGGAGAGGACATGAGGATTTGAAGAGTAGGTGCAGGGATGGGAGACAAAGGTCCAGTAGAAAAGGACAGGGAATTAAGCCCTCAAATCCCGGTTTTATAACTGCACGTGTTTATGGAAGGCAAGATCGGGAGGCCCGGAGACGGACTGCAGTCTCTGACAATGGGGGCAGCAATAGTGGCTCGATGGATGGGAAGAGGACCATGAGAGTGGGAACCTGCCTGGGGACATCTCTCAGACCTGGCTGAAAAAGAGGTCTCTTCAGACTGGGGTAGGGAATCCAGCCCAAAGCAGCTGAGTGAGTCTGGTGAGAGGGAGAGAGGGTTATGATGTACAACCTTTCCAAGTAGATTTGGATTTTGGAGAAACACCATGCTATAAATTCATCTCAGACATTTCAAAAGGCTTCGATGCCACGACAGACTTGGCTGTTGATTAAGCCGGTGTTTATCGAGCAGCAGTTGTGTGTTGAGCACCATTCCTTCGGCGTTCACATTTATTATCTCATTCGATCCTCACAAACCCCGTATGGGAAGTTTTATTATTATTCTCCTTTTATAGGCCATTAGTCTCTGGGAGGTCCTTGTTCAAAGTCACCTAGTTAGCAAGGGAGAGAAACTGGGCTTTTTGAATCCAAGTTTTTATACTGGGTTATATCACAACCTTCCTTTCTTAAAATGAGAAATTGCAAATGCAGATACATCCTGGATTAACTAATATTTCCTAAGATACAGCATCTCTTCCTAAATAAAAGACCAGTGGAGAGTAACCTCCAGGTCTATATCATTTCTTGAAAAGAACCTTGCTCTTGACAATACAGTTTTACAACAGTGACATTTAACCTGGTGATGACTTTCTTTTAGAGTTTCTTGTGCAAATCCACTTCTTTCCCATTCAGAGACAAGCTTGTATGTTCCCTACAACAAATTGCACATCTTTTACAAACATCCAGGCTATACTTAATCCATCCTCCACTACACAACAACTCATAACAGCCTAATTACCCAAACAGTCCACAAAACAAAATTACAAAATGTCCAATATTTGACTTATGGTTATATTTTAAATTGACATGTCAGAAGTACAATTCTGTACCTTTCTTACGATCCATACCTGTCAGAATATGCTTATCCTCCATTATTCTTTCAAGGAAACAAAACATTTTCTTTCTCTTTTTTTCTTGAATTTTTTTTTCTTTTAACTTTTTATGTTGTATTGGGGTATGTATAGCCGATTAACAAATAATGTGACAGTTTCAGGTGAACAACATTGGGACCCAGCCATGCATACACATTGATGCCTTGGTACCTATGTATGAAACACAATATTTTCTCTCTCTCCCTTGGGTTTCTCCAGGACCTTTGTTGGAGCCCCCTGCCCTCCAAGCTTGTGTGCATCCATTCTTGCATTCATTCATGTAGTCAGTAAACATCTCTCAATCACTCTTTCAATATGTATTCGTTGAGCATCTGTTGTGTGCTGAGCACTTCTCTCATCACCAATGAATCCTTGCTGGCTGCGGGCCAATCCCTGTGCTCAGCTCTCTGGACACAGAGGTGTTGTGTTGGACGCCACGACTATGAGGAGCTCATGCAGTGTAGCGGGAGGTGTGATGGCATTACAGCTGGGGTGCCGTGGACACATATGAGTGTTTACTTCTCTAAGATTAGCAGTGCTATGACTAGTTATAATATGCAATACACTATTTTTATATATGATGTATCATTTTACCCAGGGGTCATAAGACACCTTGGAGAGGAGGCATCTGATAAAAAGGAGGCTTTCGCCCCATGGCTGTTGTGAGGGGATCAGAGGCTGAGAGAGGGTTAAACGTGCAGAAATGCTCCTGAGGGGACAGCTGTGAGAGGAACTGTGGGGTGGTCCAGGAGAAACTGGGGAAGTTGTTGGACCTCCCAGCTGATGTGGGGTAAAGGAAAGAGTGAGGGAAGATGGTAGAAGTGACCCTGATTCCTGTTATCCAAGGAAATCATTGGAAGACAGAGAGACGCTGCCTCAGGGCTCCCTGCCTTCAGGGAAAGGATTGGCCTCAACATATTGGCTGCCCTCTGTCTTGGTCTGGGAGAAGCCATCAGCGCTCTGTACTCAGGCCCCTGGGTCTGAGGCCACCCTCCCCATGGGTGGCAGGTCCCTGGGGCACGTTCTCAGGATCCCTGTAGTGACTATGAGGCCAGATCTCCAGACCAACAGGGCCGATTAAGCAAAGTGTTTGCTTAAAGCAGTTTCGTACCTTTCACGCGATCTCCAAGATCCCGCTGGCTAATGTGCAATTTGATGGGGAAATGAAGAAAGATGAAGGGCAGAGGTTGAGAAATACTGGGTTGGCTTAAAAGTTCATTTGAGTTTTTCATAACATTGTACAAAAAAATCCAAATGAATGTTTTGGCCAACCCAATAATAAACAGAGATGTTCAGTATCTCAATCAGAGTCTAATGTGTGCATCTAAGGGGTTTAGGCAGGGAGGAGACATTGGAGAGTTTTAAGTAGGGCATATTAAGTCACTTCAGTCGTGTCTAACTCTTTGCAACCCCATGGACTGTAGCCCACCAGGCTCCTCTGTCCATGGGATTCTCCAGGCAAGAATGCTGGAGTGAGTTGTCATGCCCTCCTCCAGGGGATCTTCCCAACCCATCTTACATCTCTTGTGTCTTCTTCATTGGCAGGCAGGTTCTTTATCACTGTTGCCACCTGGGAAGCCTTTTAAGTAGAGAAGGGTTTGAATAAGTTTTCTTTCCTCCAAAATGAATCAGTAGATGGATTGGAAGATAATAAGAAATAGAGAAAAGAGGTAGAACAGGGGATGCTCTGGCCATCCCAGTAACACCGGAAATGGGGAAGCTCGGAAAGGCGTGTGGAGGTTAGAATTAACATCACTCAGTCACCAATTGTGTGTGAGGCATCTCTTGTTTACAGATTTCTGGCTTGCACACTAGACAGTTGGAGTCATCCCCTCAGCTATGAGGGACTGCATATAGAGACAACAGTTTGGGAAAAACGAATGTTCTTTAGACAATAATGCATTTTATTCAGTAGATCCCTCAGTACTGATTTACCCAGACATGGGTTGATAACTCAATGCATGAAATGCACACTGGATTTGTGAGCTTTACTTGCTTGGGAGGCATTTTAACAACCCCTGCAGGGTCAGAGGTCACCTCAAATCTTATAAAGAGGGGAGTTGAGTGAGCTCCCTTCCCTTGCATCTTGGTATTGATTCTGACCTTTGTCAACTTAGCAGAAGGCAGTAAGCTGAACAGCAGCCATGAATTTCTCACCACACGATGAGGAACTTACCAGCCTGCCCCTGTCTTCCTCTGTCCCTTTGGAGGGCTGCGTCCTTGCTCAATCCAGGCAGGTGCATGGGGGTAGGGGGCGGAAACTGCAGACACTTGTCATGAGGACCCTCATCTCTGACAGTCAGTGATGGACGGACGGATGGAAAGCTGTGCTCCTGGACCCAGCAAGACACAAATCACCCACACAAATCACCAGAATCTCTAGTAAAAACAGTGTGCTTTCATTCCAGACTTCATTTCTATTTTTTAGGTTTCATGACATTCATTCCGGCAACATAAAGATTCCCAAGCAAAACTGTATGTATAAACCACACTGTCTTGGGGCAAAGGAGAAGAGAAGGAGAGATGGCTGTGATTCTCTGGGGAATATGAAGATGGTTCCAAAAGAGCATTTTTAAAGCACTTACCTGTCTCAGGAGGTGCCTGAGTACTTTTGTTACAGAGTCCGAGCTCCATCTGCTCACCATGCAGTGGGCCAATAAATCAGGAGATGAGGTATCGGGACAGGGAATAAAGACTTTATTTGGAAAGCCGGCAGACCAAGAAGATGACAAAACAGTCATCTACAGAACTACAACTGGCTCCTACAGAACCATCTCGTTAGGATCTGGATGCTAACTTCTTTTATGGAACAAAGAAGGAGGGAGATGAAGCGGTAAAGTTGAAAGGTCAGAAGATGTTGCAAAAATCTCCTGGTTTTGACCAGATTCTGGGAGGGCATGTATTAATTTCTTCATTCCTGCAGCCGTTCACGAGTGGATCTGATCAGGATGTTTCCCGTGACCTAAACAAAGGCATTTGAGGTTAATGCTTAGTCATGCAAAGCAGGGTTCCCAGAGATGAGCCATTATGAACTCTTTAAGTTATAGGCAATATTCCTTTAGTGACTAACGTATAGCAAACGTGATAGAATACAAAGATTCAAGTGAAATAAACAGATCCAATGTGGAGTCAGATTTATTCTTCCCTATTGCACTTTGTATCATTTTTCCTTCACCTTCCCTGTCCTCCTTCCTCTCAACTTCCTTAAAAAAAAAAAAAAAAACATTACTGGAGTATAGTTGGCTTTACAGTGTTGTGCTGGTTTCTGCTGTACAGCAAAGTGCATCAGCTATACGTACACCTGTATTCCCTCCTTTTTGGATTTCCTTCCCCCTTCGGTAACCACAGACCATTGAGTAGAGTTCCCTATGCTATACAGTCAGTTCTCGTTAGTTATCTATTTTATACATCAGTTGCTTCAGTCGCTCAGTTATGTCTGACTCTTTGTGACCCCATGGACTGCAGCACGCCAGACCTCCCTGTCCATCACCAACTCCTGGAGTTCACTCAAACTCATGTGCATCAAGTCGGTGATGCCATTCAACCATCTCATCCTCTGTCATCCCCTTCTCTTCCTGCTTCAATTTTTCACAGTATCAGGATCTTTTCCAGTGAGTCAGTTCTTTGCATCAGGTGGCCAAAGTATTGAAGCTTCATCCTTAGCATCAGTCCTTCCAATGAATATTCAGGACTGATTTCCTTTAGGATTGACTGGTTTGATTTCCTTGCAGTCCAAGGGACTCTCAAGAGTCTTCTCCAGCACCAAAGTTCAAAAACATCAGTTCTTTAGCACTCAGCTTTCTTTATGGTCCAACTCTCACATCCATACGTGACTACTGGAAAAACCATAGTTTTGACTATATGGACCTTTGTTGGTAAAGTAATATCTCTGATTTTTAATATGCTGTCTAGATTTGTCACAGCTTTTCTTCCAAGGAGCAAGAAAGTATCTTTTAATTTCATGGCTGCAGTCACCATCTGCAGTGATTTTATACATAGCAATGTATTTATGTCAACCCCAATCTCCCAATTCGTCCCACCCCTCCTTCCTCCCTTGGTGTCCATACATTTGTTCTCTATATCTGTGTCTCTATTTCTGCTTTGCAAATAGGTTCCTCTGTACCATTTTTCTAGATTACATATATATGTGTTAATATGCATTTTTGTTTTTCTGACTTATTTCACTCAGTATGGCAGTTTCTATGTCCATCCATGTCTCTGCAAATGGCACAGCTTTCTTTTTATGGCTGAATTATATTCCCGCTATATAACATATATATATATATATATATATATATATGTACCACAGCTTCTTTATCCATCCCTATTGGTGGACTTTGAGCTTCCTTCTGTGTCCTGGCTATTGTAAATAGTGCTGCAATGAATATTATGGTGCATATAGCTTTTGAAACTATGATTTTCTCTGGCTATATGCCCAGGAGTGGGATTGCTGGGTCATAGCTCCATACTGCTTTCCACAGTGGCTGTATCATTTCCCCAAAGAAGACATACAGATGGCCAAGAGGCACATGAAAAGATGTGCCTCATCACTAATTACTAGAGGAATGCAAATCAAAACTAAAATGAGGTATCACCTCACATCGGTCAGAATAGCCATCACCCCAAAATCTACAAACAGTAAATGCTGGAGAGGGTGTGGAGAAAAGGAACCCTCTTGCACTGTTGGTGGGAATGTAAATTCATATAGTCCCTCCCCTCCTCCTGTCTTCATCTTCTTTAAATTCACTAAATCCCCAAGGATGAGGTCACTCTTAGGTCCAGAGCACAAGGACGAGTTTCCATCCTTCTCACCGTGGAAGTCTGTGAGGCTCTGCACCCACCTCACTGTCCTGCCTCCAGCTCTCTTGTTCTGCACCTTGCTTCTCACCCCCTTCCCTCAGCTCCAGACCCGCTCTCCGCCTCCTTACTCCCCAGACACCTCCGCAGAGCTCTGTCTCAGGCCTGCTGCCCTTGCCCATCCCTGCTGCTCTTCTCAACAAGCATGGCAATTTCCCCATCCGTGGGGATGGCCAATCCCCTGGCCACTCTTAATATTCCCAACTCCAATTCCTGCTTTGCTTTCTTTTTCTTCATGGTCTCTATAGCCTCCATGATACCATATAATTCACTTATTTTCATCCACTGCCAGCCTCTCCTTGCCAAAATAAAAGGCAAAGATTTTTGCCACTTTGATTTCCTGCTGTGTCCTCAAGCATGCCGCAGCAATGCCTGGCTCTAAAAGGGTGACTATTAAAATCCCCATCCATATTCATACTCATCAGCTGCTAAATATTAATTATTAATGGTAATTAATGGATATTCATAGGACAGGGCTGAGAAAGTGGGAACAGTTTTCCCAAGTCACCTATTTAGGAAAATGGCAAGGCTGAGAGTCAAATCCAGATCAATGTCTGGCCCATGATCAATGACCTTTTCAGTGCTGGGTGGTTTCCTTTCTCTCTGAATAGCCAGCTCCATAATTTCCTATATTCAGGGAGCGGTTTCTGCACAAGGGGTCCTGCTATCTAGACAGCGTGGTGGTCAGAGATCTGTGAGAGAAGCCAGGAAAGGAGAGAAGGGTGCTCAGCAGCCAGCCTGCAGTGGTCTGCGTGCTTCCAGGAGTTCAACGCAGGTGCCTCGGGAGACTGCTGGAAACCTTCCCGACACTCAGGCTGGATGGCCGCACCCAGACCCTGGGAAAACTGGTGCCACGTGTGAGCCAGCCAAGGGTTCCACTTTGACTGCAGGCACAGATGTCTAACTGGAGTTTGCTGTTCATTCACATCAGCTGCTTTGCCATTCGGAAAGAGGAATTAATCAAAATACTTCAAATGATGCACCTTGAGAAAGGTCACCCCTTTATCATGATTGCATTTCCATATTTGTGCCCTGTTAGTCTGCTGTGTGTGTGTGTGTGATGCTTTAAAAACACTGTGGTCTGCTCAGACCCACCCCTGGTGGTGGGATGTGTTGGAATCTGTTCAGAGGACGTGCTGGAAGTATCATCGAGCTGTATTTAGGTGCAGCTTGATGGACTCCACATGGCCTACATTTCTGTCGCATCTGTTCGAGCAGAGTGCTTCCTGGCCTTTGCAGTTCACAGGGAGCCTTGGAGAGCCACGCTGGGCTCCTCTCCCTGCTTCCTTACTTGCCAGTCACCAAGGAATAAAGGTCATGGGCTGGAAGCATGTAATCATGCTGCTCCAGGAACTGGTGCTCGCCCCTGGAGACCATTAGAATGTGATTCACTTCTTCACTCTTTCTTCTCAAGTATTAACAAAGTCAACAGAAAAGGCTTTTCTTCCCCACCAGGACTTGCCAGCCCTGGATGAGAGCAGTCAGCATGAATTTTAATCAGAGAGTCTGTTTTCCAGCCCTGAATTTGCCATCATCAATTTCTTTTTGTCTATTAATTGAAAGCGAATATGTGTAGGGTTTGACAACGGATGGATCTGGCCGCCTGGGAACCCGCTGGCTCACATTCTGGGCTGAGAAGGCGTGGGCCTCGCCACAGAGGCCAAGCTTATGTAAGAGGTCTGGTAGAAGACGGTGTGTCTCTTGTTAAAGCGAGTCACCCTGTGGCTCTTTAAATGGGTCAGCCAGTGCTGTAAATTAATTTACACAAAAGGGAGTCACATTTTCTCCTTATTTATTTTTATTCTTTTAGTAATGAATCTATGTAGGGGGTGAGATGCATAGGACCTCCTTACCCGAATCTTTCTTTTTACTGTGTCTTGAGTATTTCCAGCTACTTTACCCTGCTTACCTTTTCCGGGAGTGTGAATGGCATGGTGCATAGACCATGCCCACCTGGGTGACTCTGCCTTGGTCCTGTGACTCCTTTCTGTGATCAGAAGCACCCCAGAGGGATGGCGTTTGAATGGGGACACAGATCTTTTTTGTTTGTTTGGCTGAGATTTAGTGAGGGTGTGTCAGTGTTTCTGAGGATTACTGGAACCAGAGCAAATCATTGCTTGGTTGTTCTCTTCTGACTTGATATTCTATAACATTTTTCCTCCCACTTACTGACTGTATTAGTTTTGCTGTTCTGTTGCTAAGTTATGAGCGACCCTATGGACTGTAGCCCACCAGGCTCCTCTGTCCATGGGATTCTCTGGGCCAGAATACTGGCATAGGTTTCCATTCCCTTCTCCAGGGGATCTTCCCAACCCAGGGATCAAACCGGGGTCTCCTGCATTGCAGGCAGATTTTTTTTTACCATCTGAGCCGCCAGGGAAGCCATAATTAATAACAGTTTGCTAGGACTGCTGTAATAAAGTACCACAGATGAGTGGTTTCAACAGCAGCGATTGATTGCCTCCAAGTTCGGGTAGCCAGAGGTCCTAGATCAAGGTGTCGGAAGGACCCTATGAAGGTGCTAGGAAAAGGTCTGTTCCAGAACTCTCTCCTAGCTTTGGCTTGTTCCTTGGATTATAGGAGCATAATTTCAGTTTTCACATGGCATTATCCCCATATCTTTGTCCACGTTTCCCCTGTTTCTAAGCATACTGGTCACACTGGAATTGAGGCCCTTCCTACTGCAGGGGGTTACCTTGTCTTAACTTATTACACCTGCAATGACTACTTGCAAATAAGGCCACATTCTAAGCTACTGGAGGTTAGAACTTCAACATGCAAATTGTAAGGGGAGTGGGGGGGGCACAATTCTGTTCATAACACTGGCCATTAGTTATCTGTTTTTCCTTAATGAATCACCCCTAACCTTGTTGCTTCATAAGAATCCAGGTGTGGTTTACCTGGGTTTTCTGGTTTTCTCCTAAGACTTCCATCAAGGCTTCACTAGTGACGCATCAACTTCCACGTGGCTGCGGGCAGGGTCTAACTGCTTGTGAATTGTCGAGACAGAGATTTCCGTTCCTCACTAAATACTGACCAGAGGCATTTCTGGCCATGAGCAGCTCATAACCATCTGAATAAGAAAGCAAGAGGATGAGAGAGCTTGTGAGGGGAAACGGAAACCACAGTCTTTTCATAGCCTAGTCTTGCAGTAATACTGTACATGTCCTATATACTGGGCTTCCCTGGCGGCTGCAGTGCAGGATGACACAGGAGATGCAGGTTCGATCCCTGGGTCAGAAAGATCCCCTGGAGGAGGGCATAGCAGCCCACGCCAGTATTCTTGCCTGGAGAATCCCATGGACAGAGGAGCCTGATGGGCTACAGTCCATAGGGTTGCAAAGACTTGGACACAACCCTCGTGGCTGAGCACACATGCATACCCATCCTATTTGCTAGAAACAAGTCACCAGATTGAGCCCTCACTCAAGGTAGGGGCATCATATATGGCATTGGTACCAGAAAGTGGGGACCTTTGGAAGCTGCTCTCCATGGTCTGTTCTCTGAGTCATCCTCCTTTCTCATGAAATCTAACTTCCCGGGTAGTTCAGGTGGCAAAGTTCGATCCCTGATTAGGGAAGATCCCTTGGAGGAGGGCACTGTGAACCACGCCAATACTCTCGCCTTGAGCATTCCATGGACAGAGGAGACTGGTAGGCTACTGTCCATGGACTCGCAAAGGGTTGGACATGACTGAGCAGCTCACACACACACACACACACACATACAATGCATGCTTGCCCCTGAATAATTTTCTTGGCCTGCTTCTTACCAGTAGAATTTCTGGGTTCTGATGGCCCTTTTTGTACTGTGTCTACTTCTTTTAATCCAAAATGACAGTATTTCTGCTAATATCATTTTCTCAAAAATACCAAAACTTCTGTAAATCTTATAAGGGTTCAGGAACTGAAGAGCCTCTTGATTACAGTGAAGGAAGAGAGTGAAAAAGCTGGCTTAAAACTTAACATTCAAAAAATGAAGATCAAGGCATCCAGTCCCATTACTTCATGGCACATAGATGGGGAAACGATGGAAACACTGTCAGACTTTATTTTCAAAATCACTGCAGTTGGTGACTGCAGCCATGAAATTAAGTCTATGTCTGATGCAGGATACAGGATGCTTGGGGCTGGTGCACGGGGATGACCCAGAGAGATGTTATGGGGAGGGAGGTGGGAGGGGGGTTCATGTGTGGGAACGCATGTACACCCATGGTGGATTCATGTCAATGTATGGAAAAACCAATACAGTATTGTAAAGTAAAATAAAGTAAAAATAAAAATTAAAAAAAAAAAAGATGCTTGCTCCTTGGAAGAAAAGCTATGACCAACCTAGACAGCATATTAAAAAGCAGAGACATTACTTTACTGACAAAGGTCCATATAGTCAAAGCTATGGTTTTTCTTGTAGTCATGTATGGATGTGAGAGTTGGACCATAAAGCTGAACACTGAAGAACTGATGCTTTTGAACTGTGGTGTTGGAGAAGACTCTTGAGAATCCCTTGGATTACAAGGAGATCAAACTAGTCGATCCTAAAGGAAATCAACCCTGAATATTCATTGGGAGGACTGATGCTGAAGCTAAAGCTCCAATACTTTGGCCACCTGATGTGAAGAACTGACTGACTGGAAAAGACCCTGATGCTGGGAAAGATTGAAGGTGGGAGGAGAAGGGGACAACAGAGGATGAGATGGTTGGATAGCATCACTAACTCAATGGATATTAGTTTGAGCAAGCTCTGGGAGTTGGTGATGGACGGGAAGTCAGGCGTGCTACAGTCCATGGAGTCACAAAGAGTCAGATATGACTGAGCAACTGAACTGAACTACAGGGGTTCATTGTACTAGAATAATGTCACATCTACAAATCTCTCCGAGAAAAGTCTTTCTCTAGCTTTGGGTCCTATTGAAAAAAATCACTGAGACAATCTGTAAGACACACCTTCAGTCTCTTTTAAGGTTGCTGGGCTGGACCCAGTAACAGTTCATTCTTTGATCTTTTTGGAGTCTCAACCCAGTGTCATGCAGGTCTCCTTCAGCTCTGTCCCTTGACCACATTCTTCTGATAGTGCTTAGAAATCATTTCTGAATTTTAGCATCTTTTTCTGTCTAGAGACACTGAGAATTTTCAAAGTCATCTAGTCTGGGTTTCTGTTCATTTAACAGTTTTTCCTTCAGTTTCTCACTGTCAGGGTTTCCCATAAGCAGCAAGATGAAGCCAGGTGGCACCTTCAGCACAGCTTAAGAATCTCCTCTGCTCAGTCACCAAGTTCATTAGGGCTGGTCAAGACCACCTTATGAGGGAGAAACTATATTTTAGCATCCCTCCCATGCATAATTGTGAATTCCCCTCACACCCCCTGCTCTTCCCTTCCCCCTCCCTCTTACTTTCCTTGCCCTTTGCAGCCCCTGGCTACTCAGGCCAAGGTTCTCAGCATCCCCAGTCTAACAGACATCTTGTTTCCAGTAACTCAAGTCTGCTAAATTCAAGTCCTTGGGCACCTGGAAATCCTTAGTGATAGAGATTCAGCATATAAACAAACAACTGATGATGGTGTAGTTGGCTAACATGTTATTCCCAAAGCACTATATCAGTTAAAATGTATAAAGTAGTCTTTAAGAAGCAGTCAAGTTACATTACTCTAAAGCTATAATTCTAATGATTTACATTTAAATAGCTTTTCCCACTCACTTTATCATTTAAAAGGTTTTCATTAACCTACTTATTCCTCACAAATGTCCTATGCAGCAGATGTCATTTCCCCAGTTTTAGGGTTTGGGAACTGGGGCTCAGAGAGGTCAAGTCATTTTTTATCAGTTACACGATTAAACAAAAGTTATTGGAGTGTAGTTGATTTGCAGCGTTGTGTTAGTTTCAGGTGTACAGCAAAGTGAATCAGTTCATACATATATCAACTCTTTTTTTATGTTCTGTTCCCATATAGGCCCTTACAGAGTGTTGAGTACAGTTCCCTGTGCTATACAGTAGCTCCTTATTAGTTACATATTTTACATATTATTCTTGTTGTCCAGTCTCTAAGTCCTAGCCAACTCTTTGCAAACCTATGAACTGCAGCTTTCCAGGCTCTGTCCTCCACTATCTCCTGATAATTTGCTCAAATTCATATCCATTGAGTCAGTGATGCTTTCTAGCCATCTCATCCTCTGCCACCCCCTTCTTTTGCCTTCAATTTTTCCTAGCATCAGAGTCTTTTCCAATAAGTCAGCTCCTTCCATCAAGGGGCCAAAGTATTGGAGCTTCAGCTTCAGCATCAGTCCTTGCAAGGAATATTTAGGGTTGATTTCCTTTAGGATTGACTGGTTTGATTTCCTTGTAGTCCAAGGGGTTCTCAAGAGTCTTCTCCAGCACCACGATTCAGAAGCATCAGTTTTTCAGCGCTCAGCCTTCTTTATGGCCAACTCTCACATCTGTGCATGACTACTGGAAAAAGCATAGCTTTGACTATATGCACCTTTGTTTGCAAAGTTATGACTCTGCTTTTTAATACACAACCTAGGTTTCTCATAGCTTTCCTTTCAAGAAACAAGTGTGTTTTAATATCATGGCTGCAGTCATCATCTGCAGTGATTTGGGGGTCCCAGAAAATAACATGTGTCACTGCTTATACTTTCCCACTTCTACTTGCCATGAAGTAATGAGACTAAAGAGCCTCTTGATGAAAGTGAAAGAGGACAGTGAAAAAGTTGGCTTAAAGCTCAACATTCAGAAAACGAAGATCATGGCATCTGGTCCCATCACTTCATGGGAAATAGATGGGGAAACAATGGAAACAGTGTCAGACTTTATTTTTTTGGGCTCCAAAATCACTGAGGATGGTGACTGCAGCCATGAAATTAAATGATGCTTACTCCTTGGAAGAAAACTTATGACCAACCTAGATAGCATAATCAAAAGCAGAGATATTACTTTTCCGACTAAGGTCCGTCTAGTCAAGGATATGGTTTTTCCAGTGGTCATGTATGGATATGAGAGTTGGACTGTGAAGAAGGGTGAGCGCCGAAGAATTGATGCTTTTGAACTGTGGTGTTGGAGAAGACTCTTAAGAGTCCCTTGGACTGCAAGGAGATCCAACCAGTCCATCCTGAAGGAGATCAGCCCTGGAATTTCTTCGGAAGAAATGATGCTAAAGCTGAAACTCCAGTACTTTGGCCACCTCATGCAAAGAGTTGACTCATTGGAAAAGACTTTGATGCTGGGAGGGATTGGGGGCAGGAGGAGAAGGGGACGACAGAGAATGAGATGGCTGGATGGCATCACTGACTCAATGGACGTGAGTCTGAGTGAACTTTGGGAGTTGGTGATGGACAGAGAGGCCTGGCGTGCTGCAATTCATGGGGTCGCAAAGAGTCAGACACGACTGAGCAACTGACTGGACTGAACTGAACTGAATGAGACTGGATGCCATGATCTTAGTTTTTCTCTTTTTTTAAGGTTGAGTTTCAAGCCAGGTTTTTTACTCTATTCTTTCACCCTTATCAAGAGGCTCTTTAGTTCTTCTTTACTTTCTGCCATTAGAGTAGTATACCTACATATCTGAGTTTGTTGATATTTCTCCCAACAATGTTGATTCCAGCTTGTGATTCATCCAGCCCAGCATATTGCATGATGTACTCTGCACAGAAGTTAAAAAAGCAGGGCGACAATATACAGCCTTGTCTTCCTCTTTTCCTAGTTTTGAACCTGTCAGTTATTCCATGTCCATTTCTAACTATTGCTTCTTGACCAATGTACAGCAGTTTCTTAGGAGACAGGTAAGGAGAATCCCAGGGACAGGGGAGCCTGGTGGGCTGCCATCTATGCGGTTGCACAGAGTCGAGTTGGACGTGACTGAAGCGACTTAGCAGCAGCAGCAGCAGCAGCAGCAGCAAGGTGGTCTGGAACTCTCAGGTCTTTAAGAATTTTCCACCATTTGTTGTGATCCATACATTAAAGGCTTTTGAGTAGTCAATGAAGCAGAAGTAGATGTTCTTCTGAAACTCCCTTGCTTTCTCCATGATCCAACAAATGTTGACAATCTGATCTCTTGCTTCTCTGCCTTTTCTAAACTCAGCTGGTACATCTGGAAGTTCTCAGTTCATGTACTACTGAAGCCTAGCTTGAAGGATTTTGAGCAGAACCTTGCTAGCATGTGAAATGAGTGCAGCTGTGCAGCAGTTTGAACATTCTTTGACATTGCCCTTTTTTGAGATAGGAATGAAAGCTGACCTTTTGCAGTCCTGTGGCCACTGCTGAGTTTTCCAGATTTGTTGACATATAGTCCTGTGTCTAAGTCAATGCCAATCTTTCAATTTATCCCTGCTTCGCCTTTACCACTGGGTAACAACAAGCTTGTTTTCTACATCTGTAACTCTATTTCTGTTTTGTAGATAAGTTCAATTGTGCCTATTTTTTTTGGATTCCACATATAAGTGATGTTATACGATATTTGTCTTTCTCAGTATGACAATTTCTAGATCCATCTATCTTGTCGCAAATGCCATTATTTTGTTCTCTCTCTGAATAATATTCCATTGTACCCATGTACCACTTCTTCACTATGCACTCACCTGTTGATGGACATTCTGATTGTTTCCAGTTCCTGACTATTGTAAATAGTGTTTCTATGAACATTGGGGTGCGTGTATCTACTCCAACACATGTCCAGAAGTGGGACTGCCAGATCATATGACAGCTCTATTTTTAGGTTTTTTATGAAAGCTCCATACTGTTCTTCCTAGCGGCTGCACCAGTTTACATTCCCATCCTCCGTGTAGGCGGGTTCCCTTCTCGCTACATCCTTCCAGCGTTTATTGTTTATAGATTGCTTGATGATCGCCATGCTGACCAGTGTGAAATCACACTTCATTGTGGTTTGATTTGCATTTCTCTAGTAATTATTGATGTTGAGCCTGTGCTTCATGTGCTTTCTAGTCATCTGTATGTCTTCTTTGGAGAAATGTCTGTTTAGATCTTCTTTCCAGAGTCATTTAGAGTGAGGGATCAGGGTGAGTAATTTCACTAGGATGGCCCCTTATTTTGGCTGATTTCTCTCCACGTCATTGAATTTCCCTGTTAGTGTGTGTTTTGCTTTGTTTTGGCCCAGACCTGAGTGCCCTGGAGGGATGCTACCAGCGTCCCCCAGAGGCTCTCCACGAGCACATGCTGGCTTTCTTGGTCCTCTTCTTCAGCCTGTCTGCACATTTCTAAGCTAGAGTTTGGCTCCATTGGAAATGTCCTGACAATTTCAGTAGTGAAGTTGGGCATGTGCTGAAAGATTTGGCTGTCTCTGTAGCTGATGCTGATTAGCAAATAAACTCTGAGTGTGAAGGGAAAATAAATTGAATAGGAAAGGAAAAAGTATAAAAGCCTCTCTATCTGCGGATTTGTCATTTTGGAGTTTGTGATCATTAAGATGGGGCTGACAGAAAACTGCCTAACTTGGAACTGGGTGACTTAAAGGGCTACACCTATCTTCACTGCAGTGACCTTGGCTCAGCCACAGGATTCCAGCATGACGGGGTGAAAAGGCCTAGAGAACCAGTCTGTCCATCTCTTGATTGAGTCACTGAGAAAGCTGAAGCTTGGGGAAAGGACACTGTATTTGCAGTGTAGATATTGAGTGCTAAATCCAGGCCCAGATCTTAATTTAATGTCCTTTCGGAGGTCACTAGTTCCATCATGCCATGGTTTGGTGTTTTGATAAGAATATAAGAATTCCCAAGTAACTTTTTATAAAAATTGCATTGTTATGCTACTCCAGCAGGCGGGCTTGGGTACCAGAGTCCTCTGTGACCCCATGTTGCCTCCGTCAGCATCCTTCTCTCCTTGTTCATCCTGGCAGCTCCCTTCCTGCAAGCTGCGTACCATCCCACTGTCCTTCCTGGTTACCTGCTCAGCAATGTGCCTCACAAGGCCTTGCTTCTCAACTTTTTATTTTGTTTTTTTGGGAGCTTTTCGTTTGTTGACTTATTTTATTGGGGTAGAGTTTCTTTACAGTGTTGTGTTAGTTTCTGCTGTACAAGAAAGTGAATCAGCTGTATGTGCACATATAGCCCCTCTCTCTTGGACCCACTAAGGAAATGAACCTTAAGTTTTACTCAATTTTAATTATTTTACATTTGAATACCACATGTTTATACTGGGCACCATGGTGGGCAGCATAGTCTAGATCGCTAAGCTTTTTGCTATTGTTGTTGTTGCAGGAGAGGATGTTGAGGACCCGTGAAGTATTAGCATTCCTCCTACCCCCAGCATCTTTATGTCATACTCCATGGTTTCCCGTGACCTTCCATTACTCTAGAAACACAAAGAACCAGAGCCGCCCTTGGCTTCTATTGTAGAGAGCATATTTCTCTTCAACACCCTGTCTCTGTTCCTGTCTGTTATGTAAGATACAGTTATTGACTTAGTTTAAAGCAGCGCTCATGTAGCCGAGTAAATTATACTAATACCAACAGTGAGAGCTTAGTGATCACAAGAGAAGACATTTACTTATTGCTCCGTGTGCACAAGGTACATGTACTTCCACGTGTTAACCGATTTAGTCTTTTTTATTAATAGATTTTTAAAAATGGTACGTTTTTTCATTTTTAGGCTACACCACACAGCATGTGGGAATCTTATTTCCCCAGCCAGGGACTGAACCTATGTCCCCTGCATTGGAGGCGTGGCGTCTTAACCGCTGAACCACCAGGGAATTCCCATCTCATTTAATCTTGAAGCAGCCCCACAAGCACTATGCTGTTATGAATGTTATGTTGTTCCCATCTTTGGATCAGGAAATAGAGGCAAAGGCCATCGGCGTCATGAGCGTCAGGTCTGGGGTGTGAGGTCCAGCATGTGATGGCAGAGTTCTCTCTCTCATAACCACAGAGCTGCCTTGACTTTATGCACCACCGCAGAGAAGCTCCCAGCCCGCCCCCTGTCCCTGCCTGGGGCCTGGCCCACACGGAGACAGGGCTGGGCTCTGCCCACCAAACCAGAAGCAGAGCCGGATCGGTTTGCTTCTGCAGCACTGCAGTATGCTTCTGGCACTGGTTGCCTGGAGTCTGCAAAGCCTTCAGGAGGTGAGGATGTAATCTTCCGTCATTCCTCCCTCCCTGCAGACCCCAGCTGCAAGATTGGGGATCTCCTTGCTTCCTGCACTTCTGACCAGATGTCTACAACCTCCAGGGTCCCTACCACTCCCTCAGGTTAGACAGTTCACTAGCGGGAACTGCAGATCTCAAGATAACACTGCGGCTGCTGCTGCTGCTGCTAAGTCGCTTCAGTCGTGTCCGACTCCATGCAACCCCGTAGACGGCAGCCCACCAGGCTCCTCCATCCCTGGGATTCTCCAGGCAACAATACTGGAGTGGGCTGCCATTTCTTTCTCCACACGATTAGACTTACGATTACAGTTTAATTATAAAGCAGGGGTCCCCAGCCTCCAAGATCTAATGCCTGATCCTCTGAAGTGGAGCTGATGTAATAATACTAGAAATAAAGTGCATGATAAATGTAATGCCCTTGAGTTATCCTGAAACCATCCCCCTCCGCCCTGGTCCATGGGAAAATTGTCTTCCATCAAACCAGTCCCTAGTGCCAGCAAGTTTGGGGACCTTCGTAAAGCATAGAAATCAGGACCAGACCAGATGCACCGGGTGAAGTCTGTGTGCTCCAAGGTGCAGAGCTCTTGCGCCCTCTCGTTGTGGAATCAAGGGGCACCACCCACCGTCCTGGCACTCTGATGTATTCACCAAGGAAGATTAACTAAGCTTCAGTGTCCAAAGTTTTTATCAGGGCTTCACTTTTTTTCAGTGTGATGGACTGAATCATCTGCCACATCACTGACCTCAGTCTCCAGCCACCCTCCCTTCCCCTGGGGTCAGAGTAATAACATTTGGCTGAAAGCCCCAACTCTCTAATCTCCTGGCTAGTCTATCTCACATGGCCAGCCCCCACCCTGGAATTATCCTGGGACTTACCAGGCATCACCTTATTAGCATACACTGTCAGAAAGTGAAAGTCGCTCAGTTGTGTCTGGCTCTTTGCGACCCCATGGAATTCTCCAAGCCATGGAATTCTCCAGGCCAGAATACTGGAGCTACCCAAGCTGTTCCCTTCTCCAACACTATCAGAGCCCGTCATGAATAACAAAGATAGTCCTATCAGTTGGGAAATTCTAAGGGCTCAGGACCTCCACACAAGAATCTGGGACAAAAAATCTGCTAAATTTTTTATTATATAGCAGCGACATCAAAAGTGTCTCTTTCAGCTGACTAAGATGACCTTTGAATTTCTAAATTTTAGTGGTTACTGGACACAATTATACATGTTACCTCATTTTTCTTATCTATTAGTGATTTTTTTGGCAGATGCATGCATTGAGACGAAACAAAATTAAAAATGTGGTCCATGAATATCCAAGTAGTAGCAATTGGTGTTGAAGTTTAAAAACCAAGTTTCCTAACTTTAAATCAGAAGTCCCTTGCATCTGTAAGAAGAGGAGTAGAAGAAGATAAGAATAGAGATATGCTTTGAATTCTTAATGGTGTTTCTTATCTAAAAATGCAGCATGGAAGCGAACTTGGCCAAGATGGGTCAGGAAAAGAAACATGTGAGAATCTGAAAGTGAGGCTCCTTCCCTAGAGGACAATTGATTCTCTCTCCAGTTTTTTTTTCCCGGGTTTATTTGGAGAAGCTGATGCATCAATAGGGCCTGTGTCAGGCCTTATCCCAAGCACTGAAAATATAGAAACAGAGTCCTGGGCTTCTTTGCAGGGTGGGCAGAAAGTGTATGAAAGTTGGCCATAGGATGTAGTTAAGAAAACAGTAGCAGAGGGACTTCCCTGGTGGTCCAGTGGTTAGGAATCTGCCTTGCAATACATAGGACATGGGTTCGATCCCCAGTTGGGGAAGTAAGATCCCACGTGCTGCAGAGCAAAAGCCCACACAGTGCAACTACTGAAGCCTGGACACCACAACTAGAGAGTATGTGCAGAGCCACGAAAGATCCCCTTTGATGCAATGAAGATCCCGCGTGCTGCCACTAAGACTCAACACAGCCAAATAAATAAATCAGCTGGTTAACTACTTGATTCATCTGCAACCTTAATTAGAAAAAAAAAAAAAAAGAGGAACATGCTTAGGATGGGCAGCTAATCAGGATGGGACTGGAGTAAGAGGGAGTCAGCAAAGATCTGAGGGAGTTAAAGTAGGAGCTGGGGCTTAGAATCAGAGATTTACAAAGCCTACAGTGTATCCAGAAATGGTACTGGACTCTGTTGCTTCAAACTGGGAGGTGGATGGGTCCTGGTGATGCCCTGAACCTAAAGCTTTGCAAGATCCTTGCCCTGTTAGCATCTGCCTCAGCTATAGCTGGACTGCCAGCATCAGAAGAATGGGGGTGCAAGGGTAGCAGACCTCAGGAATGCTGAGGGTATATGGGGGTGCTTCAGGGTCCATGGAGCTTCTTATCTGTACTATGAGGACTTTGTACTTCCCTGGGGTCTCTTCTTGTGATCTTGATGAAAAATGTTTTGCAAAGCAAATGAATAAAGTAAACAAGATTATAAAGAGAATATTTGCCTTCTTAAGGGGATAAATTGTTCTCAAACACATCAGGAGCCTTCATTTGCATATAAATATTGCAAATTTTGTATAAGCAGAGGAGGCTTGTTTTCTTAGGTGTTTTGGTAAGTTAATTACAGATTGGTCTTTTCAGTTTTGTTACTCTAAGTATATTAGGAAGTGGAAGAGCTGCATTCATTTTAAATACTGTTTACTTCAGAATAGTCACAGTTCCTTGGATGTTCAGACTATCTGCATTTTCTCTGAATTAGCCTGGATCTTTGTAAGTTATTTCTATATTTAATGGATTATAAAATATATGAGATTTGCTTTTCTAAGAAGCTTTGGAGAAGTTCCCCCTGCATAGCCCAGCTGAACCTCATCCACTCTCAGTCATCGTGGGTTGGCTCAGGACACCCAACAAAGTTCATGCAACCTGTTAGGATACAAAACCCTATCTCTTCATTTAACTTCCAGTGTCTTGTGGTCTTTCTGTATCTTTCTCCCCTTATAACTTTGAGTGCCCCTGTATCAATCAGACTACATAGACTTCCACTAATAATAACACTTTGCAAATATTTTCTGTGTTTAGACAAGTTTTGAGGATCATGGAGACAGCATCATGCACTGCACGGAACAACGCTGTCTTCCTGGTCTACTCTCTGCCTCATCTCCTTCCCCCCTCCCCCTTATCTTCTTTCTCTCCTCCCCCTTTTCCCCCATCCCTCTTATTCCCTCCATTCACCCCTCACAGAAGCAAAGCACACTGCACCCCTTGCCTTAGGTGTAGCAGTTTACCAATCACTTTCTGTGGCTTGGACATTTTCTTGGGGTTCTATTCTCTGCTCCTGAGAGGCAGCTCAGAAGATTCTAAATCCTTTTATTTTGTTACATCTTGTCAGGATTATTTCCTGAAAGGATATCGTGAGCAAATATGCTTCTACTAAGCGGGATGAGAGCACGTGGCATGGATGAGCTCCCTGGAGGAAGAAAGACACTGTAGCAGCACATGGGAGCCTGGCAGGTTCGGAGACCTCAAGCAGGTCTCTGTGGTCAGGGTTTGGCGTGATCATGAAGATGACCAACAAAAAGATGGAGATGCAGGAGAAGGCGGTGGTCACATCATAGAGGACTTTTGTGATTGTATTTTCTTCCAGTAGGTGACGGGAACCTAGGGTTAGTACGATGGCAGTGCGAGGAGACAGCAGCGTGGTTGCAAAACTTACCAGCTAGAAGATGGTACAGTGTCAAGGTCCAGAAATAGGGCAGGGGCAGGGGATGCAGAGCAAATAACCCTTGGGAGAGCGAAACGAAGCCAGTCAGATTTACGGTTGATTGGTTATGGGGTGAGGGAGAGAAAGAAACAGGTCAGGAAAAACTCTTGAATTTCTGCTCTGGATTCAAGTTAGAAAATGTAGGGAAAGAAAGACTAGAGATTAATGATGTTTGATTATGGAAATATGATTCAATCTGGTTTATTGTTGTCAGTGTCTTAATACCTTTGGCAAAGAAAGCAAGCCCTTGGAAGTCCTCTTAGGCACAGGCAGTGGGTTGAATAAGTTCAAAGTCAGCGACTGTCCGGAAACGTGTCTGTGGAAGATTTTGGAACATAACTCCTCATCTGATGGATCCTGGGCATATCATTTCAGATAAGACACGGCTTAGAGCTTCATGGTTCATGTCACTGCAAACTGCTGCTTGGCTGTCAGAAACTGGGCTTAATCAGAACTGAGGATGTTCTGTTTTGCTTTTTGCTTGGTTTATCAAGGGCTTCCCTGGTGGCTCAGAGGTTAAAGCGTCTGCCTGCAATTCGGGAGACCTGGGTTTGATCCTTGGGTCAGGAAGATCCCCTAGAGAAGGAAATGGCAACCCACTCCAGTATTCTTGCCTGGAGAATCCCAGGGACGGAGGAGCCTGGAGGGCTACAGTCCACGGGGTCGCAAAGAGTCAGACACAGCTGAGCGACTTTCACTTTCACTTGGTTTATCAAACTGTAAATTCAGCCTGGGGGTAATGATTCATTTCATTTTCCCTTACTCACCACTTTAAAGGCACTTGGTCTGAACACTTTCTCTACTTCTCTCTCTCCCCTTGATAATATCTAAGAAAACTGTGTACATTTCTGGTCATTTTCAATGGTGAGAACAGTTTAATTTCAGCATTTAAGACTCCTTTTCAGGTATTAAGTCTTTATCAGACAGCATTACACTTCTGTCTCACAGCCCATTCAGGGCATCCTTACTCTCCGGACCTGTCAGTTCAGATGGGTGAACGGTGTGATTAGTGGAAAGAAAAGCTTTTTACCAACGGGTCCTGCACATGTGACTCTTCTCTGGCTGGGACTTTGAAACCCAAGACCTGTTTTTAAGGCCATCCCGTCTCTTTTTAGGGCTTCCCTGGTGGTTCAGACAGCAAAGAAACCACCTGCAGTACAGGAGACTTGATTTTGATCCTTGGGTTGGGAAGATCCCTTGGAGAAGGGAATGGCAACCCACTCCAGTGTAAATTCTGGCCCAGAGCATCCTATGGACAGAGGAGCCTGGTGGGCTACAGTCCATGGGGTCGCAAAGAGTTGCACGCGAGTGACTAAGCATGCACGTACACACCCCTTTGGGGGCAGGAACTCCAACAGGATTGGGGATCGTGGAAGCCGCCCTGTGTACCGATGTGGAAACTTCTCTTGAAAATCAGAGATACCCATCACAAGTTGTTCTAAGCTTTTCTCATTGCATTCTAAAATCCCAAGAAAAGTCCCAGTAACCTTTAAGTACAGGGTCTTATTTTTTAGATAATGAAAGAAAAGATCACATTGTCGTCATTTTTACGATGATACAAGTCGAAAACAAAGTGAGTTCTCTTTGATTGGTATGAATACAATGCAACTGAAATTGTCTCTTCAAACAGAATCACATTGAAGGCTGAAAACAAAGACCATCCCCGCCCACAAATGGAAGCTATGTGCTGAATTCTTTTATTCCCCTATGCCTTTCTTCAATTTTCTATTTAAGGAAATTTCTGAAAATACATGAATTATGCAGCTTATCTCTCAGATGAGAAAGAATTTTCTCCTTGGATTGAATGGCTGCATATTTATTAATAGCAGTAAAATTTTCCCTTTTCTTTTGTATCAGATGGGATGCTGACTAAACTATGAAGGAGGCTTTCCAGCAATAATAACAGTAACGGCTGAATAATTATAAAAGCTGTATGGAATTGAAAGGCATTTTAATTTGTCATTACTTCTATGTGTTTAGGAAGGATCTGAATAATTATTCTACCTATAAAAAAGAAGAGTGTACTATTTTCCCTCATTATGGGATTATGTTCTTAGTATAACACTTTTACTATAAGTTAAAAAAAAAAAAGAAAAACCAAAACCTCTCTTGTGGTTTCTTCTAAACGATGTAATCATGATTGAAGTCTGCTCAGCTAGGAATATATTTGGTCTTCTTACTATTATGTGGACATACTGCACTTCAAACTCATTTTCATTTGAAAAGTGTTCATCTTTGCAGTTTTAAAAAAATGCGATTATACATGTTTGCTTAGTGAGAACTTCCAACCTCTCTGTCACATTAATTCAGGAAGATGACAGGGACTGTAGAATTTCCTTAGGTCGTGACCGGATGGTAGCAGACGCTGAATGTGAGATTCTAAAACAGGCGCTTTCTTTTTATAACAACTATTAAAAAGCATCTGTGGTTACCAGGGTCATTCCAAGGCAAAATTTCAAAGCTATTTTTACCGCCCCCCCCCAAATGCAAGTAGTCTCCATTTTCATTTGGTCTGCATTATCCCAACAGCATTTAATTCTTATTCAGATCCTAAGAATATTCTATGACAGCACTGTTTTTGGAAAATAAAATTTCAAGATATGCTGTGTGCTTCTAGGTGAGTAAAAGAATTTTCCTTTATGGTGTGTGTGTTTTCATTTATCAGATTTCTGCTAAGATATTTAGATCTCAATGTTGAACAGGAAAATCTATGCAAGGATTCTGACCTACTCTAGCACATTGTCACCCTCGCTCCTAAAATATAGCCTTGGGGTAAATGGAGATTGTTAAAAGATACAATTGGGCAGGCTGATTGCGGACAGAAGAAACCTTCCTTAGTGTGAGAAAAATCCCTTTCACGTCTTGTCAACAAGCTCTTTCCACCTTTGATTTTGATCTTTCCCAGGATTCTACTCCCCCCTCCATCCCCCCTTGACAGCTGATGGCTGTTCTGGTAACTTAGCCAAGTTTAGCCTCACTGCTCTCATCTTTAAAATGGGGAGAAATGACATTTACGTTAAAGGTGGTTGAGGGGATTACATGATAACGTAAAATTAGTGTGGGACTTCCCCGATGGGCCAGGGGTTAAGACTCTGGGCTTCTACTGTAGGCGGTGTGGCTTCCACCCCTAGCTCCGCAAGTTCCACATGCTGCCCCCACCAATGCAGCTAATAATAATAATAATAATAATCAATGTGGACATTTTGTCACATGGTAGGAATGTAATATATGGAGACATCTTTTTACCACAAAGAACAAAGACTAAAAATCTGTTTAAAAAATGGTTATCTATTTGCTTTCAATCAATACTTTTTGAGAGCAAGACCAGAACCAATGTTTTCCTATTTAACTGAAAATTCCAAATGAACTGAGAAGAGGACTTGTAATTCTTTGAAATCTAAATGCTATAAGATTATTCTTTCCTCTCAAAAGGAGGGCTTTGCAATGAGTGAAACCTGGATCTTACAGATGGGTATTTGCAATACACCGTACATAAGATTCAACTTATTATTTTCATTTTCATAAGAACTTTCAGAATGAATTTAGTGTCTGGTTTGCCAAAGTAGAAATAAAGTTTTTCTTGTGCATACACAGAGGTGACATTGGTAATTGAATTAAGATATACACAGCTTATTGAAAACTTAAACAATTCATCCTATCAATTCATCCTTACTTTAATTTGATGGCTAAAGTGGTGTGGGGGGTGGGAAGAGCTTGAGAGAGAGGGTGGGTGGGGAGAAGATTGAAATATGTAATTATGAAAGAAGATAAAACAGTGTTTCCTTCTGTCTTACAGCCTGAAGAATAAGTAGTAAGAACATCAATCAAGAGATGAGAAAAAAAAGTCAGGATTTTCTGCCTTGGAGAAATGCTTAGCAACCACCAGAGGAAGATTTGTTCACGAACAATGAACATTTCTCATGAGGATTCAGATTAACATAGGACTAATCTTAGTTTTGGGGAATGAATGAGCTTCCTTTCTTTCTATTTTTTTTTTTTTAATTTTTATTTTGTGGTAAGCTATGATATGTGGATGGATTTTGGAAAAATTCTTTCCTGATAATATATTTAGCACACATCATAATCCTATAGCAAACTGCAGGAGCATCATTCAAACTTGAAGACGGTGGGGAAAAAAAATCTCAGTTTCCAACTTATTCTCAGATTTCTTCACCATGTAACTATTCTGTTAACTCCTTGCTGGTGGAAATGCAAACCACATCTATCAAGAAATAAACTTTATTTTTTCATCGTGTTGAACACAATTGGTGGCAAGTGCACAGAACCTGACCGCTATTAGTAGAAGATACATAATGGACACAAATTCTCATTTCACCTTCAAAAATACGAGCCAGCTTTGCCATCCAATCAAGAATAAGGAGGGTAAATCAAGGAGGAATCCTCCTTTTTTTTCCTGATCATTCAAAGAACAGTTTCTCAAGGTTAAGCCAAGTCCTCTTTTGCAAGCTGCCAAAATAATAGCTTAGGAAAAGAATTAGTTTGCCTGCATGATGATCCTCTTAGGCAAAAATGTCTTAATAGCAGTTGACCTCAATGAAATGTTTTCCCAAAGGCATTCACGAAAAGAACCATCAGCCCCAAAATGAGAGGGAAATAAAAGAATGTTTTCTTATGAAGTTGGCCTGAATTGTGGATGTTCGTGTAGGCCATGGAGGATTTGGAAAGAAATGGGGGAATTCTGCACAAATAACCGCCTTGGACATTGAGGTCAGCCGTTCCTGTCTTTGTCACTCAAGTCCTTTTGCTGAGCTGAGATTCATCCACTCTGGAGAGAATGCCATTGGCCAGTATGGCAGACTGGAAAACCGTTCCTCTCTGAAGGGGAATGTCTCTGAGGTTGAAATCTCTAGGTTGAAATCTTCTCCATAGCAACTGGATTTGTAGTCCTGCAGGCTCACTGCAAAGCTGGGCATTTACACTCTAGTCTGAATGTTTCTTAGAGCCCTGACTGGGGTCGCCCTTTGTATATTGTGACCACAGGGGGCTGGTCTCCCCATGTCAGGGTTTTCTGGGTGTCTGTGATTTTTCCACAGAGACCTAAGGTGGTTACAACTCGGCAAGCAATAAATGAAATGACTTAGGGATGCACAGTGTCTTTACGGAGGTGTTAGCAATTTGGCCCTGTTTTCTTGAGAAGGGTCCACTCAGGAGAGAGCAGGCTTGTCAGTTTCTGTGACTTCAGAGAGAGCCAGCCCCGCCAGTCACACCAGCCACGGTCTGTCCCGTGGGAAGGAAGGAGGCTTTGATAGGAAGAATCTATTTTTCTGTTTTGGAAAGCACACCACAGAGCTACAAACTTCCCATGATGACTTTTCTTTGAATGTGTAAAATCAAGCTTTCTTTGTCAAGTCTGCTGTAAAATAAGCACTAAGTAAAAAAAAAAAAGAAAAAGAAAAAAAAAATCTTTGTTTCTGTTTGTGTTTACAGCGTTTTTTTGATTATTGTTGTTAATAACAATATAGACACACCAATGAATGTAAACCTCTTTTGCTTTTCAGAGAGGCTGTGCCAAACCCTTTATAGACATCAGATTATTTTAGAATTCCTTATCTAGACACCACGGCCCTTTGGTAATCTGTCAAATCCAAGTAAACACCGTAGAGGTCTTGTGGTTTGATTTCAAATTTCTTTATTTCTCTCCATGCAAATAAAAGGAATGATTATTCCTGTGTACCATGGAGGTGACATATTCTGCGATGGATGTGATTTCTATTTGGGGAAGTGTTGAATGGGAGCGTCTCAGCTAGGGAAGCTAGAAGCTTATTGTTTTTGTCCCTTATTAGGTGGGAATGGTTCTATTTGTTTAATTGGGTAGTTTCTTACCTTCCAATTTCATGAGGAATAGTAGGATTGAGATGTAAGGGAAGAATTTCAGATAGCCCTACAAATTCTGGTCGAGAGGATGAGCCCCTGCAGACTACTGCTCTGGAAGGACCATCTGATTATAGAGGAGATTCCAGGAGAGAGAAGAATCCAAAAATTTCCCTTAAAATCTCCATTCAGGGAACCAGGGGAGAACCCTATCTCTTTGAAATAGTGAGAGTATCCAAATCATCAGTATTCAAAGTACTGGCACTAATCCAGAATATTTGTAGCAGTATCAACTAGATCAACCAACTGCTGCCCATTCGAAGTTGACTACCATGAGGGAAAAATGATTTGGAGTTAACACACAAGCCTCTATGTTCAGTCACATCTGACTCTTTGTGACGCCATAAACTGCAGCCCTCCAGGCTTCTCTGTCCATAGGGATTCTCCAGGCAAGAATACTGGAGTGGTTGCCATGCCCTCCTGCAAAGGATCTTCCAGACCCAGCAATCAACCCATGTCTCCTGCACTGGCAGGCAGATTCTTTACCACTGGGCCACTGGGGAAGCCCCAACACACAAGGCTAGTGGTGTGCCTATATTAGAGGAATATTTTTATATTTAAAAGGATACTCACTAAGTAGCTGAAAAAGTCTATGGTGTCTCAGAGAGAGGGAATCTACAGTACTGGGCATGCAATGCACTTACTTTGCAAAGAGTTTTTCTTCTTTAGGTACAGAGGAAAACTTCAGGCTGGCTTCTGGGCCATTGGCCACAAATGCCATGGGAATGAGACTCAAGTTAACGAGCTTTCATTATACATAGTCTCCCCAGCCAGGCACACTCATAAATATGATCATAAAGCAATCTGCTTAGTAGAGAGGACTCCAGTGATCACTCTGGCTGATAAAAGTAGTAATAAAACTTATCTGTAGTTGCTCGACTACAAAAACCAATAGAATTTGTTTCCCTTTTACCTCTTAGATGACATATAAACATACATGGGATCTATAGGAGCCTTTATACCTTTCTAGGGCTTCCTTCATATCTCAGTTGGTAAAGAATCTGCCTGCAATGCAGGAGACCCCAGTTTGATTCCTGGGTTCAGGAAGGTCTGTTGGAGAAGGGATAGGCTACCCACTCCAGTATTCTTGGACTTCCCTGGTGGCTCAACTGGTAAAGAATCTGCCTGCAATGCAGGAGACCTGGGTCGATCCCTGGGTTGGGAAGATCCCCTGGAGAAGGGAAAGGCTACTCGCTCCAGTATTCTGGCCTGGAGAGTTCCATGGACTGTATAGTCTGTGGGGTCACAAATAGTCGGACACGACTGAGCGAGTTTCACTTCACTTGACTTCTACCTTTCTTTGGACGTGAGATTATTAGAGCCATCGGACCAGGAAGAGAAGAACGTGATAGATTTTCTTACTTCCACTGGGAAATCTGAGTCCTGGGGTAAGTGGGAGGCGGGGAGGGTGTCACACACCTCTTCTAAGGCTGGCCTTTGAGTGGGGAGTTTCTGACAGGTCACATGAACACAGAATATTGGAACTCCAATAAGAAAACCTTTCTAAACTCTCAGGTGGAGCTTCCCTGGTGGCTAAGTGGTAAAGAATCCGCCTGTCAATGCAGAGGATCTGGGTTCAGTCCCTGGATCAGGAAGATCCCCTGGGGAAGGGAATGGCAACCCACTCCAGTATTCCTCTTGCCTGAGAAACCACGGACAGAGGAGCCCAACGGGCTACAGTCCATAGGGTCACAAAGAGTCGGACATGACTTAGCAACTAAACGGCACCAACAAAATGGTCAGGTAATAAAATCACTACTCGTTCTGTCTTCCATCCAAGCTACATAATCTTTGTTTGATCAGCTCATACAAAGAACTGATGACTGTTCTTTCGTGACCGGAATAAGAAGATTCCTATCAGCATACTATTTGGGGGATGGAACATTTTTTTCTTCTCTGGTGTCTTACCTAATGTATTCATCCTAAAGTCACGCTGAACTACTTCATAGGTTTGTGTTGTGGATTAGCTAATTAATACATGTCAAGTGCTCACAAATACAAATTTCTGGGTTAAATGCTGCCTGAGCTTTCTACTTTAAGATATGCATGTCTGAACTATCTGGTTATTTTATTGTTATCTTCATGTTGATAAATTTGACTTGAAATTTCATGTATAAATATTTTGATGTGAAATGAAATTCTGAGAGTCTCAGCATACGGACTAAGGGTGTGTGCTAAGTTGCTTCAGTCCGGTCTGACTCTTTGTGACCCCATGGACTGTAGCCTACCAGGCTCCTCTGTCCATGGGATTCTCCAGGCAAGAATGCTGGAGTGGGTTGCCATTTCCTCCTCCAGGGGATCTTCCCACCCAGGGATCAAACCTGAATCTCTTAAGTCTCCTGCTTTGACAGGCAGGTTCTTTACCACTAGCGCCACCTGGGAAGCCCATGGACTCAGGATATCTAACTCAAATCCAGCAAATGTAGTCCATATGGAAACACAAAGCATCTAGAAGCAAACACAAAATGCTTCCTTAAGCAGATTTTAAAGCAGGTGTTCTCCAAGGTAGGAAGGAGGGGAGGTCAACACTGATTTTAAAGAGTATATTAAGTCATTTTGCCTTATAACAGATTTTTTTTTTTCTTTTCTGTTTTGGCCTTGCTATACTGCTTGTGGGATCTTAGTTCCTTGACCAGGGATGGAACCCATGCCCCCGGTAATGGAAGCCCAGAGTGTTAACCACTGGACCACCAGGGAAGTCCCTGTGCTATAATAGTTTAAATGCTTGGAGAAGGAAATGGCAACCCACTCACTCCAGTATTCTTGCCTGGGAAACCCCATGGACAGAGGAACCTGGTGGGCTACCGTCCATGTGGTCACCAAGAGTCGGACAGGACTTGGTGACTAAACTACACTTTTTTTAAATTTTGATTTATATGACATCTTCTTAAATTTCACTTTTTTGTTTTGTTGCTAATGAAATATAATTGATTTTTGTATAATGAAAAAAAATGCCCAAAATAGCCAATGATTTATATTTAAAAATTAATTAGAATAGGGTGAAGTTTTTGCCTACATAATGTAACCCTAACCCCATGCTGAGTTAGGGAAGAGTCATGGCTGGTCCATATACTCCTGAACATCTGCAAGAGTCTGGGCGGGGGAGCGTCTGCCTTGCCTTCTCTTTTTCTAGAAAAATGGTGCACATCGGTTGTTTTTTCTTAGAAAAGGATATAGCCTAAGAGAAAGGAAAGGAATTAAAACCAAACAGTTTCTCAGTAATGCCATTTGAAGGCTCTATGGCAACTAGTTAAAAAGAAATTTTCCTGCTGGGTCTACTCAGCTGCCATTATCCCCACATGATTAATTGCTCCTTAGTCACCATTCTGAGGAGCAGTTTTATTTGTTAATTTCAAATGCCTCAACTTTGTTGGCAATTCATTCTGACCTTTAAAAACCACATTCTATACTCTTCAAAGTATATGAGTGAAGAAAAAAAAATATTCTCTGTCCCCCTACCTCCAAATATCATGAACATGTTACACTGTGAAGGGCTCGAAGTATCCTTCTGTGCCAAACTGACACGTCAGCAGAGGTTGTTTGAAGTCCATGCTCAAGTCCTCTCATTCCCCAAGTGGGCACCAGGATCAGTAAGGGCTGATTCAGTTTCACAACGTTGAAGAAGTGGACAGTGTAGTGCATTTGGCTGTAAATTTATTCATTTTTTTTAATTAAAAGGGAAAAGTGAAATTGCTATTCATAATAATGGATTCCCCTATTGCATCCTTGCTATTCTGAGAATTCAGTGCATTTTTCTACCTGACTTTAAAAAAGATTAAGAGTCTGACTATAAAGCCACAAATGATGGATGGGCAAGGAAAGTTTCCTTGCAGCGGCCAACTCGGGGGCCAAGCGTTCTACTTGAACATCAGGCTGTCACTGTCTGTTCTCATGTCGTTGGATATTGTCTTCACAGCTGGATCGAGTGTTAATTGGTATCCCTAACAGCAGCAGTACCGGCGATTTTACCGTTCAGACTCCAAAGAGTTGCCGTGTTGCGTCAACCTTGTGTCCCGTCAGTTTACTACTCTGGCTGTAAACAGTCTGAAGAAGCTCAGAATGGAAAGATGAGATTGGCTCCCCTGATATGAATTTCAAGAAGATCATCAATGCTGCATATGTGTAAGCAAGGTAGTAAGGATGTTTTTCTCTTTTGTCAAAAAGATCATCTCTCTTTTAATAAAAATTTTGTGTGAGTGTAGTTGCTAACACAATGTTGTGTTAGTTTCTGCTGTACAGCAAAGCGGATCAGCTATACACATACATATATCCCCTCGTTTTTGGATTTCCTTCCCACTGAGGTCACCACAGAGTGTTGAGTAGAAGTCTCTGTGCTGTATGGTAGGTTCTCATTAGTTGACTATTGTATACGTACAGTGTCTACGTAATATGCCAAACCCAGTCTTTTAATTCATCCTACCTCCCCTTTTCCCCTTGGTATGTCATCCATTTGTTTTCTACATCTGTATCTCTATTTCTGCTTTGCCAAAAGGTTCATCTCTAACATTTTTCTATATTCCACATTAATTTTTTTAATATAAAATGGATAACCAACAAGGACCTACTGTGTAGCACAGGGAACTCTGTTCAATATTATGTAACAAAAGAACTTGTAAAAGAATAGACACGTGTATATGTATAACTAAATCACTCTTCTGTACACCTGAAACTAATGCAGTATTGTGAATCTATACTTCATTATAAAATAAAAAGTTTTTAAAAAATCATCTCTTTGGTTGAGCTTGAGACTAATGGAAAGGACAGTCACACTACAAGGAAGTCTGTCTACAGCAACTCTTAGAACTGTCAAAGCCTTTGGAAGATCACACCCATGAGGGAAAAGACCTTCTCTGGCCTCCAGGTGTCCACAGTCAGTTGGAGGAGCATTCATAAATAGTCTGAGTTTTCCTTCCCTTTTTCTCCCACGTTTACTCTTCCTTTCTCTCGTTAGATCTCCTTTGCAGCTTTCCTGTTGATGATTGGCTACAAGGACCACATACTCAGAACTTCTCAGTGGTGTGTCCTTTTCTCCAGCCCTCTTGCTTAACTAGAGCATGTTGCTGTTAAAGTAATTAACAACAGGAAAATATAGTCAGGGCATGGAGAATACTTGGCATTTTGGAGACACATTTTTTAAAAGCCAACAAGTTTCTACTTCTGACTCGGTATCTTTTCTAAAGGCTCTATCATCATTATCTTGTTCTTTACCACTTATTTTAAAGTCAATGACAAGCTCATCTCCTACTTCTTTATATAAGCTACCATCTCTCACTGTCCTTTAGTTGTAGAGAGTTTAATTGTGATGAACACTATTCTGGAATCCTTTACAAGCTACCCATGGAGGTTTATAATAACCTGAGTTTTCCACCTGGGGGATTCTGCCAGCCATTTACTTCTTTGATGGCACTGAGATGCAAATGAACTAGTTTTTTCAATTTCAGTCACTCACTAGTTCAGAACCTGCCCATCTTCCCAGGTGAGTGGTAAGCTTCTCTCTGGGTGGATATAGACTCAGTCCTTATCCAGTAACACATGTCTTGGTTACTCTAAAGCCTGATCTCTGCATGTGTTGTCAAGACAGAGTACAATTCTTACTTCTAGGAAATATCTGATGTTATCTGGCTTATTGCTAGGATTTGAAGAGAATAAACCAGCTTTTCTTTGCAATCACTCTTCTTTCGCCAAAGCGCTATTCTCTGAGAATAGAGATGGGTACCTCTAGGAGGTAAAACGGAGAAGGCAATGGCACCCCACTCCAGTACTCTTACCTGGAAAATCCCATGGGCAGAGGAGCCTGGTGGGGTGCAATCCATGGGATCCGAAGAGTCGGACCCGACTGAGCGACTTCACTTTCACTTTTCACTTTCATGCATTGGAGAAGGAAATGGCACCCCACTCCAGTGTTCTTGCCTGGAGAATCCCAGGGATGGGGGCGCCTGGTGGGCTGCTGTCTATGGGGTCGCACAGAGTCGGATGTGACTGAAGTGACTTAGCAGTAGCAGCAGGAGGTAAAAACCAAAACCTATTTACCTTTTTTTTTTTTCTCAAACCCTGGCAATCCAATCTACAGCAAAGACTAAAAGAGTCGTATGGGTTCTGTGCATATATCAATTTAACAATTATTTACTGAATAAAAAGTTCCAAACCAAGGGGATACTATAAAGGAAATGATGGAGGAGTTAAAAATAACTTGAATTTAGAGTATGGTTCTGCCGTTTATTTGCTCTATGATCTTGGGCAAGTTATGGGAGTTTTCCGAGCTTCAGTTTCTCACTATTTAAGGTGCGATGAGTAATACTTTAGGTGGCGCTAGTGGTAAAGAACCTTCCTGCCAGTGCAGGAGACGTAAGAAACACAGGTTCTCTCCGGGGGTCAGAAGCTCCGCTGGAGAGGGAAACGACTGAGCTCACACACTCAGTGAGACTTTTATTAAAGAATTATAAAATTGAAACCCATTAGCTATATGCATTTCTTCTTCCCCCCTCTTTTCTACCATCCAACTAGCTCATAATGTTTGATGTAAAATAGAACCATTCAGTGTAAGAGTTGGAAGAGGCCATTAAGAGGATCTTGCTCCTCTTTTTCATTTTGATCATTCTTGTTTTTAAAAATACATGATGATTTAGAACCCTATCTAGAAGGATGCAGCCAGTATAACTCCAACAGGAAATAGCTTCCCAGAAGAGCAAAGATTAAAGCTTTCCGGAAGCTGCCAGTATGAATTCCCAAGAGGCACCTTTATCTGTCTCTGACTGCCTCCCCCCACCTCCCAACCCCAGGCTCAAGCATCTTTACTAGCCACCTGTCCCCACAAGCATCTAAGTCAGTAGCTCTGCCTGCCTGTTGGGCTTTTCCTTGTTTCCAGAACCCACACTTGCAGCTAGCAAGAAGTGCTTGTGATAGGTTTGACTCTAATACAGAGAGATGAGACATCCGTCTACTCAACATTATTTTCATAGGTGGAGCTGAGTTTAGCAGATGTTTTTATATAGCATTTGTCTATAGAATACATGCATGCCTGTTCATAAATATGAATCTGTTACAACATGACCTATTCATTTCTAAACTTTTTTCTCTCTTTTTTTTTTTTTTTGATATGACAAGGGATGAATAGCATAGCTGTGGATTATTCCCCTTTGTTCCTTTGTCTCATGAGAGGAGTCATTTGACTGTAACAGTGAAGCTGGATTTATGACTGCCAGTCTGAGTGGTAATAAATGTCAGGCAGACATTGCTGAATCGTAAACTTTGTGCGCTTGAGTCTAACCCACTGCATCAATCACGACACGTGAGCCCCCAACTCCAGGAAGCTGACTACACGTGGACATGAGATCAAAGGACCCAGCTCTCTAAATATGTCTGCCCCTTGGCACCCTAAATTTTCATTATTAGCTGGCTAAAATTCCCTATACTTTTCCCCAGAAATCCTCCCTCTGGTTCAGAATCAGACCACGGATGCTGGAGAAACATGGGCGGCATCCTCATCACTGAGAAATGAGTGCATTCTCGTGGGGCTGGAGCTGGCTTACAGCTGCCCAGGCTTCCGGGGCACAGTGGGTTTAGGGGTCCCATCTGACCCAGTCCTTGAGCTAGTGAGAGCACTGCTTGGCAATCAGTGAGGTTTGGGTGTGTATGGTAGCCTTCTACCTAGAGCCTGATGGACTTGAGCTTTTCAAAGTAAATATCCTGACAATATCAGGCTTCCGTCTCTCTGGACAGTCCTAGACATGTGGCCAGCTGCTGACTGCTCTCCTCATTCCTCATTCCTGGAGCCTGATTCTGCCATCGAGGTTGTGTTGATTTCACCAGCTCCCTCGATTTTGATGACGTGAACTCCTGACCCCTCCGTTGAAGATGGGGTCCCCCTCTCTTGGTTTGTTCTCTGCACTGACCATCTTTAGCTTGCAGCCCTCTTCCTGCTTTTCTTCTTACCATCAGAGAATGGGGCAGTGATAATGCTGACAATGGGGTGGGGGTGGGGGGTTGAAGAAGGAGCCATGCATGGCTATGGTTTGCACACATTTTTAAAAATATAGTTGGTTTCACTGGTTCAACGATCTGAGGCTAAATACTTAACAGAAATGATCATGAATTTAGTTTGAAGCTCTATGAATTAGGAGGCATCGAGGTGCCAGAAGGGAGTTGAAATGTAGGAAATGTAGGAATTTTAACCAGGCTCTGTCAAAAGAGAAATTGGGGTTTTTATAAGGTAAGACAATTTCTCCTCTGTAAGCCCAGATTTCTCGGGTAAAACAGGAGGGTAGTTATGGATAAGACGGTCTCAGTTACCATGTAAAATAGGAAGTCGATGGAATAATAAAGAAAGTGATGATGCGTTTTACTGTGGTACACTGTGATGAAGTAATACCTCCCACAGTAAGGTTATTTGGGGGTTCAGGAATGTGAATTAAAGCAACTCAGAAAAATTTATATGAGCAGATCACTGGAGGCTAACACTAGATGCCACCTGCATCCCAAATGAAGTTTGCAATTACTTTGCCCACAATATTACACAATCAACCCCACCCCCGAAAGAAAAGACGTCCAGAGGGGATTCTGGCATTTCACTCCTCGAACTCGGCAGGGACAGGAGAATGCCTCGATGTTATCACCATTCACCTCTTTGACGACACGGCTCCCACTCACAGCTTCTATATTTTCAAAATCCTGCAATTGTCCAAGGCATCCCAGGTCTCAGATGACAGGGAGGAAGCACTTTCATCTTTGTTTTTCAGGCAAGGCTTTACTGGGACCCCTGCTTCAGCGGGGGTTGGGGGGCCGGGGAGCAAGAACAAACAGCAGGTCCCCTTGCTTGCTCACCTGCCTACATAGGTCAAACAATTCAGCGATGACAGAGGAAAGAGCGTTGACTCCGAGGTCAGATCAACGTGGATCTTACGGGCAGTAGGAGGAAACGTGGCAAGGCAGCGCCCAGCCAGGGTGAGGGTCTGTAGACTGTTCTGCAGCTTCACTGTCATCGAACACTCAGGTGTGCGGCCCCCATCGTCATTTTCAAGAGTCAGCCCACGACCACCTGCCAGGGTCCAAACACAATGTTCTGTTACTGCCCCCGGGCCTGAGTCAGAAGGAAACAGCAGCCCGGCAGGCAGAGCCTTGGGGAAGGAAGGAGGCGGCATCCGGCACCTGGTTTTAGGCGACCTAGAAAACCTCTGTCTGAGAAACAGAAGAGGCAGGATGCTCATTCCTCACATCCATCTCCTAGCATCCATCGGGAGCGGCAGGGAGGCAGGGAGAGCGGGGCAGGGGGGCTGTCCACCGCCGGGGCACAGCGCCCAGTGGCTTTCCAGGCTCCGGCTCTCCCGGCTCCATCCCCTTGGAAGCAGGGCTGATTATTGAGAGATGGAAATCATCCCTGTCTGCTGCCATAGAGAACGCCTCTGGGTGCTGGAAGGGACAAAGGGAACAATGGGGTCCAGGCTTTGGAACCCAGCCTACACGAGACAAGAATCGCTAGGGTAATAACACCAGCTCCACGTGGCTGGAATGCTCTCCGCAGGGACAACATTTTCTTGTGTAATCATGGTTGTTAGGATGGAGGATGTAAATAACAGGGAGAGTTTAAATTGAATATTTGACAACACTGAGCGTGCAGGGAATTTTTACTTTAAAAAAAAAGAAGAAGAAGAAGAGAGAGAGAGCTTTATTTAAACGGAAGGCCGGCAAAGGCTTCAAACAACCCCCTTGTATCACTTATGAGAAGAGCTTTTTCCTCCGTTCCTCACAGTCAGAAATGACAGGTGCTGTCTCCTATGTAGCGGGAAGAAAAAGTCCCAGGGAAGAGGATGCTTTAGGTGATTACTTAAGCCAATTTGCTTCCAAAATGACAAGATTGGCAAACTGCCCACTAGCACATTGGCATATCAGATGATAATGATTTTCCCCAGGAAGATTAAAGCACTGTATTGGTTTCTGCTTCCTGGGCTGAAAGGAGAGGGAGAGGGAAGGTCTGGCTCCTGCAAAAAGGCTGTAGCTAAGTTCTAGGTCTTCGGACAGGGGAGGAAAAACACAGGGATGGGAAAATAGAATTCAGGCAAAATCAAGGCTTAAGAGGGATTTCCCTCCCAATGGTTAAAACTCCATACTTCCACTGTTGGGGGGAGGGTTCAATTCCTGGTCTGGGAACCACAATCCCACATGCCAAAACCCTATCTCCAAAAAGAGAAAAAAAAAAAACAACAACAACAACAAAAAACCTGACACATAACCAAAGCTTTCACAGGGAACTCAGCTCACTGTTATGTGGCAGCCTGGATGGGAGACGGATTTGGACGATGGACACAGTGTCTGTATGGCTTGGTGGCTTTGCTGTGCACCTGAAACTACCTCATTGTTAATCAGCTATACTCCAACATGAAATGAAAAGTTAAAAAAAAATCAGGGCTTCAGAAGGAAAGGGGAATGTGAATTTTCAGAAGTTTCTTTAGCCATTGATACTGGGCTAGAGAGGAGGCATTGAAAATGGAGCTTTCTCGGAGTCAGCTACACAGGAACAGGTCCACAGTTTGCACAGTGCCCTGGGTCATTCCCTGGGGCACCTCAGCCACAAGGCCTGGAGCAGTGCAGGCGTCGCTGTGTTAATTCCAGGTCTGCCACCAACCCGGAGAGTCCCGGAGAGGCCTTCTGCCTTCTTGCTCATCCAGTGCAGGCTAGAAGTCCATCCCAGCCCACGCTGCGTCCTGTTCTCTGGCAGTGTTGGTGTTAGAACAGCAAAGGGGGTCCCTTCCCGCCTCCCGCTGCCCCTTCTCGGCAAAACAAACCGAGAGGGATGGCTCACCATTCTCATGGCTTTCTGCCCCTGGGGAGCACACTGTCTTCACATAAGCCCTTTTAGAAAAGGAGACGAGGTGGGAATTACCTGGCCGCAGACCACTGCTGGCATGCGAGGGAACCCTCCCGGGGCACGCCCACCCTGTCACATCTCAGGCCCGTTCCATGGCAGGCACCCAGGGACCCGGTGCTCTGTGTCGGCCCGGCTGAGGAAGCAGCTGAACTGGGGCAAGGACCCAAAAGACTGACCAGACAGCCAGCCAGGGCTCAGACAGAAAGACTCGCTCAGCTGGACATCACGCCATTTTCAGACAATCGTGCAAACTCGGGTGTCGTTTGGAAAAGCGTTCCTATCCAGTGACAGGGTAGGAACACAGATTTGTGGCAAAGACCAAGCGGCCAGTCAGAAGCTGCCAGGGAGAGGCTGGAAAGAAGGGGGCTGGCTCCCAGCCATCAGGTGAAAAGCACATCAATTGTCCAGGCCACACTGATGAGCTATCTAGGGTTGGCCCTGGCTCGCTCAGCTGGCCATGCAGGGCCTTCTGCTCCTCCTGCTGGCCCACACTGAGCAGGAGCCCCAGGCTGGGCTGAGAGCCAGGAGAGGACAGGGACGTGGAGATGATGCAAAGTCAAAGGCAGAACAAAGCGTGAAGCCAAGAACCCCAGGGGAAGTGCCCACAGGCAGCACACGGACAGCAGGCCAGCGGAGCCCAGGGCAGCGCCGCACGGAGGGGACCCAGCTTCCCAGCGCATCCATGCCATCGACCAGAGAGAGGGTAGGATGCCACTCCAAACTTATTTCAAGTTTCTCTACATGTTCCTCTGCAGTTCTGCTCCTAGGATGTCAAGGACCTCTGCCCACAGCTGCTGGGAACACAGTAAATGGCCAGATTTCTCCACGAGCCCGCTTCCAGGGGGTGGTCAGCTTAGCCACGGTGCTCAGAAGCCAAGGCACGTGGACGAGACAGGTCTTGCTTCGGTGGGCACCAGGCCACTGGTAAGCATCACCCTAGCAAGGGACCGCCTCCAGGAATTAAGACAGCAGAGGGGGACAAATGCCTAATGGTCGCCTGTAGTGCTAACTTGGGGTCTTCTGTCCACTCGCAAATTGACATCAACAGATAGACCTGCTACATGAGTGACAGTCTGGGCTGTTGTAGGTCTTATTTCAGCGCATTTCAGAAGCTAAAAATACAGGACAGACACGCTCACATAGGTTAAGGAGAAAGCTGTGTTTAACTGTCACGGACTTAAAGCTCTAATTAGAACTGCATTTTGCTAATTACATAATTGGTATTTAAATCCATATACCTAGAGAAATGTAACTGCTTATTGTACTGAGGGACCAACAGAGCTGTGTTAGAGGAACGTGATGCTCTCAAACACATAAACAGAAGGCCTTCCATCTGATGAAAGACCAAGGTGTTCTGCTGTTCACACACGCACACACACACACAAAACTTGTCATGTTCCTTTACTCTGGTCGTTTGTGAAGTATTCCAGGCCGGTTCAAGCCACCCATAGGGGTCAGGATCTTATGGCTTTAACTCTTTGGGGAGACTATCTGTACCCTTTCCTTGTGAAAATCTTCCACCCCACCTCAACTCTGGGGAAATAGATGGAGTCAAGTCACTCTGGGGGGTGGAGCAATGAGTTAGCTCTTTACACATTTGCAGAAATCTATAGATCATCTATGGGCTCTTGCAATGAGGACAGTCTGTTAAATATAGTAACTTTGGAAAAAAAAGATTAGATAGACCAAATTAATCCTCCTCTACAAGTAAGCTGAAATGACTTCTGTGAGAGGCTAGTGACAGAAAACAAGTTATTTGCACCCCTATGTTCGTGGAGTGATTGTCATCTTGGAATGGGATGCAGAGGGAAGATGATGAGAAGTAATTAACAAAACCATGGCTAACACGTGCCTATTGACTTTGGTCAGAGTCTCTTCGTGGATGGACTGAGACTCTGTCATATAGAGTGAAGTAAGTCAGAAAGAGAAAAAACAATATTGTCTATTAATGGGACTCCAGATACACGTGGAATCCCAGGTGACTCAGTGGTGAAGAGCCTGCCTGCCAATGCAGGACACAGGAGATGCAGGTTTGGTCACTGGATCGGGAGGAGCCCCTGGAGAAGGAAATGGCAACCCACTCCAGGATTCTTGCCTGGAAAATTCCACAGAGAGAGGAGACTGGTGGGCTACAGTCCAGGGGTTGCAAGGAGTCAGACACAATGGAGCTCCTGAGCACTTGGAATCTAGAAAAATGGTCTAGATTAACTTATTTGCAAAGCAGAGCTAGAGATGCAGATGTCTGGGCACCACGGGGAGTAGTGAATGAATTAGGAGACTGGGATTGATGTATATACACTACTGATACTATGTGTTAATGTAAAATAGAGAACTAATGAGAACCTCCTCTGTAGTGCAGGGAACTCTTCTCAATACTCTGTGATGACCTGAATGGGAAGGAAATCCAAAATAGAGGCTGATTCACTTTGCTGTACAGCAGAAACTAACACAACCTTGTAAACCAACCATACTCACTTTGTTGTTTAGTCGCTAAGTCATGACCGACTCTTTTACCATCCCTTGGACTGTAGCCTGCCAGGCTCCTCTGTCCATAGGATTTCCCAGGCAAGAATACTGGAGTGAGTCACTATTTCCTTCTCCAGAGGATTTTCCTGACCCAGGGATTGAACCCCCAGGTGGTACTAGTGATAAAGAACCCGCCTGCCAGTGCAGGAGACACAGGAGATGGGGTTCAATCCCTGAGTCGGGAAGACCCCCTGGAGGAGGGCACGGCAACCCAATCCAGGATTCTTGCCTGGAGAATCCCATGGACAGAGGAGCCTGGTGGGCTACAGTCCCCGGGGTTGCAAAGAGTCAGACAGGACTGAAGCAACTCAGCATGCAAGCTCTTGAATTGGCATGGAGCCTCTATGCTCATACAAAAATTAATTTTAAAAATGAATCAGAGGGAAGGGGAGGCTTACTGGCAGACATGTGTGCACATAGAGGGGGTAGCATCCTTCTCTAAAGCCAGGTCTTGTAACATGGCTTCTCCCTTATAGCTGTAGAACTTGGAGTGTGTACCAGCCCAACTGAGTGAAATAAGGCAAAAAAGGTAGAGAACTCACCTGAAGTCCTAGCTGACCAGGGGCAGAATTAGGGCCAGAACCTGGGCTTCCCAAGTGGCACTAGTGTTAAAGGACCTGCCTGCCAATGCAGAAGACAGACGCTGGTTCGATCCTGGGTCAGGAAGATTCCCTGGAAAAGGGAATGGCAACCCACTCCAGTACTCTTGGCTGGAGAATTCCATGGACAGAGGAGCCTGGCAGGCTATAGTCCGTGGGGTCACAAAGAGTCAGACACTACTTAGCAACTTAGCAAGGCTGGGCAGTGTGACCACTCCTTAAAAGACAACTAGGGCGGAAGCAGCAGAGACTCCAGATCAGAGCCTCACTCTTTGCCAAGTCGGGCCCCCCGAAGCCCTTGTGCACCCTGGGCTTTGAGAACTCTGAAAACAAGCCCCAAAGGGAAACCCAGACTCTAGGAGGCTCTGAATTGCTTGTAATCCCTAACTGATAATGAGAGGGCTTAACCTGCAGCCTCAGGTATATGCCCAACAAAAAGGGGGAGACCACCCTTCATAACTGGACATGAATAGAGACTTTTCCGTGATGAGTTCCCCAGGAGAACTAGTCAGTTTCCATCGGCCTTAAACCAGTGGACCACAGGGACAGGGCTCCCACATGCGTTGTTCTGAGGCCCCCTCCCCCATCTGTCCTGCTTCTCTGTGACCCTGTCAGTTTCCTGAGCTGACCCCGTGAAGGCCAGTGGTGCTGGCGGTCAGTCACTTTTCCCCATGTTGCCAGGTTATCACTGATACACAAAGTGCTCTTTCAGAATCCTTGTGACAGTCCAATGACTCACTTTCACAAACACAAGGATACGCAGTATTCGTCATTTTAAAAAACCCACTGTTAGGGACTCCCCTGGTGGTCCAGGGAAGAAAACAAGACTCTGTGAGTAAGACGCAGCGCCCTCAATGCAGGAAGCCCAAGTTCGATCCTTGGTCAGGGATCCACGTGCATGACACAAAGATCCCATGAGCTGCAGTTAAGACCCGGAGAAGCCTAAGTATATAAATATTTTTTAAATCCACTTTCAATTCATTCATGCATTATCTTTACTTTTCTCCCCGTGTCTAACCCACTGCTGCATCTCACTGGTGTTTTCAATACCTTCTCCTCGAATGAGTCACTGGGCTTGTTGAGCTTAATGATGTCTGTAAGACACTTCAGTGCAAAGTCCAAATATAACCAAACCAGCCAAACAACCGATCCAAGACAATGGCTGGGCCACAGTGTATGAATAGCAGGAGGCTTTTTTAAATAGCAACCCGGATGGATGCCCTTTTGCTCTGGACTATAGCTGTGCTCGTGATGGACATTATTATTTGATAGCTTGTAAGCAGAAGAGCATCCATAACTGAGTAGTAACAAGCAATAAACAGCCCCTGAGCTATTTCCTAGATGTTTAAAGAGTGAGCAAGGCCGTCCACCCTGGGGCCAGGGTCCCTCCAAGGGGTATAGCATATGTCCTTAAAACCTTCAGTCTTGCCTTTACCTGAGCCCGGCAACCACCCAGAGGACAGGAGGTCAGAACAGCAGTGCCCTCCACCCCTTCACCCTCAGTTAAGCCCTCCTCCTATGGGTCTCTCAGCCTTCCTGGTCATCTCTGCTACCCTCTCCAGTGTGGGATCTGGAGGAGAAGAGGGCATACGCCTTACCAGGCATCTGAAGAAGGCCAGCTCTTGCCTTTACTCCTGCCAATCCCTCTGTTTGGGGCAGATTTCAAAGAATGAACCCAGCTCTTTCCACTTTTTTTTTTTTTATTTACATCTGTCATTTGCACTTGAAAAGCTTCACCCCTGTACTCTTACCTAAGATTGGACCCTTAGATTTCCTTATCTGGCTTCCTCGATGGCTCAGCAGATAAAGAATCTGCCTGCAATGTGGGAGACACAGGAAAGTTGGGTTTGATGGCTGAGTCTGGAAGATCCCCTGGAGAAGGAAACGGCAACCCACTCCATATTCTTGCCTGAGAAATCCCATGGAGAGAGGAGCCTGGCAGGCTACAGCCCATAGGGTCACAAACAGTCGGACACGACTGAACACTGGGTACATTGTTAAGGTTGCACCCTTATTCCTACTTTTATTTTTCATTGACCCGTTTTGTTTCTGCTCACCCTACCTCATCCCACCCATCAGCCCTGACAGCTTTCTGTGTCATTTATCTAGATGTGTCTCTTGTTGAAAATATACTGCTAACTGGGCTTGTGTTTTTGTTTGTTTTGCTTTATTTCTTTCATCTTTGACTTTGTATCTTATCAGGAGAATTAAACCATTACATATTTTGGCTTTTCAAAAAATTCAGTCTGAAATCACTTTGCTTTGCATTTTATGTGTTTCCTTTGTGTTCTCTGAATTATATGGACAGTATTTCCTTTCCCCTCAGTTCAGTTCAGTTCAGTCACTCAGTCATGTCTGACTCTTTGTGACCCCATGAATCGCAGCACGCCAGGCCTCCCTGTCCATCACCATCTCCTGGAGTTCACTCAGACTCACGTCCATCAAGTCCATGATGCCATCCAGCCATCTCATCCTGGGTCGTCCCCTTCTCCTCCTGCCCCCAGTCCCTCCCAGCGTCAGAGTCTTTTCCAATGAGTCAACTCTTCGCATGAGGTGTCCAAAGTACTGGAGCTTCAGCTTTAGCATCATTCCTTCCAAAGAAATCCCAGGGTTGATCCCCTTCAGAATGGACTGGTTGGATCTCCTTGCAGTCCAAGGGATTCTCAAGAGTCCTTTCCCCTACTCACTTGTAACTTAATAAAATTTTTCATAATGGTTACCTTTAAGTTTTTCTAAGCATATATTCAAGGCTATTATTTCCTTAATTCTTTTTTTTAAAGATTTTTTTGATGTGGACTATTTTTAAAGTCCTTATTAAATTTGTTACAATATTGTTTTTGTCTTATGTTTTAGTCTTTTGGCTGGGAGGTATATGAGATCTTAGCTTGCTGAGTGGGGATCAAACCTGCACCCCCTTCATTGGAAGGCAGAGTCTTAACCACTGGACCACCACAACGTCTGTATTTCCTTACTTCTTGATGCAAAAATGTCAATTCCTCTTAATATGGTGTTAGAGATTCAGCATGGTTTAAGTCACAATCGCCCCATCCTCTTGGTCCCTCCAAGGAAGCCTCACTGTGAAGGCTGCGCAGCTGTGTTCTGAGACCTCATGGAGAGGAGGACTATTAGTCCAGTCTGATTTTGTATTAGCAAGAGTTTAAACACATAGTTTTTGTTGGTTTGTGTTTTCATGTATCAAGAAGTTGAGAGGTGGGCTGTCCAGGACTGGTACAGCTGTCCAAGGATATTTTTAAGATTCCAGATGACTGTCCTTCTCTAACTTTGTCCTTGTGCTTCTGGCCTGATTTTTGACCTCGGGATGCAAAGATCCATAAGGCACATTTCTTGCTCTCAGAGTAGTAGGTACAAAATAAGCCACAGATTCTTTGACACTGTTCTTCTTTTGGAGTCTGGGCTGGTATTGGCAATGAGAATATGGCAGAAGTGACGAGGTGCCAGATTTGGGTCCAGTCCTCAGAGATCGGTGGTTTCCGGGTCCTTTCTCTCGCAGAGCCCTGGGTCACCATGTAGGAAGCCTGACTCTGCTGAGCAGACCGCAGGGAGAACAGGAGGTTGCATGGGGTGGATAAAGCGCCTGGCTGAGCCCTGCCTTTCAGTTACCCCCACATAGTGCCGAGGTGTGCCTGAGACTCTGGCCTTGCTAGACCAGACCAGTCGCCAGCTGCCTGCTATCAGGTGACCCCAGGGACATCGTGTGCAGCAAACCATCCGTGCAGCCCTGTCTGAATTCTTGACCCATCATATTGCCAGATGAAACGATCATTTCAAGCAACTTAGTACTGGGATACTTGCTACACAGAAATAAATCAACAACAGGGATATGTATGTGAACATACAAGTCTAAAACAATGTGAGAGGGTGATGGTAGCTGCTTAGCAGAACAGAGTTCAGTGGTGAATTAAACAACTGTCATAATAGGAACCTCTTTCTAACTAACAAAATGTCTAAAAATATAAATATATGTATACTGTCAAACAACACAGATTCGAACTGCCAGGTCTGCTTATACACAGATTTTGTTCAGTAAATACCAACTAAGGTACCTGTGGTTGGTTGAATCCCCAGAGGCAGAGGAACCCTGGATACATAAGTCACAAGTACAAAAGTTACACCTGGCTTTTCGACTGCACCCCTGACCCCCACTTTGTTCAAGGTTCAGGTGTGTGGTTTTTTTTTGATTTTCATTTATTTCTGTAATTATCAGTCAGCTCTCTTCCCGTGGCAGGTGGTAGAGTACCTGCATGCTCAGGGGTGTCTGACTTCTTGGGACCCCATGGACCGTGGCCCCCCCAGGCTCCTCTGCCTATAGAATTTTCCCTGCAACAATACTGGAGTGGGTTACCATTTCCTCCTCCAGGGGACCTTCCCGACCCAGGGGTCAAATCCACATCTGCGTCTCCTGCATTGGCAGGCAGATTCTTCACCACTGAGCCACCTGGGAGGTAGGAATCTAATTCGGAATCTAATTCAAATCCATATGAGCAAAAAAGACTTAGAAGACGAAATTCCAGGGTAGCACTCAGAGGCCCAGGGAAGCCGCAGGTCAAGGCTGCAGGGACCGCCCTCCCCTGGGTCCCAGCTGCCTTTATCTGGATCCTTCTCTGCTTGCTGCCCATTCAGAATTGCTCTCTCCATGGGGATGAAGGGGGAGGTGGCCAATGTCAGATGGGCAGGAAGAGAACTCCCCGCGGGGTATTTGTATAAACGGTCTTGGGGAGAACTGGCCAGGCTGTGGCTCACACATTCCTACGCTCTGAGGGTGAGGAAGGGGTCTGTGAGATGAAAGTCTGTGGGCAAATCCCAGACGCAGCTTGAAACAGTGCTGCAACAGCATTCCTGCCATCTCAGGGATGCTGACATGGAACTTACCCACTCCGGAAGATTTCCAGAAAAGAGGTTTTTGAAAACAAACAAAATTCGATGTATTACAGTGCAGCAGTTGATCAAAAGTACAGGTTGTTAGGGTACATTAAAATGATTATTAAGTTCCTACTATGCTGCAAACTATGGTATGGACACTAAGCAAGATTAAAAAGAAGAGTTTGACCTTAAGAACCTTTGGATCTAGTTTTATCACAATCCATTAAAATGTAACAGTTTTAATAGTCATAAAAGATATAACTGTGAAAAATTATAGCCTATTTTGGACCAATTTCTGAGTATTGTTAGAAATGTAGTTTTATGAAGGGTTCAAAATGTAATTACCTTGAATATATCTGTGAAAGAAATGCTGGAGAGGCAATATCTCCATGTTTTATTTCATTTTATTTTTTGCCTGCATGGCTTGTGGGATCTTAGTTCCCTGACCAGGGATCAAACCCAGTCCTTGGCAGTGGATGCTCAGAGTCCTAACCACTGCACCACCAGGAAATTCCCAATAGTGTCCATACTGTAGAAAACAAAAAAATTATTTTATGGATGGAACATTGAATATTGAGGAAGAAATGGACATTCTTTTAAACATATTAATGTCTCATCACTTTATTAAATTATTTTAAAATATTTTCATTAGTTTAAAGATTGATGCTATTCTATAAAAATCCAGTAAAAGACTGCACATGAATGAAAGCTCTGTAACTACAGTGTGGGTGTACACAGTTGACTATCAAGTATGATACTAAGGTATCTTGTAGAAATAGTAAATTTGTTCTTTCTTGTATCATCCACTTTAGGGGAGGTTAGGTGAAGAGATAGTGTAACAGAGAACAAAATCTGACTCCAAGTTGGATCGGTTTTCTTTTGCTTTAACTTTTGCTCGCCATTGCTTTTGTTATTAATACTATAATTACTACAGTGATGCTGTTTATAGCTTTAAGCCCAAATAATGGGCTGCCTGGGAGGAACCCTGCCCCTCTGCCTAAATGTTAAACTAAATTGCCTTTGTTCAGTTTGGTGTTGTTCAGTTCACAGGGAGACATTCTGACCCTGAGCACCTGTGAATGGCTGAAAGATAAAAGAAATTGATACAACTTCTCCCCAAGGCTGGCCAAGCCAAGAGATATTTTTTCAAGACTTTCTACTGTACATCCTCACCTCCTCCCCGTCTCTGTTCTATTAAAGAAACTAGCACCCAGACTCTGAATAGATGGTACTCTAGGACTCCAGTCCACCAGATTCCGGGATGCCCAACTCTCTGAATAAAGTCACTGTTCCTTGTCTGGATACCTCATACCAGCTTCTGGGATGCCCAGCTCTCTGAATAAAGTCACTATTTCTTGCCTCAAGACCTCATCTCCTGATTATTGGCCTGTCATGTGGCAAGCAGACAGAGGTTGGACTCGGTGACAATAGCTTTGTCTGAAAACTCTTAGAATTTTTGACTAACTCTTTCTGCCTTTTGGCTTGTTTGCACTTATTTTGCCAGCTTTCACTTAATGACCTTCGTCAATCTGTGCCTTGTGTCTGTCTGTCTGTTTATGAATGTTTTTTTCTGATTATATGTTTGCTTATTGCTTCTGTTCTATTTGTTCCTCTTAACTTTAGTGGTTTGCATCTCTTTGCATTCTTAAAATCCACAGGCAAATGGAGCTTTGGAATTGCATCTTCCAGATTGCTCTTTTGATTTTTACAGTATTGATTCTGTCTTTTGGGACTTCTGATGCAGATGGCAATTCTATGATTGCATTTCAATTGTCTATAATCTTTCCTTCTTTCATCTAACAACTTTTTAAAAAAATCTCTTTCTGATTTTCAACTACCTATTTTTCCATCTCAGTTTGTTGTCTCAACAGCTAATCGTTCAATTTTCCTTTTATAGAGTGTTCCTATTCTTGGGTATTATGGAGAATTTAAGCAACATTAAGCAATAGATTTCAAAAGAGATTTTTTTGTTTCCTGCATTAGAAGATGAAAAATATATGTTTGCTCTTTGATATCTGAAAATGTATTTTTGGGTCCAATGTTTGTTTTCTTTTTATTGTTACTCATCCTTAATTGGGACAAGAGCTAGTGGGTTCTATTACTTGCCCGCAAAAAGAATGGAATTTCCTAGCTCCCCTGCTTTTACTTGTTTGAATTTGCATGTTAGATTTCAAGCAGAAGGATATATTGAAGTTTAGAAGCCTTAGTCAAATTTCTGGTGGCCGGCATTTATTTGTCTCATGGGTACCCCTTAGACCTGTACTGTTCAATACAGTAGCCACTGGCCACATGCAGCTACAAAGTAACTAAAACAAAATAAACTTAAAATGTGGTTCACCATTTGTACTAGACACATTTCAAGTGTTCAGCGGCCTCTGAGTGCAGACACGGGAAGTTTCCATCTTTGCAGAAAGTGAGATTCATCTGTTCATACGTTACAGTTATCTGACAGTGGGAAGGTGAATTTATTTGTGTAAAACTAAAATATTCCAGTTCTTTTTCTTTGCAAGAAATAGAAAATGAAAGACTACAGTCTCCCATGGGTTTCTTCCCATTGTTGTCCTACCTCCTTCAGGCTATTACAGTCTTCCAAAGTGTAAGACATGCCTGTTTGTTTCTTTCTTTTGTTGGCCTCTGCCGGGGGTTTGAGTCTCAGAGAGGGTGTGCTGAGAAAGAGACTAATTCCCAGGAAGAGGGTCTGGCTGAGGGATGCAGGTATGGTGGGAAAACCAAAGGGTGGGGCCACCGCAGATCCAGCAGCTACACTTTGGGGGAGTGGCCTTTGCTTGTGGTTGACAAAAGCCCATGTGGCTCAGAAAGGGACACAGGGGGAGAAATGAAAGCCTCCTTGGTGTCTGCACCGCCAAGATGTTGTACCTCAAAGCTTTCTGTTTGTTGCTCAAAGCGAGACCATCCACCAACTTCCATGTCTCTAGAGAGGTTGCAACTTCACTTGGTGTCTGTATTTCAAGGGTTGTGCCAGTGGAAAGTTTGGAAGGGCAAACAAGTGTTGGAATCCAGAGGTTGTCCTCCAGGTTCAAAACTGACAGTTCATTAAGCCCAACAACAGTTGAACAACTATGTATTGAAAGTAAAACACACAATTCCCTCCCACAATAAAACATGATCATGCCTGAAGCAATACCCCAAGTCACTGCCTGCCTGTTAAGAACATATGAAGGTTGGGCTGTTTCCTGACATTGAGATTGAGCGCCCAGTCTTCCTGCTCAAGAAAAGTCTTCATTTGTTTCTGTTGTAAAAACTGGTGTCATCCCTTGTCAGGTGGAAGGGATGTACAGAACAGAGGTTGACCTTGGTGACAAGAAAGAACACATACAGAACTGGATGGGAGGGTTTTACCAGGGAGGCAAACGCCCTCCTCCAACTCATCTCAGGGGAATGGAGACAAATCTTTCTCCACTGTGACTTTACAAATCTCTCTGTTACTCTATTTATTTATTTGGCTGCATAGGGTCTTCCTGGCTGCACACCGGATCTTCATTTCATCTTGTGGGATCTTTCCTTGTGGTGCATGAACTGGCTAGTCACAGCTACGGGCTTAGTTGCCCTGAGGCATGTGGGATCTTGGTTGCCCAGCCAGGGATCGAACCTGCGTCCCCTGCACTGCAAGACGGGATTCTCAACCACTGGACTACCAGGGAATCCCCATGACTGCTGTCTTTATTTCAGCCCCTGTATCAGAGGCCAGAAAACATTTTTTTTTTTTCTCTAAAGGGCCAGATAGTAAGTATCCTGGGCTTTGTGGGTCAGAGGGTCCTGCTTTTGTAGCATGGAAATAGCCCTGTGTGTGTTAAGTCGCTTCAGTTGTGTCCATTTTTGTAACCCTATGGGCTGTAGCCTGCCCATGGGGCTCCTCTGTCCCTGGGATTCTCCAGGCCAGAATTCTGCAGTGGGTTGCCAGGCCCTCCTCCAGGGGATTTTCCCGATGCATGGGTCAAACCCAAGTCTCCCATTGGCAGGCAGAGTCTTCACCACTAGCGCCACCTAGGAAGCCTGGAAATAGCCCTTATTCGGGACTTCCCTGATGGCTCAGAGAGTAAACCGTCTGTCTGCAATGCAGGAGACCTGGGTTTGATCCCTGGGTCGAGAAGATTTCCCCTGGAGAAGGAAATGGCAACCCACTCCAGTACTATTGCCTGGAAAATCCCATGGATGGAGGAGCCTGGTAGGCTACAGTCCATGGGGTTGCAAAGAATCGGACACGGCTGAGCGACTTCACTTCACTTTCACAGTACATATATTAATGAGTGAGCCTGTGCTCAATTGCACTTTGTCAGTGAAGACAGAGATTTGGATTTCATATAACTTCCACAAAACACTATTCTTCTACTGATATTTTTTAACCCTGTAAATTTGTAGAAACTTTTCTTAGCTTGCAGGTTGTATGAAAAATTTGGAGGGCCCCATGTGGGCTGTGCATCACCATTTGCTGACCTCTCCCATTAAATCGCTGACCTCTCCCATTAAATTGCAGACCAGAGGACTTCTGAGATAATTCAGAGCCTCTTGGAGCCACAGGCAAAGGATGCAAAGTACACAAGAGTGAGTTTCCAGCCCTGCTACACCTCATCACCCTGCCCTACCCATGTTCACACCCTGCTCTCATCTCAGGCTTTCCTCCAAAATCTTGGTTTTCCAAGAACTCACGCTACCTTTCAGGCTATGGGAACCTCCACAACGACAATGATTCACTCAGAAAGCTGCCTTCCCTGTCTCCCAGGGTGGGGAGGATCCAGAGGATTAGCAGGAAATCCGTCTACTTTGAGTACATTGCTCAGTCAGATCTAATGTCTCCTCTTCATTTGGGTAAATCTCTTCTCCTTTAAAATGCAACTCATTTTTGGATTGGTCTGCTGAGTTGAAAATCATTAGAGCAGGGGCCAAATTTCTCTTGCCTAGGCCCTCTGCTTTCTCAGGTATTCCCGCATGAAACAGATGAAAGGAAAACAGGTGAAAAATAAAGACATCTCATTTCAGAAAAGTTACCACCTCATCTCCGAATTCCTGCTCTGCCACTCTTTCTCAAAGGCCTGGAGCTGTGCCTTTCTAACCTGTTCAGCCTGGCAGGATTCAGGGTCCAAAGTTTACAGCACTGAGGGTCTCCCAAGACAGAAGAGGGGTCTTTCTGTTCAACTCCAGCTGCAAACACCTCTGCTTCCTGCACAAAAGCCGCCCAGGATTTGAGGAGCGTTTCCTTACTTGCCCCAGATCCAGGCGGCCCCCTACAACTGAAACACACCCATGTTGACTGCCGTCACTAGAAATACCAGCTGGTAATTAAGCCTGGCAGGGGCCAGGGGTGGTATCCCCCAGAGCTGGTGCTGCCTTGAGAGCCCAAAGAACAGAAAAAAAATAATAAAATATAGTGAGCTGGTGTTCTAGTTCTTGCCTGATTACTAAATAAAGAGCATCACAGTCTACTTATTCTGTCTGATCCTTGACCATCTATAAAATGAGAAACTGGATTAGATCAGTGTTCTCCTTGTGGAGCAGGGTGGAAGAGACACATCGAATTATGCTGGGAAAGATTGAAGGCAGGAGGAGAAGGGGATGACAGAGGATGAGATGGTTGGATGGCATCACCGATTCGATGGACTTGAGTTTGAGCAAGCTCCAAGAATTGGTGATGGGCAGGGAAACCTGACATGCTGCAGTCCATGGGGCCGCAAAGAGTCAGACACAACTGAGTGACTGAATTGAATTGAAAACTGTAAAAACTTCAGAACAAAAAAGAAGGGATGAGTTAAGATTTACCTGGGAGACAAATGAGTCCCCCAAGCCAAGATGCTGAAATACCCAAAACTGAAAGGGGGAGGAGAAAAGAACAGCTAGGATGGAGATTCGTTTTTATTTTCCCTACTCATTCTTCTACGTTTCTCCCTTTTCCCTCTGTAAACCATGAACCTTGAGCAAATAATCTCCAAAGGCTGGGAATGGTTTCCCTAGTGGCTCAGTGGTAAAGAATCTGCCTGCAATGCAGGAGACTCAGGTTTGATCCCTGGGTGGGGAAGATCTCCTGGAGATGGGAATGGCAACCCACTTCAGTATTCTTGCGGGGAGAATTCCATGGACAGAGGAGTCTAAGGGGCTATAGACCCTGGGGTCTCAAAAGTGGGTAGGACTGAGTGACTAATATTTTCACTTTCAAGGGTGGAGGGGGCCAGAGAAAAGGAGGAAGAGGTCATCATTGACGTGAGATGCTCACTTCCGAGGTTTCCTGTCCTTGAACCATTTCTCTCCTTCTCTGCAGCCTCACCGTCTGCAGCTCAAGCGATGCTGCCCGCCAGCGCTCGGGGGTTTTCCATACCGGCAGGGCTAGTATGAAGTCCTACACGTGCAGTGGAAGAAGTGACTTCAGAGTTCTTTGGAAATACTATACCCACTGGAGGGAAATCAGCAGAACAAGGAAAAGAGCGTTTTAAAATGAGTTGTCTTGTATTTATCTGTATTTATCCAAGTTCACAGAGCTCTTAGCAGGTTGCAAATTAATACTTCAGGCCAGATTTTGAATAAGCCACAGGGGACCAACAAGAACCTTCATGCCTGGAAACTAAGAAGGCCTAATGGATCAGCTGTCACTGCCTCTGTTTGGCTGGCAGTTAGAGTTTGTGTCAAGCCATTTCTCCACATTATGAAAGTCATGGGGTATTTTACATCTTTCAATAACACTCACCATTTGGCAGGCTAATGCATGCCTTTTCCCTGCCAGTTTGCTATCTTGTGTCTTTGCTGGTAACCCAACACAGTCCTGGTTTGTTATCTCTCCAAGCCCAGCCAGAAAATAATGGGGAGAAGCAGAAGATACCTTTACATGTTGATCAGGAAAAAAATAAAATAAAATCTTAGATTTCAGGGACTGAAAAAGACTTCCAAGCAGAGGGTACCAAGAAGGAACAGAGGGAGGGGTCTGAGCCTCCCACTGATGGAGTAGGCCAGTAAGGGGGGCATTTTTTGGAAAGAACTTCAAAAAATAAAAAGAATAATAGTCAGTCTGCTTTTTATTAGCCAGGCACCAATAATTCTAAACAATGCCAGTGAAGAAATATTCTTCCAGCTGGGTGGCTGCTCGCCCGGCCCCCATAAAGTGTAGTTGCTTGAGAGTAGAGTAAATGAGCCCCATCCTTTTATTTACTGAGGAGGGATGTGAAGGACCCAGTATCTTGCCAATGACCCCTGAGCTGGTGCATCTCATAGAACCCGGGTCTCTCTGCTGCCCCCCAGAGGTCTTTCCGCTCCATTAGGCTGCCAGACCCCGAGTGAGAAAACCCTGGATGAACGCCGTAAACGCACAAAATTGGATCATGCTAACCAAATGAAGAAATCTGAGAATCTGGGAAAAAAGCCCAGAGCAGCTGCCCTCAGTCCTTGTCTTGTTTATGAGCCATATTTGAGAATTTTCAATCTTAAAGCTCCCTTTCTCTATCCTATCCTTCATTTATATAAAAACAGATTTCCTTTTCATACTGGAAAATATGACTATGCTCATATAGGTTCATTTCCCTTTTAAAATCATGGTGAGACCTTTCCGATTTCCTGTGTGATTGTGTAATGAGTACGGATTGCAGTTCTCAAAGACAGGTGTGCAAAGAATATTGTTGTTGTTGTTGTTTTTAATTAAAAAATCAGTTTAATTTAGACTCACAGCTTTCATCCCACCCGGCAAGCAGGAAACTCAAGTTCAGGTATTTAGGGGCTCTCCTGTTTCAAGGTTTTGCTGACTTTGAAATAATGCCCAATGTGAGAGTTTTAAGTTACATTTTATTGGGGCAAAATGAGGACTATAGCCCGAGAGACAGCCTTTCAGATAGCTCTGAGAAACTGCTCCGAAGAGGTAGGAGGAAGGTCAGTATCTATGTGATTTTTGTGAAGGGGGGCTACATGCAATCAAGCACATATTTTATTTATTTATTTTATTTTTTTTGCAGATTGTTTCTGCTAGTCTTATAAGAGTTACTGTTAGCCACGAGGATCAGATGTCACCGTGAAGGAGCTTAGTGATTTTTCTAGATATAAGGAGATGTAAGAACTGGACTTATAAAATCAGCTCCTGAAAGTATCTATTTTCAGACCGGTTATGCCAGTTTTCCCTAGAGCAGAGTGCCTCATTCCTGATCTACATCCTGAACTCGTTTCAGGGGGTGTTGCAAGTCAGCTGCTGCAGGGTTCCCTGATTTAATCCTTGTAGAGTTAGATTTGGAGAAGGCAATGGCGCCCCATTCCAGTACCCTTGCCTGGAAAATCCCATGGGTGGAGGAGCCTGGTGGGCTGCAGTCCATGGGGTTGCTAAGAGTCAGACACGACTGAGCGACGTCACTTTCACTTTTCACTTTCATGCATTGGAGAAGGAAATGGCAACCCACTCCAGTATTCTTGCCTGGAGAATCCCAGGGACGGGGGAGCCTGGTGGGCTGCCGTCTATGGGGTCGCACAGAGTCGGACACGACTGAAGCGACTTAGCAGCAGCAGCAGCAGCAGAGTTAGATTTAACCCTTATAGAGGTAGATGGCCGGCTTCCTTGGTGGCTCAGTGGTAAAGAATGTGCCTGCTAATGCAGGAGACACGGGAGATTCAGATCTGACCCTTAGATGGAGACGATCCCTTGGCATAAGAAATAGCAACCCACTTCAGTATTCTTGTCTGGGAAATTGTTGCGTGGTGGGCTACAGTCCATAGGGGTTTCACAGAGTCAGATATGACTAAGCTACTGAGCAGGCAAGCACGACCAAGGTAGGTGGCAAGTGCCCATGGCAAGTGTGTAGTTGACAGTGTCCACCCTCCAGTCCCTTCTTTGCAGCTGGGTCATCCTGCTAGGCAGTCCCACTGCCACCCACCTCACAGCCCCTTCACTTACTCTCGCTCCCTGACCTTCCAAGAGAGTTTCCAGTTTCCCGGATGACATTTCTCCCCCGATGCAACTCAGTGGGGATTTGTTGTTGAATTTCCTGGCATTTTAATATTAATTAGCATGCGTGATTTTTTTTCCCCCTATTGAAGTGAATTATTTCTCTTCTGAGCTTTCCTGCTCAGAGACATGTTATTTAAGGCCCAACTGGAAAAGGAATTCATCCAAGGAAATGTACCCAGAAGCCAAGAGAAAGGCATACATAGGAGGAATCTGACCAACACCCACGTCAGGAGTGATTTCATATTTGATTTATCTATACGAGGTCGATGAATTTGCTACCCAGGGAGTCGTATCTCCCTGAGTTATTTTCCAGTCTGACATCCCTCTGCCCACATTGCCAGCTTTCTACCGAAAAGTGAAAATCATTTGTTCATTTGCAATCTTTGCCTTCCCTTACTCCCTCCACCTGTCAAACATTTGTCAAATGCCAAGCCTTCCTCCACCCCTGCTTTGCCAACTGGAGAGAAGAAACAGAAGAAGAGAATCCTGGGGCACAGGGAGCTGGCCGAAACTGGGACAAACAGGAGCAGGTGATGAGGTCAAGGGGAACTAAGTTCAGGCTCTGATGAGTGTGTCACTCTGACCCCTGAGCTTCAGATCAGGAAGGAAATTTTTTGAATCCTTTCTACTCCTGTGCTTTTTTTTTTTTTTCCTTTTTAACAATTTGCATAACAACTTCACATAAATAATCTCCTTTATTTCTCACAATAGCCCAGTGAGGCAGGCACTTTATAGATAAACACTTTTTTTTTTTGAGAGGGAGAACAACTTCCAATTATATTTTATTTATACAAAAGAAGCATATTTAGCAAGAGACACGCTGAGAAAAGAGTTGCTATGGGCCAGGAGAAAAGGCAGGGAGGGAATAGGCCTTCTGAGGCCCTGCTGGGGGAGAAGGGGCCTGGGGAGAGTGGAAAGAAGTCCTGGGTAAGTGCTGAGAAAAGGATCAGCTCCAGTTGGATCAACAGTGTTGGCGGGTCATGGGTGGGGTTCACAGTGACCTCGCTGCTAAACAAATAGGACTTTAGCAAGAAGTGCCCAGATCTGGATCATTCATTAAATTTTAAATAATATATATATATTTAAATATGTATTTACCTGACTGCACTGGGTCCTAACTGTGGCATGTGGGATCTTCACTGCATCACGTGGGACCTTTCACTGCGGTGCACGGACTCTCCAGCTGTGGCACTCAGGCCTAGTTGTCCTGCGGCATGAGAGATCTTAGTTCCCCAACCAGGAATGGAACCCAAGTTTCCTGCCCTGCAAGCCAGATTCTTAACCACTGGACCACCAGGGAAGTCCCATTCATTAGATTAATAGCAGGCTGGGACTGAACGACCAGCCCCTTTCTCCTATGATCTAGGGATTGGAGCCAAGCATGGTGAGAAAACCTAGTTTTGGAACCAGCAAAACTAGTCAGATCCTAACTTCAGCCTGTAGTAGCTCTGTGATGATGGGGAAATTCTTTTGTGATGCTCTGTTGGGAATTGTCCATTTTTCATGAGTTTTCTTGTAAAGATTAGATGAGCTGATATAGTATCAATAAATCCTCAGCACAACAGTTGGTACTTAAGATGGGCTTGATCTCTAACAATAGGAAGGACCCCATTCATTCCAGGATCTAGAGACACACAGACAATTAAAAACAACCAAGCAGAGATTGGATAAGAAATGAATCAGAGTGTGTTATCCATGCTGGGATTTCCTAGTTCCACAAATGAATGCAAGAAGCTTTAGCCTTTAGATAGACGTAGAATTCTTGCTTGGCATCAAGTCGCAGCCTGGGGCTGACACAGAGGGTCCCGCAAAACGAGTGCTTGTCAAACCCCCACTGCTTTGTACACACGTGCACAGTCCTGCTATAGGGTTCAAAATCCAGGTGGTGGTGTTGAGCTAGTTCCGTATGTTTGCATAAGCTCTTCTCCGGAATTTAGAATAGACCAACTCGCTCATTTGTTCTTATCTAGTCCCCATTTTTGGAAGCTAGCCTGGCTTTTCTCTTGAAACTGCTGGTCCTAGATTGATTATTGCTTTCCAGCCTTGCCTAGGTGAGTAACAAATTAGAGAGATGAGGAAGTAGTAACTTAAAAGTATTCTGAAACTTGGAGTCCGGCGCTGGCACAAGCATGTCCTCGGAGTGCGGTGTTTCATTTCCACACCTGCTGTTCCTTCCACGAGGGAAAGCTTAGGGAATATAGCATTCCTGGCTCCGTCCTACTTCTTGGCTTACTCTGCCTCAGGGAGGGAGAGTGGCAAATCTGATCAGGAACTTGGAGCAGAATAAATTATCTGTTTATTTCATCTCCTCCGTATTCCACTATGAATGTTTACTTTTTACGGTGATGGTCTCTGCCCTGGCAAGGCAGCTAGGTACCCAAGTGGCCCCAGGTACCGAGGGCTGTCCTGGTTCAGCAAGGCCATCCCAGGTGTAGGAGTTTGCCTGATTTCAGCTAAAATATTAGGAAGACAAAATGCCCATATGTATATCGGTAAAAAGGTGAAATTTGGCAGCTGTCTGTCTTTGTTTAACTGCTTAATTTGTTCAAAATTAAAACAGAGAGGAAAAAAAATGTGTTATTTTCCTCCTTCAAATACTTGGTGGTTTAGCCTTCACCCTAAAACAAGCTACCTCAAAGGTCTATTGGAGTGTTCCGGCCACTTCTATATTAAGTGGGATATAATAAAATAAGAATAGGCTAGAAGGGGAGAAGGGGGTGTTGGCTTATAGTGAATGTGTCTGTGGGCATGATTGTCCACAATCATGGGCTCATATCTATAAGTTGTTCTCATTATTAAAAATAACTGCGCCAAACTGAAGTAGATCAGAACCCATATGCCTCTGATAGTTAATGCATTCTGTTAAAGTGGGTTCAAAGTCCACTCTGCCTTGTTAGTTCCATAGAAGCAAAAACCTCTTTTGAGACATGGTAGCCTTGGGAGACCATCTCACAGATCCATTTTATTCATCACTGGGACACTTCCTGTGTAAATGGATCCATACAAGTCCATTTCCACCGGAAGGAAAGCAGTTCAGAGTGCTGTCCTGTGTATAGCAAAAATAGAAATGATCACAGTATTGTCTATATCCAATAGAAGAGCCATATCCATTTGCAGACATCAGTATGAAAAAGGAGAGCATTTATTGAGGAAATATCTCTTGCTTATCTGCTGTGGAGGTAGGTCCTCTAGTAGAAACAAACAAACACAGGCTGGGATCCCCAGAAATGCTTAACTACCAGGATGCTGTCTGAGAAACGTGGACAACTGGCTAGACAAGTAGATATGAAAAGTAGCAGAATGGTGGGAGAGATGGTAAATGCTAGGAAAGTTCTTTGCAAACTGGGAGGTTAATGGACATCCTGAGAAGAGGTGAGCAGGATCTTAGTAGCGAGGTGAGAGCAACAATACAGGAAAGTATGGTTGGGAAGCGGTGTCTGACTCACAGGTACAGCACGTGCAGAAGCTATAGGATGAAAATTACCAGGAGTTCTGCCTGTGGGTGGGCTAACTTGATGGCCATGATTTTGTTAAGACTGAGCAAGAGATGGAGAAGGCAATGGCCCCGCACTCCAGTACTCTTGCCTGGAGAATCCCATGGACGGAGGAGCCTGGTAGGCTGCAGTTGCAAAGAGTCGGACACAACTGAGCGACTTTTTTCACTTTTCACTTTCATGCATTGGAGAAGGAAACAGCAACACACTCCAGTGTTCTTGCCTGGTGAATCCCAGGGCGGGGGAGCCTGGTGGGTTGCCATCTCTGGGGTCACACGGTCGGACACGACTGAAGTGACTTAGCAGCAGCAGAGCAAGAGATTAAGTGAGAACACTTCCTGGGGACCAGCTTGTGGAATGATTTGAAAGCTGAGTTGAAAGGATTTGAACTTTACCCAGGAAATAATGCTGAGTCATAAAGGGGAGTGTTATGATTTAAATATATAGATTTTTAGATGGAAAAAGGATAGATTGATAGAAGAGAGCCTGGAGGGAAACTGTTAAGTAGATGATGGATGAAGTGAAACAGCAGGAGATTAGCTAGCACAGCTTAGGCTTGGAGCGGGTAGCAAGGGTACCAGCATAGGCTGGAGGTGTGGCCGTTAGGACTTAATGACGGCTTACCTATGAGGAAGCAGAGGGTGGAAAGTTAGACCTAGCAGAAACCTTCAGACGAGATGTCTGAGAATGTGACGTCACCATGGGAAGCTGGGAAAATTTCAGTTCAAGCAGATGGCGCATCCATTGGGCACTGCTCACCTGCTCTCACCCTCTGTGGCCAAAGGCTTTCTCTTGCAGACTGAGCACCGAGAACCCAGAAACTCAAGCTGCACAGAAGCCCCCTCTCTCCAGGGCGGAGACGTTGCCCTTGTCTGCTGTTCTCACGGCCCTGACCTACATTCTCCATGTCTCATAGCCACCCGAGTGGTCAGGTGATCTGGAATCAGAATTTGATGTTTCTATTCCAGGTCTGATTGGCTCTACGAGGTCTCATTTCTGAGACCATTCACTTCAAAGACCCTTTGCCACGTCCCTGCTACCTTTTATCAATTTATCACAGGGCTACATCTTGCTTCTGGCTCATTCTGCCTCCCCTGGATTTACCAACCTGATTTAATAGTAATATCATCTTCCTGATGCTAAGAACTGCTGCCACTCAACTTTCTGGTCCCAACTGAATCAGGTCCCTTAATGATGGAAGCCAGTTTAGGATGGATTTGAGCTTGGGTCTTGGTCCTTCTCTTTCTCCAGAGGTGATTAACTCTTCTTTCTTCACTGGCTGTACCAGTCTTTGGTATCAGAACAAACCCACTACTTGGTCCCTTGGAACATCTGTGAGATGAGGGGTTATGGCTCTTCCCTTAGTGACAATTAATGATGAAAGTGTAATATACAATCAAAATGTCAGGGAGGGGCTTCCCTGGTGGCCCCGTGGTTAAGAACCTGCCTTCCAATGCAGGGGGAGCAGAGTCAATCCCTAGTGGGAAAACTAAGATCCCACATACAGCAGAAGCAACTAAGCTCCACTCACCTACACTAGAGAAGCCTTCCCTTACCACACGGAGAATCTCATGCCACAGGGAAGAAATTGCAAGCCCCAACAAAGACCCAACACATCCAAAAAAAAAAAAAAAAAATCAGGGAGGTAGTCAGCCTAAGACATTGGACCTGACGTAGGAGATCAGGGTTTAGACATGCAGAGTTTGGTGTTATCTCCGTAGACAAACACATCATTATGGTTGCCTGCTAAATCGCTTCCAACTCTTGGCAACCTCATGGACTGTAGTCTGTTAGGCTCCAGTGTTCATGGGATTGCTCCAGGCAAGAATACTGGAGTGGGTAGCCATATCCTACTCCAGAGAAACTGCCTAACCCAGGGATTGAACCCATCGCCTGCACTGGCAGGTGGGTTCTTTACAACTAGCACCACGGGGAAAGCCCTTCATTATGGTTCTTGTGGCTCAGATGGCAAAGACCCAAATGCAGCCAAATAAATATTTTAAAATTTGCACATGCTATTTATTCAAACAGTGCTACTATACTTCAGTGGCTAAGTTGGAAAAGAATTTGCCTGCAATGCGGGAGACCTGGCTTCGAGCCCTGGGTTGGGCTGGGAAAATCCCAGTACTCTTGAGGGGTGGGAAATCCCAGTATTCTTGGGGAGAAAATCCCCCACTCCAGTATTCTTGCCTGGAGAATCCCCATGGACAAAGGAGCCTGGCCAAGTATGGTCCATGGGGTCGCAAAGAGTCGGATGCAGCTAAGCACAGCACAAAGTAAATGCCAGGTCGACATGGACAAGAGAGCAGCAAGCACTAACAGCAAAATTCTGCATCACAAATCATCCCAATTCTTATTATCTTTTTAGAAATAAGACACTGGTGAAAAGTTGCTATGCTTGGGAAAGGACAGAGCACTATTTCTACCTCAATACTTTTCTGAGAAAAAGAGAGTTAAAACTGAGCAGAGATTTAAAGCCTGAATGGTGAGAGAGTCTAACATTAGGGACACAGGAGGGAGAAGAGGAGAATTAGCCATGGAAGAAGGATGAAGAGAGGTGACAGGCATGCAGCTGTGCGGGGTCAGAGGGGACAGTCCTACAGAGGTGGTGCGGAGACAGGCAAACCCACTTCCCTGCCCGGAAGGCATGGCTCTTTCCCATTCTTGCTGCCCTTTTGCAGAAGAGTTTGCTATCAGAAAGCAACGTAAGAAGACAGCCTTTGGTCATGTGTGTTTTTCTCTTTGGACAAAGGATTCCAAGCAGGAGTCCCTCCCCTCCCAGAATTGATGATGAGAAGATAGAAGTTCAGTGGGGTCACTACGCAGGGCACTTCGGCCAGAGGCTCCCAGGCTCATGTGCCTGTGTCTACAGGACCACAGGTCCCTGGAAGAGAAACAGAGAACACGTGAAAAGCTTCCCATTCAATATCAAACAAAAATATATCGTGGCCTCAAGCCAGTAGATATTCTGGGACCAGCCTTTATTCCAGCCCCTTACCGGTAACCAGCTGGAAGTCTTTTTGAAGAGCTGGACTGTTCAACCTCTGAGATGAAGGATCTGCTATTTAATGGGGAGGCTACTCTTCAGTGCAGAGGTTGAACACAAAGTCCTTGGCTTATTCTCTAGGAATTCGCGTACATTCTTGAGATAGCAGGCTTAGTAGAGAGAGGCCTATCAAGGAGCAATTTTTTTTTCAAAATACTGTTCTTGATGTGGACCATTGTTAAAGTCTTTATTGAATTTGTTACAATATCGCTTCTGTTTTATGTTTTGGTTTTTTGGCCATGAGACATGTGGGATTTTAGCTCCTGGATCAGCGGTCAAACCTGTAACCCCTATACTGGAAGCTAAAGTCTTAACCACTGGATTTCCAGGAAAGTCCCTGGGAGCAAATATGTTTTAAGTGTAACAATAAATAGGTATATAGACAGGCAGATCTGAGGAGTAGGAGACAGAATTCTGTACCCCCAGGGTAGCCAACCCCTCCTGATGAAAAGTCAAAAGGAAATACTTGAATTCGTGTTTCTCAGGCAGGATGGATTTCTGTTGACAACTAGAGAAAGCAGTATCAGATAGTTTTAGGTATTTAATTTGACTCTGAGTAGAGGAAGGCTCAAGCATGGTGAGGGAAGGGCTAGATTGCAGGGTCTGCCGATAAACTTGGCACCATCAATGTGTGCCCACCACAGGTCTTCTTAAAGGGTGTGTATAAGGTACTGGGCAAAGTGCTGTGTCTGGATTCCAATCTCCCTATAGTATTTGGGGACCCAAGGCACTGGATGGATAAATACAGGGTGGAACCCAACAACAAAGGTCAAAAGACATGAGTTCAAGTTCTGTGTCTTTACTGTTCGTATGATTCTGCAAATTACGAAAATTCTTTGAATCTCCGTTCACAAATCTGAAAAACAAAATTGTTCCTGTGTGCCTTAGGGTTGTCACCAAGATTGAATGAGTTAATACATGAGAAAATCTTGGTAAACTCTACAAGCACCAGGAAAGGGGCATTAAAAAAATTTGCTGGTATATAGTTGCTTTACAATGTCAGCTTCTACTGTGCAATGAAGTGAATCAGATAGCTATGTGTATACGTACATCCCTTCCCTCTTGGACCTCCCTTCCACCCCACCCATCCACCCCTCTAGGTCATCACAGAGCACCAAGCTGAGCTCCCTGAGCTATCCAGCAGGCTCCCATTAGCTATCCATTTCACATGTGGTAGTGCACATATGTCAAGCCTAATCTCCCATTCACCACACACAACCCTTTCCCTGCCACTGTGTCCCCACATCTGTTCTCTATATCTGTGTTTCTAGTCCTGCCTTGCAAATAGGTTCATCTGTACCATTTTTTTTTCTTCTAGGTTCCACAAATATGGATTAATTTACTGTATTTGTTTTACTTTCTGACTTACTTCACTCCGTATGACAGATTCTAGGTCCATCCACATCTCTACAAATTTTTAAAGCACCAGTGGCTCTTTGGAAACATTCCAGCTTGACAAAATCAAATCACTAACATTATCACCAAAAGCACTGGGAAATTGTACTTTCCCGGTGGCTCAGCAGTAAAGAATCTGCCTGCAGTGCAAGAGCTATAGAAGACACAGGTTTGATCCCTGGGTCAGGAAGATCCCCTGGAGGAGGGCATGGCAACCCACTCCAGTATTCTTGCCTGGAGAATCCCATGGACAGAGGAGGCTGGTGGGCTACAGTCCATGGGGTCGAAAAGAGTCAGACATGACTGAAGCGACTCAGCTCAGCACAGCACAGCACATGGAGATAATTTATGAAACAAATGTTTGAGAGTACGATTGATTGTAACTTTCAATTACTCAATAAATTATTGAAGTTATGTTTTGTAAGAAATAAAAATAAAGCACAATTGGCTAGAAGGAGATCTCAAAATTCAGAATCCAGCCTCCAGGAATGCAAAAAACCACCATGTCCTGGAGGAAGAAGTCATACCATTAGCTTCATTTCTAAAACAACAAAGATCTTTAGTACTAAGTTTATTGACAGGTTAGTGAAGAATTCTGCTAGGAATGATGTTGAGAAGCTGACAGTTCCTCATTTCTCACCCACATTCATTAGACAAGATTGAGAGACTTCTGATGTTTGCCTACTAATAATGAGATTGGTCACCCAATCTGTGACACAGTGTTTCCCTTATAAAAACCGTAAGTGGAACTCCTCAGAAGAAATTTGCATTTTCCATCCGTTCTACTGACTGTCCAAGTTGCATGTAAAATGAAGGCAAACTATCTCTGGTTGCAGCTTATTTCAAGATTGATGGTCATTTATAAACTGATTGACACTGGGTAAGCTATTTAACTGTTTTATATCTGTTACTTCTTTCATCTGCAAAACAATTTAAAATGACACAACCAAGAGGGTAGTGGTGAGAATTAAATGTGATGACACCATGAGGTTCAGGCTACTAAGTGCTAATAAAGCTAATGATCACACAGAGGATTTTTACCATCAACTTCCTGCTCTTCCTTCCTCCACTTACTGCTCAGAAGGTACAGGTCAATGAGCTACAGAATTTAGAGCAAATTTGATTGCAAACACTCTTCTAAAAGTTGCAAGTTGTAGCTGGATTTTTCTTTTTTAATCTTTCCCTCTGAATGTCTTTTCACCTATCCATCGACACACAAAATTGTGAAATCCACAATGTTTTTGGGCCACGATATATATTTCCTAATTTCATGGACCTCAAAAGTCAGAATTGTCTTTTCCAAATGGAGTTTTTAGGATTTTTTGTGAAATGCCCCCCAAATCGCCTTAATAAGGATATTTCCATTTTAGTATCAAATTTTTAGTCGATCCAGAACAATAGCAATCACAACATGACAGAAGTGACTCTGAGTATCTCAAGCTATTTGGTATTTTTTTTTTTCCTGTTTAAAAATAGTCTTCAATAGGATAGTAAAAGCTATGGTTTTCCAGTAGTCATCTATGGATATGAGAGTTGAACCATAAAGAAGGCTGAGTGCTGAAGAATTGATGCTTTCAAACTGTGGTGCTGGAGAAGACTCTTGAGAGTCCCTTGGACTGCAAGGATATCCAACCAGTCAGTTCTAAAGGAAATCAATCCTGATTATTCATTGGGAGGATTGATGCTGAAGCTCCAATATTTTGGCCACCTGATGCAAAGGGTCGACTCTTTGGTAAAGACCCTAATGCTGGGAAAGATTGAGGGCGGGAGAAGGGGACAACAGAGGATGAGATAATTGGATGGCATCACTGATTCCATGGACATGAGTTTGAGCAAACTCCCAGAGATAGTGAAGGACAGGGAAGCCTGGCATGCTCCAGTCCATTGAGTCACAAAGAGTCAGACATGACTGAGCGGCTGAACAGCAAAATATGTACAGTCGAATCACTTTGTTGTACAGCAGAAATTAGCACAACACTGTAAATCAACTATACTTCAGCCAAAAAAAAAGAAGAATGGTCTGGGGTAGAGAGAAGTGTCCTGGCAGGCACCCACTGAGAGAGTGGGAGAGGGCTGCTGGAGGGGTGAATGTGGAGAATAGTGTTAAGCTTTGTTAATTCACTGTGTTTTGACATTCTCAGCTTGTGTTCAAGCATTTGGGCACTGGCCAAAAAATGGGGCCTTAGTGACCAGCGTGGGCTCAGAAATGAGGTCCCAGCATCCACTGTGGTCTTCACCTTGGTGAGTAAGAAGTCTGCAAATATTTTTAGGGCAGAGTCAGGGGATTCCTGACAAGGGAGCCTTGGGACCTCAGGGGGCTCTGGGGGCTGAAAGTCCCTTCTTCACAGGCTCTGCTCCCTTCTCTAATTCAGTCTTTTTGAATCTTACAATATTTTGGGGAGGCGGCAGAAAAATCAACACACAGGAAACCATTTACTTGATGGCAACATGTGAGTATGTATGATGAGTAAGATTTTGAAAGTTACACAGTTAAGCAAAATGTTAAAGACCCTGCTTTTGCTCTGGACAGCCTGTTTTTCCTCCCAGCTCTTTAGAAGTGGCAGTTGGATTTTTGGGTCTTTTTGTATCTTTTGTCCGTAATTTGCCCCAACTGCACATGCAGGCAGTTATTTTGAGTCCCATACAGTTTCTTTGTATTTTGTTGCTGGAAGAGATGTTTATCCAGGTGCAAGCACTGCAGCAAAGCATTCTAGGTCCCAGCCTGTCTCAATATTTGTCAAATGAAACTTCTTAGGCCTACTCTCTGCATCCACCACCAACTTCCCAGTCCTGGTAATCCCCCAAATCCCATGATGCTTTGTCTCCCTCATCTCAGTGGGGGCAGGGATCCATTGCTTCTAGATCCTGTTCCATTTTGCTTCCTCCAAGCTCTGGTCAAACCTAGGGCAGCCTTACTGACGATCCCAAATATTCAACTAAACTTTGCCAGAGGGTGTTGGGGAAGGGATGACCAATCAGTCATTTCAATCACTCTGGTTGCTCTGCATTTGCTTAAGGAATTGAAACCCAAACATTTCAAGGTAGAAGGAAGAATACTGCCATCGGTGAAGCAAAGTCCACCAACCTCTTTATAGCTCATTATAAACACTGCTTAGAAATATAAACATGAAGGTGGGCAGATAAGTGGAAAGATGGGGACTGACATTCATGTACTACTGTAAATAAAACAGACAGCTAATGAGGACCTACTGTGTAGCAGTACTCTGCAATGCATACTCTGTAATGACCTATATGGGAAAAGAATCTTTAAAAGGGTGGATATATGTAAATGTATAACTGATTCACTTTGCTGTACACCTAAAATGAACAAAATATTGTAAATCAACTATGCTCCAATAAAAATTTTAAAAAGAAAGAAATATAAACACTTACACAGGACTTAATTTTCTTCACTTTCCTTCTAAATCAGTGGTAATGTACCCGTCCCCAGTGCTCAATTTGGAGACTCAATGAACTCACGAATATGGAAAATGAATCACATCACAGTTACATCCTGAGCCCTTCTGAAGCTGTTAAGCCTCAATATATATGTTTTTAATATTAGTTGATGTGGATTTAATAGAAACCAAGTATCCTAGTTAATTAAACGTGTTGCTCAGAATATTTTCAAAGCTTAATTCAAAGTCATATTCAATGGCTTTGGGCACCGCTTTCATATTGCTGGAGTATTATCAGTTCATCTTGGATGAGTAATAAACACTAGGAAATAGACAGTGAAGAGTGTGTGTGTTTCTCATTTTCCCAGTACTAGCAAATTACAAAAGAAAACAAAAATAGTGAATCTTTAGGAGCTGTCTTCCTAGTAATCCATACAATTTCTCTTTCTCTCTCTTAAAGAATGCATAACAATGCTTCAATAAAGCAAGTCTGGAAAGCCCATTTATAGTGGCTGGACCCCTAGAGACTTCATGACTTTATACCTGCCTGAGTATAACTGGTAATGTTTGGAGATACTTTTGTTCATTACAGTTGGGCAAGAGGTGGGTTGCTATGACATTGAGAGATATGCTAGGCATTTTAAATGCACAGGACAGTTTCTGTAACAAAGAAGTATCCTGGGCAAAATGGTAATGGTGCTGAGGTTGAGAAACTCTGGTGTCGGGAATGCATTTGTTGAGCATAAGATGTCCCGGATGTGTTAAGGGCAGCATCTACTAGAGAAAAGACTGCCTCCTCTCCTGAAGTGTGGGCACACTCCAGGGTCTGCAGTTACACGTACGTGCAGATCCTTCAAGCAGCGGCCAAAGCCCAGCTTCCTTCCCTGGCTTCCTCCACTGTTCCCGAGCATGTTGATCACTCCTACCCCGGAGCCAGCACGCTTAGCGACAGACACTACAGAAGGTCCTTGCGTTATGATTTCTCACCTTTCCCTTGGTGTGAAAGCAACACACAGTCAGTAGAAAACTTAGAACTGTGATCTTTTCCCAGGCTAGTGATCTGCGGTAAGACCCTCTGCGAACAGCCCAGGGAGCTGCGGCTCTCACCCCACCACGAGGTAAAAAAATCCATATGCTTGTTACTCTTCTGTACCCGGACAAGCATGCTGTTTCCCACTGAAAACAGTATTCAATCAATTATATGAAGGAGTCAACATTTTACTATAAAATAGGCTCTGTGTTAGATGACTTTCACCCAACTGTAGGCTAATATAAGTGTTCTGAGCACCTTTAAATAGACCAGGCAAAGCTAAGATGTTTAGTAGGTGAGACGTTTCAAATCCATTTTAAAACATTTAAAATTTTCAACTTACGTTTTCAACTTACAATGAGTTGATTGGGATATAAACCCATTGTAAACTGAGGAAGCTGTAATGTAACAGGGTGTAAATCAAACCTACATTATTAATCTTAATTAACCAAGATACATACTCTTGAGAGTCCCTTGGACTGCAAGGAGATCCAGCCAGTCAATTCTAAAGGAGAACAGTCCTTGGTGTTCATTGGAAGGACTTACGCTAAAGCTGAAACTCCAGTACTTTGGCCACCTCAGGCGAAGAGTTGACTCACTGGAAAAGACCCTGATGCTGGGAGGGATTGGGGGCAGGAGGAGAAGGGGACGACAGAAAATGAGATGCCTGGATGGCATCACGGACTGGATGGACATGAGTTTGAGTGAAATCCAGGAGTTGGTGTTGGACAGGGAGGCCTGGTGTGCTGAGATTCATGGGATCGCGAGGAGTTGGACACGACTGAGTGACTGAACTGAACTGAACTGAACATACGTGTCTAAATTTTTTTCAGCTTTATCTCTCCCCTTAGACCATATGTACCTTCTCTTTCTGACCTAACAAGATAGCGTCTCCCCATGACCCAGCCCGGAGCTAGCATAAAATAAGGTTTCAGTGCATACTTGTTTGTTGATGAAATGGCATATACTTAACTGTAGGTGCTAATTCACTTAAATCTACAGATATCTGCTCCCTTAAATAAAGCACAAAACCAAAATAATCCAATCATAGTGGAAGATATTTAAAAAAAAACAAAACAAAAAACCCCCCAAAACTTGTGATTAGATTGAGAGACATAATCTCACAGCATTTGAAAACCTGGCAGAAGAAATCACTTCTTCATTCATCAAACACTTAGAGAACAACTACTAGGCCACTGCCTGTTGGGAACACAGAGAATAATGAATCGTTTTCCCATGTGAGTCACAAGGTCACGACAGATAAGAGGGCAAACAAACCACCAGTCAGACGGAAATGTGATCATACATAGGTGGGTGCAAATGTTGTGAGAGCCTAAGGGGGCGGGGTCTGCCCTTTGGATCTGGGAGACAGCTGAGGATATTAGGTAGAGAAGGATGGGAAGAAATGTACCAAGTGAATAACAGCACAAAGGGACTATATTTTTGGCAGAGGAAAAAAGACAAAGATGAAGGAACATAAACGCATGGCGAGGTCAGGCAGTTATTAGTCTGGTCAAATTGAACTGTCACATGAGTTGGGGTGGTGGGAATGCTGAAATTATAAATTAAGGATGGCGAGTGAAGAGCCGTATAAACCATGCCGATGGCTTTGGGTTTTTTCTGTGTGTGTATGTGTGAGCTCAGTCTCTCAGTCATGTAGCCCGCCAGGCTCCTCTGTCCATGGGATTCTCCAAGCAAGAATACCAGAGTGAGTTGCCATGCCCTCCTCCAGGGCATCTTCCCAATCCAGAAATCCCAATGTCACCTGCAACTTCTGCATTGCAGAGGGGTTCTATACCACTGAGACACTGGGGAGCCCAGATTTTTGTAGTCAGTGTGGAAGAAGGGGAGCTCTCCTTCCACGGGTTCAAGGTCTTATGGGTGATGCTGGGACAGTTTGCATCTAGAGAAAGCTTTGGAGGCTGAGGAGGGGTTTGATGGATAAGGGAACTAAATTTCAACCAAGAAACATCAGCTTTTTTAAACAGACATCAAACCTGCAGGTCTAGAGGGTTCTGCACTCTATGTCACAGTAGACAGTCAAAGAGGGATAATGAAGACCTCAGAGCAGTGTCACTGGCCGAGCTTTCTTTCACGAGCACCTGTGCTTTCCTATGACAGGAATTCATGCGGATGCCTGTCTGCTGTGAAGTGGGCTCAGGGATGAACAGAAGCTGCAGAATCCACTCTCTGTTTGCTGTCAATCCCCTTCTGCTTTCTTTCGAATAAAGCAAGCTGGAGCTATTGGGCTTCAAAGAGCTGCACGGAAATGTAGGGAGGAATAACAAGATCGTAGATGTGGGTGAGACGTGGCATTCAACCTGCTCTGTCACTCGTAGGAGTTTGGGCTTTCTGCCAAGAACTCTGGTGATGTCAACTTTTCCCTCTTCATCGAGAAGAAAGTCCTCATTTCTTCTTCTACCTCCCTATCCTTCCTTGAAAAATTAGCAGTTTTTAAAAAATTATAAAAATGATATATACTTCTTAGTGGGCAACTTGAGATTCCCCAGAGAAAAGATAAAGAAATAATACAAATCACTCATATTCCTGACTTCCAGAGACAATCAATGTTCAGATTTGAGGGACATGGGATCATCGGATGAAGGCTTCACGTTCTATTGCAACATTCTATTCACTTTCTATTAATTTTATCATTTTGTATTTTACTGGAAACCCTATCACTACATAGGGCTCGTAGACTGGAAGGAAAGGAAAAGGTATCCTTGCTATTAGAAGATCTTTCCCTACCTTTGTTCAGGTCACCTAACACCAGGTAGTGATGAGTTACCCCAATAAAACACGCACTGACTCTCAGAGTGAGGCCTGTAGTACATCTTCAGAAATGATAATAAGGAAGTGGATTGGCTGTGAAAGTCACTCCTTTCACTCTTTGGTGAAAGAGTATGAGTCCTTGGCTTTGAATGTAAGGTTCTGGGGTGAAACACAGTAGCTGTTGAGAACCCAATGACTGCCTGGTCACCATTTCACATAGTCATTGGTCAATAATGTCAAGTATCATAGGCCCATTTTATACCAATAGGGATTTTTTCTTCCTTTTTATTGCAGCCGGAAGAGAAGGCACATGAAGAATTGATCTTCCATTGTTAAATGGGATTCCTTTCATTCAGTCCCTGATAGATTTGGGAGATCATGTTCCCTCCATAATGCCTGATGATTTCTGGAGCCATCTCTTTACTCATTCAGATCAAATTATTTCCCTGTTAGACACAAAATCACTGAGTGAGATCTACTGGAATCAAGATGAGTTATTGCTCTCTTAGTTTATCTGCTGGGGAGACCTGTGGTTTAACCAATTACCAGTGGCCCTGAGAAACCTTGAGCTACTCACTGCTGGGTGTGGGCAGCTCCTGGCACTGCAGTGGGGGCATCAACCTTCACAGCATGACTCACAGAGCTTTCCCCTCCTGTGTACCTTCCTAACTTGATTTGTTGATACAGGAAGTCCCATGTTCAAAGTGAAAAGGAATTAAAAAAAAAAATGAAGAGATACATGGAGAAGGCAGGAAGCAGCCTTTTTGTGCCCATATTGTGTCTTCAGTTTCTTCTCACTCAGGCCTTTAAAACTCAGTGGACTGAGCTACAAACAATACCTGGACGTGGTCATGCAGTCCATGAGGTCACCAAGAGTCTGGCATGACTGAGTGACGAAACAACCACACATGGTCAGCAACAACATCCTAGCTCCCTGGTTGTCCATGATTTTCCTACCCTTTCTTTCCTGACATGGTGGCCCTTTGTCCCATTTGCTGGCTTTGTTCTGATTCTGGCTGTTCCACTGGTCAGTGATCAGAATCCTCCTTTGATACACTGCATTGGGGAATCTGGCTCTTTCTCCAGTCTCTCTGTTTGTTCAGCACTGCTTGATAGTATTAGATAGAGAACTGTTCACTCCAACCCTAAAATCCTATAGCCGGGTTCCGGGGATATTCTACCTCAAGCTCGAGGTTACCCACCCCGATGTCATAGAGCATCACCGGGAGAAATGACATGAGCAGGGATTTTACCATTTCATTGCTGGGCATTATCTCACCCTTCACTTAACCAGTGAAATTACTGGTCCACTCCTGGGAGTCAGGCTCAGTAAGGAAAAGGTGCAGTTCACCCTCATTCATAAAAAAGAGGTCTTGGTACAGGGACACAGACAGAGGTTGTGAGTAGTGGTGGGGAGGGAGATGAGGGACTTCTCTCTGACTGCTTCTATTTCTTCAGTGAAATGGGAAGCTATCATCAGTTGGGCAAGAGGAAGATGGAGGAGGTTTGGAAGCTTGAGGAAAGAGAAGGAATGAAATAGTCATCTTGGAGAGCTTGGAATAAAAAGTAGCATGACTCCTAGAAGCACAAAGGGTCACATTGAGATCTGTGCACATAAATTGAAAGTGAGATCGGTCAGTATGTTTCAGGGAGTTTTGTTTTTGTTTTAGGCAGGTTTATCTGTTTGATGCAGGTGCTGAATAGAGAGTCCAGTTTACAAAAGATGGGATTTGATGCAGAGTAATTGTAATGATGCGACAAAGGGAAGAAGGGTCAAGACAGTCGAAGCTCAAGGCAGGGAGTGATTATTCTAAGCTGGGTTGGGGAAGGTATGAGAGTAGGTATGAAAAGAGAGACTACAAACATGCTAAGACCAGTGGCTTGTAAGGAGTAAGCACACAAGAAGTTGTGACCTGAAATATGCTGCTTGGCACTCATATGATGGAAGTTTAATTATTAATAGTGTTGAAGTTCAAGACGTATTGAATTTGAGGTGCTTACACGATATTCAGGTTGAGATCACCAGAAGTGGTTAGCAAAATGTTCAGGAAGGTTGGGGCTGAAATATGGGGTTTGGTATTCAATGCGAGTGTTGATTGAAACCATGGAGATGAATAGTCGAGTGTGTCCAGGAGACCAGAGAGGGAGAAAGTACTGACTTCTCCTGTCCGTTGGTCTGGAAACGAGATCAGGCTTTTCCGTCATCACTGAGAAGCAGAAACAAGACTGTCAAACACAGTTGGAGGTACAGCCAACTGTCCACGTGCATTAGTCCATGACGTCACAAAGGTGGAGACAAGGTCCCCTCAGGCAGGGATCCTGGGGGAACTTACATGAATTATGGGTTTGGGGAGTGGAGTGAATTTGTAGTCTTTAGGCTCTAAGCTTTCATTTTTAAACTTCACTCTTTGCAAAGTTTCACCAAAAAGACTCAGTGGCTTTTCACCTTTCCAGAAATTACACATTTTATCAGCAAAATCACTCATTAAAATTGCCCATCCAGAAAGAGGAAAACCCCTGAAAAGCCTCAGATGTGACTTTCTGTTCCCTGGTAATGGAAAGCAAAGTGCTCTTTGGGCAAAGGGACCCAGTGAGAGTCCTGCAATTAGACAAGGCTTGAAGCACTAGATTTTTAGAATATTCTGTTGCAATAGAACTCAATTTTTTATTGATCTCCTTTAGGAAAAAAGCTAATTATTTTTGATTCTCTTGACTGAATTGCCAGCAGTGTGTTTTCTCAAGCCTATTGCTTCCAAGTACATTTAAAAGCATCGAACTTTCAGTTGAGTTTATTGTCTGCCTCAATACCAGATAACCTGGTGTTTCTTAATCTTAAATGAAGTCACCAGTAATGACACACTTCTCATTGTTTTACCATTGCAGTGCTTGAAAGGAAGTGTGGCAACTTCGAGATGGGGCAAATGCCTGAGCCCAGTTTATAGGGATGAAACCCACACCCTACAGCTTCTTCCCCAAAGACCCTCAAATATCCACATGACTTAGAGTCACGGCGTGGGGGGAGGTCTCTTCAAAAAAGTTCCCTGGGTTCCATTCCCAGAGAGTCTGGTTCAGCAAATCTGAAGTAGGTCCCATAAATTTGCATTTCTTGCAAACTCACAGTCGATGCCAATCCTGCTAATCTGAGGACCACACTTTGAGAACTGCTGCCTCTACCACTCTAGGGGAGAATAGAACTTTCATCTTCTTGTCTGCAGGGCTTAGCTCTCAACAGAACCTTGAGGTTAGACCCTAAATTCTGGTATCCATGTGTATTGGTTTACTCAGGCCACTATAACAAAGTAGCTCAGACTGGGGGGCTTTAACAACAGAAATAGATTGTCTCACAGTTCTGAAGATGGGAACTCTGAGATCAAGATGTGGGCAGGATTGGTTTCCTTTGAGGTCTCTTTCCTTGCCTTTTACAGCAGATGACTGTCTTTCCCTTGTGTCTTCACATGGTCATTCCTTTCTTTATGCCTCTTCTTATAAGGGCTGCTGCTGCTGCTGCTGCTGCTGCCGCCGCTAAGTCACTTCAGTCATGTCCAACTCTGTGCGACCCCATAGATGACAGCCCACCAGGCTCCACCGTCCCTGGGATTCTCCAGGTAAGAACACTGGAGTGGGTTGCCATTTCCTTCTCCAATGCATGAAAGTGAAAAATGAAAGTGAAGTCACTCAGTCGTGTCCGACTGTTCATGATCCCATGGACTGCAGCCCACCAGGCTCCTCCATCCATGGGATTTTCCAGGCAAGAGTACTAGAGTGGGGTGCCATTGCCTTCTCCATCTTATAAGGGCACCACTTGTTAATGACCTCGTTTTCACTAAACTATTTCTTTAAAGACCAGTCTCCAAATACAGTTACATTCTGGGATTCTAAGAATGAAGACTTCAACATATGACTTTGGGGACAAATTTAGCCCATAATAGCAGCTGTCTGTGGTCTTAGCTCCATGAAAACCAAACCTTTTCAGGGCAGACCTATTAGTGATCTCTGCAGATTCTGGGGGGAAGGGTCACTTGGAAAGCTGAGAAGGGACCCAGAGCTATCTGAGTGGAGAGATGGACGATTCAGCTTCATGCTGAAAATCCTTATGGTTGGGTTCGGTTCTGGGGCTTCCAGTCCAACTTTCCTTTTTCTGAATTTTTATTGGAGTACAGTTGCTTTGCAATGTTGTGTTTGTTTCTACTGTATAGCAAAGTGAATCAGCTGTACATTTACATATATCCCCTTATTTTTGGTTTTCCTTCCCATTTAGGTCACCAGAGAGCATTGAACTGAGTTCCCTCTGCTGTGCAGTAGGTTCTCAATAGTGATCTATTTTATACCCAGCACCAATAGTGCATATATGTCAACCCAGTCTCCCAATTCATCCCACCCAGCTCAGCTTTTCTTAAAGCTTGCCTTCCTCTCAGCCTGCACTTTGCCGGCTTCATCCATTCAGTGCCAATCACAGGCTGGAAGAAGCACAAGCTGGAATCAAGGTTGCCAGGAGAAATATCAATCACCTCAGATATGCAGATGACACCATCCTTATGGCAGAAAGTGAAGAGGAACTAAAAAGCATCTTGAAGAAAGTGAAAGAGGAGGGTGAAAAAGTTGGCTTAAAGCTCAACATTCAGAAAACGAAGATCATGGCATCTGGTCCCATCACTTCATGGGAAATAGATTGGGAAATAGATGCGGAAACAGTGGCAGACTTTATTTTTTGGGGCTCCAAAATTATTGCAGATGGTGACTGCAGCCATGAAATTAAAAGACGCTTACTCCTTGGAAGAAAAGTTATGACCAACCTAGATAGCATATTCAAAAGCAGAGACATTACTTTGCCAACAAAGGTCCATCTAGTCAAGGCTATGGTTTTTCCAGTGGTCATGTGTGGATGCCAGAGTTGGACTGTGAAGAAAGCTGAGCACTGAAGAATTGATGTTTTTGAACTGTGGTGTTGGAGAAGAATCTTGAGAGTCTCTTGGACTGCAAGGAGATCCAACCAGTCCATTCTAAAGGAGATCAGCCCTGGGTGTTCTTTGGAAGGAATGATGCTCCAGTACTTTGGCCACTTCATGTGAAGAGTTGACTCATTGGAAAAGACTCTGCTGCTGGGAGGGATTGGGGGCAGGAGGAGAAGGGGACAACAGAGGATGAGATGGCTGGATGGCATCACCGACTTGATGGACATGAGTTTGAGTGAACTCTGGGAGATGGTGATGGACAGGGAGGCCTGGCGTGCTGCGATTCATGGGGTCGCGAGGAGTCGGACATGACTGAGTGACTAAACTGAACTGAACTGAACTGAATCACAGGCCAGGCCATATTCTAGGAGCTAGGTTGCAGTGGTGAACAAAGACACCCCTGCTCTCCTGAGGCTTACAGTCTGGTGGGGAGACAGACCATCAACAAGTCCATCGGTGGATGTGAGGTCAGATAGTGGTACAGAGTAAAACAAGAGGATGGGGAGTGATGGAAGCTGAGAAATGACCCTCTGATGCCACCCCTGCAATTTCATGAATCCAATGTTCTCTCTCACTTCTTCAGGTGAAGCACACAATCTAAGGGATAAAAAAATTCTATATGTGGAAAAACTTGAGCAGCCCATCTCTGAAAAAGTACAATAAAAATTACAGAATGTGCTTTCAAGCTAAGCCCGCTTGTTCTCTTCCTCAGAATCTTCAAAGCCTTTATTTTAGGCTTGAAGTTAAAATCATTTGGGGCAGGTCCTCTTGGAGAATCCAGCTTCCCAGGTGGTGCTAGTGGTAAAGAATCCACCTGTCAAGGCAGGAGATACGGATTCATTCCCTGGGTCAGGAAGATCCCCTGGAAGAGGAAATGGCAACTCACTCTTATATTCTTGCCTGGAGAATCTCATGAATAGAGGAGCCTGGCTGCCTACAGTCCACACTGGGTCACAAAGTCAGACACGACTGAGCCCTGTTGGAGAATCCAGTGAAATCGCTGAATGTTTTACCCAGGAAAATGTATATGATTTTTTGCAGCAATTTCATGGAAAGCTTTAGGGACTTTGCAGATTTTCTGAAGTCTTCTGTGGACTCAGATTAGGGACCTCTCTTTATGGTCATACAAAGGATAATTAGAGCTACAAATTTGAACATTTACTTGGTGAGCTGTGTGCTAAAGCCATTCAATGCTTTGTTTCATCTAATCCTCCTGAGAGAACCACCTATAACTATCATTATCCTGCAAGCCTATTAAAGATGAGGAAACTCAGGCTCTAATGTGAAAAGCAATGTTGTAGAATAGTTAGTGATGGAACCCAAGTGTGATTCAAGGAGCCAAGAATCCTAGTCATAGTCATACCTGGCCTCTGCTTTTTCTTCTTTAACTTTTTATTTTGAAATATGTACAGTTTTACCAAAGAGCAATAAATATAGTACATCTCATAAAAACTTCACATTACCCTAAAAGTTAGCATGTTGTATAACTGTGCAAGATTTATTAAAAAACAAAATGAAAGAACAATGACATTGGTCAGCTTAATTAAGAAGACCAGAAGGGACTTCCTTGATGGTCCAATGGTTAGGACTCCACACTTCCACTATAGGGGGGTAAGTTTGATCCCTGGTCAGGGAACTAAGATCCCACATACCCCGTGGCATAGCCAAAAATAAATAAATAAAAAAGAAAAGAAAATATATGACTGACATGATAAAAAGAAGAAAACAAGGGAAACTTCCAGATAATCATAGAATGGCAGGCACAACTGAATTGTCAACTGAATTCTCTGTGAAGCTTCACTGAATGATATCAGGGTATTGGGGATTCACCGTGATGATTACATAATCATCAAGAGAAGTTTAAAGAGATTCAATTCTAGTTTGGAAGTAGTAGATGTTTCTAGAACTTGCCTCTTAACAGTACTATTTGGGAGCACAAGATACAAGAAACTTAGGGGTATCTGAGAGAAAGAGAGCAATAGAATGTGAGAGAAGTTGTATGTGGTCCAGGATGGGGGCTCTGGAACAGGCTGTCTGGACTGAGTTTATTAATTCTGCAACTTTTGGCATGTTATTTATCATTTTAGTAACTCCATTTTCTCACCTATAAAAGAAGAAAAATGGTCCTACTTCAAACTCTTATTGAGATTAACTGAGTTAATATATATTGGAGGCACTTATAACAGTGCCTAGAATATAGTGGATTCTTAATAAATTTTAGTTATGGTAATAATAATAATCTAATAGTTGTATATAATATGAATTACATTAAAATAATAATATAATATGGTATCAATAGCTTATCATGGACACTCTCAAAGTCCAGCATGAGTTCCTTTGTCATTTCTTTATATTTCTCTGTGGATCTCTGATAAGTCCACTGGAACAAACCTTGAATGGACACCCAAGGTGTCCACGGGTCCCTTGCTCATTGGTCAACCCCTACCCCTGCTTCTCCTTCACACTTCTCCTTTCGTCATCTCAGCTTTATTCTGCCATAACCACCAACGCTCGGGCCCTAGTATTAGCATACATTTTTCACCTTGGAGCATTGACAGAAGTCTCTTTCATTGATTTTCTCTTGGAATGACTTTAAAATGATATTAAATTAAAAGAAATTGTTTGCCTCAAATAAGGAGGGAATACACTGAAGGGCAGGAAGGGTGACCTTTTCACTCTATCCACTAGTATAATTTTCTGAGCTTTACAACCGTGGAAAACCACTCTGTCTCCCAGTTATTTCACAGAGCTGAGTGGAAGGAGTTTTTGCATCAGTGCACCTTAAAATGTCAAGCAGGATGTAGCCACAGGGGAAGTGCACCGAAGACAAGGCTCTATCATCTTGACCATGTTCTCCTTCTGCATTCAGGGTGTGGGGTGGGCAGGCTTGGATTCTGAGACTCCTGGGCTCTGGTAGTGGGAAAATCCTGCCTCTGTGCTACGGGAGGAAGGGAACCAGCCTCCCTTGGAGAAGAAGCACCATTTCCTCCCCGATCCTAAGACTTGCTGGTTCTCTCCATCTTCTTACTCAATTTACTGTTTCCTCACTGAGGAGAGAATGCAATTTATCCCCTTACTGCTTCTGCTAAGGCCCATGAAGGTTCTGAGATTTCTTTTTGCTTGCAAGCCAGCAAGTTAGCCTTCTACCATTTCACAGGTGTGGGAAGGAGACACATAATTCCTGGGTCAAAGACAAAAGTCAAAGTCGCTCAGTTGTGTCTGACTCTTTGTGGACCCCATGGACTGAATTCTCCAGGCCAGAATACTGGAGTGGGTAGCCTTTCCCTTCTCCAGGGGATCTTCAAAGCCCAGAGATCGAACCCAGGTCTCCTGCATTGCAGGTGGATTCTTCACCAGCTGAGCCACCAGGGAGCCCTAGGGTCAAAGACAAAAGACCTCACTAATTAGGGCACAGCAGGCAGCATGAGCTTCATGTTCACACTGCTTCCTCTTGCCCCCAAAGCCCCATGGGGGTGATTAGTGATGGGCCCAGGAGGATGCTACCCATGTAACAAGCTTATCTCAGCTGGGGAATCCCAAGCTTAGTAAACCCCCAATCTATAAGGACACTTCTAGCCAATGTGCCCAAACTTTTCCTGGAGGAGACATTATCTTCATTGCCTGGTCATGAAACAAATATTCCTTCTTATTTAGAAGAAGATACTGTTTCTATCTTCAAAGGCGATTTGCTATGCAGCCATCCTTTTAAGATAGTCTGGAAATAAGCTGTTGAAGCCTTATTACAAGATGTGCTGACATGTAAGACACCCAGAGAAAATTGCCTTCCAACAGTTTTTCAGGGCACTGCTGGCCAACTAGATAATGACGGTCACAGACTAGCGACTGTGCTGGTCTCCTCCATCAAGGATGAGCTCTCCAGAGAGCTGTAGTTGGATATGTCTGAGCATGATGGCAGAAATACCTGCGTTAGGAAGTTCTAACTTCTTAGGTCTAACTTTGAGAACCATTGGCTTCTTACTGAGTATCTAAAAACCCCTGAACTTGGAGAAATGTGTACAACTCAGTCTGAGATCATCTGTTCCATATCGATTAATTCACACATCAAAATCAGAGAGGCAAACTGAAGGTAAGTGTTGACTATAATGCAATCCAGAGAGGTCCCTGACATGAGCTCTGAAATCATTGCTTTCTGGCAGAATGACTCATCTAGAACAATTAGTCAATCTTTGGAACACTACTGTTCTCATAAGGAGTTTTTTCAGATTCTGTTTTTCCTAATCACCTCTCTTCTATGTCATTTTGTTATCACAGAAACAATCTATCTCATAATTTGTGGGCCACAAACACTTGTAAGATCAAGGTTTTGTTGTGCACTCAGATCCAATTTTTACCTCCTCTGGGATGGCATCACCCACATTGAGAATGCATGGTCTAGAAGATTCTTGTACAGTAAGTCCCCGACATACAAACCTTCAAGTTGTGAACTTTCAAAGGTGCAAACGTGTATCCAGGTCCATCAAGGAACCAGAACCTGTGCCATCAACATCAGGTGTGAGTGACACTGCAACTTGTCTTCTGTCTCCTATTGCTGACGATCCTTCAGCTCCACTGTCTCCCACCTCCTCTCCCTTCTCCAGTCAGTAACTCTTCTTGCCTGTTCACTTGCTGTCAGCCCTTGGATGCCAGCTATTGTGCTGCACTGCTGTACTTTACAAGGTACTCTTGCTGTTGTTCAGTCACTCAGTTGTGTCTGACTCTTTGCAACCCCATGGACTGCACCATGCTAAGCTTCTCTGCCCATCACCATCTCAGAGAGCTGGCTCAAACTCATGTCCATCAAGTTGGTGATGCAATCCAACCATCTCATCCTCTGTCGTCCCCTTCTCCTCCTGCCTTCAATCTTTCCCAGCATCAGGGTCTTTTCCAATGAGTCAGTTCTTCACATCAGGTGGCCAAAGTATTGGAGCTTCAGCTTCAGCATTAGTCTTTCCAATGAATATTCAGGACTGATTTCCTTTAGGATTAACTGGTTTGATCTCCTTGCAGTCCAAGGGACGGACTCTTAAGAGTCTTCTCCAGCACCACAGGTCAAAAGCATCAATTCTTCGACGCTCAGTTTTCTTTATGGTCCAACTCTCACATCCATACATGACTACTGGAAAAACCATAGCTTTGACTATACAGACCTTTGTTGGCAAAGTAATGTCTCTGCTTTTTAATATGCTGTCTAGGTTGGTCATAGCTTTTCTTCCAAGGAGCAAGCATCTTTTAAAATTTCATGGCTGTAGTCACCATTTGCAGTGATTTTGGAGCCTGCAAAAATAAATTCTGTCACTGTTTCCACTGTTTCCCCATCTCTTTCCTATGAAGTGATGGGGCCGGATGCCATGATCTTCGTTTTTTTGAATGTTGAGTTTTAAGCCAGCTTTTTCACTCTCCTCTAGGCACTGTACTGTAAGATTACAAATGTATTTTTTATATGTTCGTTTTTCATGCATTATTTGTGTGAAAATTATTATAAACTCTTTACAGTACAGGATTATACAAGCTGATTGCTGTAGTTGAGCATCTAGGCTAACTGTGTTGGACTTACAAATTGGCCATATGCACATGCTCTTGGAAAGGAACCCACTTGTATCTGAGAGACTTACTGTACTAGTTAGGAAAGATATTAGTCAGGATCTTCTGAAAAGCAGATGCCAAGACAGGCTAAGCATACAAGGATTTTATTAGGAGAAATAACTGTATGAAAGTGTCTGGAGGGAGGCAAACAGATAATGCAGTTTTCTAAGCTCAGGCCACAGAGGCCCTATTGAATGTAGAAGCTGAACGTGGACCAAGGTTATTCATAGACGATCGGTGTTTGTAAATACCTGATCCTTGCTGTGCAGTCCTGCTGGTTCCCCTCTCCCTGCGGTCACATGTGGCACCACCAACCTCATACAAAAGAGACTGAAATCTCTTCTGACGGAATGGGTTGAGGGCAGAAACACGGGACAGAACCCAGAGCCTCTCAAGGTTGTAGGCTTCTTACATGTGCCCCCAGGACCTTTTTCTGACTGCACTTGAACTTCTAAATGTTTCCATGATGCCAGCAGGGTTTTGCTAATGCACTAGAAGAAGAAGATGGGACCTCCCCTGCCAGAAGAGATTCCCTGAATATGTCTAGGTGTTCACTCTTATTATGAAAGGAGAAACTTATAAATTTGCTGCTTTACAATTTCTCCTGCTTCCCCCCTCCAGCCAGGAACCCTGTGTGGTTTGTTTCCCTGATGCTGGGACCATCTTCTCCTCTGCCTGAGTTAACTGAAATAACAGAGCGAATCCTTTTGCATCTCTCACAGGACACATGGTTGATAGGAGAGCTGGGACTTAATGGAGTTTCCACCAGTACTTGCTAAATTCGCATGGAATTTATCTCACCTCACGAATCCTTCTTCTCTTCAATGTCATATATAAAAATATTTCTAACCTCATCAAAAAACTGCGAGTCCTTTTTCTGCCAGGTGGTCAATAATTTAGTACATGCTTCCTTAGCAGTTTCTAATCTGCCAAAGAAAAAACGCTCCAGAGCAAGCAGCCACTTACATTTCATGACTTTCCCACCGGGGACCACCTTCAGACTCTCCCTAATCTCCTGCATTTCCTAACCTTAGTGACCTTTTGTACCTTCGATAGTTTCTCGTAATGTTTAAACCGTAACTCTGATTCCTTATCCCCTGGGGCCAACTGTTTCTCCCCTGACCCACCCCGCTAGTGTTAGTCAGTCTGTCAGGTCTGACTCTTTGGCAACCCCGTGGACTGTAGCCCGCCAGGCTCCTCTGTCCATGGAATCCTCCAGGCAGGAGTACTAGAGTGGGTTGCCATTCCTTTCTTTACCGTCTGAGCCACCAGCGAACCACCTCTCTGCCCTGCCAACTACAGGTTCCAAAATCATCAGCGTCATGTTTCCGGTAATTCAAGCACAGTTTGCACGGGTGATCCTATGTCTGTCAACCCAACATTCTGAAGAAAACGAGTTTGGATTTGATGTGGATTGGCGTCCTTTCAGACTTAAATCACTTATGGGTCTTTTCTGAAGCAACACAAACTTAAAAAAAAAAAAAAATTCTTTGCAGACAATTTACCATCTCTCAATGTAACTTTTAAAAATGTTTGTGATCCCTTCTCCACCAGTTCAGAATGGGAAGGAAATGTAGAGGATGGAAGGGACAAAGAACTGGGTCCAGCTCAACCACCTTTGTCTCTGGCTAAGCCTAGAAATTGCACTTGCAAGCAAAGACAGAGAGGCTTCCACGCTGCGTTTTCATAGGACATAAGGAGCCAGGCCTCCAGAGCAGTGCTGGGTTGGAGGACGGGGCAGGGAGACCTACTTCCTGGGAGGGGAAAGGGGGGTTCTTTGTACTAATTTCTTTAAAGATGCTAAAATTTCTGAGTATTCCAGCCCAGGGGATTCTCTGAGCTGAAAGGTGAAGTTACAACCTTCTCTTGGTATAAGATTCTCTTGCACATAAACAGGCAGTTAAGCAGCAGAAAATATCATATCAACGCATGAATAAGGAATGCAGCAAAAACAGAACATCTGAGTAAGAGTAGTGAAAACATATGACATACATATTTTGCACTTATTATAATAATAAGTCTAGAGCTGGCTGGCTTCTAGATTGGCGCAGTGGCTCCACCCTACAGCCTGTAGAGACGTGTGAGATTTCTTAGTGTTCCCATGTTGTTGCCGTTCAGTTGCTAAGTCATGCCGACTCTTTGTGACCCCATGGACTGCAGCATGCCAGGCTTCCTGGCCCTTCACCATCTCCCGGGATTTGCTCAAACTCATGCCCACTGAGTCAGTGATGCCATTCAACCATCTCATCCTCTGTTGCCCCCTTCTCCTTCTGCCCTCAAATTTCTCAGTATCAGTGTCTTTTCCAATGAGGTAGTGGCTCTTTGCATCAGGTGGCCAAAGTATTGGAGCTTCAGTTTCAGCATCAGTCCTTCCAATGAATATTCAGGGTTGGTTTTAGGATTCACTGGTTTGATCTCCTTGCAGTCCAAGGGGCTCTCAAGAGTCTTCTCCCATAATGGTGCCAAATGGCCAGCTCATCCTCAGTTGTTAGCTCTTCATATGATTGTCCCCCCTAAAGCTGGAATTAGGCAAGAGGCCAGCACAGTAATAGAGAGAGAGTAAGCAGTGAGTAAGAGAGCAAATGAGACAGAGTTCTTCTTGTGACCCTCTCTTACAGCAGAGACAAAAATCTTTTCCAGAAGCTCCCCAATGGATGTCATCTTACAGCTCACTGGTATGAACTGAGCTAACACGACCCCAGATCAATCACGGACAGAGGGCAAGGGGTCTGATGCTTGATGAGGCTCCATCACAGTTCACCTCCTGAGACCTGGCACATGGCCACCCGAACCAAACTGGGCATTGTTGGCAAAGAGGACATAGAAACAAACAACAGTGTTGGCTGCGATCAAAAAGGCAGTGAGTTCTCTTAAACTTTGTTAAATGTTTTGAAAATGACACCTAAATAAAAGGACTTTGGGGATTATCTAGTTTAAAGTCTTGAATGCCCATCCAAAAGAAAATCATTACACTGATCTTAATGATAACACGTATCATTCTGTAGAAAAACAAGGACTTCCATAGTGGTTCAGGGGTTAAGACTGTGCTTCCAGTTTTGGAGGCACAGCTTTGGTCTCTGGTCCAGGAACTATAAGATCCAGATGCTGTACAACCAAACAAGCAAGCAAGCAAACAAACTAAAACACACCATAAGCTAAGCAGCAATAAGGACCCAACCTTCACCTTCATTTCCCCAGTGTCTTTTATTGTGTTTGGCACAGCATACAAGACACCCAGAAGATGCTTTAAGCTTGGATTAATGGAATGAATTTTCATGGGTTAAGTGAGCAAACATAGACCCACAGAAGAGAAATGACAAGTCCAAGGTCACTCAGCTAGTCTTCCTGGAGGCAGAGCCACAGTCTGGTTCTTCTGACCTGTGGTTTGACTCTAATTTTCCCATTTTCATGATACTTGTGATACTTGTTCAAAGAAGGTATGGGAGGACCTCAGGTGGATCCTGAAAACCAATTGCTCAGGAAAAACTGAGGATATTTCTGTCACTAAGATCACAAGTGGAGCTTAAAGGTGAATCAAACCCTTGTTTTTGATACTTTTTAATGATTTTTCCAAGATGTGTGAACCCTTTGTGGGTTCTCCTAAACCAGAGGGTACTGGATGAGGGGTGAGAAAGACCCTTCACACAGTCCTTCATCTATTCCAAATTGTCCCCTGATGGCAGAATGATATGTATTTTATTTATTTTTGAGTGCATTTATCATATTTTAATTGACCTATAGTTGATTTATGGCATGAAGATAGCTTCAGGTGTACAACGTAGCAATTTAATATTTTTATACATTACATTACACTTAAATTTACTTCAAAATAGATGTTATATCACATCTTCTTTATCCATTCATTTGTTGATGGGCACTTTAGGGTGCTTCCATGTTCTGGCCATTGCAAATGATGGTGCTGTGAACCTTTATTTTATGAGACTGCTGACAATTAGCATTTTTAAGATGCCATCATCAACACAGCCTGAAACCAGAGTAAGTTTATGGGGGATAATTTCAGATTGTCATTTGTTTTCCTTATTACAAAGCAACAGTGGAAAACAGCTCCCTTTGGCTACCTTGTGAAAACACCGGTAACCCTTCATCTCTGGGTAGAAACTTTCATGGAGAAACCCTTTTCCTACCCCTGTCTACATTCAGCCCTGTCAACTGAAAAGAAAAAAAAAAAAAAAGCATAATCAAAAAGTTGAGAATCACGTTTTAATTGGCAGACATTCTGGGGACTTCAAGCCTGGAACACACCATCGCAGATAATGCTGAGAGACTGTTCTGAAGAGGCAACGGTGTTGGGGCGGGGTGCAGTAAGATAAGATATACAGGAGGTTTTGCAACAACAACAACAAAAAAAACAGGTAGTTGGAACATCAAAAGATTACTATTAATTAAAGAAAACTGGACATCTCAAGTTAGTGAATTTACTGTTTTTCTGTGCATGTGCTAAGTTGCTTCAGTAGTGTCTGACTCTTTGTGACCCCACGGACTGTAGCCCCCCAGGCTCCTCTGTGCATGGGATTCTCCAGGCAAGAATACTGGAGTGGGGTGCCATTTCCTCCTCCAGGGGATCTTCCCGACCCAGGGATCAAACCCACGTCTCTTACGTCTCCTGCACTGGCAGGCAGGTTCCTTACCACTCGTGCCATCTGGGAAGCCCTAGGCCGATGCAAGAGTCTGGGCTCACTGAAATCATGCCTTTGACCCGCCCCTCAGCTATCTGGGGCTAGAATTCTGTGCTTTCTCATCCTGAGTCTCCTCAGGGTGCCCCGCAACCTGGTGGGGAGTGGCAGATTGCTGACTGCTAAATGCCAGGCATTCTTTGTCTCCATCCTGAGTTCCCTCTGGGCTTATCTTCCGGGCAGCTGTAATGTTATAGCAACCTCCTCTGTTTACCGACATGGCAGGCAACATTTTTCATTCACAGCACCCACCCCTTGGAATGGATTGTCTTCTGTGTGACTCCCAGACTAGCCTGATCAGAGCAGAGGCCTTACAAGACTCATCACACCTCTTTTGTTTTTACTTAGTTTTCACCAAAAACTTTTGGAAATTCGTGGTGACTGACAGTGCGATGATGCTATTGGAGTCAGGGTATGGAATAGGCTCTGGGCTCCTGGGGAGTGGGCATGGAGCTAATTGATAAAGAGGACTGAGGACCCAAGTCTTTGGTCTACCTTTGCATCTGAATAACGAACTGTAAGATACATTCCACCCTTGTTTCCAGTAATGGGTTAGCTAATTAAAAACAAATTGCAAGTGAACGGATCCCACTAGCTGTGTTCCGCTCAAAGCTGAGCTTTGTTGCCCTGAGTTCACCACCTTTTCCAAAGCCTGTGATAGGCTTTATATCTCTTCTCCGCATCTTCCGTGTGTCATTTTTCTTCTGGCGTTGGTGCAACCAAGCTGCCGCCTTTGCTGGGAACAGCAGGCACCCAGGGCCCTCTTGCTATGCTCTTGCACTAAACATGCCAGGGTGGCTGCATCCAGGGTCCCTCCCCTCCAGGCCCTTCCTGCTGCCAGTGTATCCACACAACTGTAGACACAGGCTCTTGGACCCTAGAAAGGAAGCATATTAGCTCACTTCAGAAGTCGTCCTTGTCCTGCCTGTGGCCCTGAGTTGTGAGTTCTGCTCTGACCTCACCAGCACAGACTCACAAAAAACTGGAAAACTATTTCGTTTGTTTTCCAGGTGAGTGATCTCAAACTGTCAAATGAACAAATACTCCCAAACCCTTTTGAGTCCCATCAGAGAGTGCTGATTCAGCGTCCCACCAAGCAGCTGGGGCAATGTGCGCCCCTGGGTCCAAGAAAGGCCTCCTGGAGGTCGGTGGGCAGCTCAGAGCTGGCAGGGCGCCCTGGACTGGAGCTGAGTGAGGGAATCTGGCGCCATGTATCTGAGCATTTTTCCCTCCAGATGCCCAGTTTGCGCTTGTCAGAAATGAGAAAACAATTTATTCCAGAAAAACCTTAAACACACACACACACACATAACAATTGCTGTAGGAGAAAAATAGTTTCCAGAGCTACCGAACCCTGCTTCCCCAGCCCCTCTCAGGTGCAGACTGTCCCACAGGCTGATTCTTTCAGACCTTTGAGGAACAGGGAATTCTTAGATGCTGTAAACTGTTCCAGTACACATGGAAAAAGAGGACCTACTCCACACTGAGTTTCTAAAACCAGGATAATATTGACAAGAGAACCTGACAAAGCATTGTTAAAACACATATGTACACATTCAACGAACTTATGACTATGTATTTAGTATAAAAATCCAAAAATTCCAAAGTAAAACACTTATGCATAGGATCAAGTAGCATATTAGAAGATTAATATACTTCATCAAAGAATGGATCATTTGCAGAGATGTGAATGGAGCTAGAGTCTGTCATACAGAGTGAAGTAAGTCAGAAAGAGAAAACTAATATCGTGTACTAACACACATATATATATGAAATCTACAAACATGGTACACGTGAACACATTGGCAGCACAGGAATAGGGACACAGACATAGGGAATGGACATGTAGATATAGGGGAAAGGGGAGGGTGGGGTGAACTAGGATTATTAGGATTGACATGTCTACACCACCATGTGTAAAACAGCTAGCTGGTGGGAACCTGCTATATGGCACAAGGAACTTGGTTTGGTGCTCGGTGATGACTAGAGGCAGGGGCTGGGCAGGTGAGGTCCAAGAAGGAGGGGACATGTGCACACATATAGCAGAGTCCTTCACTGCACAGCAGAGGCAAACTCAGTATTATAAGGCAATTATACTCTAATAAAAAGAGAGACCATCTTACCAAAGTTAAAAGCAAAAAGAAATGTTAAGGGTTGAATATTGTAAAACACATCAACGTTGTTCAACACGTCAACATGTTATGTTCACACTGGTGCCTTGGGTGAGGTGTGGTGAGGCCAGATAAAGGTCGAGAGAGAGACCAGAAAGAGTTTGTGTTTTGCTCCTTACAGGACCCTGTTGAGAGTTCTGCAGGCTCCTGGGCCCCTTGGGGGTGGCAGAGGTGGGGCAGGAGGTCCAGGGAAAGAATAAATGTCCTTCTCGTGGTGTCTGCAGGAAGGAATGAGTGAGGCAGGGCAAACAGGCGGAGAACTAGCAGCTTTGCACGATCTTAGTTGGCTCCAGGTATAGACAGTGCCTGGGTGACTGGAAAGAACATGGCCCTTGATGGCTAGAATAGGATGACCCGCGGTGTAGACGCCTCCAGAAGAGATTTGGTGGGACTTAGCTGCTCATGGAGAACTGACTAGCCTTAGCCAGGTCCTTATAACTGGGTCAAGACAGCATTTAGCCATTTGCAGCAACATGGATGGGCCTAGAGATGATCACACTCAATGAGGCAAGTCAGATGGAGAAAGACAAATATATGATATTGCTTATATGTGGAATCTAAAATAGGATACAATTGAATTTACTTACAAAACAGAAATAAACTCCTAGACATAGAACACAAACTTATGGTTACCAAAAGGGAAAGGATGGGGAATAAATGAGGAGTTCTGAATTAACAGATATACATTAGCATATATAAAATAAACAACAAGGACCTACTGTCTAGCACAGGGAACCATACTTAATATCACTTCATGGGAAATAGATGGGGAAACAGTGGAAACAGTGTCAGACTTTATTTTGGGGGGCTCCAAAATCACTGCAGATGGTGATTGCAGCCATGAAATTAAAAAACGCTTACTCCTTGGAAGAAAAGTTATGACCAACCTAGACGGCATGTTGAAAAGCAGAGACATTCCTTTGCCAACAAAGGTCCATCTAGTCAAGGCTATGGTTTTTCCAGTGGTCATGTATGGATGTGAGAGTTGGACTATGAAGAAAGCTGAGTGCCGAAGAATTGATGCTTTTGAACTGTGGTGTTGGAGAAGACTCTTGAGAGTCCCTTGGACTGCAAGGAGATCCAACCAGTCCATTCTAAAGGAGATCAGCCCTGGGTGTTCTTTGGAAGGAATGATGCTAAAGCTGAAGCTCCAGTACTTTGGCCACCTCATGCAAAGAGTTGACTCATTGGAAAAGACTCTGATGCTGGGAGGGCAGGAGGAAAAGGGGATGACAGAGGATGAGATGGCTAGATGGCATCACTGACTCAATGGACGTGAGTTTGAGTGAACTCCAGGAGTTGGTGATGGACAGGGAGGCCTGGCGTGCTGCGATTCACGGGGTCATGAGGAGTCAGATACAACTGAGTGACTGAACTGAACTGAATAACCTGTAATGTAACAGAACCTTAAAAGAATCTAAAACTTGAAAAGAATTTAAAAATCTAATAAAAGAATATATGTATATATATATATATAATCACTTTGTTGTACAGCTGAAATCAACACACTATATATCAGTATATTTTCAATAAATTAAGGAAAAAACCCGCATTTAAAGAACTATGTTATGTAAGTAAAAGAAAATAATAACATACTATTTCAACAAATCTTTAAAGATATTAATATTTAATAAAATATACCTTTACTGATTAAAAAAGTAGACTTAATAAAAAGGAATAAAAGGATTAAGAAAAAGTTATTAATAAAATTTAAACATACTTTTGACATGATTTTGTGTTATAAAATCAGCATCAGACTTGGTGAAAAGATTAATAGAGTTCTTATTAAAGTTAGAAACAAGATAAAGATGTCTATTATCAACACATATTGAATAATATTCTGAGGAATTATCCGATACATGGAGAAGAGAGAAAAGAACTAGTCCAAATGTCAGAAAGTTACTTTTGCACATAATGTGACTGTACATATGGGAAATACAGGATAATTATTAAAATGTTAAAACTGATAACAAAATTTAATAAGGACATTAGTTATAAAATTAATATGCCAACACATCTACATCACCAATCAGTTTCAAAGTACAATCAATAAACAGGATATCATTTGAAGTGACAGACTCAAGTATAGGAGAAACATGGAGGAATTAAACTAAAGACGATATACAGAACGAAGGGCTTCCCTGCTGGCTCAGATGGTAAAGAGTCCACTTGAATGCAGGAAACCCGGGTTCAGTCCCTGGGTTGAGAAGATCCCCTGAGGAAGGGAATGGCTACCCACTCTGTATTTTCGCCTGGAGAATTGCATGGACAGAGGAGCCTGGTGGGCTACAGCCCATGGGGTTGCAAAGAGTCGGACAGGACTGAGTGACTGGCCCTAATCTCCCACTCACCCACCCTCCATGTCCACAGGTCTCTTCCCTACATCTGCGTCTCTAGTCCTGCCCTGCAAGTAGGTTCATCTGTACCATTTTCCTAGATTCCACATATATGCATTAAAATACATTATTTGATTTTCTCTTTCTGATTTACTTCACGCTGTATGATAGACTCTCTCCCCTCCTGCTATCAGTCAAGAACATATTGCCCCAGGGAACAAGATATTGCCCATACATGCAGGCTTCACCTTGGTGCCAAAACACACCACATTCTGGAGTCCACAGTCTTGCTCAGTTGACCCTGGAGTTCGAAGCTGAGGTTGCCTGGGGCTCCCGAGCCCAGCCCCCTCCCGTCCTTCCTCCCAGGCCCTGCCTTCCACAGTCTCCATCCGCCCCTTTCAGCATCCTCTCTGCTCCTTCCTTCCCACAGGGACAGGCATTTCTGCTTTTGCCTTGCACAGGGGCCTTCCTTCCTGGCAGAGCTCAGCAGTCAGTCCAAGTGCAGACAGGTCACTTTTCTTAAAAGCCAGACCATGTTGTCATCTTCAGAGAATCTCACCGTGTGCGTCACAGTCTCCCAGATTCACAAGCTTCCTTCCGAGCCACATGGAGGTATCTGAGCTCCTCTTCCCAAGGCTCTTTTGCTATCACAGGCTTACCTGTCACTAGCCCTCCAGCCTCGGAAAAGACCACCATGTCAAAGCCCCTCTGAGGCTCGTTTCTGCCTTCTCAGTGTTCTTCCCTCTCCAGTGATGCATTTCATGAATTTCCCATCTGCTTCTTTAATGATCATTAAATCAGTGCCAGGCAGGGTTCAACAGTCACAGGGCTGGGACAGAAGAGGGAAGAAGAAAAGGTTCACGTCTAAGACTTTTTTCTTTTTTGCCGTAGCACTTGGCAAGTGAGATCTTAGTTCCCCAACCAGGGTTGAACCTGCATCCCCTACACTGGAAGCACAGAATCTTAACCACTGGAGCTCGGGGGAAGTCACAAAGCTTCATTTCTAAAATAGACATCCTGGTGCACTGGGAGGACAGGCATTCCAGTAGTCAGTACAGAAGCCGTTTTGTTATGGAAAAGTCTGGGTTTGTTTTGCTTTTGTTGTGTTTTTCCTGTTGCTCTGTCTCCATAGATATTTTCCGACTTCAGAGCAGGAGAGCTGGTTGTGCTGCTTTGCTTGAGGTGGGGGAAGTGGCTTGTGTGTGTGTGTGTGTGTGTGTGTGTGTGTGGTAGTGGGGCTGAAAATCTGATTAGCAATTCCTCTGCACCAGACTCAGCAGCTTTGCCCCGTGGCGACTGGCTCCCGCGGCCCGGGCTGGGCTGGGCCACTGGTGGGGTGACTGCAGTCTCCAGGCCCCCTGCTTTGGATTCCAAATGGGATCCTCCCCAGGGCAGCCAAGCTGCTGCCTACTGTCAGTCTCTCCGGTCACATCCTTTACAGATAAGCAGGCTGCAGCTCCTCCATATGGGCCATTAATGGTGCAGCTGCCCCAGCAGACCAGTGCTCTCGGGGCAGAGGGAAAGGCCTGGCACAGAAAGACTGCACAGTTTGTTTGCCAGGCTCCCTGGGGCTTAAGTACGCACTGATGGGAGCCCAGCAGAACGTCTGAGAACTCTGGCCTGCTGCAGACCAGATCTGCCCGCTCTGGACCTGAGGTCTAAGCATCCCACGCCATCCTCCTTGGGCAGCAAGTGCTCTGCCTGTTTAATTGGGGTATGACATACATGTGGCCTCTGGACCAAGCCTGCCTGGGAACGGCCTTGTCATTTCACAGCAGCATGGATTGGGACAAGTGAACAGATTTTTCTGCATCTCAGTTTCCGCATTTGTAAACTGAGGATGCTAATACTCACCGTGGAGGGCTGTTACTGTGATGAGTTGAGAAAGTACATATAAAGGAATGAGGGGATGAAAGGGAGGTCCAAGAGGGAAAGGCTATAGGACTTCCCCATAGCTCAGATGGTAAAGAATCCGCCTGCAATGCGGGAGGCCTGGGTTCAATCTCTGGGTCGGGAATATCTCTTGGAGGAGGGAATGGCAACTCACCCCAGTATTCTTGCCTAGAGAATCCCATGGACAGAAGGAGCCTGGTTCGTGGGGTTGCAGAGTGGGACACGACTGAGCAGTTAACTACTACGTTACTATAGCTGATTCACTTCTCTGGACAGCAGAAAGTAACACAGTACTGTAAAGCAATTATTCTCCAATTTTAATAAAAGACCTTGCATGGGGCCTGGTAAAAAGGGCCTGAGCTCTGCAATCAGACAAACCTAGGCTGTAATCTCCGCTCTGCCACTTACTGGCCGTGCACCTGGCTCTTGGCAAAGACCTAACATCTTAAAACCCAGAGGGATGGGGTGGGGAGGGAAGTGGGAGGTGGGGGTTCAGGATGGGGAACACATGTACACCCATGGCTGATTTGTGTCAGTGTATGGCAAAAACCACTACAATATTGTAAAGTAATTAGCCTCCAACTAAAATAAATAAATAAATTAAAAAAAAAACCCTCAGTTTATGCATCTGCATAATGGCTCAAGGATCATCTCCTAATCGGCTGTTATTAGAATTAAGTGACAATCCATGAACCTAGGAAAACATCTCACGGGTATCAGAGGCGTGATGACCGGTTTCCCTTCCTCTGGGGGCCACAGGTGGCGCTCACTTATCTGGCGCCTGTGTAGAAAGTGGTTTCCCTGTCATCATCCGCAATTTATCCAGGCAGACAAGGACTGGCCTGCCAGGAGCTTGCTGAGTTCACCCATCCAGCTCACTCTTGCAGTCGGGAGTGGATTTTCTGCCCGAGGTGGCAAGGAGAAAAGGTGCGTGAACGTGGAACTTTCTACTTATACAAAGACCAATAACCCCCGCCCCGCCACGCCCGAAAAAGCTCCAAGCCGAGGATGGTTATGTGCGGTTGAGTCACAGGTTTGCCTCATTCCTTCCAGGCCACAGTCATGAGCTCAAAAGAGATCGGATAAAAGTCATTTCCCTTTATTTAAAAATATGGGGTTGAAGCTGTCGAATATCAAACAACATTTCAGCTATTCCTGAGGGAAGAGGCATTTGATGAGGGAAGAAAAAGAATCAAACGGCAGAGAAAACAAAGGGAAACTCAGGGTTGGGGAGGCAGCTGAAACAGAAAGAGTTCGGGTCCGCGGAGGCAGAGAAATCGGCAGAGTGGCAGGAGTGGAATGATAGGACAGGACGGAAGAAAGAGGTGGGCCAGGTGACTCCGCGTCCTCTTCCAGCTTCTTAGATGAGAGAGACCACCTAGGAAGGGCTTAGCCATCACCAGTCTGTCGGGCTTCCCTGAGGGTCCGCCATGCACCTGCGCAGACGAAGCCTCAGGGGGTCCCGGGTGTCTTAGTGCCGCTGATGTAGGTTGAGTGAAAGAAGGATACAAGATAAATTCCGAGATGAAACCTCAAAGCAGATGGCAGAGCTGGAGCCTCGTGCTTGAGGAGGGAGTCTGGTGATGATGAAAGCCAGTACAGCGAGGAATCCGTTGGGGCATCCCAGGCTTGTCAGTGGTCAAGGTCAGAGCTCTGACAGCACAGGGCGCCTTGAAGCCTTTCTTAACTGTGATTAACATCTGATGCTTCAGTGTACCCGAGATTCAGCATCTGGGCAAAGAGAGCTGCAGGAATTGCTGCTTATATTTTTTCAGATGGAAAAAGCAAGTATCGGCATTATTAGAATCATAGTCTTAGAAATGAAAGGAATCTTGGTTGTATATGTTACCCAAGGGATTTACAATGGCTCACCATAAATAGAGAGACCCATATACACTGAAGCTGTTAACACAGAGTGAGAAGGTAAAAGGGACAGAGCAAGACAGAGAGAGATAAACAAACCCAAACCCCAAACTCCTTTTTAAAATCGGCAGCAACTGGAGCTTTATGCTTCCTAGCAACCAAGACAAAGGAAAACAAGTGACCTCAAGATCACCTAATCCAACCCCATCATTTTATGGATGAGGAAATAAAGGTCTATATTATTTTTAAAAGCTTTTCATCAATGAAATGTGTTTCTGGAGTTTCTGTACTAAGCATGGAATTATTTCCACTGTAATGTTGCAGATTGATTTTTTTTTTTTCAAATGGGCTTTTTCATGAGGCACTGCTGACCTCCCAGAAACCAATTACACACCAGAGCAGCACAGAATGCTACATGAAAAGTTAACCTTCAAGGAGCTAAAACAGTTCACACAACAAAAAAACAGTCCCTGTATGGGAATACCATTCTCCCCACTATCTGCAAGCCACATATTCTGGACACTCTCTCCACTCCCCTTCAGTTAAATTAGCCCCAAGCTTTCAATCCTTTTCTCATCCTCACTGTGCTGTCCTGACCTCACCCTAGTTTTCCACTTGGGCACATGGTTGCTGGGCTTCAGGCAAAGTGGGAAGGGCCCCACAGAAACCCAGCCTGGATAGTGATTATTTGCTGAAATTTGCCCCAGGAGTTAAGCAGTCAATTTAGCAGAACATCAGGCAAGGAAGTGATGTACTTGAGAGAGCAAACCCTCCCACCTAGTCCTGGGTGTACCGAGCAGGTTTTGAGAGGAGACAATGGAAATAATGGAGCCCTGAAGCCTCTAGGACAAGAGCGAGAAAAATGCTATTGTAGGGGTCTTCTTGTGTCACTGAAGCAATTGCACTCAAGGCTCAGTCATGAAATCTACTCCCACGAGTCTCCCTACCCAAGGCACAGTATCTGATCTGTTCTGTCTCACCCGCTTCTTGTCCCAGCTGGTATAGCAGCAACCGGCTCCATGTGAATCACAGACACCTCCCACAGGTACAGTTTGGCAGCATTTCACATCATCCCTTACTTCCCATTTCAGGGCATCTCCCATCTCAGTCCATTGCATCTGTGACCTGCAGAGTAAAAACCTTAGATTAGGGGGCAATGGGGGTGATTTACAGCCCTTCTGGGCTTCTCTGGTGGCTCAGTTGGCTGCAATGAGGGAGACCTGGGTTCAATCCCACTTTTGGGAAGATCCCCTGGAGAAGGGAATGGCAACCCACTCCAATATTCTTGCCTGGAGAATTCCATAAACAGAGGAGCCTGGCAGGCTAGTGTCCATAGAGACATGAAGAGTTGGACACAGCTGAGTGACTAACACAGCCCTTCTTGGTGGATGGACCTCAGGACAAGTTACGTGTAATGGGTGGCTGTTTCATCAGTGCCTTTTGGATGGTGTCTCCCAGTCTTGTTTCATTCTCCTTGCTCATATCTCCTGCTAAGAGGAAGTTCCCTGGTGAATGGAAAGTTGAAAGACTCTGCTTTGGTCTCAGCTTCCTGGGGAAGTGAGATGGAAGAACCTGGGCTTAGACAGATGCTTACCTGCTGGGCCGATTCTCCTGCTTCCAGTTAAACTAGACCAGGATTTCTGGTCAGGCTGAGAGTAAGTTAGATTCTAGGATTGATTTGATTTTTCATTTTGATTTTGGCCACCTAGACTTGACTTTCTCTTTTGGATAAATAAAACTTGATTTTTTTTGATCAGTTATCCCTTTACCACCCCTGATTATGCAGACCCAGTGTTCATTCCCAATCCGACTTAAGGAGTACATGTGTGGTTTGTTTCCAGCTAATCAGAGCGTTGTATACCCACTGGCCAGTGGCTGATCCAGGATGGTAGCATGATCCAAAGTGAGCCACTGTGACATGATAAAAACTTTTGCTAGGACTACTAGATAAGAGGCATATTTTCTTTTCCACTGTACTTGAAGGCTTGAACCTAGAAAATGTGAAAATAGGGCTGTTATAGCCACCTTGCCAACCCAAAGGGGAAGCTATCTCACGACAGACACAACACAGAGGAAGCAGAGCTCAGAGAAATCGGGACCTGGAGACATAATTTGATCACGCTCTTCCCTCCCATCAAGCGATGGCTAAGATCCTAGACTTTTCATTTATTTCAGCCAACATGTTCCCTTTTTGCATAAACCAGTTGTTGCTTGTTCGGTTGTTATTGTTCATTTACAAATCAAAGAATCTTGACTGATTTAAGGGTGCAAATTTGCCACTAGTAGATAAGCCTTCATGATGTAAGGCACAGTATATTGACTACATGCAACAATACCAGATACTAAATTTCAAACTTGCTAAGAGACTAGATCTTGACTATTCCCACTCTAAGACAGAAATGATAATTATGTGACATGATAGAGATATTAGTAACACTAAAATGGCAACCATTTTGCAATATATAAAAGTATCACATCAACTCATCCTACACCTTAAATAGAGTTACATTCCAAATATATTTCAATTTTTTTTAAAAAAGAATCTTGACGGATATATGAAGATCTGTCTGCCTTGAGTTCCTTGTTTTTGCAATCCATTTTGGTTGTCACTCTAGAGTGTTTTCTAAAATTTGTGTATATTAAATGTTGAAGATATAAAAAAAGAATAACTTTAAAATAGCTATAAATCAAACTCCCAACTTTTGCCACCCAGTTTAAGAAAGAAAACATGACTTTTTCAAGTTCTTTGTCACCTCTCCTAGATTCTACATCCTCCTCTACAGCTTCAGAAGTAGCAACTATGCTGAATTCTGATGAATGTATTATATGTTTGTATCTCTAAATAACATATAGTGGCTTTGCATAATTTTTATCTTTGTATAAATGCAGTCATGGTGTATGTATTCTTTCTTGACTTGCTTTTTAAATTCAACTCTGTAGAGGTGATCCCTGACTTACAATGGTATGACTTAGGATTTTTCAAATTTAAGATGATTTGAAAGCACTATGCATTCAGTAGAAAGTGTACTTCAGATTTTGATCTTTGTTTGGGCTAGTGATATACAGTATGATCCCTTTTAGATGCAGAGCAGCAGCAAAGAACCATAGCTCCTAATCAACTGTGCAGTCAAGAAAGTAAACACCTGATACACTTACCATCATTCATTCTCATTTTTGATAAATCACGTGAGATGTTCAACACTTAATTATAAAATTGACTTTGGGTTAGGACTTCCCTGGTGACTCAGATGGTAAAGCGTCTGCCTACAATGTGGGAGACCTGGGTTCGATCCCTGGGTCGGGAAGATCCTCTGGAGAAGGAAATGGCAACCCACTCCAGTACTCTTGCCTGGAGAATCCCATGGATGGAGGAGCCTGGTGGGCTAAAGTCCATGGGGTCGCAAAGAGTCGGACATGACTGAGCGACTTCACTTTCACTTTAGATGATTTTACCTAACTGTAAGCTAATGCATGCTTAAGTAGGCTAGATGTTCAATAGGTTAGGTATATTAAATGCATTTTTTCTTATGTTATTTACATCTGAAAATGAGTTTATGAGAAAGTAACCCCTTTTGGGGCTCCCCAGGTGGCTAGTGGTAAATAACCTACCTGCCAATGCAGGAGACTAAGACATGCAAGTTCGATCCCTGAATCCAGAAGATCCTCTGAAGGAGGGCGTGGCAACTCACTCCTGCATTCTTGCCCAGAGAATCTCATGGACAGAGTAGCCTGGCGGGGTACAGTCTATGGGGTCACAAAGAGTCCAACTCGACTGAAGTGACTTAGCACACACACACATACATGCAAAACCTTCATAAATCTAGGAAGATGTGTATTCTGGAATTCTTCCATATGGTTGCATGCAATTATAATGAATTTATTTTTTATTTTCCATGCACATACTATGATTTTTTTCTGCTGCTCTTAGAGTTTTATCTCTAGATTTGTTTGCTATTGCAAACTACTCTGTTATGAACCTTCTCGTAAGTGTCCTTGTGAATCTGTGTATAGGTTTCTTTAGGGCTTATATCATCAAGAATCTTTCTTAATCTACAGGTACATATTTACTAAAAAAAACTACAAGTTGTTTTAAATGGTTTTACTAATGTACACTTCCATAAATCATGGATAAGTATAGTTTTTAAATGATTTGTCTAAAACTTGGTATTATCAGATCTTATTGTTTGCCAGTAATGATGTCTGTAAATATGTATTCTTTGTGTGGTTTCAGCTTACATTTTTTTCTGGTGGTAATATTGTTGAAATCATAGGTAAAAAATATATATATATATCTTACACATCTTTTATTTTAAAGTGAACATCCAACATATCAATTAATGAGAAAACCAACCAAGTGGTGAGGTTATTTAAAGAGAATTGAAGAGAGTGGAGAATTTGTAGTGGTTGATGCTTTGAATAGTTAAAATCCTATAATGTAATAAAACTTCAATTTGGAAGATTGTCATTTCTATATATGTAAACCTTTTTCATCTCTACCAAATTGGGGAAAAAAAAGTTTGCATTCGTATCAGACAATAATCATTTACATTGCTATACATTTTTAGTAAGTTTTTATCTATACTTATAGACTTGCAAACTATCCCAATCAACAGTAAATAATAAATTAAATGAATAAAAACATTCCAAGTGGAGAAGTTGGCACAAATTTTCCATAGAGAACCAGATAGTAAGTGCTTTATGTTTTATGGGCAATCTGGTCTCTGGGGTAACTCCTCTTTTCTATCTGTGAAAGCAGTCATTGACAATATGTAAATAAGTAAGTGTGGCTGTTCCCATTCAATATTGTTTCCAAAAGATGGTTTTAGTGTCTGATCTGCAGGCATAGTTTGCCAACCCCTGACCTGGAGAATCAGATAATCCCTGAAATTAAAAGATGCTTGCTCCTTGGAAGAAAAGCTATGACCAACCTAGACAGCATGTTAAAAAGCAGAGACATTACTTTGCCAGAAAAGGTCCATCTAGTCAAAGCTATGGTTTTTCCAGTAGTCATGTATGGATGTGAGAGTTGGACTATAAAGAAAGCTGAGAACTGAAGAATGGATGCTTTTGACCTGTGGTGTTGGAGAAGACTCTTGAGAGTTCCTTGGACTGCAAGGAGATCCAACCAGTCCATCCTAAAGGAAATCAGTCCTGAATATTCATTGGAAGGACTGATGCTGAAGCTGAAGCTCTAGTACTTTGGCCACCTAATGCGAAGGGCTGACTCATTTGAAAAGACCCTGATGGTGGAAAAGATAGAAGGCAGGAGGAAAAGGGGATGACAGAGGACGAGATGGTTGGATGAATCACCGATTTTGTAGACATGTATTTGAGCAGGCTTCAGGAGTTGGTGATGGACAGGGAAGCGTGGCATGCTGCAGTCTACGGGGTAGCAAAGAGTCGGACACCACTGAATGACTAAATTGAACTGAACTGACCTGGAGAATCAGGTAATCTCTAGGGGACCCTGCCAGAAAACACTCAGATACACTGAAAGAACGTTCAGTAATCCCTCTGGTCTATTTTTTCTCAGCACTGTGCGTATTTTTCTTAGCAGTCTTTCCTCTGATCATAAATAATCTCCAAAGATTATTTTTGATCACAAAAAGCTGGCCTTATTGTGTTTGATGCTAATTCATTTACATAGTTTCAGTAAAAATTGCTAATTTATGCATATAAGCCACATTTTAGCACTGTCAGCAAATCTAGAGCTTGTAAGGCCAGAAAATTAACTTCTGTCTGAAGAAATTGAATAGTTTCTATTATTTTTCATTGTTCTCAGTGTTTCTTTTAGTTTAAGGACATGGAATCAAGCCCAATGTCTATAAATACTGGTGAAATTCCCTCTCCTCTGACTAAGATTCATGGCCAGCCAAGAAGTAGCCTTCTTTACTACTTCTAAGGATTGGAAGCTTTAAGCCAAGGGGTCAGTAAACTTTTTTTAATGGACCAGATTGTAAATACTTTAGTTAACACCTCTGTTTCAATGACTCACTCTACTATTGTAGACCCATCAACAATATGTAAACAAATGGATGTGTTTGTGTTCTGATAAACTTTATTTACAAAAACAGTTGCTGGGCTGAATTGGATGGGTGGCCATGGTTTGCTAACTATTCCTTTCAGTCATAGGCCAGGTACTAGCCTAAATATCTTAGGAAGTAGAGGAGAGTAGACTAATATTCAAAGATAAATTTAACATTTTGACAGAGAATAAACCTAATTCTAGTTATGCATCAATAAATATTAGCAGCAAATATTATGCTGCTAAAGGGACCAAAGCTCTTTTAAAAGAATCTTTTGAATAAGTTCATCAAAACTGAGCCACTTTTGGCAAAATGTTAGCATATTTTGTTGCTTCTTTTCAGACTCTTTATTTGCACATATCATAATCCAAGGAAAATAAAATCACCTTCTGCAAAAAAAATTCAGTTTTTTCTCATATATATATATATATAAAACATTTTAAAAGGGCCATTTAATTTTAAACAAAACTATCATACTTTTCACCTAAGCAAATAAGCACATCTAATGACCTTGCATACTAAGTTGTACCTATATGCTATTATTCCTCCTAGCAGAGCATTCATGAGAAATCAAATTGCCAGCATCAGTTGGATCATCAAAAAAGGAAGAGAGTTCCAAAAAAAAAAATCTACTTCTGCTTCGTTAACTACACCAAAGCCTTTGACTGTGTAGATCACAACAAACTGTGGAAAACTCTTTAAGAAATCGGAAAAGCAGCCCACCTTACCTGCCTCCTGAGAAATCTGTAGGCAGGCCAACAAGCAACAATTAGAACCGGACATGGAACAAGAAACTGGTTCCAAATCAGCAAAAGAGTATGTCAAGGCTGTATATTGTCACCTTGCTTATGTAACTTCTATGCAGAGTACATCATGAGAAACACTGGGCTGGAAGAAGCCCAAACTGGAATCAAGATTGCCAGGAGAAATATCAATAACCTCAGATACGCAGATAACACCACCCTTATGGCAGAAAGAGAAGAAGAACTAAAGAGCCTCTTGATGAAAGTAAAAGAGGAGAGTGGAAAAATTGGCTTAAAGCTCAACATTCTGAAAACTAAGACCATGGCATCCGGTCCCATCATTTCATGGAAAATAGATGAGGAAACAATGGAAACAGTGAGAGGCTTTATTTTCTTGGGCTCCAAAATCACTGCAGATGATGACTGCAGCCATAAAATTAAAAGATGGTTGCTCTTTGGAAGAAAAGCTATGACCAACCTAGACAGCATATTAAAAAGCAGAGACATTACTCTGCCAACAAAGGTCCGTCTAGTCAAAGGTATGGTTTTTCCAGTAGTCATGTATGAATGTCAGAGTGGGACTATAAAGAAAAGTGAGCACCGAAGAATGGATGCTTTTGACCTGTGGTGCTGGAGAAGACTCTTGAGAGTCCTTTGGAGTCCAAGGAGATCCAACCAGTCCATCCTAAAGGAAATCGGTCCTGAATATTCACTGGAAGGACTGATGCTGAGGCTGAAACTTCCATACTTTGGCCACCTGATGGGAAGAAGTGACTCATTTGAAAAGACACTGATGCTGGGAAAGATTGAAGGCAGGAGGAGAAGGGGACAATAGAAGATGAGATGGCTGGATGGTATCACAGACTCAATGGACATGAGTTTGAGCAGGTTCCAGGAGTTGGTGATGGACAGGGAAGCCTGGCGCGCTGTAGTCCATGGGGTCACAGAGTCAGACATGACTGAGCAACTGAACTGAACTGAGAGCATTCATGTATGGTAAATAAAACTTTTTACCAAACTATGTAACATCTGTTTCACAGAAAGAATTAGGAGGTAGGTGACATGTCAAATATAATCATTTTAACAAAATTGCAAGCTCATTTTACATCTATAGCATGACTCTTGCAGCCACACATATCCTGCTTACACCTTTTTAACCTTTTAAAGCAGCAAAAATGAACACTTTTGTTAACATTACTTAGGGATATATATACTCCAAACTGCATAAAATAAGAAGCTACAAAGTAAACACAATATTATATATATATATATATACACACACATGTATATATGTATTTTTTCTTGATAGTGTTATCTTAGAAATTAGTCAAATAGTCAAAGATTGTATACATTGAGCAATTCAATGAATGTTGGTTTAAGACCTTAAAGTCATCTATGAGATTTGATAATTATGTCTAAATTGACATAATTACTATTAATATGAATAGTATTATATTCATAATACAATTTGTCAGTTACAATTCAATTTTAACACATACTTTTATATTGTTCAGAATCTGAAGCGTTTGTGAGAGTACTTTAAATTTCTGTATTTAGTAAATCAGTATAAGAGGTTTAGGAAAATTAGATTCACCAAACTTGTCATCAAGAAAGTAAAAAGAAAAGGAAAAAAAAAAAACAAAAACACCTACATCTTCCTTAAAGAAACAGTGTGCATTTGTGTATACTTCATACTGGTAAGGTCAGGGAAATAAATATAGCTGTTTTTAAAGCAAATTTATTGTACCAGTCTGATTTGTTCAAGGATTCATTTTTATCACCTGAGCTTAGCTTCTGATTTAGCAGTTTCTATGAGACATTTTCTTTTATTTAAATGTTAGCATGTTTAAAACATTAGAAGTTCAGTTCTTTTAAAAGTTTCTAGTAACTGTGAGAATATGATATTTAGATAACTTTTTAAATTTGTTTATTTTTTAATGAAGGAAAATTGCTTTATAGAATTTTGGAGAGATAAGTTTATTAATGTTCGTAAATCAAAGAGAACAGAGCACATTTACTTTAAGGGACTTTGTAGTTAAATTTATTATCAAATCCTGTATATTAATACACATAATGCACTCATATGCAGGCACACACACTCATGTACACACACACACACACATCACACAATGAGAGGCGAAGGCTTTTCTCAATTGCTGGGACAAGGAGTTTTCAGCTTATGCTTTACCACTACATCATGAGACAGAATGGCATGGAAAATAAAAATGCACCAATCCTGATCTCAAAGACCTCTTCTCCTTTCCAGTGGAATCACGCATGTTCTTGCCCAAACACACACACATACACGAAATTAAAAAACACAACAACAACAACCAAAAACTAGTATTTCTCCTCCAGTTAGACTAGATCCCTCTCTATCTGGAGATTATCTAATGGTCAGACCATAAAACCAACCCACCAATCATGGTTGCTACCAATGGATGCCTCATTTGCATGAGACATGCAAATGAGAGCTAGAGATGAACTCAGCACAGAGCCAGAACAAGCAAAACCAAGCCAAAACAGAGAGGAAGAAAAATAAGAAAGAGAGAGAAAGAAAGAAGGAACAAAAAGAAGGGAGAGAGAGAGGGAGGAGGAAAGCAAGAAGGGAGGAGGGAATGGAGGGAGGGGGCAGAAAAGAAGGGAAAAGGAAAGAAATCTCAGGGTGAATCCTAAGATGTCAAAATATGCATGTTTAGACCCAAACAACTCATAAGGGCACTTCCTGGGCAACATAGCTTAAGTAGCTGTAGAAGGTAAACCAACTGGCCGTCTCTGTCAAATATAATTTTCAAGAAGCTAAAAGCTAGGTTTCTCAGGCAAATGTGAAGTAAGCATGTGTTAAGATTTATGCAACTCATTAATGATAGAGCCAGCTAGATGATAAGGTTTTCTCTAATCATCATTTGAATATTTACTGACTCATTTACATGTTCAAAACCTTCAGTAAACCATTATTCTCTTTGGTTTCTTGCATCTGATCAGCATAGGAAAAAAAAAAGATGAAGAAAATCGTGGATTTTATGGAAAACAACATGCACCACAAATTTTCTGTCTCCTTATCAGGTTTTTTGATGACAAATCCTGAGTACTTTCTACTGTGCTGTAACCATCTCTGCTATGACACAATGCTCGTTTTCTAGGAGCCTGTAAAAACTTTGGAAACATGAACAAAGAGTGAATAAATGAGGAACCCAAGGTAGAAATACAGTGGTCACTGTGGGGTGATTTGGTCAAATGATTCATGTAATGGGCAGGAACTGAATGGATTCTGAAAGACAAAAGTCCTTCAGTAAGAGATATGCAGAGGAAATAGAAAGGATAGAATTTCATCTGTAGTATATTAGGGGCAAGATTTAGGACAAAAAGGAAGTGAATGCTCAACTGATGGCCTCAAAGTTGTCCTTTTGTGTTTTTTACCTGCAGTGAAGTTTTCCTATTTCAGAAGAACAATTGAATTATAAAATATTCCCTGTAGATCTGTGTTATCTGCTTCTCACTTCTACTGTGAAAGCTCCAGACATAAGCAGGTGGTAAGTTAATCCACAAGACTTCTCTCCCAAATGTGAAATAAATTGGTATATAAGCTTTAAGACAATCCAAGAAACACCTCATTTGAAACTTTGTCAATAATGAGAAAGGAAAAGAAGAGAGAGCTGAAACAGAATTTTCTGCAAAACTTAAAAACAAACAAACAAACAAACAAAAAAAACAAAGGAAGAAGCCATCTTCTAAATAAAGAGCTTAATGCTAAGCAAACTGAATCAGAAATTGAGTAGATCTGTAAGTCCAAGTGGCCAAATTGACTTCAGACTTCAACTTGTAAGAACTTGATTAACACTAGTTCTTAGGTGGGTTAGATCAAGGTAAACATGCAATGTTTATGGTGAGTAGGCAAGGAGGGGAGATGGGATAGAAGTAAATTGTTGATCGGAAGCCTTTCTTTTCTTGTTCTCATCTTTATAGGAAAAAGGAAATAAGATCTGTTGATAAGGCTGCTATGGAACCACCAGCTGTGAAGCTCCTCTTAAAAATACAGAAGTGCTCTTCATGTGAAAAGTTAACAGTAAGTAGGATAGAAATCTTTTGCGGAACAATATTTTTCCAAGAATGTGAAACAGATATGACTTGACAGTTCTTTCCGCGAAAAAATGTGAAGTTTAGGTTTTGTATTATTGTAGTTCTCCTGTCAAGTACAAGTTTAGGCATTCTAGCTAAAATTTTAAATTTCCCATTGGTTGTAGTCAAAGCCTGTAAAGGATGTTGATTATGGCCCGTGATAAAGAGATGAATTCATCGATGACTTACGGACAATCTTTAATGACAGGGGTCCTGTTGGCTCAGGACTTCCTGATCCAGTAGGTCTAAAATAGGAAATCAGCATGTATTTCTCAATACTCTTTAGAAGTTCGGTTGCTCCACAACTTTGGAGACCATGACCTTGAAACTATGGGAGCAGAACTGAGGATATAGATTAGTCTGCTTGTCGTGGAGTCTGTCTTCCAGAGGATTGCAGAGATGAGTTTTAGAGACAGGAGAGCAGAAGGAAGTTAGATCAAGAGAGGAGAAGGATGGTAAATTTGAGGATGCATGTAGAGAAATTTGGGGAAAAAAGAAGATCTAAGGGATTATAGTTTGGGCTATAATGAAGACAGCATAGAGATTTTTCAGTTAGTCTTGAGACAGTCAAGATCAAGCCCTCACTACAGAGCTGCAGCCTGGTAAGACAAACTGGATGTGGTGATGGCTCTGGAATTTCCTTCTCCTCCTCAAGAAGGGCATCAGGTACACTGTACACATACTCACTGCAGTGAATATTCCCCGGCCATCAGATCATGGTCAGATACCAAACGATATCTGATAAACATTCTTTCCTACTTGCATACAGTACCTTCCTGAAAAAAGCTCAAGTTTGGGGGGAAAAAAAAATTAGACAAAGCACTTTTTTTTTTTTTTGGTATCATCTTATAACTCAATACTTGATGTACCTTAATTGAATTTTCTTGGTAAGAGCATGTGAGAAACTGACAAGAAAGTCAAGTAAGAGTCTCTAGAGTGGGCATGTGGATGTTAACTAAGAAAATGAGACTTTTTGATGCCTTGCAGTGGTTTGAATATTCTTCTCCCCTCCCCCCCACGAAAAGATTTGTCCATGTCCTAATCCCAGTTCATGTCCTGGAATCTGTACATTTGACCTTATTTGGAAGAGAGGTCTTGGCATGTAGTTGAGCTAAGGATCTTGGGAAGGGATCACCCTGGATTATCTGACAGCTGGCATCTCTGTGAGAGAAACACCGAGGAGAGGCCAGGGAAGAAGGCAATGTGAAGACAAGACAAAGTTGGAGCCAGTCAGCCCCAGGCTGAGGAATACCTGTTGCATCAGAAGATGGAGGAGACAAGATTTCTCATCTAGCGCCTCCAGAGTGAGCATGACCCCGTCAATATTTGGATGTGGACTTCTCACCTCCAAAACTGGGAGCGCCTCAATTTCAGTTGCTTTAAGCCACTCAGTTTGTGATACTCTGTCACAGCAGCTGTGGGGAACTATGCATGTTGTTACTGTTCAGCTGCTAAGTGAAGTGAAGCCGCTCAGTCATGTCCGACTCTTTGCGACCCCATGGGCTGTAGCCTACCAGGCTCCTCCGTCCATGGAATTTTCCAGGCAAGAGTACCGGAGTGCATTGTGCCATTTCCTTCTCCAGAGGATCTTCCTAACCCAGGGATCGAACTCAGGTCTCCTGTATTGTAGGCAGATGCTTTACCGTCTGAGCCACAAGGGAGGCCAGTTGCTAAGTCATGTGCAACTCTTTGCAACCCCATGGACTATAGCATGCCAGTCTGTAGTATGCATAGGACTATGCATACTTCTATCATAAGAGTGTAGACATGGTTTTGGTTCACTACTGTCTCGTGCAACATGTATGATGGAGAAAGAAAGAGGGATAAAGCCCATGAGGAGGTAAGCAAAGGTCTCAAATTACTAGGGAAAGTCAAGTTCCCGTGAAATGGGAGGTGTGCCTTATGAGGGCCATGGGAGAAGGTGAGATGCTGTTAGTGAGGTGGACTCACTAGTCATGTAGCCAAACACAGAGAAAATGGCAGAAAAGAAGCGGCAGAGGAAGTAGAGCTTTAGAGAATTTCAGTGGCCAATCCAATGACCGAATCTGTCCTGGATTTATTCCTTGAGAATGGAAGTTTCATAGGGATGTAAAGCTCCCGTGATCCTTCTAATGGGAACCCCATGCTAGACAGGACTACGACTGCACCTTTATCTCAAATATCAGGTGAGTGGAAGGGATGCAGTATCCAGTTATACACTCAATGCTTATTCATTAAACATTAAGTGTCAGTTTTTAACAAAATATCTGTGCAATAGATCACTGTGTCAGACAAAATTGAAATGCTTCCAGAAGGGATAATTGCCAGAAAAGAAAAAGAGGCTTGGAAGAAATTTACATTTGGGGGTGTTTATTCAACCTTTTCTTTTGTTGAACAGCCAGAAGGAACATTTCTCCAAACAGGAACCTCAGAAAGATTAAGACTTGGGTCTCATGAAAGCCAGATAAACATAGGAAAGAAACCAAGATAGAAGAATTAACTTCAAGGTCATATTTCTTAAATCTGTTTCACTGTTTATTTAGTGGCGGAGAGGACCCAAGATTTCTGTTAACAACTATATTAAACAGAATTGGACACTCAATTTTTCATTGAAGTGTATTTGATTGACAATTTTGTGTTAAATATTGCTGTACAGCAAAATGATTCAGTTATATGTGTGTATACATTCTCTTTTTGAATATATTCTTTTCCACCGTGACATAGGAAATTGAACATAGTTCTCTGTGCTCTGGAGTAGGACCTTGTTGCTTATCCATTCTGCATATAGAAGCTTATACTTGCTGGCCCTAACTTTCCACTGTATCCCTCCCCCAGCCCCTCCTCCTTGGCAACCAGAGTCTGTTCTCTCTGTACATGATTCTCTTTCTGTTTCGTAGGTAGGTTCATTTGTTGATTTCAAGTGTTTTAAGGAAACTCTTCTGCTTACTAATTTACTTCTTTTTGCTAAAGCAGAATCAATATGCATGGGAAAACCAGGAAACTTGGTAAAATGTTTTCTATTTCTCCATAATTGTTCTCCACTTTGCTTTCATTATTTTTCCAAGGAGTGCATGAGTTCTTGGGACACATATAAATGGCTTAAAAAGCATGTATTTTAAAAATCATTAAATTTTCGTAAGCTCTATTACAGCCTGCATTGTTGTTTAGAACTCTGGCTCTCCTCGATTGCCAACGTGAGTGACACAAAAAAATACTCAACAGGCAAGGTCAGCACTGAAAGGGAGTGTTTTAAAATGTTAGCTCCACCCTTGTCTCCTGCCACTTTGGAAGTAATTTGTGGTTGACCAGTTACGTGAGAGGCTGTGCCTGGAAATGAGTAAAGTGAGGCTACCTTTTGCCCTTTCGTTTTTACAGACAAACAGCTGGGGCAACAGCCTTTCCTTCTGCGCCTCATTCTGGGTCTGGGTCTAAAATCTCTGCTTTCACCAAAGACTTGCACTTACCTACAATGTAAAGCCTGTGAAAAATGTCCTCCTTGTCCAAATCTTCTCTATCCTTTAACACACGGTGCCCATCCTGTGAATTCCAATAAGCCTTTCACAGTGCTGTAATTCACACACAGTCTTTTCCTATCAAGGTATTGCAACTCTGGCTTAGGAGTTAACTTTGAAACCACACATTTGCTACTAAAACTCTGAGTTTGCCAAGTGCTTATCATCAACTCCATATATTAGTCATGATTAGAAAACTTTGAGGCAACGTTTATTATTACTATTTTCTCATTTCAAGATCATGGCACTTGAAATGATTTCCTCAGGCTCACAAATGCAGTGACCAACTGCCCCAGGATTCTAACCTGAGTTTTTCATTTATTTACTCATTCATTGTGAACATTCAGTAGTGAATATATGTTCAGTGTGAAATTCTGTATTTCAGTGATTTCTAAGGTGCGTTTTTGGGTTACTGTTTACATTTTAACATTTCCATCACTGGTATATGGTGTTTAATTGGCACGGTTCTTATTTTTCAAGAGTACAAAATACATGTCATATCTTACACTAATGTTACCGTATATTAGATTGAGTATTTATTTAATAAGGGCTTACCATATGCCAGGAGCTGTGCTGGGCACAGAAATAAAACTGTGAGCAATGCAGTCATAATTCCCACTCCCGGGGCATTTCCAGTGTTTTATTCTGCATCATTACACCACCCAACCCTAGCCTGTTCTAAATTGTTTTCTATTTTGTCCCATGTGTTCAAAACAATAGTCATAACAAGATTACAGGCCATTTGAGGAGCTGTGGCTGGCCAAATTGCTTTCCTTGAATGCAACCCTTGATATCTTCCAGTGTATTTTTTTTTTCTGATGCTTATCTTGACTTTCCACACCAAAATACAAGAGGTCTCATGAGGTGGGATCATTATATTGATCCACATTTTGACAACATCTTTTCTAGAACTTGGGGAAATCACAGCTGCACCAGGGATGGGGGATTCTGCAGTCTTGCTACACTATTCTCTTATCAATGCTTAGGATTTGATGCCTTAGGAGCACCCTGGTAGTTAAGAGCTTAATCCCTGCGTGCCCCACCCCCCCTCCAAGACTGGCCACAAATGCCACTACCACACTGCCACTACTTCAAACAAGACAAAATGGAAACAGACTGTTTCTTTACAGCAGGTTTACTTTGGCAGCTGCCCCAGGATCAAACACAGTGAGGTTCTGAGACAGTGTAGCCAGGAAACCTGTAGTCCAGCCTGGCTCTCCCACTAGCCAGCTGTCAGTCTTGGAACCTCTGTTTACTTGTCTCTGAAATGAATGTGTCAGACCGAATGATCTCCAAGTCCCTCCCGGCTCGCACAGTGCAAGAAGTGGAGGCTCTCCAAGGCTAGGTTTCATTTTTCTATCACATACTTCTGATTCGGGATAACTATTCAACAGATGCCAGTCCCCCAACAACAGCTGGGTAAGAATGGACTCTGGGAGGTCCCATGTCAGCGAGACAAGCCTCGGCTTTCACAGTTATTTATTAACCACTGTAGTGCATGAGGCAGAGGAGCCTGGGGACCTAACACTCCCCCTGACCCCATGTCTCCTGGTGAAGGAAACGGAACATGGGAAAATCAGGAGGGATGATGGTGGACAGAGAGTCCTCTGTTACAGAGATCCATGTACAATCTCTGTGCCTACATGGGTCATGTCTCAGGACCGAGTAAGTGACTGATGTGTGTGAACAAGCCACAGATCCATCTTTTAAGCCAGGACTATCCTAAGGACCTCAGGGGAAGTCATCACTCATAATTAGAATAGAAATACAGACTTGCAATTTTAATGCTTTTTTTATCTTAATTCTTGAAGTGAGAAGGTACTTGTGTGTATGTGCCATTATTTGAAACTGTACTCCCTAGGAAATAATCAGATTGCTCTATGTGTGGGTAGGCTGCATTTTTTGGGGGGTGGTCTGGACCTCTCTTCTCTGAGAAGGGACCAAGGTGTCAGGAATCCTTGGTAAAACTTGATGCTGATGAAGTGACTGATGACTTCCAACACAGCCTTACTCATTGAAGGCTGTGATGAAGAGCAAGTGATACCATCCAAAGACAAACCAAAGCCAATCAAAGAGTTGGGAGGTGCCTTGAAGATGCTCTGGTCTGAAGATTGCATTTTAAGAACATGGTGAAATGACTTTTCCAAGCTTGGGTAATTCTTGCACTTGCATCTCCCTAATCTCAGTTCAGTCTCCTAAGCCCACCAGGGCAACTCCCAGAGGATGTGTTCATGTGAAGGAATGAGGTGCCGAACTCTGCCATCAAACAAAGGCTCCCAGGATGTACACACATACCATCATGAAGTACTGAGCTGGGAACAGATGTTGTCTAAGTATCTCAGGAGTAGAGATGGGGAAGGAGGTGGAAGAAATGAAACATGAAGTTAAAAACACTTTAATCAATCGAAATGCAAAACTAGAATGTTCCCTGAGACTTTTGCTTTGGTGTGTTTTTTTAATCTTCTCAAGTGAGAAGGAGAAGTAACTTTGTTTTGGTGGAAAACCTGCCAGACTCGGTATCATATACTCAGGTTCTAGTCCCAGTCTTTAATTTGCCAGCTGAGCAATACAGCTTAGAAGAAAGAAACCTTGCTATGGGATTCAAATGGAGCTTAGTGAGCTATTCTGTAGTACCTGCCATAAATGCATGGACAAAAATTCCCAGTGGGTCTCTCTGTATCATGCCTGTTATGTCATAAACATGATATATTTAATATATGTATATATGTACATGTATTCATACATATGATATATCTATTATATTCTCTCTCTCTCTCTATATATATATATATATATATAATGATATATATTGTTATTTAGTTGTTAAGTTGTGTCTGATTCTTTTGTGACCCCATGGACTGTAGCCTACCAGGTTCCTCCGTCCATGGGAGTTCCCAGGCAAGAATACTGGAGTGGGTTGCCGTTTCCTTCTTCGGGGGATCTTCCTGACCCAGGGATTGAACCCACATTGCCTGCACTGGCAGGTGAATTCTTTACCACTGAGCCACAGGGAAGCCCATGATATATATACATATAGTATATATTATGTATATGTATATATATATCAATATATAATCAATATATTAACTGCATGTTAATATATAATAAAATATTAACTGTATTTATAGTCTATGATAGTATGTGGATTATTTTCTCTCTTTTTCTCTATATATTTCTATGTCTGTATTTTTTTGACAAATAAAATTCATGTCACATATTAGTGAGTATAAGCACTCTCAAATCCCCTTTCGAACAGGAATGACAGTATATACTTGCAGAAAGAACTGTATCATTACAAAGGATATGACATGCTTAGTATAAAGTAGTTGCTCAGGAAACGTATTTTCATTCCCATGAGAGACCTTGCATAAATTGCTCATTTTTGCTATCTCCATTTCCTCATCAAAGAAACGCGGATGATAATAATAAAAAGACATAAGGCAGGAAAAATTAAATGTGATTAAAATGTGTGAAAAGTGCTATGGAAGTGAAAGGCAATGCTGTGGGATATGAATTCTGAATATAATGATATAAACAAGTTAAAACTACCATTGAAATTATAATGTGGTGCTGCACAAATTGGCATAAAATAAAGCCTGTCCATAGTAAACTACCACTACACCCTCATCAGAATGGCTACCTTTTTTTTTTTTCTACATGATAACCAAATGCTGGCAAATGTGCAGAGAAACTGGACCACTCATACATTGCTGGCAGGAAAATAAAATGGTACAGCCACTCTGGAAAACATTTTGGCCCTTTATTGTAAAACTAAATATGTGATTGCCATGTGAACCAGTAATTACACTCTGAGGCATTTATCCCAGTGAAATTAAGCCTTACATTTACACAAAAATCTGCATATGAATGTTCCCAGCAGCTTTACTCATAATAGCCAAACATTGGAAACAATCCTCTCCACGTGTCTTCAATGGGTGAAAGGTCAAATGAGACATCCACACCATGAGTTACAACTCAGCAATAAAAAGGAATGAACTGTTGATACATGCAACAACCTGGATGAATCAATGATGCATTACATTGAGCAAAAGGAAATCCTTGCCCGAAAATGCCAAACTTAAAAGTTCATATACTGTGATTCTATTTATATTATATTAAGCATTCTTGCAATGGCAGTGTTACAGAACTGGAGAACAGATTAGAAAGTGAAGGGGTCCGAAATTAGGGAGGGGTTTGGGGGGTGATACAGAAAGGTAACATGAGGACCCTTGTGGTGCTGCAACTGTTCTGTACCTTGACTGCAGTGATGAGTCCGCCAACCTACACATGTATCCATAAAATTGCATGCAAAACAGGGGACATCTGCATAAAATCGTTAGATTGTAACAATGTCAGTGTCCTGCAGGTGACACTGTACTATAGTTTTGCAAGATGTAAAAGTTACATGAAGTGTCTCTGTTATTTGTTTCCACTGAAGGAGACACATGCTGAGAATCAGAATACACTGCTAGTTAGGACTCAGTTGCACATAACAGAATCCACTCTAGCTGGTTTAGGCACAAACGAATTTTACAGGGAATCAATTGATTACAAAGTCACTGGAAAGTTATGAGGAGCAAGCTCCAGCCTGAGTTTCCAGCCTTGAGTTTCCAATATTGTTAAAGAGGCCACCAATAAAGCTGCTGTCTCCATTGCAATCAGCAGCCACATCAAGAAGCTATTGCAGCTGCCGCTGGCTGAAGACCTACTGCTTCAGCTGCCATCATACCAGCAACTCAGCATTTTGTGACCGACAGGGGCCAAACACAGCACAGGTTCTGTGCCACTGCTTTTAGTGCTTCAACAACTATACTGCTGTCAGGAGAAACTGCAGACACAGCAAAAGCGTCAACCCTATCTCGTTTTCCAACCTTCGATGGTGCTTTGGCTTGGGGACAGGTGCATCACAGGACAAACCTGAGGCTTAAGGGAGTCTGAGAACATGCAATTTACATTTCCAGCTTCCAAGGTGAAGAAAGACTTGCTATGGGAATTTGAATGGAGCTTAGAGAGCTTTTATGCAATAGCTGCAACAGATCTATGCCAAAATTTCTAGTGCATCTCCACATCATGTGACTATATGCCTTTCTTTTTATTTCAATTCCTTTTTCTATGCTGCTTTTCATTTTTAACACAGAAAATGTATGATATTACTAATGAAACCAAAAAACTATTCCATTTTTGCAAAAGCCATACAAAACAACTATCTAATGAACAAGTTTGGCAGGTGGACACGGGACTACAGGGATTAGACCAGCTCATCTTTAAAGTACTTTTAGAGAGACGTCTTTGATGCTCCAGTGGTGAAGAATCCACCTTCAAATGCAGAGGACACAAGTTTGATCCCTGGTCAGGGAACTAAGATCCCACATGAAAGTGAAAGTGAAGTCGCTCAGTCATGTCCGACTCTTTGCAACCCGTGGACCTTAGCCCACCAAGCTCCTCTGTCCACAGGATTCTCCAGGCAAGAATACTGGAGTGGGTTGCCATTTCCCACATATCGCAGGGCAATGAAGTCCCCTTGCCACAACTAGAGAAGCCCTCGCCTGGCAAAGAAGATGTAGGACAGCCAAAATAAACAAATAAAGTATCTTTAGAGTCCTAGAGGCTGCTTGTCTGTAATAAAGTGAAAGTGAAAGTTGCTCAGTCGTGTCTGCCTCTTTGAGATCCCATGAACTGGGTACAATCCATGGAATTCTCCAGGCCAGAATGCTGAGAGGGTAGCCTTTTCCTTTTTTAGGGGATCTTCCCAACCCAGGAATCGAACCCAGGTCTCCCACATTGCAGGCAGATTCTTTACCAGCTGAGCCACAAGGGAAGCCCACCATAATAAATGGCCATCTCAGTCCAAAGAGCTTCAGGTCCAGAGCTGAAATTGAAACATCTGCAATAGAGTGTAATCTAAGTGAGTGAGACCGGCCAGGTGAGTCAATATGGAGAGGAAAGGGCTAGGGCAAGTATGTCCTGACATGAAGAACCCTTATTCTGCTCCCAGTAATTATTCCTATATGGAAATTCAGGCTCGGGTTATGCAAACATCTGGTTACTTTTTAAAGGGAAGTGATGAGTGAGAACTTTTATAAAAGATATTATGATTTTAAATGTTGGTTTTAACATGTTTAAATCTTGGTTTCTAACTAATTGCAACATAGCAACTTTGAATAGCCTTTCGTTTGGGGAGTCATTATAGGAGGGTCAAATTGAAATATTTTCACTAACACTGTGAAGTCCAAATGAAAAACTTCTGCTAGCTAGATTTGCCCAGAGAGCCCCCAGGTTATGGAAACTTTGCTTTAAGCCCTTGTTACACCCACATTTCTTTCTTTCTTTTTTTTTTTAAGTATAGTTGATTTATAATGCTATGTTAATTTTTACTGATTTATAGAGAATCATTTGTTATACAGCAAAAATTAACATAGCATTATAAATCAACTATTCTCTGTCTATGTATATATTATATACTTTTTATGTTCTGTTCCATTATGGTTTATTATAGGAGAGTGGATGTAGTTCTGTTGATATACAGTAGGTCCTTATTGTTTATCTTTTCTATATATAATAGTTTGCATTGCTGCCCCCGCTTATGTCTCTGAACCTCTTGTAGATACTTTTCTGAACAACTCCATTGGAAGAAACCCCCTCAAGCCAATGGGTGTATCTACCATGATAAGAACTCAGTAACTTCTTCCAGAGCATCTCTTGGGACCAAGGTGGAGATGAGTTGGGTGTCTATTTGGTGGGATTTGTCTAGTTTCTCTCTCTTTCTTGAGCATCCTATCAGCTGGTGTGGCAGCGGACCAGGCGCAGGGCACGAGGGATGTTGATGCTCTGAGACACTGTTCAGTACCAAACTCAGAACTTAGAGCTCCACCTCCAAATGCATCCCTCAGAAGAAACATAAAAAGCTGAGAAAAGGTTGCCAGGGAAAGGTAGAATTGGATACATACAGGAACGAACATTTGATGATGTTCTCGTGTGCCAGGCATTGTCTAAATTAGATTCCCTATATTAACTTGTTCAATCAATGCCAGGCAAGGTACTGGATTCAGTCCCTGCCTCACTGGAGGTCCAGGCCCTGTCTAGCCAGAGCACCCTAGCGATGGCCAACCCTGCCCTCAGCATCCAAAGAACCCAGCCACTGATGCCACTGCATTTGCACCTGCAGGCCAAGGGGCCACCAGCAGCAGCTCTTTCAGCCTTTCCTGTGGCTTCTGAGCACAACCCACAGACCCGGCCTCACAATGGGCTACCTGATCCTTAGTTCCTACCTGGGGTTCCCTGTGGTCTCTAAAGGGTGAGACCTACTAGTCACTCAGGCATGAGCAAAGCAGAAGGTCAGGGCAATTAACTCCCAGCAGGTATGAGCTTTGATCAATGGCAGTTAAGACACTGCAGATAAATTCTTTTCTTCAAATCCTTGGGAAGTAGTTGCATACAGTCTCTTAAAAGGTATCAGCAAAACAGAGAAACCAGCTTGCCCTGAAACTGATCAGCCCAGTCCCACACGTGCTTGTATTTGGTCTCCTCCTTTCCCTGTCTGTCTCTGTATTTAGTCTCCACCTTTGCCTGTCTCTCCTCTCTCTTTTATTCCACCTGTGTATTCAGCAGGGTCACGAACTCCCCAAACACATGAGTATGTCATTTTATGCCTTTGTTTGCGCTTCTAGGGAACCCAGTTCACTCAAGGCTTTAAAGCAAGTTAAGTGCCATTGCCAGAGTTACAGCCGGGAGTTGATCCCCAGAGTTGGTGATTTTTAACCATTTTATGTACTACCTCTAAAGGGAAAAATAGAACTTGGGGTTATAATGTTAACATCATCTTTAAAAGTAACCTCTCCTTCTCTGCCAACTGTAAGGCTGTTGTTTCTTTCCTTTCTCCAAGCTTAGATCTAACCTTCATTTTGCTCCAGGCTGGGTGCTCGAAGATTCCTACACAAACTGCTAACTGTTTATTCCATATCAACCCACGAAAGGACATCGGTGCTCAGCGGGTAAGGTCTACTTGATTGCAGTGAGACAATTTGAAATGCGGAATGTAAACGCCATTAAATTATAACCACACAGCTGTGTTCCAGAGTACAGCTCTGTTTAGGTTGGCAAAAATTTCCTAGCTCCTCTACAAAAATACTGCATTTTTGCTATGAGTCAGGTACAAAGTCAGATACAAAGATATAAGGGATTGGGTGGGAGGCAGGCAGTCAAACACAGTCCTTATGCTCCCAGAGACCTCTTTCTAGCAGAGAAGACAGGTACACCAAGACACAAGTTTGCCAGAGTAGTCAAGTGCTGCACCTACAACTTCATTTTTTTTTTCTTAAAAAAAAAAAATTCTTTTAGCTGCTCTGTGCAGCATGTGGGACCGTAGTTCCCTGACCAGGGATCAAACCCATGCCGTCTGCATTGGAGGCATGGAGTCTTAACCAATGGGCCTCCAAGGAAGTGCATCTTATTAATAAAGAGATCTTTGTTTTTATTTGGTCAGTTGAAAAGCTGCAGGCACATATGGGTCCTAATCTTTTCTTTGTAAAGAAATGGCTTCCCAGATCTGTGTAGGGAAGGAGAAGCATGGGCCACTCAGAGAGGATCCACAAATCCACCATATATTGGGTCTCATTGACAGATAATGTCACATCCAACTACCAGTCCAATTACAAATCCTGAAAGTGAAGTCGCTCAGTCGTGTCCGACTCTTTGTGACCCCATGGACTGTAGCCTACCAGGCCCCTCCCTCCATGGGATTCTCCAGGCAAGAGTACTGGAGTGGGTTGCCATTTCCCTCTGCAGGGGATCTTCCCGACCCAGGGATCGAACCCAGGTCTCCCGCATTCCAGGCAGACACTTTAACCTCTGAGCCACCAGGGAAGCCCTGACAAATCCTGGCATCTATCAAATTCTCGTTCCAGGCTTTTCAAAGCATTTTTACCTACCTTCGGACCTTGGTGTTTCCCAAAGAAAGTATGAAGTAGGTGCTGCTACTGGCGTCCTCATTTTACAGTGAGATGCTGGGGCACAGAGGGGAAGGACAGGAACCCCAAGGACATGCAGGAAGCAGACTGAGAAGAACGAGCGTGTTCGAGTGACCCTCTGCATCCATGCTACCCACGCCCTTCCCTGAGATCTGAACATCCCACTGGGCATGACCTCCAGTGGCTGGGTATCTTCTAGCTTCTCTTAAGAATGATGTGTAGCTTCCTTTCTTTCAAAATAATGCCATTAATCTTTTAGAAATAACTTAGAATTTCCCCATAATGACCTCTTGAGGTGATAAGACTAATATATGTATACTGCTCAATCTGGGCCACGTTTGAGAAGGAAAGGGGAACACTCTTAATAATTAAACCAGGACAGCTAGTGAAACCAGGACTATTCCAGGTAAACCAAGGTGAACAGTTTCCTGAACACACATCATTTATGACCAGAGGGAAACGGCTGAACCTGTGTGCAATATTATTAGAACATTTTTATACTGGTCTCTGTCTCTAGGGTTTCTCTCGTGGCTCAGTGATAAAGAATTCACCTGCCAATACAGGAGACATGAGTTCGATTCCTGGGTCAGAATATCCCCTGGAGAAGAAAATGGCAACCCACTGCAATAGTCTTGCCTGGGGAAATCCCATGGACAGAGGAGCTTGGTGGGCTACAGCTGGACACAACTTAATGACTAAACAATAACAACTCTGCCTCCAATTCCTGGCACAAGGCTCCTAACACCTTGCAACTTCTTAAATGGCAGAAACAATAGGGGGATCTCCTGTTCTAATATTTGTCTTTGATTCCATCCCTGATATAGGCACCTAAAACTCTGGTTAATTCCTAAGTGATACAAGTACTAGGAGCGTCTTTTGTTCTAAGATGCTTTAGGGCTACAGTCCATAGGATCGCACAGAGTTGGACATGACTGAAGCAACTTAGCATGCATGCACGGACCATAGCTTGCAGGCTCCACTGTCCATGATATTATCCAGACAAGAGTTCTAGAGTGGGTTGCCATTGTCTTCCCTAGTGGGGAACCTCATTATGGTACTAACATATTCCAGAGGTAGAGACTGAACCAACACATGGTCTGAGTTACCAGTGGTTTCAGAGGATGCTCATTTCTCAGCTGAATTCTTGAGTGTACCAAGTTGTCCCTGGGATGAGACTCTCAAACTCTGATACACTATTTAAAAAAGAAAAGAAAAGAAAATACTCTATCTCCAGTATGGCTTTGATTAGAAAAATGTTATTAACTTTTCAAAAACTTACCATTTTGTTTTCTTGGAGTTTGGTCAAGGCCCCCCATTTATCTTAAAAATGCTAGTTTGTGCACAATTTTTAATTGAAGGGCTCTAGGGCAAATTCAATTAAGTTGTGGTATATGACCTTGCAATATATTAAAAACAGTCCCCTGCACAGTTCACCAATTAACCAGTTTCTAACGTAAGGGCCATTGTCATTCCAAATTTGTACTTGAACTCCAAAGACATGACTTAGGGCTTCAGCAATCACAGACAAACCCCAAATCCATTGTACTTACTTATAGACAAGCTTGGAAAAGGAAATGGCACCTCACTCCAGTATTCTTGCCTGAAGAATCCCATGGACAGAAGAGCCTGGCAGGCTAAAGTCCATGGGGTCACAAGAGTTGGATATGACTGAGCAACTAAACCAGTATTCTTGCCTGGAGAATCCCCATGGACAGAGGAGCCTGGTGGGCTAAGACAAGCTGGCTGAAAGGATACCCATCCCAAATGGGACATATAGAATTGAAGGGAGGGGCCTCAGAGATCTTTCAAATTCTCCCTCCTCTAAATGAGCCACCTGAGGTCCAAAGAGAGTGACCCATTCAACAAAAGCAACAGAGCTAAGGTTGAAAACGGAGGGTCCTGACAATTGCCTGTTTCAGCCTTGTCCCAGGCTGACTGGCTTCTACTTGTGTCTGTGGGTGACACTGAATGTCTAGCCACCTCATAATGAGGGTCCTCGTGTTTTAGGCTGAAGCAGTGGAGACAGTTAGGAATGGAGCCTTCCTGGTTCTCTCCTAACAAACAGTGTAAATCATTGGGTTTATACTTTCTCACCACCAGCCCAAACCCAGCCCTTCCCATGCACCGTGCTCCCAGATGGCCTTCTGGAACTATCTCCCCAAAAGGAGTCCAGTCCAGGAGGTGGAGTCCCAGGAGAGGATGGGGATATGTATGAGGTTCTAGATCCATACTGAAAAGTCCCTCCATATACTGGCCATACCTAAAGGCACTTCAAGGCTAAATTGGGATTATCTATTAGCAATTGCTTTTCATTAACCACAGCTGTCCACCTCTCGTTAGCAAAGCCAAAGCTGAGCGAGTGAACAGCTGCTTCACATCCCCATGCAATTGTTAGGGCAAATGTCCATAAATCATGGTGTAAATTTGCCAAGTGTGACTGTTGATAGAACGGTCTGCAATTGAATGTGCTGAATTCCATGGGTCAAGAACTTTCTAGGCAGGTGTGTCCATACCATATCCAGAAGAAGATTTTGCAGCAATGACTAGGAAGAATTCACAACATGAAGGAGAGTAATCATTTCCCACTGCTTAATAAATACTGTTACAAAAAGATCTTTTCAACTAAAATAAAATTTTGATAAGAAAATATAACACTGATAATCCCGTTGCTTAATGCGACTGCTGCATTTTTGCCTGTTTACTTTCCAGGCTTGAAAATGGTTTTGAAATTTTAAAAACCATCCTGAATTTGTCCTTTCACAATTTTTCTTTTTAAAAACTTAACACATATTAAATATTATTCCTTATTTCCAGTTTTCATTTATTTTAAATAAAATATAATATTTTATCACCTTGAACTATAATTTGAACTAAATTTGAACTAAAAGTGACAATTTGAACTAAATTTGAACTATAATTTGAACTATAATTTGAACTAAAAGTGACAATTTGTCTCTTTTAATTGTATTGCTATTATACATTGCTGCCATGAGTATTTTGATGCTTTTGGTTTTATGAAGTTGTTTCCTTAGGAAAAAACTGTCATGTTTGGGCCCAAGATATGACACTTTTATGATACATGCAGCATATTATTATATTGCTTTCCAAAAGGGACATACTAATTTGCAGTACCACCAACAGTACATATGTTTGCCAGTTTTCCAGAAATTGTGTCTTTAACTTATTTATCTTTAAAAGTTTTGCTAATTTGCTTGTGAGAGGCACTCAGGTTGCTGTAGAGAATTTATTTGTTGAACTGATTGATTGATTCATATAACTATCCAGTCAAGAACTGTTTATCAAATAAATGCCTCGCTAGGGGCTGCAGAAAGAGAGAGAGATGAAGTTCTCATAAGACCTCAGCATTGCAGTTAGCGGGGCAGCACAACAGAGCATTTAAAGAGTAATGACAGAGGGCCTTTATTGCTGGTCCAGTGGTTAAGAATCCACTTTGCAATGCAGGGGATGTGGGTTCAGTCCCTAGTTGGGGGACTAAGGTCCCACGGGCCAGAGAGCAACTAAGCTGGTGGCCCCAACTAGAGCATCCATGTAGCATAGTCCTGAGCCCCAGGACCGCAACTGGAGAATCCATGCACCGCAACAGAAGGGCCCACATGCCACAACTAAGGCCCAACGCAGCTAAAATAAAATGAACAAATAAATATTAAAAAGAGTGCAATAAAAATATTAAATGTTTTTTAAAGGCCCTGATGCTGGGAAAGATCTACGGCAAAAGGAACAGAGGGCAGCTGAAGATAAGACGCTTCGCTAGCATCACCAACACAACGGACGTGAATTTGAGCAAACTCTGGGAGATGGTGAAGGTCAGGGAAGCCTGGCATGCTGCAGTCCATGGGGTCACAAATAGAAGGACATGACTTAGCAACTAAACAGCAATATAAAAGAATAATGATAGTTATTAGAGTTATATGCACTGGTCACTTCACTTAAGTCTGAGGACTTGAAAAAGACATCAGAGAAGTAGTGATATGGGGGGGACACAGGTATTTTAGGAAAGAACCAGAGGAGAATCGTGGGCAAGGCATGACTGAAGGCATGAGAGGGAAGGTCAGCTCGGAAGAAACAGGAAGCCAGGTGGAGTGATCTGCAGAACCACAGTGCCCTTGCCTGGAGCCTGAGCTACACGGAGTTAAACGGAGAGAGAGAGCAGTTGGGCTTCTTAGTTAGCACTATTTTGCTTTCAAGTGTCATAAATGTCAAATAGAAACAGCTTAAGCAAGAACGAAGAGACAGAGAAGACGAAGGGGGAGAATTATTTGCTATAAAGAACTGTGGTGTCTCCGGGAGCCTAAGGACAGAAACAGCATCAAGTCTTAGAAGTGACTATAATCAGAAAAGACAGGCGTGCCTCTCCTCTCTCTTCTTTGTTTCTCTTTGGATTTCTCTCTCTCGCCAGCTCCTCACCTACATTCTCAGCTTTTTCAGTTTAGAGGGCAGGAAACTTAAACACCAACAGGTTTACCGCATACAGTTTAGACATCAAAACAGAGATCAGCACGCACTGCTGGTTGTAGTTCAAAAGTTCCCCGGGAAGTCCTCTGCTTGCCCCAGTTTGGGTTCAAAGAGCTACCTCCAAAATGATGCATCGAGGCTATAAAGCCAGAACGTCAGGATTCTATATTTAGGATCCTGAAAATTCCTGTTGAAAATATGATCATCTTGGATAGAAGAGAGGGTGAAGTGGGTATTGAGGCTGCAGGAAAACAAAACAACGCTCTGTTACTGAAAGCAAAGATCTATTATTATTGAAGAGAACATCTAGGATGCCATCAGGAATGACACTGAATAATGGGTCAAGGACTTCCAATTTTCTGTTTGCCAACCTGTGTACCTTCTAGCCTGGCATTCCTGGGCCTTCTGTTTGCTCTGGATGATTTGGTTTGTGTGGTCCACATTTGGGGGAGCTGGCAGAGAAGAAGGTGGGATCTGAATACTTCTTAAGCTTTTAACATTGTCAGAGCAGCTCCCCGCTCTTCCGGGATGTTGATTAAACCAGCACATTATAATTGGAACATGCCTTGATCTTGACCTTAAACAAGACCTGTGGGGTCTACATGCCTTAGCTTCCGCCCACATCGTTGATTGAGAGACTTGCTCAAGCTGGACCAGAGTCATTCCAAGAGATTACTTTACCTTTTGGTCACTGAGGCTTCTGTCTAAAACTCAGGTCTTGACCTTGAATAAGGCTGATTCATTCTTTCTCTACTCCCACACTTTTCTAGAGCTTTCTAAATAAGTGTAAACCATAAGGTCATTTTGCAGTAAGTGGTAGTTGAAAAAGGATAAATCTGAAGAGATTTATATTTTTAGCTGGAGCCCTGAGATAAGCAGATTGCTTTTTCTTTTCTTTTTTTTTTCCTTCTGTTAGAATGATCACTCTGGCAGCTGGAGAGGATAGATTGCTGCAGATTGAGCTTAGAGGCAGCAACACCAGTTGGGAAGATTGTTCTATTAATCCAAGTGAGAAATGATGAAAGCTGGAACTAAGACAGTGGCCATGGAGATAGTGATGGGGAGATAAATATTAGATATTCGTGAGGCATGATGGATCATTTAAGGAGCTTTTTGCAGCAAATAATAGGAAAATAAACAGCACACACTAGCCTCAACAGTTGTTTGCTCATAAGATATTAAATCCAGAAAGAGGGTAGACTTCAAAAGAGGCTTCCAGGGACTATGACTCTGCAAGTCCACTTCAATTTCTATGCTCACTTTTTTTATTTTTTAAATTTATTTTTTAATCACTTAATTTATTTGGCTGTGCTGGGACTTAATTGCATCATTCAGGATCTTTAGTTATGATGTATGGGGTCTAGATCCCCGACCAGGGGTGAAGCCCAGGTCCCCTGCATTGGGACCTCAGAGTCTTAGCTACTGGACCACCTGGGAAAATTCCTCTATGCTCACTTCTTTGTGTCGATTTTATTCTCAAGATGAGAGCAAGATGGTTACAGCAATTCCAGACCTATTATCTATCCACGTATGACATCATCCAGAGAGAGGATCATTTCTAGAAACTTGCCCAGCAAACAGGGACAAACTTTCCTGATTGTTCCTAATGAATTTCTCTTTGATTCTTGCATGATTGGGCCATGTGCTCAGCCCTAAATCAACCACAGGCAAGGGGGATAGGATGACTGTTAAACCAACCAGGACTTTCCTAAAGTTGATGGTCAGATTCATCTCCAAAGAAGCAAGTGAGTGGGGAAGAGGGGAGAAAGCTGAACAAAGTCAGAATTTTCTGGAAATGGGGGAAGTAAAAGTGGGGGTGTAGTAAGTCAACACTATTCAATACAGGAAGGAATTGTTTGGGTGTGGGGGAGTGGAGGGAGTGACCATTATGCTTCTCAGGTTTGTTGAACTGAGTGATCAGTTAGATTCACCAGAATCAAAAGTTAAGGAGGATAAGTGGGGTTTGGGCAAAAGGTCAGCATTGAAGGGCATGGGTTACATCCATGTGAAGATGTCATATAGACAGTTTGAAGCTAAGGAAAGAGTTTGCACTGGAGATACTTATTTGGAAGTTATTGGCACACCAAAGTTACAGGACACACTTGGGGAGGTCATCGTTGGATAAGAAGACCCAAGGAAGTGAGTGAGGAGAGACAAGGAGAAGAATTCCTCCCTGGAAAGGCCAAAGTATATAAGCTGGAATGGAACTAAATGCACTTGCATGTTGAAGAGGTGTTTCTTGAATCTGGATAGCTTTGGTAGTGAAAATTTATACATAATCACATGATTTCGAAGCTCCATTGGACAACTTACTACTTTTAAAGCAACATCACCTCACGCAACAAAATTCGCTTGCACTAAAGTGTATGACAAGAGCTTTGGAGTTAGTAGCAATGGGACTGAACCTAAAGTAACAGGTACTTTGTAGATTGTCAAAGTGTTTGGAATCCTTTTATGACACAAATAATCAGCTATGGTTAACAGGCCACACGGCTTCTCTTGGAGGGAAGAAATGTTTGATGATAGAATTCCTGCAGTGGGCACAGTTTTGATCCCTGGTTGGGAAACTAAAATTCCTGCATGCCACGTGGTGTAGCCAAAAAAATAAAAAATAAGAAGTTTGGTGAGTCTGTCATCAGTGATTTTGCTGTAATAACTTAAGCTTGGCAATCTTATAGGAGGACCTTAGCAGGATTAAGGTCAGATCTAACTGGAAGTATGAGGATTCTCATTCTACCAAATGGAAAGTGAAAGAAAAACATGCAGGGGGAGAAAGCATTGAGTTTGCTCGACTTCTGGGAGGCATGTGGACTGCAGGACTGGCTCTGCTGCTGGAGTCCCCCACCTGGAGGCTTTCCCCCCAGTGCTGGGATGGAGAGGGCCTGCTTCCATGTGCAGAAGTGCAGACAGGAAGTAAAGCCCTCCCCCCACCCCCTGCAGGAGCCAATGAGCCTGAGACCAGGGCAGGAAAGCTCAGCAGAGGGTTCCAACTTCAGAGCTTCCTAGTCTCTTACCTAGAGGATGTTTCCCATGTCCATGAAAAGAACCTCCTGGATGGTTTCTCTTAGCCAAAGAGGAAATGTCATTTCAATGCTAGATATTCATAGATGCAGCCAAAGGATCAGTTTTGGCAGATGCTTTGGGAAATTCAGGAAAAGTTTAAAGGTGAGGACTTGCTATCTTCTTAGGGTGGAAGTGAGCTCCAGGCTTTCCTTTCAGCCCTGGAATTCTGAGTTTCCATGCTTGACAGTCACTGATCTCTAGAGCAGGAGAAATTGACCCGGACACCCAAGGTTAGAGCAGGAGAAATTGACCCGGACACCCAAGGTCATGACAGTTCAGTTGCTCCCTGGCCATGTGACCTTGGCCCCTGCTGCATTTCTTGGATTCACTTTGCCTATTTGGAAAAGATGTGACTCTCTGAGAGATAGTCAGTGCAGGGGTTAAAGGCAAATGATCCCCATTTACAGCCTGGCTTACCCATTCCTGGGACAATGGGAGGGGATGGTGGTAGAGGGTGGTCGATGGTTAGTGCTTTAGATTCTGCACCTGGAAAAAGAGTCCAGGGTCTCCACAGTGCTCAGATTAATGGCTGTTCCATAGTGAGATCATGTAAATACTGGCTACCTTTAGCCTAGCTCTAATTTTATGGAAATCTGGGTAATTTTAGGCCCAGCACTTAGCATCACTTTTACCCCATATCAAGATTCCTAGGGATTAAACATGTTTCCATAGATATGGGCATGTCTTGAGAATATTCCAAGGCCAGAAGTTAGTGTGGCTAAGTTGCCTTTTTATTACTTTTAAATATTTCTAAACCCTTTTAAAGAAAGTTGCTTTCAAAATAAGGTAAAAGATTGTAATTAGGCTTTGCAATATCTTGTAAAACCATACCCTCAAGGATTTACCTCTTTTGTATTAAATGGAGCTGTAAAGAATTAATTACCCGAAGAGATGGGTGAAAGTCCATCGACTGCTTGATGAGAACTGTCACTGCCCCCGGCTCAATAACCTGGGCTCCCCAAAGGGAGGTCCACTAGGATTGCAGGCAGTTGAGAGGGTGGAGGGAAAGGATGCTACTTAAACCTACCAAAAAGAAAAGTTGCATTTAGATTCTGTCATTCATTAATTCACCCCTCTTCACCCTAATTTGATGATCCTTCAGCTATTAATAACCCTTGAGCTGAGCACTGAAGAATTGATGCTTTTGAACTGTGGTGTTGGAGAAGACTCTTGAGAGTCCCTTGGACTGCAAGGAGATCCAACCAGTCCATTCTAAAGGAGATCAGCCCTGGGTGTTCTTTGAAAAGAATGATGCTAAAGCTGAAACTCCAGTATTTTGGCCACCCATGTGAAGAGTTGTCTCATTGGAAAAGACTCTGATGCTGGGAGGGACTGGGGGCAGGAGGAGAAGGGGACGACAGAGGATGAGACGGCTGGATGGCATCACTGACTCGATGGACGTGAGTTTGAGTGAACTCCGGGAGTTGGTGATGGACTGGGAGGCCTGGCGTGCTGCGATTCATGGGGTTGCAAAGAGTTGGACACAACTGAGCGACTGGACTGAACTGAAGTGAACTGAACTGAGATTAGGAGTATGTATAAGAATTACTTGGTAAAATGAAGATGTCTAGTTTTTCCCTGATGGTCTAGTAGAGCTACCCTTGGGCCGGCAATCTGCATTTTCAGCCAAGACAGTAGAATATCTGGGCTTCAACTTGGAAAACACTTCTTGACTACGAGGAATGGTGAAACCCACACTGGACAGACTTGTGGGGAATGTAGACAGAAGACAATTTCGTGCCTTTCCAAGTTAATGTTTGTAACATTTCAACCTTTGTACTATGGCATTTATTTGCTGATATGTTTATTTGGAAACATATAATTAATATTTCTATTAATAAATATTTCAAAAAGATCTCCCTAATAATTCACTTCCACTGTCTGAAGCTAACTTTGGGCTGTGAAGAAAGCTCAGCCAACAGGATTATAGCATACAGTCTTCTGATGTGGAATTTAGATCTTGTATGCCAATTGCAGAAGACCAGCATCTGATTTATCTAAGATTGGTACTTGCAACATGGAAATATTTAATTTATGATTTTTAATTTTAATGTACCTGCAAGGGTAGTCTGGAAGGCAGGACCAATCAAAATTTCACCAGTTTTCTAATAAGTCCCCATAGAAACCTGAGTTAATTGGCATCATAATTCCTATTTATTGCAGTGACATTATAATGTCCTTTTCAGATTAGGATGATGGTTGTCCAGCTCTTCTTCCCTCCATCCCACCTGGGTGGGACTACTGGATATAAGTAGAAAAAAGAGTGAAAGAGGGAAGTCTGGGGCTTATACCAGGCTGTAGAAATTGGTCAGTCTCAAAGGTCATGGTCAATGACTTAGAGGGGGTACTGTTATCAAGGCTGTCCAAGGCGTGGCTGGGTCAGGACTCTCCACAGAGCCCCCAGGAAAAGATGGTGGAAGTGGTTCCGTGTGGACTTCTCATCTGGAAAAAGAGCCAGCAGTTAGTATTCTAAGAGGGCAGGAATTCTTGGAAGAGACATTTGCAAGGGTTAGGCAGTTGCTTGGGTTCTGACACTTGGTCTGAGCTCAAGGCAGAGCTCAGTTGTGGAGTGACCAGCAGGGACTCAATATGGATGGTATGTATCCAGGGCTGCGGGACCAGTGGGTGCCTGAGTGTTCAGGGTTCAACCTCAGGCCATAGGCTCACATATTAAGGCAGCTGGCCAAAGGCCTTTCTCAATCCCTTGTTGGGGATAACTTGCTTAACTTTAAACTATTTTCTGTCTGGTTTAAAATAGTCTCAGGATACAGGAATTTAAACCAATGCTGTCTTAGAATTTAAACCAATGCTGCTAGTTCCCATGGCTGGGAAGAGCATAAATGGATTATTCCCCAAGAATAAGGTTTTATAAAGCCTCTAGCTTGTTTGGAGGCTGAATGCTGATCCCAGAAATGATAACTTCAAAAGGTCAAGTGTTAAGGGAATGGTGGAATCTTCAGGTTTAAATATGGTCCTCTTCTCATTGGATGGCTGGAAATAGGAACAGGATTTCATTTCAACTCCCACACCTGCAAAATTTTTCCTCTGCCTTCTTCATAGCATTTACTCTGATCCAGGAATATTGTCAAGTGGAATGTATATACCACATGCATGCTTCTGTCTTATCCCTCATAATAACCCTAAGGTTTGCAACATTATTACTTTATTTTACAGATGAACAAAATGAGTCTTAAGAGAGGTTAAGTAACTCATCCAGTTACAAAGCAAGGCAAGGATCAAAACTCTTTCAGTCTGAAACAGGAGGGACCAGGGCAGGGCACAACCTTTAAAAGAATGGTGTAACCATGGGATATGACAAAATGGTTAGACCGAACTAGGTCTTGATGGCAGACGAGGCTTCCACTAGACCTTGAACCTCAGCACATGCCCACTGTAACACGCCAGCGAGCTAAATACCCAGAGGCTCCATGATGGTTCCAAGGCTGACCATAAAAGGTCAACGAGTGAGAGGTGGCCCAGTTCCTGGAAATACTCACCCCTTTCCCAGAAATTTCCCAGAATTTCCTAGAATACTCCTCCCACTCATTAGCTTATGAAATGGCCCACCCTTGTAAAAACTGACAACCTCATACCCTGGTGCCCTCTCACCTTTTGAGATGGCCCACACACTGTCTGTGGAGTGTGTTCTTCTCCAGATGAAACCACTTCTTATCTATCACTCCAGTGCTCTTGCCTGGACAATCCCATGGGCGGAAGAGGCTGGTAGGCTGCAGTCCATGGAGTCGCTGAGAGTCAGACACGACTGAGCAACTTCCCTTTCACTCTTCACCTTCATGCACTGGAGAAGGAAATGGCAACACACTCCAATGTTCTTGCCTGGAGAATCCCAGAGATGGGGGAGTCTGGTTAGCTGCCATCTATGGGGTCACACAGAGTCAGACACGACTGAAGTGACTTAGCAACAGCAGCATCTATCACTTTGTTTTTACTAAATTCTTTCTGTGATGAGACATCAGGAACCTGAGCTTCATTAAGTCCTGAGACCAGGTGTGTGATCTCAGATAAAAGACAGTGGGTTTAAGTCCCAGTCTGGGTTAGAAGTCTGCTTCTAGATCTTTCTCCTTAACCATGATGCTCTGCTGTTGAAGATTACTTGCTACAGAGAGTACACAGTGAAGGCTACATCACATGTAGTGTGTACAATGAAGGCTATGTTGCACACAGAGTATATAATGCAGCTAAAGAAACCCAGAGGTGGGAGAAGATAGGGTTTCAAGTGACAGATCTGCCCATAGTGAGCTTTCTCAGCGTACTGATCTTCCATTCATTAAAAGAAAAAAAATTTATAGTGTCTTCTGTGCTCCCAGTATTGCTTTAGTGAGTTAAGTTGGCAAGGATTCCCATCCTCATAAAGCTTCAAATAATGGCAGAGGCCACAATTAAAAAAAAAAAAATAGACCTAGTAAGTACATTACAAAATATAATGCAAAGTATTATTACCCCCAAACAGGGTTCACCTCTAGGTGGGTGTAAAGCCAAAAGACACAGTCAAGCAGAGAGTGGGAAAAGGAAAGATTTCTTACCACAAGTAAGGAGAACACTGGGGATCTTTCTGGAGGCAGTATCTCCCCAGACAGCATTCTTGAGCTAAGGGTACATGCATATTCATGAAGGGGCTTGGGTGGTTGACCGAGTCCGAGGTTTAGTTGATCGAGGTCATGAAAGTCAGGAAAGGTCAACTTCATCCTCTCTTAGGGTCCAGTTGATCTCGTTGTTGAACACTTCAGGCCAATCTTGACCACTGAAACAGAACTGGGAGACTTTTTTTTTTTTTTTTTTACAGTTTTGCTTTTAATTAATTTATTTTAACTGGAGGCTAATTACTTTACAATATTGTGGTGGTTTGTGCCATCCATTGATATGAATCTGCCATGGGTGTACATGTGACCCCCATCCCGAAGCCCCCTCCCACCTCCCTCCCCATCCCATCCCTCTGGGTTGTGCCAGTGCACCAGCTTTGAGTGCCCTGTTTCATGCATCGAACTTGGGCTGGTCATCTATTTCACATATGGTAATATACATGTTTTCATGCTATTCTCTCAAATCAATCAATGCAAGACAGCAAAACAGACACAGATGTAAAGAACAGACTTTTGGACTCTGTGGGAGAAGATGAGGGTGGGATGATTTGAGAGAAATGGGAGTCTTTACAAATGACATATGTTCTTTGCTATTGTTGCTTCTCTTGCCTGATAACTGTCATTTGCCTCTGTCTTCTTTTGTTCCTTTAAGATCATTAACTACTGAGGCCTGTTAAGGACAAGCATTGTGGTCAGACCTCAATCCCAAAATGGCTTAGGCCAAAAATGGCTTCTCTTCTGTCAAGATATCCATTCCTGGCCCTCTTTCTCTGGAGACCCCCTACTCTATCTGTTTACACTATGATAACAAATTATAAAAATTAATTACAAAATAAAAACAAAAGTAAACCTAATAAAAACAAATATATTGGTTATCAAGCTGTAAGTCTTATAAGGAAAAAAAATGTGTTGAAGGGACTTTGAGAATACAGGGGATGGTTGCTGCTGCTGCTGCTGCTAAGTCGGTTCAGTCGTGCCCGACTCTGTGCGACCCCATAGACGGCAGCCCACCAGGTTCCTCTGTCCCTGGGATTCTCCAGGCAAGAATACTGAAATGCGTTGCCATTTCCTTCTCCAAGAGGATGGCTACATAATTTTAAATATAATCAGGATAAACTCAGGTTCACAGAGAAGGTGATATTTGATTAAAAAACAAACTTTAAGGGAATGAAGGTACTAGTCAGGCACATGTGAAAGGGGAAAATTCCAGAGAGAGGGCCTGAACAGTATGAAAGCCTTAAAACTAGAGGCTTCTTGGAATATCGGAAGGATGGCAGGGGACCAGAGTGGCTGGCATGGCTGGAGTGGAGCCATGGCAGAGACGAAGGGACATGCCAGCCAGGAAGGGCCTCGTGGACCACTGTAAGGGATTCGGCTCTTACTTGATGGGAAATGGGTGACCATTGCAGGGTCTTGAGCAGAGAAGTGACTGACACAATATGAACTCTTCTTTTTTTTTTTTCCCCACACCACATGGCTTGTGGGATCTCAATTCCCTGACCAAGGATAGAAACCCAAGCCATGGCATTGAAAGCCAGGAATCTTAACCACTAGACCGCCAGGAAACTCCTGAACTCACTTTTTTAAAACAAAAAGTACTTTTTAAAATGGAAGTCTAGTTATTGTACAATATTATATAAATTACAAGCATACAGTAGAGGGTTTCCCGATTTTTAAAGGCTAGACTCCATTTGCTTGTTGTTGTTTTAGTCTTGAAGTTGCGTCTGACTCTTTTGAGACCCCATGGAGCAGCCAAGCCATTACCACTCTCAGGACTAAAGGAGAAATGGGGAGAGAAGAGTGGTTCTGAAAGCCGGTGAGAGGCAGAGCTGAGAAAAGAGCACATCCTGCTGTCTTACCAATCAATCAGAAGGAAGCCAGCAAGGGAGCCTGGGGGTTGGAGTCTGCAGCGCCTGACTGCTGGAGAAGACAACGGACCTGGACTGGAGAGAGCAGAGAGCCAGCAGCTCAGATGATGGCATAAAGCCTGAGGCTGGATGTGATCATCAAGAGAGTGAAAGCAAATAGGCTAAGAGGACAAAGAACTGAGCCTGGGCCTGTTTGTCCTTAAACATTGGGGGAGGAAAGGAAAAGCAAGCCAATGGCATTACATACAAAGTCCCCTACATGTGAATGAGCTCCATTCTGAGAATTGGTCTGAGTCCAATTTGTTTGGAAATCCAACAAATTTAGGCTTCAGGTAAGGTAAGGTGTTAGTTGCTTAGTTGTGTTCAATTCTTTGTAAGTTCAAGGACTGCAGCTGGCCATGGAAGGCTCCTCTGTCCATGGGATTCTTCAAGCAAGAATATTGGAGTGGGTTGCCATTTCCTCCTCCAGTAAGGTTAGCCTAGGCACCAAATTAACACCATCAGCTATCTAGTACTGCAGGGTAATAGGTTTATAATAGTTTTCACACAAACAATAGATAACAAGCAAACACAAAACATAAAGAAAACATTTCTAATCTTACAGTACAATTCCTTGCAAAGTACAGTAGGACAGCATAACAGCTGGTATCCAGGGGCTGGCACCCAGTGAACAGGCAAGAAGAGTTACCGACTGGGGGAAGGAGGGGAGGTGAGAGATGGCAGAGCTGAAGGATCGTCAGCAGGAGGAGACAGAGGGCAAAATGCAATGTCAGTCCCGCCTGAGTTTGATGGAACACACGTTTGCATCTTCGAAAGTTCACAACTTGAAGGTAGGGGACTTACCGTACAAAGAAACAGCTTTGACACTGGATCACAGCAGAAAGTAGGGAATCCTGGGAACCAAATGAAGACCATCCATTAAGGGAGAGGGCGCAATCCCCTGGGTCAAATGCAGCTGATGTGTTGAGTGAGATGCTGGGAGAGAATTGACTCATAGATTTAGCAACACGGAAGTTATTGGTGTCTTTGCCAAGAGACATTTCCAGGGTGTGCTGGAGATAAACATCCAAAGGGAATGGGCTTTAGGGAGAAGAGAATGAGAGGGCTTTTTGACAGCAATTCTAAGATTTTTGCTGCAAAGAGGAGACTAATACTGGGTTGAGAAGTAGGGAAGAAATAAGGGTCAAGAAAAAGTATTTGGGGCAATGTTCTAGTGGAGAAGAAATGAATGATTCAGGAGAAAGAGGGGGAGACTATTATACCTAGAGCCGTGTCTTAGCTCTTGTTTCTTCTGTAGAAATAGGGTCAGAGTCTTCCTGTAATTTTTGAGGGGCTATTTGGTGGATGAATGAGATACAAGAGAACTGGACAGCACTGCCCCCCCCACCAATGGGCATTCTTGGCATCAACATTTCCACCTCCTGTCTGACTTTAGAGCATTCAGGGGTCCCTCCAGGGAAGGAAAAGCCAGGTTCTTGGCACCTCCTGGGCCCTGGGCACTGTACTCCATAAACATTAACTCTAATCTTCACAACAACCCGGAGCTTTATCTCTCACTTACAGAACTGAAGAGTTACATGGTACTGCCTCAGAGAGGCTAAGGAATATATCATGGGCCATAGCTCATGGGACACAGAGCCAAGACTCAAATCCTGGTCTTTATGACAAAGCCAGAAAGTCTAGTCTCTCTCCCTGGCCAGCCCCCTATCTCATTTTTCTTTCCCTGCATCACTGTTCTCTCTTCCCCTTCTCTTTCAACTCTACTTTCTGAGCACTCTCGTCTAGCATCAATACCTACTCACTCCTGGTCATTCAAAATCAGCTCCGATAACATTAACACCTTATAGCGTTAATACCTAAAGTTACCCTCCTTTGGGCGTTGGTGATGGACAGGGAAGCCTGTGTGCTGAAGTCGCAAAGAGTCGGATATGACTGAGCAACTGAACTGAACTGACTCTCCAAGAAGTACTATTTCTCATCTAAAAGGGACCCCTTGCCAAGCCAGACCTCCATTCCATTCCCACAAGTCTCTGTGAACTTTCACGTATACGGCGATTGTTGGAGGACGGAACCGAGACTTGGAAGAGCTCCTGAAGCAGCACTACTCACAGTAGCGGAGACATGGAAGCAATCTAAGCGTCCACTGACAGATGAGTGGACAAAGACGTGCAACATTTAGACCACGGAAGACAGCTCAGCGGTGAAGAAGAATGAGATAATGCCATTTGCAGCAACGTGGATGGGCCCAGAGATGATCGTACTAAGTGAAGTCAGACCAAGACAAATAACATATAACATATGATATCACTTATAGGTGGAATCTAAAAAAGATAGAAATGAATTTATTTGCAAAAGAAAAATGGACTCACAGACATAGAAAACAAACGTATGGTTACGAAAGGGAAAATAAGAGGTTAATGGCTAAGTTAGAAGTTTGGGAGCCAGAGGTACACCACTGTATGTGCTGCGCTTAGTCGCTTCAATTGTGTCTGACTTTTTGTGACCCTGTGGACTGCAACCCACCAGGCTCCTCTGTCCATGAGATTCTCCAGGCAAGAATGCTGGAGTGGGGCAACGTGCCCTCCTCTAGAAGATCTGCCCAACCCAGAGATGGAACCCGGATCTCCTGCCCTACTGGTGGATTCTTTGCTACTGGGCCACTAGAAAAGCCCCCACCCTACTACATACAAAATAGATAAATAACAAGGACCTAAGTATAGCACAAGGAACTGTATTCAATATCTTGTGATATTTATAAAGAATCTAAAAATATATATATGCACATAGATATATATATATATAACTGAATCATTTTGCTGTACATCTGAAACATTGCAAATCATCTATACACCAATGAAAATTTTTAAAATTAAAAAAAATTTTAAATAAAAAACTAAAAATAAAAATCCCTGAAATCCAGCTGCAAAGGCCAGTCTCTATGCCCCTGAAAGATTGTTCTCTCCCTTCATACTGTTTGTGTGGACTGCCGCTTATTCTTCAAGTCTCCAAAACTGTTATGACCTCAGCCTCTGCTGGGTCTATGCTACCAATAGCTGTTTTTCCTGATCAAGTTGACCAACACTACTGTCCATCCCATTCTAAATACTCTTCTTGCCCTTTCACTCTCTTCTGTTCTCCTCTTTTCTCTTGCTCTCTCCATTACACACACACACACATGCAGGCACACACGCACACACGGACTGCTCTCCTCGTAACTCGGAGAGGATTTGGGGAGGATGAAGTGACCTGCCACCGTTGCTAATAGGTCAGATCAATATCATGTAAGACGCCCCATCCTTCTTCATTTTCTCATCATGAGGCGATCGATAGCCTTGCCTGCCTGTAAACCTTTCCCAGAGGCTCTGCACTTTTCATTCCTCCTTGTTGTTTTCAGGGCTGAACCTCTTCTCTCTAAGATGCTCAGGACCAGAAAAGTCACCAAGCTTGAGGGGCTCATGCTTACTGCCGTGTTGCCCCCGTGGCACGTGGGTGTTCACAGGTGTATGTAAATGAGTGCATGTCCGTGGGCACCCATGAGCATCTATTTCTTAAATGTAAGGAGATCAATAGCATTACTTTCCTGCACCCTTGGGGAATGTAACCTACCAGAGGAGGAACAAAGTGCAGAAGGATTTATTCATCCCTATAAATTAATGTCATATGGAAAAACTCCTTTACACTAATGAAGAGCTGCAGCTGGCAAATAACGTGACCTGGTTTTCAGGGATGCTATTCAGTCCATTTACAATGTTCGGTCTGGATCCCAAAGCTTCCTGCTCTGATGAAGGGCGTGTGGATGTGCCTCTGACCTTACACAACACAAGCACATGTCAGTATATTGTGGCCTGAAGAGATAGAATGTTCCCTTTGGGGCTTCCCTGGTGACTCAGCAGTAAAGAATCTGCCTTCCAATGCAGGAGACACAGGTTCCATCCCTGGGTCAAGAAGATCCCCTGGAGGAGGAAATGGCAACCCACTCCAGTATTCTTGCCTAGAGAATCCCACGGACAGAGGAGCCTGGCAGGCTACAGTCCATGGGGTCACAAAAGAGTCAGACACGACTTAGCAACTAATTGATAACAGCAAACATTTCCTTTACCCCAAATGGAAATGACACCTCCATGGACCCAGCACAATACCTCCAGCTCCACTGTGAGAGCTGGATATTGAAGGCAGTGGCTGAGATGAAAACACACAGAGTTCCTGTGTGTGTATGTTTAGGGGACATACAAGCCCACTCACCCAGCCTCCGTGGCTCCTCTTTCAGAACACTATCTTCCTGTTCCAGCTCTAGCGTTCAGTCTGGACCCAGCATCTGATGAGGGCTGTTAGATGCAAAACACTTTCTCTCAATCCTGGCAAGAGTCTCACTCAGCCTCTTGACTAGATTCTGCAACCCATGTTGTGAGGTTTGTCAAATAGTTTCACAGCTGAAAACTGAGGGTAGTAGGGTAGACACCTGTTTTCCAACCAATACAGGTAGACACCTGTATTTCACAACCTGCCTGGTTCAGAAAAAAATATTACACTTCAGAAGCATACGGCATGGTTTGGGGTTTGCCGAAGCCGACGGTTGCTGGTGAATAATTTCCAGTGACTCGGAACTTGTAGCTTCCAGGGAGAAACTGCTTTCTGTTCTTTCCTGGATCTTAAGTGCTATCTGTAGAGTGAACCCTTGATGTGAGGTGATACCTGGTGATGAATGAAGCTAGCAAAGTATTGCTTTTTCTAGAAAGTCTCCCCCATACAACAGAACCAACTGAATGAGTTTGGAAATTCTACAAAAGGAGGGGTGCTTCTTGCATTTTATATGGTGACAAGAGGCTTACAGTTCAAGCAAGAGGAATCTTTCTCTTCTTTTCCTCCTTAAAAATCCTACAAGTATTAAAAGGAATGCATTTGAGTCAGTTCTAATGAGGTGGATGAAGCTAGAACCTATTATACAGAGTGAAGTAAGTCAGAAAGAGAAAGATAAATACCGTACTCTAACGCATATAAACGGAATCTAGAAAAATGGTACTGAAGAATTTATTTACAGGGCAGCAATGGAGAAAGAGACATAGAGAATAGACTTAGGGACGTGGGGAGAGGGGAGGAGAGGGTGCAATGTATGGAAAGCGTAACATGGAGACTTCCATGACCGTATGTTAGATAGATAGCCAACGGGAATTTGCTGTACGGCTCAGGGCACTCAAACAGGGGCTCTGCATCCACTTCGAGGGGTGGGGTGGGGAGGGGGATGGGAGGGAGGTCCAAAAGGGAGGGGATATATATGCCTATGGCTGATTCACGTTGAGGTTTGACAGAAAACAGCAAAATTCTGTAAAGCAATTATCCTTCAATAAAAAATTTAAAAATATTAGAAGAACAAACAAATACGTACACACAGAGAATCCTACAAGTGTCCTGTATGGGAAAAGAATGGATATGTATGTGTATGTATTTGTATATCTGAATCACTTTGCTGCACACCGGAGCCTAACACAACATTGCAAAGCAACTGCGCTCCAATATGAAATAAAAACAATTACATGAAAAGAAATGCCACCAGTGTATAGCATCTGACTCAGTGACGGTGTGACAGGATTTCCTCCAGGCCTTAGACTTCATGGACTCTGGGCAGGGACCATCCCTCACCCACCTCTGCACTCCCGAGAGTGTCTCAGCTACAGACAATGGACACTTTTCCCAAAGTAGTGGTAAGAAGTCCAAGGAGCAAAAAAGGCTACAGGAGTAGAGACAGGCGATAGAAACCGACAACTCCTAGTGAGCTTTGCACGGGAAACCCACTTACCTCACCCTCTCTCCACGGATAAGGTGCTTCTTTCCAGATGGACAGCTGAAGCCCAGAGATGCACTCGTTCTGGTGTGTAGCTTCCCAACCCTGAGGATGATCCCCTTGGAACTTGTGCTGTCCCGCCTCCCCCCTGCCTCTGGAATGACAGCCCCCTCCCTCCAGGCTGGCGGAGTGCCCAGCGTGCCCTGTTATCCCTGGGCAGGAAGCCCTCCCATCCAGGCTGTGGAGAGATCCCACCTTGGCCACCCTCCAGAATCCATGGGGCACAAAGTGATGGCCTGTGCTTAGCAGACACTGTCCCAAGACCCAAAACCCTTTTCCTACCCCCAGGAGACGAGACTGGTCATGTCTTACTTCCCTGCTCTCTTCTCGTCTTCCTCTGATTTTGCTGTATCCCTACTTTTTGCCCTTTGCTTACCAGAGAGATGCTCTTAACCTCTGAAAGCCTCCCTGTCACACTTTTCTGGGCTATCACCTCATCTCCGCTCCTTTGGTTTAGGTATAATTTAGTTCCGCTGCTCTCCTTGTGAGTGTCTGCAGTCTGGGGAGGCCTGATGACAGTATTCGAGTCTCCTTTGTTGTGAACCCTCCGGTTTGAGAAAGTCAGTAGGTTTGGGTGAAGTACCTTGACTTTACAAGGTCAGAATTCTTCACACCAGCCCAGTTAGTAGAATATAGGGGGATGAGAAAGAGGGGGAAAGTGGGAAAAGGAGGCAGAGGATGGAGAAGGAGGAAGGGGCGGAGGAGGTGGAAGGGGAGGAGAGGAGGGAGGAGTAAGCAGAAAAGGGAGAGGAGGAAGGGAGGGCTTTTTGAGTTTGTTCTTTTGTGTTTTTGTTTAAGTATTAATTTCTAAATCTGAAGAGGAAAACATATAAGAAGGATCATAACCAGCAACCAAATCTAGTTGGAACTAGTCCTTAGATTTGGACTAGTCCAAATCCATCCACAGGCTGATTAAGAGCAAGCAATTCTATCCCAGGAGTCTGTTTCCCCACAAGACTGGGCTTCTGCCTTATGGATGATCAGCTCCAAGGAACTTACCAGTCCCCTTGCCCCTGGCCATGACCTCTGGCATTAAGGTGGGACCCCTGCCCAGGTGCCAGGGGCGCAGTGCCATCTGCAGGGACCCTCACCAGCCCAACACAGGTGCTCTGTTCTCCCTAAACAGAGCTCACCACGAGCCCCGTTTCTTTCACTCTGACTCCATCTCCGTTTGCGCTCTTCCTCTGTTCTAATTGGAGCCTCGGGCTGTGGAAAATCCCAAATATCATAATCACAAGGCCTCCTGAGTCTGCGGGGAACGGATGGGTAAATGAACCACTGCAAGAAAAGCCGTAGAAAATAGGCATTGATCCGAACTTGGAGGTGAAGTGTGTGAAATTGTTTATAAATTGTCTGGATAATTGTAGGCCCTGGAGTGGGACATGAGGGCTTCCATCCTCTCTGGTTTTTGAGCAACTTTAATTAACTTCCAGACAGGAGATAGCATACTCTTCAGAGCCAAGCAGGGCTGGATTCAAATTCTCACTAGTCTGATTTGAGGGTTTCCCCTGTGGCTCAGCTGGTAAAGAATCCGCCTGCAATGTGGGAGACCTGAGTTTGGTCCCTGGGTTGGGAAGATCCCCTGGAGAAGGGAAAGGCTGCCCACTCCAGTATTCTGGCCTGGAGAATTCCATGGACTGTATAGTCCATACGGTCGCAAAAAGCAGGACACTACTGAGTGACTTTCACTTTCAGTCTGATTTGAGAGTGCTCTCATTTTCATCAAGTCACAGTTTCCTTATCTGTGACTTAAGATAAAGTTTCTTTGAGTGTTGCAGGAAGACCTAAAATGAAGAAGGAAATCAACCCCGCATGTTCACTGGAAGGATTGACACTGAAGTTGAAGCTCCAATCCTTTGGTTACCTGATACAAAGAGCTGATTCATTGGGAAAGACCCTGATGCTGGGAAAGATTGAGAGCAAGGGGAGGATGAGTTGGTTGAATGGCATCACTGGCTTGAGTTTGAGCAAATTCTGGGAGATACTGAAGAACAGGGAGGCCTGGCATGCTGCAGCCCGTGGGGTCACAAAGAGTCAGACACGACCGAGCCACTGAACAACAACACAGAGCAAACAGAAGGCGGTCAGGTGTACGCTAGGTGCTCATTCAATGGCGACTCCCCGATATTGCTGGATCCTCTTAGACTAGGGCCCAGATCTCTGAATCCTCATCTTGTTTGAACTCAGGGTGTCGTTTTTCTCCCCCAAGCTAGCTCTTCCCCACTAATTCCTTGCCCATCTGAAGGCTGAAGACCTTTTTTTTAAAAAATAAATGAATAAATGAATGTTTGACTGCACTGGGTCCTTGCTGCGGTGTGGGCTTTCCCTGTTTGTGGCTTTGCTCCTTGTGTGGTGGGCGGGCTTCGCATTGCGGTGGCCTGTCTTGCTGCAGAGCATGGGCTGTAGAGCATGTGGGCTTCAGTGGTTGTGGAGCTTGGGCTTAGCTGCGCAGTGGCATGTGGGATCTTCCCAGACCAGGGATCGAACCCACGCTCCCTGCATTGGCAGGTGGATTCTTAACCCCGGAGCACCAGAGAAGTCCTGGCTGGCGATCTTTAGTTCCTACTTTCCCTCGCATGAAGTCCTATCCCCACCCTATTCCAATATTTTCCACTCTGCTCTCTGTCCCTGGAGACCCACTCCCAAGTAAGGATAACAATAAGCACTTTGTTTCCGGTTGAGGGTGTTGATAGGGAGCAAGAATAGGAGATCAGATCGGGGTGGGAGGATGAGGTCAGGGCATTTATTCCCTGGTTCCTTCCCTTGGGGGTTGGCCTGGACTGGCACTATCCCTTCTCAGATCAACCCTCCTCTCTAGGACTCTCTCTGCTGAACTTTCCTGTTTGATTCTGATAATAGATTCCTCCTCTGTTGTTTAGAACCTAGTCTCAGGGTCCTGGGCAGTCCCTCATGGTCCTCTGCACCTTTGTAATTAGGCCCTTTGTAAAACAAAGCAAAGCCTACTCAAATTATCTTAATTGGATAGGTCATCTGTGTCCCGTAGGAATTCTAACAGCTTCGGGGGCTATACCTCTCCTGATGCTCAAATCAAGAATCTGTAAGTCATTTTTACCCACCTTTTCCTGTACCCCTAGTTCCCCTGGCCATCCAGCCCTGTCAGATGTGCCACCCAGATATTTATGTACCTGGACCTTTCCTCTCTACCCCCAGCAATGGTCTCATCAGCTGAGATACTGATCATTGCGTGTTTGGGTTTCCTCAGCAGCCGGCCAGATGATTACCTGACTCCACTGGTACTCCCTCCTTGATCCATCGCTCCCAACAGGATGGTTTGCAGGTTCTTTCCCAGGTCTCCAGTCCTTAAGAGACAAGAACTCAGCACTGTGCACAAGACCCATCCCAACATGAACCTGACCTGCTCCCTCTTCAGAGCCTGCTCCCCTCCTGGTCTCAGATCCGGCCACTCAGGCCACCTCCGGACTCTGTGGCTACATCCGGGGCAGATTCAGCGGTGCCACCTTGGCATGAGAGAAACGGGGCGGAGGAAGCAATGCTTCCGAGGGATGTTTCTGGCTCCCGTCACCCTAGAACATTTGTCCCAAGATGCGGAGAGAAGGCAGGCAGCTGTAAACTTGCACACCGCCCCCTTCCCCACCCCCGCGCCCACAGACTCCCCTGCCCATCCCCCCAGCGTGAGTTCCGCCATTCAGCCTGGGGCTTGGGGAGAAACAACGTTTTGTTGAACATGACTTTGAAACTCAAGCCAACTCCTTCATCTGCTGCTTAGACGGAGAAACACAATCTCGTTTCAATATTGGGAAACAATCTCTCTTGGATGGAGTGAGAAGCGATACATCAGTTTCCTAATGAGTTTCCAAAATTATCTTGAGTGTTGCAATCTTCCCTTAAAGACAGACAAGTGACTTGCCTACCGTCCTTCACACCAGAGCTCTGCGTCCATGCAGCGCCTCTGCTGGGAGGATCCTGCCCATCCTTGTTTTACAAGGAAAACCTATGCATCCTCCAAGACTCAGCAGAAAGCAGGCAGGTACTCCGTCCCTCCCCATCCCTGGAAGCCCTTAGTCGCTGCATCTGTCTCAGGACTCATCTCACCGTGTCCTAACTGGTTGTTGGACCGTGGGCCTCTTGAGGGCAAAGGTGGGCCTGACTCTGTCCCCCCACCCCCCAACCTCCCCCCGCCCCGTGCGCTGTGCCTTTCCTTTGTCGCCACCTCTGGTCTGCAGGCGGTTCCACCTCCGGTTCGCATCACCTCTCTAGAGTAATGCCCTCAATGAGGCTATCGAACTGGTCTGCTGCCTCTGCTCCGTGTCCTGGGAGAGATGCAGATGCATCGGGGAGAGACCAGGCACTTGGCTCCATACTGTCCCAGGAGAAGAGAGCTCTGTCATGATGTCAAACCCCAACCCTTCAGAGCTGGGAGGCAGGCTGGGCCCCCTGGCATCTGGGAAACTGAGGTGGAAGCCTTGGAAGGAGAACGCAGGGTACACTGAATCTGGGCAGGCCCGATTTACCAGGAAGAATTTGGATGAGAAGCCCAGAGTTCGAGGCGGGGGACCCAGAAGACACTCCACAGGCAGAGGAAGGTGAGCCTGGAAGAGGGAAGCACTGTGCTAGAGGCAACCTGTTTGGGGAGTCTGGGGTGCAGAAGTTGTCGAAAGAGCCAGTTTAGGAATCCAGACCAGACCAAGCTCCAGCGCTATGTGTTATTGATGCAAACTTTCCTGAAGCTCTTGGGAGTTGCAGCGTGTTCCAGCCAAGCATCAGTGGATGGAAGAAAATATTTTGTCAAAGACAGAGTAATATTTTTGGTGTATTTATGATATCAAGCATGGACATAAACAGGCATCGCTCTTACGAGGATGTATGTTTAACAGGTCTCTCAGGTCCCGGAGGCATTTTATCTCTGGTTTTTATGAGCCGTCTTGAAGGGCAAGTTTACACAGAAATCCCCAAAGTTTTCAGTGACATTCAGCATTTTCTGAATGTAAAATATTAAGCAGACAGACTCAGGTAATCTTTCCAAAGGATGTCCGCCCACTCTGAGAGATGAGGGGTCTTGAGACGAAGGCCAGATGGCTCTTTACCAAGCTGTCTCACAGGGAGGTGTCACCTCGGATTCCCTGTGCCCTTGAGATGCAAACTTTGTCCTCATCCTGGAATCAGGTGGAAGCCCGGACACTGACTTGCACTAATTGAATTAAAATTAAAGTCCATCAGGAGATGGAAAGCTTCTTTGGATTCAGTGGAAGTTATTTTGATCCGATTAAAGGAGTCCTCATTTTTCCTGCTGGGGTACAGCCCCTTTCTGGAGAGGTTAAAATAATAACTGCAGTTGTGTAGTAAACACAGAATCAGAACAAAGGGAGGTGGAGTGTCTGGGAGATTTTTTATCCAGGCCATGGTGTTGTGTGATGAATCATCCCTACCCTTTGCTACAGAACACCTCTCTAGTAATTTAATTAAGGTTGTCTTGCAGATTCAGTGTCTTTTTAGCTTGGCCGTTGCTGGAAAAACACTGCCAAGCTGTGTCCTGTTGAGTTTTTTTGTGATCCAGACTGTTCCTTTATGTTCATGCGTTAGAAGACGATTGGGATTCGCCTCCTAAATATTAGCCACATTCTTGTCCGGCCTCTCTGAGACCCAGCTCACCTTGTATGGGATCAGAGAACATTGCAAATCCTTTGGTCACGTATTTACAGACCGTCTCTTATTTATGTATCCAGATTGCTAAACATTTTGTATGGATTTAATAGTTGAACTCTTGGAAGCTAATCTTATTTCTCTTGTTTCCAAGTTCTTAGGGCACAACTCTGACATCCTCCCCACCCCAGACCCACAGTCACAACATAATGTTCTTGTAGAAGGATGACAGAGAATATCCATGTGTTACCCACAATAAGGTTAGGGTACAAAGCATCATTTGTAATCCACTCTAAACAGAGGGTACCACTTAAAGTCTGAAAGAGATTTCACTTAAGGACAATTCTCTTTTTTAAATTGAGGTATGGTTGGCTTACAATATTGTGTTAGTTCCTGGTGTACAGCAAAGTGATTCAACAAAGTGATTCAGTTATAATATATGTATATAGATAGATAGATAGGCCTTTTCATACTCTTTCCATTATGGTTTTATTACAGGATACGGAATATAATTCACTGTGCTATACAGTAGGACCTAGTTGTTTATCCCTTCTATGTATAATCCTTTGCATCTGCCAATCCCCAACTCCCGATCCATCCCTCGCCTCCCTCCCCTCCTCTGTGGCAACCATAAATCTGCTCTCTATGTCTGTGAGTCTGTTTGTTTCTTGGATAAGTTCATTTTGTGTCGTATTTTAGATTCCGCATATAAGTGATATCATGTGGTATCTGTCTTTCTCTGTCTGACTTCACATAGTATGATAATCTCTAAGTCCATCCATGCAGCTGCAGAGGGTGTCCTTTCACCCTTTTAATGGCCGAGTGGTATATATACAGTATATACACAGTAGTAGATATACAGGAGACCCACTGTATATATGTACCACGTCTTCTTTACCCATTCATCCTCTGATGGACACTTAGGTTGCTCCCATGTCTTGGCTGTTGTAAATAGTGGTGCTTTGTACATTTGGGTGCACACATTTTATCAGATTATAATTTTTCTGGCTATATGCCCAGGAGTAGGATTGCAGGATCATACAACAACTCTATTTTCAGTTTTTTGAGGAACAGCCATATTGTTCCTAAAGATAATTCTTTCATAAACTTTCTAAGTAAAATCATGAAATTAATTTTGGGTGATACAGATTAAATATATAATAGACACCCAATGGTCTTGTTAAGTTCTTGGTAGACCTTATAGATTATCCAAAGTAATCATGAGGTTCAGAGGTCAGCCGGAGCTTCTGAAGCAGGTACCAGTGAACGGAAGCAGGGACCCTCACATGGTAAGCCCCTGGTCCTGCCATTAAAAAGACAACACTGGATAACATGGATCATGAACCACAGAGGCAATTTCTGCTTTGCCTTTTCACCCCCCAGGTAGGTGCAGATCACATCTCCTAAAAAAACAGACTGAGGCATAGATCTGTGTGCAAACATTGCTGGGGACTCACTTTAAAAAAAGAACACCTAAAAGAAATGAGGGAAGTGGGGCAGAGTGGAGTGAAATGCTGGGCTGTGACAAACACATCTGAGTCTTGTCAGAGACTCCGGGCCTGTGATGATCTTTGCAGGGGTCTGCCTTTGAGGCGATGGAGCCAGGCCTCCATCAACCCTCCCAACCCTGGGGAGAGGGTGTCACTGTATGAAGTGGCTTCTCTGACTGAGGACAAATCCAAGAAGGGTCCTCAAAGAAGAGCCTTTGGCCACTGAGGCTCCCAGTGGCTGCAGATACAAGTGTCCCATCCTGGACCGGGTATGGGAGTGTCCAACAAAGGTGGGGCTCACAGATGCTGAGCAGATGACAGCCTCTGGTCCCAAAAGACAAGGACAACTCACCTTTAGAACTTAGATATCAATGGTCTGCTGTATTATGTGCTAAGATATGAAATCCCTGGGGGAAAGCTATCATTTTAGAGGCAGTGTGACCATTTCACCATAAAAGGGATACATCTTCCATGTCACCTCCATTCAACATCCCCCAAAGGAGCCAACACACAGTACCTCCCAGCACAGCCTCTTGCCTTCCCCAAATTCACAGGATCAAGATGGTGCAGCACCGGTGATCTGGAGGGCTGCTTGGGGAGTGACAGAGCAGAAAAGGTGCTTTTCATCTGTGACTGTGATACTGGCGAGACCGTGTGGAAGGGAAGTTGGTTGCCTGCCCATGACCCTGGCTAAAGACAGAAAAACAAATGGAATCATGTCTGGTATTGGATCCCCTTCTCTGCTCCGAAGCCCAGTACCTCTCCTTTACCTGCTTCTCTCCCTTACATCCAACCACTGTTGGGAAAGAACTTGAAATTTACTGGCATTTGATGCAGGTGACTCATGACCATTGTCTCCCTTCCTCTCCCCCTACCCCATGAAATACTAGCTTCAGCTTGTTGCCAATTAGTTCTAATGCAGATGGGGCATTGCTCACAGCCCTGGCAGTACCAGTGAAAGTGTGAAAGTGAAAGTCACTCAGTCGTGTCAGACTCTTTGCAACCCCATGGTCTATACAGTCTATGGAATTCTCCAGGCCAGAATACTGGAGTGGGTAGCCTTTGCCTTCTCCAGAGGATCTTCCCAACCTGGGGATCGAACCCAGGTCTCCCTCATGGCAGGCGGATTCTTTACCAGCTGAGCTACCAGAGAAGCACTGGCAGTACAAGGCAGAGAGAAAAGAACATCTGGAGAACGTGGAAGAATCTGGTAGTAGCTTGTCCCATCATCCTTCTCTTCTGTTCTGCTGACAGAGATCTAATTTTACCTTGCATGGCTGAGTGCTAAGCTGAAAGACTACATTTCCCAGGCTCCTAGGAAGTTGGGTGTGTCCTAATTGACCTGAGTGAAGGACCCTGGGAGACAGGCAGAGGAAGAATTTCAAATTAGCTAACTCCACTCCTTGGCTTTACTTTTCACTCAGCACCCTGCTGCCCTTCTTCCTCTTGGAAGAACATGCACGTGGTGGCTGGATAGTCAGCAAACGTTTTGAGCAGTAAGGTCACCTTGAGGATGATGGAGCGGAAAAGTAGGAGCAACGTAGTCCCTTGGAAATCCTGACACTGATATACCTATCATGGACCACCCGCTTCGTTCACGTGAGAGTGCAGTGAGTCTCTACCTTGTTTAGATCACGTATTTAGGCTTTATGTTACATGAGGCTGAAACCAACCATGATTGATACAGAATTCCAGAAGTAGGACGCTACAGACAACAGAACCCAACATATCAAATGGAGGAGGTGGGGAGCCTGACACTTAGGATTCAGGTCTTGCCGTCTAAAATCCCTCCTGTCCTTGTTACTGCAGTGGGGAAATGTTTTGTCAATCTGTTACCTACTGTACCTTGAAAATCAGACCTCATGCTGACCACAGTAGCAGTGTTGGGAAAAGTGGTAAGAAAATTAAAAATTGTGGTATGTGCTAGCATCCTCCTGCCGCTCTCAGCAAGAGTCCTACAATAGAATAAGACACTCGTCAGAGAGCTAGCCACACTACAGGCACAGATGGAGAGAAAGACCAATTTACTAAGAGAGACGTTCCTGCCTACAGCCTGCAATCTGGGCTGAACAGGAGCCTCATAATTTAGATCTTGCAGGGTTGAAAAAGCCAAGCGCATTTGCACCCCGAAAGGGAGCAGTTATGAGAAGCGGCTGCACAATTGCTGAGAGAGAAGACTGAGATTGTCTCACAGGAAGCTGGGAACCTGCTGACAAGTTAAAGGTAACACATTCCTATCCAAGTTCAGTGTATCAGGTGAGTCCAGGCAGTGACCATTAGTTTGAGAAAGCAAGACTTCGCAGAGCACAGAGGCTAGTAAATAAAAGATGGGACCCTTCCTGATAAAAATCTCTTTTTAGCCTGAAATTACTTTGCATATGACTGAATAGATGCAGGAAGGCTGGATACTTGGTCAACTTCAAAGAAAACAGGAAAGGGGGAGGAGTAAGTTAGGAGTTTGGAATTAACAGATACACACTGCTGCTGCTGCTGCTGTTAAGTCGCTTCAGTCGTGTCCGATGCTGTGCAACCCCAGAGATGGCAGCCCACCAGGCTACCCCGTCCCTGGGATTCTCCAGGCAAAAACACTGGAGTGGGTTGCCATTTCCATACATAAAATAGGTAAGCAAGAAGGACCTACTGTATAGCACAGGCAACAGTGTTCAATATTTTGTAATAATCCGTAAGGGAAAAGAATCTATAAATATATACATGTAAGTATATATGTATGTGTGTATATATATGTATGATGTATATATACATATATATATTTATGTATGATGTATATATACATATATATTTATGTATGATGTATATATACATATATATATTTATATATGGATGTATAACTAAATCACTTTGCTGTACACCTGAAACTAACATAAAACTGTAAATCAACTATACCTCGAAAAAAATTTTTTCAAAAACAAGATAATGATTATAATAAACAAACATGGCAATCAGCAGGCTGAGACTTTTCTACTTTCAAAGGGATCCCTGTGCCCCCATACTACACATGCAGGCTTAGATATGGAGGCCCCCACTCCAGGAGTACTCTCTAGTACCTGATTCAGATGTGGTCATAGATGGTGTTGAACAACGACCAGAGCTGTAGCACCCAGGGACAAAGGCAACTGAATTAAAAGGACAAAGAAGGGAGTTCTTTCCAGAAACCAGAACCAAGGCTACCTTTTGAGCTAGCTCCTCATGCACTCCACTGACAGGGCTGGGGATTCTTGCTATTCTTACCCAAAAGGACTTAATACTGGCTCTGGATCACCATTTCTTTTTCTCCACTCTTCCAAATGGATGGTTGTGTTTATTGGTTTGTTTTTATTGCTGCTGTCCCAATTTTTTCTCCATCATGGTGCATTAGCTGTTTAGGAGAAGATCACTTGCTTGTGAGTTTATGTGCCACTGGACCATATAAGAGACACCGAGATACAGTGGAGCAGACTGCCCATCATCCAGATACCCTGAACGTTGAACTGGATACAGCAATTGGATAATAATTTGGACCTGACTCTTTGAGGCAGCTGGTGATTGCATTCTCTATGTCTCTCCTGGATATTGGGGAGCAAAGGGGAAGACTATGCCAGAAACAGTTGCCTACTCATATCCATTCTCTCTTTTTTCCTAAGAGAAATGGATTGTTCTTCTTTGAGACAGTGTCCCTGTTTAAAGGGCTTCCCTGGTGGCTCAGATGGTAAAGAATCCACTGGCAATGCAGGAGACTGGGGTTCATTCTCTGAGTTGGAAAGATCCCCTGGAGGAGGGCATGGCAACCCACTCCAGTATTCTTGCCTGGAGAATCCCATGGACAGGCAAGCCTGGCAGGCTATAGTCCATGGGATGGCAAAGAGTCAGACATGACTCAGTGACTAAGTGCATGCACACACACACACACACACACACACACACGCAGTTTAAAAACAAGCAAAGAAAAAAAATATAAGTCGCAGTCACAGGGGTCTTCCAGGAAAGCTAACTAAAGGGGGATAATGCTTCTGGGATAATGCCCTTTTACATTCTCTCTTTTTCTTTTCCCTGACAAAAACATGTAGATGATGACTGGCGCTCTGCCAAGCAGCTTGAACAGCAAACCAACCTAAAGTGTGAAGCCATGCTCCAGTATGGTGGAGCAGAAAGGTGGAAGGAAACTGGTGCCCTCCTACTTCCAACTACGTATCAGTCTTTCTTCTCTGGTATTAGTTCTTCTTTGCCTTTAAGAGAGTGAGAAATAAACCCACTTTATTTAAGCCACTTGTGTTTTCTGTTAGCTTCAGATAAATGGAATCCTATTTGGTTCCAAGGATGAACACAGCCTTCACACTTCAGAAGTCTTGGCTTGCTTATATGGCTCATCCATAAGGCAGACCGTCCAGCCTTGGCCAACCTTTACACTCTGAGAGCAGAGATTCTAAAAGCCTATGTTTAGAATAAACCAAGAAACAAACCCCTTGACGCCCCTTGACACTTCAGGGGCAAAATCTCTAAGCAAAGCAGACTGAGTCTGGGCCTTCTAGGACTGCTGGGCAATGTCACTGTGGATAGGTCAAGTTCAAGTACACACAAGACTGACAGACATGAGGACAATTTGCATTTGAACCAGCTTGCTACAAGTCTACGAAGTCTAGATGCTCAATCCCCTGGCTTATCGAAAGCACAATGTTGGTTTCTTTGACTAAGAGTTACAAAACCCATGGCCCAGCAGATAGAAAAACCCCTGGGCTTTTCCATTTTAGCTAAGACCATATGTGATGGGAAAGGATAGCCTGCTCCCTAATTTCATTTTTCCAATGGTGCTAGGAATCCTACTGTTGCTGTAACAAATTGCAATGAACAGTGATTATAAGTAAAATCTATTCTCTTATAGTTGTGAAGATCAAAAGTCCTAAAATGGGTAATCAGGGCTGTGTTCCTTCTGACCCTAAGAAGTGATCTATTCCTTTGTCTTTTCCGGCTTTTATAGGCTTTCCGCATTCTAGGCTTTTGCCCTGTTCTCCATCTTCAAAGCTGATAGCTTGGCGTCTTTCAATATGCCTCTCGGAACCTCTGCTTCCATCTTCACATGGCCTCTAAGTGATTCCAGCTTCGCAAGCTCTCTCTTAAAAAGATCGTTGTGAAGACATTGGGCCCACCCAAAACATCAAATTTCCCACCTCAAGATCATTATCTCAGTCACAACCATGAAGTCCCTTTTGCCATGTAAGGTGACATATTCAGTTTCCAAAGATTAGCACATGGGCATCTCTGGGTGGTCATCATTCAACCTACAAGGTCAACTTAATATTCTCACGAGTGTACTTAGTGGCCTGTATTTCCCACATCCCAAAGTAGTAGGCTCTCCAAGCTTACTATATTGTCTTTTTTTGTCTTTATTTATTTATATTTTTGCCATTAAAATTTGTATCAAGAGACCTCTAGATAGGTGTAGATGGACCTGGAGTTTGTCCTACAGAGTGAAGTAAGTCAGTTAATATCATATATTAACATATATATGTGGAATCTAGGAAAATGGTAAGTAATCTAGGTAAATAGATGAACCTATTTCCATGGAAGGGATAGAGACAAAGGCATAGAGAATTGCTGTATGGACATAGGGGGAAGAGGAGGGTGGGATGAGCTGGGGGATTGAGCTTGACATAAACACACTACCATGTGTAAAATAGCTAGCTAGCTAGCAGGAAGCTGATGCATCACACAGACAGCTCAGCTCAGTGTTCCGTGTTGGCCTGGATGGGCAGGACGAGAAGGGGTGGATGAGAGGTTCAAGAGGGAAGATATATAGCCAATTCACTTGTATAGCGGGAACTAATACTTTTAAAGCAATTATACTCCAAAAAAAAAAAAATAATAAAAACTCCCAATGCTAATGTACAAAGTTGACCACTTTTCTTTTGATTCCTTGTCAACTTGCACCTATTTTGGCGATAAGGAGAAATTATCTTTAGGCCAGTTCAACTTTATTAGGGGAGAAGATGACTTGAGAAGCTTCATTGCCAGTGTGAGCTTTCATGGGACATTGTGGTAGGGGTCCTAAGTGAGGTGGGGCCATTAGGGTGGGAGGGTCACTTCATAACAGTGAATAGTGGGAATGTAAAAAGGCAGTGCCCAAGAAGAGCAAGAGAAAGACGGCAGACCTTGAAGGAAAGTAGAGCCTTCTATGATGGTTTAGGAACAATGTCACTACAAATAGCTAATGTTAGCTGGACTTTGATTACATATCCATATAGTAGATTAAATTATTGGTCCTAATTCTTTATACTGCTTCCCATTCAAATCCATGTCCTTGGCCATGGAACGTTTTAATTCCTCCAAAAAAGACAGGGTATATTTCCAAGGTCCTTGATTTGAGACTCATCCATGTAACTTCTTTGGCCAGCAAGATGTCGCCAGATGAGAGAGTCATTGGCTTAGTGAACTCGCTTGTTAGGGTTTGCCTTCCTGTGCTTCTGCTGAAGGAATAGGAAGGAAGACTATTCCTGCCCAGCCCACTGGCCCAAGGAGGATGAGAAAAACATGGAGCATCCCAATGCAACATGCACTGGAAGTTGCCCATCGTGATTTGCAGACACATGAGAGATCAGAGCTGATCATTTCAGGCCATCGAGATTTTAGTGATTGTTTACGTCAAGTTGCTTATTTCCTGATCCAGTCAAGAATCTTTCTAAATGTTATATGAATTCATTCTCCTCAGTTAATTCATCTACTTGCAGAGTAGAAACCATTCTCTGTATAATTATTATAGAACTATTATATAATCATATTATTTCTCTCATCTATTGCAGATGAGAAAACTAAGGCATTGGACAATTAACATACTTGCTCAAGGTCAGGCAGCTAACAGGTGTTGGAGCTACAGTTTGAATTTAGGTAGTAGGTCCAATGAGTTCTTTTTTCAACTAATTTATTTTTAATTGAATGATAATTGCTTTACGTGTTGATTTCTGCTATACATCAACATATTGTACTCTGGTCAGCATAAGTTTCTTTTCTTATTTTTATTCCTGATGGCCCATTTTCAACCTGTTTTCAACTATTGGGGTTTTAGATCCTTCTGTGAACATATAAAATGAGAAATTCATGGGCTGAGTCTTGGGTCCTAGATTCTAATTCCACTACCAATAAGGAACTGCATTATTTGCAACTGCTAAAACTGCCTAGATAGGAACACTCTAGAAGGGGAGAAGAAAATTGGTTTGCCAATTCATGATCCACATTTTCAAGGTGTGACCTGGTGGACAATATAGAGGAAAACCAAAAACATGAGCCCAGAAATAAGCTGTCGTTGGATGGTTAGGAGATGCCCTGTTCCAGAAGACTGGCTGTGTCTGAGATTTTTATAAATAGTGCTTTCTCTTTTGGCTTCAGCTCTTGAAAAGGGGAGTTTTATTCTTTTTGGAAACTTTTGGAAGCTGAGTTCACAGGTGGATGATAGACACCTAGGAGGTCAGTGATCATTTATAGATGAGACTTCAGGAACCCCAAAATGTGAATTTAAACAAGTGTCAGAGAGTGGGGTTTCCATGCAGCACATAGCTGTTAAAGACTAGAAAGAGACCCCCAGAGGTTCAGATGTATACTGTTCAGAGCAGGAGGCTCACAAGTCTGCTGAGACCCAAAAGAAGGAAAAGACTTAGGAATTACTGATGCAGACAATGAGAATCAGAATTTTGTAAGTTTAAAAAAAATTGTGTGTGTGTCACATATATGCTACCTGCTGTCTTTTGTCTGGTAGTAAACAAAAATAAATAAATAAACAAAAAAAGTCAAAAAAACAAAAATAAGCAAAATTAAAAACAACTTGATAATGTTACTGTGGGGATTTCCAAGGGAACTGAGAGCTGGGAAGACTACTTCTACTGTTCAGCTTTGGATGATGAAGATGGTAAGAGCAATGATGATGCTAATCAGCATTTGTTGTATTATGGTCTTTATGGATTATTTATTTTCAAAGCAACCCTGGAAGGAAGATATTAATATTGTATCTCTTTGACAGATACAGGGTTTGAGACTTAGAGTGCTTACATTATTCTCTGAAGTCACACAGTCTCAATGATTGGACTAGTATTCAAATACAGAAAACTTGACTTAGTGCCTCTTAACAAACAGGAAAATGAAAACAGAGGAAGTGGTTTCCATTTGGGAAAGAAAAGTGGAGGTGACAGCCTCCCTTGGAATTTCTGTGATAGAGGAAAAGGCACACATATGGCTGGCCAGTGAGGAAACCTGTGATATAGGTGGAAAAGGATAACCTATTAAGCTCTTGACAACCCCGACTGCCTGCCTGGCACAGGTGAGTATACTGTGTTAGGGACCTCCATCTTTCATTGCTCCTACCACACTGATTCAGCTTCTCCAACAGAAACTCTGGCCTCCAGCGGCTTGGCACATTGCCTCTTTGCCTTTCAGAATGCACCCTCATGGCAGGTGAAGGCTGACAAAAGCAGGAAGAGGGTGAGCATTAGAACAGGGGCAGGGGAAGCCTTCTGGAAGGAGCCAGAACAGGAAGGTCTCTATAAGATAGTGAGAGGTACAGGGCAGCAGGAGCAGACTAAGACAAAATCAGCAAAAAACAGAAAACAACCAGCCAAGCAAACAAAAGCCAGAGTCTTGCAGGAGTCAAAGGTGGATTTAAAAGTCAAATATTTGGAATCAGAACATCAAAATCAAGCAAACCAGGGGAAAGTGGGTTTGCAACCTGGGTGATGATCTTGAACGCAGCTTGGCACTTGAAATGGGCTTTTGCAAGCCTGGCAGTCATGATGCACAAACCTATTCTTTCTGCAAAAAGGACTGAGCTGAGATTGGCACTGTTGAGACTGGAGCTGAAGAATAAACCCTACTCTACATGATGGAGGCCTGAACCCTGGGTTCACAGCTTGCCACTTGCTCTTCCAGGAAGCCTGTTCTTTCAGTCACTAGCTGCTAGCTAGAATCACATCTCAAACTGAGCTGGCCATCAGGACCTACAATGTAGTCCTAACGCCTGATGAAAAGGATCTTCATTAACTTATATTTCTGTTGCAGCCTCTTTTTAGCCAATGCCATCAGTTTGTACTCTCCCAGGTGCCAATACAAATCCACGTGATCACAATGCTCCCCTACTCCCACCCGTTGCCCAGACCCAAGACTGAAGTCACACCAGCTTCCCTTGGCTCCATTTCAGTCATCTCTAGTCATAGGCATGTCCTGCATGCAGACGCAACCTTCCCAGGACAGTGGAGACTTCTTTAAGCGTGTCAGAGGTTGAGCGATTGAACTGCTGTCCAAGGTACCTCTTTTTCTCTCTCTCTTTTTTTACTTGTTTCTCTCAAATTATTTTCCCCTTCCTCTTTTCTCCTCTGGCTTGTGTTATAAGAAGCTGACCTATGAGAATTACAAGCCCAAAGCTCTCTTGCTGAGTGGTTGGGTCCAGCTAATGGGAGTCATTGGCAGGAGCCTAGAGGGTAGAAGGAAGGGAGAGGCCAGAGAATTTCTCTCTTCTACCCTCTCTGCTTTGGGCTGAATCTTTGGAAGGGACTGTGTCTCCCCCACAGTACCAGCTCACTTCAAAGTTCACCCATCTTGGGCCGAGTTTCTAGAGGTGGCCACTAGCTTGGGCTTTCTCTACTGCACAGCTCTGCCTTGCAAGCTCCTCGTGTTTCGCTAGATTTAGACATGATGGATGGTGATTTCTGAGACGGCTGAATATCTGGGCTGCCCCCGACTACCCTCTATGAAATTTCAAGTCCTCCAATACCTTCCAACTATTTCCCAATGCTAAAATATTTCTATTGGCTGGGACCTGCCTGATACACACTAAAAGGCCAGTTAACTGGTACAGGAAAAGGAAAAGTGGAGAGAAAACAAGATGCCAGGGCACTAAAGCAGACTTTGGACTTGCTGTTTTTCCCTTGAATTTGACCCTAGAGATGCTGGGTGGGCAGGAGGCTGAATGGAGCAATTCATGGGTCCACGTGTGGTGATCACGTGCTTCTATAGACTGCCTGGGTTCCTTGCCTCCCTGAGGAACAGACCTATCCCAGGCCATATTTCCCAGGAGGAAATCAGTCTGGGCCACCTTCCCCTCCTGCATAAGTGGTCTCAAAATGCCTTGTTTTCAGGAATCTTTTGTTGTTGAGATTCAAATACCATCATAAAATATCTTCATCACAATAAAAATGCAAAGTGCAAAGTTGCCTTTCTGCATCGCACCACTGAAGGATGTGGGGACATTATTCAAATGTGTTCAGGGCAATTGGCACTCAGGCACTTGCAGCAGGCAGACGGGACTTAAAAATAGCACATTCCATTAAAAGGAAAAAAGACTCTTTGGTAACAAAATAAGTGACTGTTCTGTTTGTCCCTGTTTTGTACAGACACGAGTCCCCTCCCCCAGACTCTCTGCAGAGTTGCAGTTTTCCAAATAATGTGGGGGACAAGCCGTGGTGATGCTAAGTGGATCTGGATCCAGGGGAAGAGGGGAAGACATAGCTAAGGACTGGAGAGTGTGGTTCTGCCTCCCCATCCTCTGCCTGCGTCCCCCCAGCCCTCGCCCAGTTCCCCAGCCTTAGGGAGGGTGCCTGGGATTGCCGGTGCACAGGGGGCTATCTGCAGTACATGCTAGGAGAGGATAACCGAGAGATTTCCAGAAAGTTCAAGATGCCAGTGATCTAGAGTGTGTTTTGTTGCTGTTGTTTTGGTTTTTATTAAGTCTCCTACCAGAGTGAGTTCATAAGTCTAATTTGTAAGTCCAACAAAGTTAGCCTAGGTACCCAACTAACACAATCAGATATATACTGCTACTTTTATGCTTGTTTCTGGACATCCGGGAGTTGAAACAAAGATACTCTATATAGCAGTGTATAAATCACAACCATTTGTAGAGAATGCACATGTGTAATAATGTAAGCTAGATATGTGAGCCAATTTAGTGACTGGGCATGTTATCACATGTTCACGTCTCTGAAAGTTCACCACTTGAAAGTTTACATGTAGACAATTTACTGTTTGCCTATTTACATTATACATAGAGAACTAAGACCCAAAAGAGCCAATTGATTTGGCCAAGGTAACTCAGCTTCTTAGGGGCATGGTCAGGACTTTGAGTCTCAAACTAGTGTTCTTTACACTCTAATGTAGTACAGCGTTGAGCTTGTTGACTGAAAAAGAAAAAAAGCATGATGCAAGAGTTGTGAGTTAAGTTTTATTTGAGGGCAAAATGAGGCCTGTAGCCCAGGAGACAGTCCATCAGATAGCACTGAGGACCTGCTCCAAAGAGGCAGGGGAGGCAGTCAGGGTTACATATGATTTTGGCAAAGGGTGTGAGGGCAGACAAGCATACCTTTTGGCAGAAGGTTCTGCTAATCACGAGGAGCAGATGTCTCCGTTCATGCTTTTAATGCTTTTCTAGATGTGAGATGATGCAAGAATTTGGGCTCATAAAACCTCTTGAAAATATCCAACTATCTGAAGGCCTGTTTTGCCAGTCTTCCCCAGAGCCCAGAGCACCTCATTCCTGATCTTGACCCTGAACTTCTTTGAGGGTGTGTTGAAGGTCAGGGGTTGCTGTGGCCAGTGACATCATTCTTTTAGAGGTGGATGGCAAGTGATAATTTTTCATCTAAAAATGAATGTGTGTAATAACTTGAATTCCAATCCTTCATCCCACCTATTAAAAAAAAAAAACTAGGATGTGTAGATAGTTAGATGGGTCCCTAGATTGCTAGGTCACCAGAGAGATAGATGATAGATTATTCACTCCCACACATACACGATAGGAAGGCTCCCACTGAGAAGCTGATGCAGAGTAGGAGTGCCAGAGGATCAGACAAAACGGGAAATCTCACTGCCAGTCCCTCCTGGCTACTACTTCATGATGGAATTGGGGCTAGTCCTACGACCTTACTGAGTTTCATCTTTCTCATCAGCAAACTGGGCATAAAGGTTCAATCTATATGTACTTCATAGGGTATTATGTTGCTAAAATGAATCAAAGTATAGAATAAAGTGGATATTCATGTTTACAGATATTAGAGAAGAAGCAGGGATTAGTCAGTTTGATCTGAAGGGTCAAAGAATAAATATTTTAGGTTTTTAGGCCAAATACATTCTCTCTTGCAATTACTCGATTATGCTATTATAACATTATAGCAGCAATGGACAATACCTAAATGAATGAGTGTGCTGGGTTCCAATAAAACTTTATTAACAAAACAGGCAGCCAGTCAAATTTAGCCCATGGGTTATAGGTTGCCAATCCCTAAGAGAAGGTCCTCCCGTTGTGTTCAGGGCTCTTCACTGAAAATGCCTCCAACTTCTCCTCCACCACATCCCTTCCTGGGCCCAGGGCTTGATGACTCAGCCCCAGCCTTATTTTTGGAGCACCAGCTTTTTAAGGCAAAACATAGCTCACTAGAGGGGTTTTAAGACACATAGTCATCTGCATCAGAGGAAGGAAAAGCTAAAAGCGCATTTATAGCCATTTATAGCCACAGTCACAGCCAGCCTTCTTTATGAATATGTTTATGTCTGCATTTCGACTCACAGCCACACACATAAAGTGGTGCAGAGAAGGGAACAGCGTCGTGGATGGAAAGACACATCAGTGGATTTCATAGGACGAGATGTAAGCATAAACAACAACGCTGGATATTTATAGCCCAGCTCTAACTTTTTAAAGCACATTCACATTTATTTTCAGTTATCACTATGAGATTAGGAGGGGATTTTGACAGATTTGAAGGAAAGCAGATACTTAGCTATAGAGTCACAGTCTGACTGGCTTGTAGATCTTGGAGTGAGGCAAGATCAGAGACTCTTATGGACTCAGTGGTACACTTTCCCCTCAGGCTGAGACATGGGTTGGCCAGAGAACAGTCTCCAGTCGCGGTCATGCTTCTTCCCAACACCATACTAGAGAATCTTGGAGTCGGTCTTCCTTGAGGATGTGATCTTTTTCCCTGATGGAGTCTCCTTGATTAAGTCAAAATGGGGGGGATTTTAAATGCTCTGGGATTGATGGGGGAACACAGAAATCAGTCCTCACAAGGCACTGGGGATTGGATGGGGCTGGATTGAATATTTCTCAGATCATGGATGGGGTAGTCATCCCTAGATGAGCTGGAATCAGAAATGTTACTCAGGCTAAAACATGAGTTAGATGATTTCCACTGAACCTCGGCTAGTGTAGGTGAAATTGGGGTTTGGCTGCTTGCTGCTCAAAAGCCAATAAAAAGGTCAGGTTGGTAGAAGGAAAGTTTGCTTTATTTTGGATGTCAGCAAACGGAATGGGGTGTGGATGCCTGTCCAAAGATCGATTACCTCCATAGACACACACACAGTCAGTGGGCAAGAGCTTTTATAGATGGAGGGAGGGCGCTACATGCAGAAACAGCACAGTCAGCTCTGACAGTCATCGGAGATCTGACCAGTGTCATCTTGATTGTTTTAAACATGGTTAATCTTCAGTTCCAGGGTTAGTTGTTCCCATTTCCTTGAGGACAGTTCTTGGAATTGTGGCTATTTATGTCATGGCTATAGTCTGCTCATCGTGTAGTCAACTTTTCCACCTGGCGGGGGTTTCAGTATCTATTAGACAGCTCCCAGGATATGGCTCAGAATATTATCTATAGCCCTTGAGAAGGAACTAAAGGTCCTTGACTTTGCTTCATGACTAAACTATTACTATTTGGTCTCCTTCAACTATTTTCCTTTGTTTTTGCATTTTCTCACTTCTCTGATATAACTTATTTGGTTAAAGCCCTTCCACAGACAAAAGGTAGGCAAAGGACATTTGGGAAAGGACCACAGCATCCTGCCCCCTTTCGGCAGAGGTCTCCAGCTCTGGGATGGGAGGAACAGAAATCTGAATCTGACTTCAGAGGAAGCATAAGGAAACAGTCCAGATACTGACTTCATCTTGAAAGAAGAGTGAAGACGCTTCTCAGTGGGTACAGAACAAATATATCAGGCAGCTGATGAATACGCTTTGGAAAACTAAAGAAGACACCAATGTGGAGATTGTCCTTCAATGGCTGGGCCACCGAATCCACCCAGAGGAAAATAAATTGCCTGTAACACCCGTACAGGGTACTTTTGATCCCAGTAGAAGAACATATGGCCTCATATAAAAGTGCATTCTCGTCCCAGGGCACTTGATGTTGGGGGACCACCTTGAGGATCAAATATAAATAAAGATTGGAGGGGTTCTGGAAAGAGCCAAGAAGTCTATCCAAACTACTAAGCTAATACCCACATCTATATTAAGCTATTATCCTTTACCTTTTCCTGGCATCCATGTGAAACCAGCCTTCTTTGAAATCTTAGCTGGGAGTCATGGAGAAGGGAGGATGCAGCTAAGCCCAAATTGTAATAATGTGTGGTCAATGAGCATTTATTGGAATACACTGAATCTAAATACACAATTTGTCAAGCACTTCTTGTACTTAAAATTTCTCACGATTCTATTTCTTTCAGTATTTACTGCTTCACTTAATCCCTCTGGTTTACATGTAATTAATCCTTGCTTTTCTAAGGGAAAAAAGAAAGGGTTTTCTGATGTAGAAAGCTGAAAGGCATTTTCCCTCAGGGACATTACCATACTTAAAATTCCTCAAGAACATTGGTGTTTAAGAGCACGTGGGCCTTTATGACCCGTGCAAGCTAGCTAACTCTACTGCGGTGTACTGTTTCTCTGAAAGTTGCTCCAAACAACTGATTTATAAATGGCTGCTGTCTCTGAGATTTATTTTTGTAAATTAAGGACTGTAGGTCTGTGCACACAAGTGTACGTGTGTGTGTGTTTATTCAATACCTCTCAATCCCCTTGCTGTCCTATACACAGAACAAATACCCACTCTTTCAGAGCTGGATCCTCAAATCCTTGTTTTGTTTCTGTTTTTGAGACCTCCTAGAAATATATTTACTGATTCCCATTGCTCCCCATCTCCCATCAAAGTGAAAAATTGTGTGTCAGAAATCAATACCTCCAGCGGTGCCTCGTTCTCTCAGCCCATTGCAATCCCCGAAGGAATCTGCAGTGCCACCCACGCCCATGGGCTTCATCTCTATCGTGTGGAGCAAATAGAATCACTGAAGCTGTATTTCTTGTCTTCTTTAAACAGCAGCAAAAAAGAACTGGGGGAGACGACCACCCATGCAATTAGTTCCTGATGATACTCACAATCAGGGAGAGGAAACAGCATCCCTCTCCCACCTTTCCAAGTCCTCCCCATCGTGAAATGAGCAAAAGTCTTCAGTGCAACTCAGGTCAGTCAGTTGGATCAATTCAGGGTGTAGAACACCCCATACACCAAAAAATCCGAGGAACAAGGTTTGCCCCCAAACCCTTCCTCAAAATTGTGAAATCTCCGCTTCCGGGAGGTAAGGGGAAGAAAAGGAGGCTGTCGGAAAATATGAATGAAAAGTATGTCCAATCATCAATATATTTTTTTGTATTCGAAAGTTTTACTTCTAATCTGTGATCTGTTTACAGGTTAATTCCGAAATTTGAAAACCAGTGAACAATGCTTGCATTATTAACACTATGTATTTGAAACAATTCTACTGGAGTAGAGTCGTCTTACGTGTTGTGTTCGTTTCTGCTGTACAGCAAGGTAAGTCAGCTATACACACACAGATGTATAGTCTTACCCCTCTTTTTTTTTTTTTTTTTTTTGGATTTCCTTCTCATTTTCATTTGTTTTCTATTTTGTATATAGTAGTGTATTTATGTCAATCCCAGTCTCCCAATCCATCCCACCCTCCTCCCCCTTGGTGCCCATACGTTTGTTCTCTACATCTGTGTTTCTATTTCTGCTTTGCAAATAGGTTCATCTGTACCATAATGTCTGACAAAATGTTATTCTCATCTTCCATGGACATATTCCAGATTTCCTGACTCTTTTTTCTTTCGGTGTTTCTGATCTGATTTCTTTTTCTGATCCGACTAAAAGTAAGATTTAAAAAGGAAAGAAAAAAGAAAGGGTACCAAAAAAAAAATTCACTTTTCTCTTCTACTTAGAAATCTCTCAAGGAGGTAGGTGTCAAGAATAAGTCTTCTTTGCTACCTGCTTTGGTCTTACCCTGGCTGTGCTGAATCATTTTTGTCATCTCCAGCTATATTTCTGGCACAAATTAGAGTCTCTGCTCCTCAGAGTTCATGGGGATAAATTCATCTTCACCGAAAGTCTCATAGAATACTACCATATACAAAGATTGGGAATACTGGAAAATTTTCCTGCTTGTAAAAAAAACAAACAAAACCTTCTTGTGATTTGAAAAGTTATCCCAACTCAGACCTGGGCAAGAGAAGTAAGTGGATTTTCCCCTGGGGCCAAAATAAAATGGTGATTTAAGCTAATTTGCTGAGAGAGAATGATTGTGTGTTTGCTTGATAGCCCAGGGATGGGAAGAGAGGCTGAATAATCAAGATCGCCCATCCATAGCATTCACAGTATCTGTAGTGTAATGGAAAGTATGAAGGATGTGAAGTGAGAAAGCCTACAAGCAAGTCCTCACTGCACACTCGTGCATAATAGTCATATGACCTTGGAATGACATTCATTCTGAAGGTCAATTTCTTCACTTGTATATGCATTGGGATAAATGTTCAGTTAGCATTAAAGTATTTTATAATAATCAAAGGAGTAAGTGTACTGAAAACATTGTGAAAACTAAAGAGCAATGAAATGTTTGTTAGTCGCTGTGTCCAACTCTTTGTGACTCCATGAACCGGAGCATGCTAGCCTCCTCTGTCCTCTACTATCTCCTAGAGTTTCCTTAAGTTCATGTCCATTGAGTTGGTGAGGCTACCTAACCATCTCATTCTCTGTTGCCCCCTTTTCTTTCTGCCTTCAATCTTTCCCAGCATCAGGGTCTTTTCCAATGAGTCGGCTCTTCCTATCAGGTGGCCAAAGTATTGGAGCTTCAACTTCATCAGTCCTTCTAATGAATATTCAGGGTGGATTTCCTTTAGGATTGACTGGTTTGATCTCCTTGCAGTCCAAGGGACTCTCTCAAGAGTCTTCTCAAGCACCACACTTCAAAAGCATCAATTCTTCAGCGGTCAGCCTTCTTTATGGTCCAACTCTCATATCCGTACCCAACTACTGGAAAACTGTAGCTTTGTCAGCAAAGTGATATCTCTGCTTTTTAATATGCTGTTTATATTTGTCATAGTTTTCCTTCCAAGGAGCGTCTTTTAATTTCATGGCTTCAGTCACTGTCCGCAATACAAATAGAGATTGTATATATTTTCACACTGTTTATAAGACGCCTAAGCAAATCAGTCATAATAAGGCACTGATTTCCTATCTTTCAAATAGTAAATTCTGAATAAGATTGCTCTTAAGACTTAGCAGACATATAGGTAGTTGCTTTAGCTGTAGAATGAACCTATTATTTTGCTCTATTCCTGTTCCTTAGTTACATTCCATAGCATCGCTATTTGGATACTTAGCATACAAACTGACAAATGAACCATCCTTCTAATTTAATTAGATTTGGAACAATATTTTTAGCACCTAATGACTTTCTAATTTGTAAATTTACATGTAGGTTTTTTGAATTGATTGGGCTGAATAATAATAATCCTTCATAATTACATAGCATTTCATAGTTTACCAAACACTTCCACATAATATTAACTTGTTTCATTCTCTTAAAAACTCTGTTACATAGAGCATGGAATTCTTGTATCCGTTTTTACAGATGATAAAGCTAAGACCTAAGGAGACTATGATTTTTTCAAAATCACAAAATAAGGGGCCAGATCTGGGGTAGGGATCTATAAAGGCAAGAACCCCTCTGGTCCCAAGACCCCAATACCAATAGCAGACCTTGCCACATACCTGAAAGATTTAGGTTACTCCAGTCAGGATGAACTTGATGGGTTTGTGAAGTTATGAATTTGCTGAATCACTGTCACTCAAATAATGGCAGTCATTTCCCTTCTTGGAAAAGGAGAAAAAGTTATGAGAATGGCCATCAAACACCTGGATTTCTAGGTCATCTGGATGAATGTTTGACCCCCAAGCTGGCCCCTTACTAGCAGGTTCCCTGGAACAATAACACCCTTGTTTATGTGACTCTACAATACAATTCCTTCCCTGGGGTCAAGTCAATTGCCTCAATTGACTTAGAGACAATTTGTTTTCCTCTTAATGGGTTAGTTGGCTCAGCCAGACTTGAGAGAGACAGACCGCACCCAAAATGGAGCCACTGTGCCTCTTGTTGCCTGATGTTTGAAGGGACAGACCATTGTTTTTGTTCTGTTCTATTGGTTCCAAAAGGGGGCTTCCCTGGTGGCTCAGTGGTAAAAAATCTGCCTGCAATGCAGGAGCCGTGGGTTCTTTCCCTGGATCAGGAAGATCTCCTGGAGGAGGGCATGGCAGCCCACTCCAGTATTCTTGTCTGGAGACTCCCATGGACAGAGGAGCCTAGTGGGCTACAGTCCATGGGGTCACAAAGAGTCTGACATGACTGAAACAGCTTAGCACTGGTTCCATAGACCCACCGTGGTCCAGTATAGGAGGGGACTGCAGAAGTATGTGGCTATCCGGAGACAGAGATAATGGCATCCACCCTTAGGTATTATTAGCATCACAGATGGTACTCAGGCCATCACAGGGTAGGTGACAGGAGGCGTGTCCTCTCTGGAACCCAGGAAAGCAGCAATCATTGGAGAACTCCTCCTGGCACCACAGTGAGGAAGAAAAAGAGAAAAAAGTCTACACAGAAGGTCCCATGTGGCTGTGGGGAGCAGTCTTTACTGTGTGTGACAGGCCATGTCAGGATCCCGAGAGGCAGAGGACCCTGGCCATCTCATGGTGGTGGTGAGAGAATACAGCTCCTGATGCTATGAGCCCCACTCACGCTGGAGGCCAGACCTGTACCCGGTACGGTGACACTCCTTAAACCCATTTGGGTTCCTCCTGGTGGATAATGATAGCCACCAAGGAGTCTGAGATGGCTGAGCATTAGCTGCAGCTTCACAATCTTGCCATGAGATGAAAGCAAAACAAATAAATGAAAAGAATTGACTCCATCCTGTCCCACCCTTCATGACCCCAGGGACTGTAGCCCACCAGGCGGCAACTCTCTCCATGGGATTTCCAGGCAAGAATACTGGAGTGGGTAGCCACCCCCTTCTCCAAGGGATCTTCCCAACCCAGGGATCAAGCCTTGGTCTCCCACATTGCAGGCAGATTCTTTACCATCTGAGCCACCAGGGAAGGCCAATGAAAGCAAGTCTTAGACCAAATTCTTTCCAACATTTGGATATTTACTAAACAAACAAACAAAAAAAACAAACATTTGGTAGCAAGTAAAAGAAACAATGTGATAGGGACTTTGCTGGTGGTCCAGTGGTTAAGAATAAACACAGGTTTGATCCCTAGTTGGTAAGCCAAGATATCACATGCTACTGGGCACCTCGCCCACCCCACAAATAGAGAGTTTGTACACCACAACAAAAGGTCCTGCAGGACACAATGAAGATGTGGTATGCTGTAACTAAGACCCAATGCAACCAGATAGATAAAAAGAAACAAAATGATAAAGGCCATCTTTGTAACCTTAATGCTCATCAAACCAACTCTGTATAGCAAGTTCACCTAGGGCAGACAACAATATTCTAAAGACCGGATTCTGTTATCAGAGCAGAAATATACAACCAGAAACTTCTGATCCTAAAGCTAGTCACAGGACCGTGCAGAGGCCAGCTCTAGCATTCTCCCTTAGAAAAAAGGTTGCAAATGTGATCAGATGTTCAAGAAGCAGTAAGGGATGTCCCTACAATATTCTAGCCATGACATATTCTGAATAACCACTGATCTCATCTATAAGAACCCATCATGCCTTTGATTTTGTTGGAAGATAAACTATTCTGGTATTATTCCTGGGTTATTTTGGCTTAGTATTTTCAAAGCCTAAAGTAAACACTATGTGTTTATTCAGCTTAAATAAAAGAAACAACATAGCAGCTACCTCCAGTATGTGCCTACAATGCTAGGAGTGTGAGTTCCAGAATAAAGCATCTGACTGCACTAAAATACAGTTTTCACCAACACACAAATAATACCATGCTGTTTAGGCCGATGTCATTTTAAGTAAATTACAGATGTCATGGTGGTGCTAACAAGCCTAGACGAACTTTGCAGATAACCAAAGATCAGATGTGATGAATTGCATGTCAAGAGACGCCAGTGGAGGAGAGAGTACAGGTGCAGACCTGGTCCCTCCCACTGCATGATGCCAAGAAGTTCCCACGAAGGTCTGAAGAGATGGGCGAGCCTGACAAAAATGACAGTTTCCTGAAAGTGACTAAATGTGGTTCTTTGCTCCCCAGGTTTGAAAAAAAAAAAAAATGCAGTAACTGTTCTAGCATGTAAAGTTCTTTCTTAAGACCTTTCAGATGCTTCTGTGGCCTAATAGTCATTCCTTAAGGGGTGGGCGTCACACCATGGGATCCTGTGTGTTCTGCACTCTGGTAAACCCTCACCTAAAGGCTAAGGGCTTTTATCAGTTCTTAATCCCCAACCCATTACCACAAATCTGATCTTATAATCCCTTTATTGAGTTTCAGGTGGGAAAAGACTACTTCCATTCTTTATGCCCTTGAAACGTTCTCCCCAAATAAGTCTTCACTGCCCCCTATCTCTATGGTGATCAGCAAGTCTCCCCCCCACCCAGTGACAGCAGCTGTGTCTGAACCACCCATCTGCTGTCTTTCTGGGGCTCTGCCATATTCGCTTCATGCCCACTTGCAAGTGCATCACATTTCTATTTAGAAACATTCTGCCTACCCTGGTTATTTTTGGCTGCTTATCAATCACTGCACATCTCTGTGGCAGGCACTGGAACTGCTGAACAGTCCTGCCCCCAGTATGCCCAGCATCTTCTGTAGGCTGGACCAGCAGTGAGTCAGGGATGTCAAAATGAGAGGGTAAGTGAAGTCTCGAGCTTGATACGTGGGGACTGGAGCTGGTAGGATGGTGGTGAGGTGGCCCACCCGGTATCTCAGTCTGTCCTGGCTACTCGAACAGAACACCATCCGCTGGGTGGCTTATCAACAATGCAGATAAGCCACCACAGTCCTAGAGGCTGGAAATCCGAGATCAGGGAGCCAATATGGCTGGGGACTGGCAAGAGCTGTCTTCGGGGATGCTGTTGAATTGGTCAAAAACTTCCTTCAGGTAAAATGTTATGGAAAAACCCGACTGAAATTTGGCCAACTCAGTGTTTCTCCTTCTAGCCTTTCATGGTAAAGAGGTCGAGAGAACAAGGGAGCTTCCTGTGGCTTTTTTTTTTTTTTTTTTTTGGATACATAATGGACATCTAGCATTGAATTAGTTCTGGGTATACAACATAGTGATTTAATACTTGTATGCATTGTGATCATTATAAGTCTAGTAACCATCTGTCACCACACACAGTTATGTATTTTCTCTTTTTTTGTGATGAAGGCCTTTAAAAATGTACTCCCTTAGCGACCTACATATATGCAATACAGTATTATTAACCGGAGTTGTCATGTGGCACATTACATTCCTTTGACTTAGTTTTTCTTTTTTAAAAATTACTATTTATTTTTGGCTGTGCTGGGTCTTCATTGCTGGGTGGGGGTTACTCTCTAGTTGTGGTGTGTGGGCTTATCACTGCGGCAGCTTCTTTCGTTGTGGACCAGACTGTAGGCACGCAGGCTTGAGTAGTTTCTGTGCATGGGCTCAGCAGTTACCGCTTGCAGGCTCCGGAGTGCAGGCTCAGTAGTTGTGGTGGGTGGGTTCTGTTGCCCCGTGGCGTGAGGGATCTTCCCAGACCAGGGATCAAATCTGAGTCTCCTGAATTGGCAGTCAGATTCTTAACCAGTGGACCACCAGGGAAGCCCTGCTCTATTGTTTTATAACTAAAATGTGTAACTTTCCACCCCCTTTACCCATTTTGGCCACCGCTAATCCCTACCTGCTTCAGCAGGTAAGCTCCTGTTCTCTGCATCTATGAGCTTAGGTTTTGAGGGTTGGTTGGTTGGTTTCTTTACTAGTCTTGCTTTGTACATTGCACATATAAGTGACATTACACAGTATTTGTCTTTGTCTGTTTGTCTTATTTCATTTAACATAATGCTCTCAAGGTCTATGCATGTTGTCACAAATGCACAAATGGCAAGATTGCATTCTTTTTTTATGGCTAGTGTTCCATTGTATGTATACACACAATATACACACAATGTGTATATATATATGTGTGTGTGTGTATATGTATATATACTGATCCTATTCATGAGGGCTCTATCTTCCTGACTTAATTATCTTCCAGACGCCCAATACCATCACATTGGAGGTTAGGATCTCAATATACAGGTTCTGAGAGGACATACTCATCCCAGAACATGGGGGCAAAAGGAGGAAATAGGACGTTCAAGTGTTGAAATCTCTGGTCACATATCAAAATCTCTGGTCACATATCATCAGAATAGAACTTTGTATGCGTCTGGAAATATACACGGAACTTACATTTTTAAATGCAAGTAAAATTTAGATAACTAAATGAGCCACTTTAAAATTTGCCATTCAGGAACATTTAGTGCATTCATAAAGTTCTGAAAAGGATCATCTCTATCTAGTTGCAAAGCAGTGCTATCATCTTAAAAGAGAACCCCATGCCCACTAAGCAGCAAATTCCCATTCCTCCCTCCCCAAGGCAGCCTGCAGCTTACACTCTGCATTCCGTGTCTATGGACTTATCTATTTTACGTATTCCATGTAAAAGGACTCATGGAACACACGCCATTCTGTGCCTTTTTTCCCTCACTTAGCATAAAGTTTTCAAAGTTCATCCACACTGTAACATGTATCAGAACTTGATTCATTTTTATGGCTGAATAATATTCCATTATGCATATAGACCACATTTTGTTCCCCCATTCATCCATTCGTGGACACTTGGGTTATTTTCACTTTTTGGCTATTGTGAGTCACGCTGTGATGAATATGTGTGTATGAATACTTGCTTCAATACCTGTTTTCAATCCTTTTGTTTATATACCTGCATGCTTGCTAAGTCACTTCAGTCATGTCTAACTGTTTGTGACCCCATGGACTGTAGCCCACCAGGCTCCTCTCTCCATGAGATTCTCCAGGTGAGAATACTGGAGTGGGTTGCTGTGCCCTCCTCAGGGGATATAACTAGGAGCAGGATTGCTGGGTCAAATGATAATCCTATGTTAATTTTTTTGAAGACTCTCCATATTTTGTGTTGCTGCTGCACCATTACAAGGACCCACTAGCTATGCAGGAGGACTCCCATTTCTCCACATCCTTATCCTTGCCAAAGCTTATTATTTAAAATTTTTTATTATTATGGTCATCCTACTGCATATGATAGCTCACTGTGGTTTTAATTGTTATGGATTGCAGGCTTGTATTCCTCCAAATTTTTTTTTTTTTTTTGCTGAAACCCTCATCTCTGACATGATGGTATTTGGAGAAGGGAATCTTTGGAAGGTGATTCGATCATGAGGATGGAGTCTTCTGCCAGGAGCAGACACAGCAAGAAGACAGCTGTCTGCAAACCAGGAGAAAGCCCTCACCAGAATTCAGCCAGACTGTACCCTGATCTGGACTAATAGTTCTTAGGAGGGTGGGAGGAGCTGATGAGTGTAAAGCAAGCATTGCTACTCTGGAAGGGGACATGAAGACTCTTTCCTTGTGTTACCGCGTTGCCAGGAGTCCAAGTGCTAGAACTGCTCAGGGTGAGTGTAGCAACCGAGAAACCGGGCTAATAACTGGGGTGTTTTGGAACAGGTGAGTAAGTTGATTTCTAGTAGAGGAAAATGGTGATGCTACAGACCTCTGTGGACTCAGGTGGGATTAAACCCTCCCTCCAGCAACTGAAAGTGATGCTGGGAATAGCTGTGTGATTCAGGCAGACGGCAGGACTTGACTAGGAGTTTCTTTACTTCTAGTTGTCCTTTAGTCGCTCAGGCATGTCTGACTCTGTGCAACCCACGGTCCTCTGTCCCCAGGCTCCTCTGTCCATGGCATTTCCCAGGTAAGAATACTGGAGTGGGTTGCCATTTCTTCTTCCAGGGGATCTTCCTGATGCTGGGATCAAACCCACATCTCCTACATTGCAGGTGAATTCTTGACCACTGAGCCTCCCAGGGAATCCCTTCTTTACTTGCAACTGCTTAACAAACTATGCCATTTGCTTTTTCTGACTGTGTGTTAAATTTCCTTTTCCTAGATGGTGGCCAGAGTACTTGGTGGTCACAGAAAAGCAAACTATGGCATGGATGTTCCTCTCTACTGGGCAGGGGCTTGCTCCTAGAGATGAACGTATGGTTACCAAAGGGAAAGAGGGGGGAGGGATAAATTAGGAGGTTGGGGTTAACAGATACACACTACTATATATAAAACAGATAGCCAACAAGTGCCTACCGGAGAGCATAGGGAACTGTACTCAGGATTTTGTAATGACCTCTAAGGAAAAAGAAACTGAAAAAAGAATGTAGATATGTGTGTGTGTGTGTGTGTAATTGAATCAGTTTGCTGTACACCTGTAACTAACACAACATTATAAATCAACTCTACGTCAATGAAAGAATTAAATTAAAAATTTTAAAAATCACCATAATGTTACCGTTTTCTTCAGGAGAATGGTTGTATAAGACACTCATCCTGCCCCTCCTTGCCTCCCGTAGCTGGCTAAAACAAAGGCAGCTGTGCTGAATGCAGACAATGTCCTGGTGGGTGGGTGGGTGGGGGTGGGGGTGGGGGTTCCCTGCATTAAAATAAAAGCATTGTGTGAGGAAACCAAATCCCAGATGCATTTACAAGTCTTTCTAACAGATTGAGGCTCCAGTGCCGATTTTCCTTGAAGAGTTTAGAAAGAAAGAACAATCTCAAGGGAGGAAAAATATAGGTACCCTGGAACATCTTTCCATTTAAAGGAGAGGAAGAAATTGGCTCAGAGCAAAAAAGTGGAAACTTCCATAGTTCCTGTGCCCACTGCTGTAAAAGGTACATGGAAGCGAAAAGAAACAAGAAGACACATTTTGCTGTTCATCCAAAAAGAACGGACTAATGACCCCTCGTGAGGCTAAATGATGTCCCTATACACGTGGAAAGCGACTACTCTTGATTCGGGGCTACACGTTTTGCCCACCCCCCACCAGACCTCGTTCTTTGCTGAACGCATCTGTCTGCTGCTGTTGAGCCATGAAATGATTTGTCATTTCTCCCTAGTGAACTGTTAATGGAGAGCACTAAAATTCAATTTAAAAGTGGGAGTTGCCACATAATACTGTTGTTGATGATGGATTATGGGATTTAAAGGAATGTCCACATTGTAACTATTTTTTTTTTAAGGTTACAGACCGTCAGAAAGAAATGGCCTTTGTAATACACTAATACAGCAGCAGCCAAACATGTTCTCGAGAAAATAGTTATTTATGAGATTTTATCATCATTTCACTGTCAAGATAGGCTGAAAAATCCTACCATCTAATTTCAAAGCCCACCATCACCACCACCACCACTGCTCAGGACCAAGGCACTGGGTCTAGGTGGGTAAAAGAGTTATTAAATGTCTGCAGTACAGCAGAAACTAATGCAACATTGTTAAGCAACGATATATACTCCAATAAATATTAATTAAAATAAAAAAACTGGTAGTTAAACATCTAAAAAAAATTTTATTCAGTCTCAGATGGGATATTGACATCCAGACTTCTGTGACAGAAACTCCTAGATGTTAGCAGACCTGTTTCCTCTACTTTCTGGAGTATAACTAGATCACACGCCCCAGGTTTATCTCTTGCCCAGTATGATCATGTGACTGGACGCTGGGACTCAGCCTGTGATTGGAAGCAATGCCCATCAATACATCTGCTTCAGTGTGCTCCGTGCTCTTTCCACGCACTCCCCTCCTTGGCGACCCCATAGAAACATAGCTGAGCCAGGAGATAGAAGGAACCAGGTCTCTGAATAACTGGACAGAAGACATCACTGATTAGCTATACACGTTTGGATTTTCCATGAGTGAGAAGTAACCTCCTGTTGGAGTAAGTCACTGAGATTTTGGAATTCACCTATTATATCAGGAGCAAATACTGCCTTCATTTCTGTGGCTTAATTGACAAGTTGTTTTAAAAGGTGGTAAGGAACGTGGACTTTCTGCCATACATCAACATGAATCGGCCACAGGTGTGTGCCTATATCCCCTCCCTCCTGAACCCCCCTTCCACCTCCCTCCCCATCCCACCCTCCTAGGATGTCACAGAGCACCAGCTTTGGGTTCCCTGCTTCATACAGCATCTCCCACTGGCTATCTGTTTTGCATATGGAAATATGTATGTTTCAATGCTATTCTCTCACATCATCCCAACCTCTTCTTCTCCCACCGTGTCCAGAAGTCTGATCTTGATGTGTGTGTCTCCTTTCTTCTTCTGCAAGTTGGATCATCAGTACTATCTTTCTAGATTCCTTATATATGCCTTAATATATGATATTTGTCTTTCTCTTTCTGACTGACTTCACTCTGAAGTATAGGTTCTAGGTTCATCCACCTCATTAGAACTGACTCAAACGTGTTCCTTTTTATAGCTGAGTAATATCCCACTGCAGGAGACATATGAGATGTGGGTTTCATCCCTGGGTCAGGAAGATCCCCTGGAGGAGGGCATGGCAACCCATGCCACTATTCTTGCCTGGGAAATTCTGGGGACAGAGGAGCCTGGCGGGTCCATAGGGTCACAAAGAGAAGGACACAAGTGAAGCGACTTAGCACGTACACATACCCGAATTACTCTGATGCACACCTGAAACACTGCAAATCAACTTCAATAACTAAATCAGTTAATTAAGCAAGTAGTCTTCAGAAAACAAAAATAAGAATGTGGGCTTTGGCGTGAGATTCGAGTCTGAATCTCTGCTCTGCCATCTTGGCCACGTAAATTTGGACAAATTGCTTAATTTCTCTGAGTCTCAGTCCTTCCATCTGTGAGAAGAAGATGACGAGTCCCACTTCCCACATGATTGTGAGGGAGTAACAGAATCATATTTGTAAAGTGTTGGCATGAGGCTGGCACACAGCAGGTCCTTGCTGACCTTCTCACACCCCTTCCTTCCTTTCAAGATTTAGGTGCAGCCCTCCTTGAAACTGACTTTTCTAAGACCCAGAACTGACATGAAATTATGCATCTACTTCAGATTTCTCCGATTCAGAGATGCTAACACTGGTGGATTGGAGGCTGAATTCCACTCTCTGCATTTTTTTTTTCCTGGTGTGTGTATAGTGTTGAAGGCTTTTAAATGAGATGCCAATACTTAAGCATCACAATAAAAATTCAATAGCTAGCTTTTCTTAAATAACTGAATCATCTGGAACACCGAGTCTGTGTCTCAACCTCACTGACAATGAGGTGACAAAAATACAAAAATCCACGGAATCTTCCCATGTGCCAAGTACTGGTTGAAGCATTTTGCTTGTAATGTAATCCAATTCTTATAATACACTTGTGAGAGAGGTATTCCTGTTCTTCCCATTTTTCAGAAGAGAAAACTGAGGCATGAGAAATTAACTGATGTGTCCAAGGTCATGGCAATGAGAAGTGGCAGAGTTGGGATTTGAACCCAGGCCCTCCAGCTTCAAGGTTGAACTCTAAAACTGCCTTCCCACACTAAGTCTTATGTTAACTGGACCTTTGTTGGTGCTGTAGACACAAGGTGTGTGTGCCACACTCACTTCTGCTACATCCTCTCCTCGGTTGGCAACTTGCAGGAAAATCTGGATGGAGATTCATTTCTTAGATTAATTCCTGAGAAAATACTGCAGAGGACTTCAGTGACTTAGTGGATGGAGACTAATTGCCCGTGACTTTGGTTAGGCAGAGACAGTACAGACTGCCATGGAGAGAAAGTCAGGTTCAGACCAAAAAAAAAGAAAGTCAGATTCCTCCTATTTCCAACCCCTTGGGAGAAAACCAACTGCATTGCAACAAATACCGAGAATCTTTTATTCTGCGATGAGGAGGTAGTTTCTGAATTATTTGATTTACCTGCAGCCCACTCCAGTACTCTTGCCTGGAAAATCCCATGGACGGAGGAGCCTGGTAGGCTGCTGTCCATGGGGTCGTGAAGAGTCGGACACGACTGAGCAAGTTCACTTTCACTTTTTACTTTCATACATTGGAGAAGGAAATGGCAACCCACTCCAGTGTTCTTGCCTGGAGAATCCCAGGGACGGGGCAGCCTGGTGGGCTGCCATCTATGGGGTCGCACAGAGTCGGACACGACTGAAGTGACTTAGCAGCAGCAGCAGCATTTCCAATTATGTCACTGACTAACAGCAAAACAGTGAGGGGAAAAAAAAATCAAGTGCCCACGACACAGCCTTATTTGGGGAAGTGAATATCCTACAGTCTTGTGAGGCTAATGATGTTAATAATAGCATCATGTAGCTTCTGGAAGCCCTGAAGTACCAGTAGTTTAACCAGCTCCTCCAGGTCTACAATTGGCTCCTACCCAATGCTCTGCACTGTCTCGCCATGATTCCAATAATGGTAATAATCCATAAATGAGTATGCCGACTGTGCGATTGCTTTTTCAAAACTGGAAAACATTTTTATTTGATTTTGAATCTTATAGCAACTCTATGGCCTAGGTAAAACAAATTTAGCCCGTATTTTCTAATGGTAAAACCTGATTCTAAGAGAGATTACTAACTTGCCCCTGGTCAAAGCAGAAAATAACAGAGAAATAACCCCACATTGTCTGATTCCAACTCCAATATATATACATTAACTTGCCATGTGCCACTTTCTTCTTAGAGTCTTCTGGAGCTGTTTCAGAAGGCTGAGAACAAGGGATTTTGTAAAAATTAAAAATAAATAAATAAATAATAAAAAAAATAAAAATAAAAATAAATAAAATAAAGACATTATGTAAGCTGGAAAAAGAAAAAAAAAGAAAAAGAAAAAAAAAAGAGAAAAAAAAAAAAACAGAAACCATTCTGGGGTCAGGAAAGTGGGTGTGGTTTCCAGGTGGGTCATTGAAAGAGATGTAAATCATGGTACCTGGATATTGGAAGTAGGAAGTGAAGTCAAAGACTGGAGAAGCCATTAAGAAGACTGAATTGTGAGACATCAGAAGAGGACAAAGTTGGGAAGATTAAATAAGCAGCCAGCTTAATGAAAGCTGAATTAGAGAAAAGTGTGAAGTGTCTGTTAGAATTGTATTGGCTGCATGTCACAGAAACCCAGCCACAGAGACTCCTCCAAATATGGATCTGTTTGTTCTTATTTATTTATTTGGCTGCACTGGGTCTTTGTTGCAACTCACAGACTCTCCTGTTGTGGCGTGTGGGCTCAGTGGTTTTGGCCCTCAGGCTTAGTTTCTTAGAGGCATGTGTGATGTCAGTCCCCCGACTGGGAATCAAACCTGTGTTCCCTGCACTGCAAAGAGGATTCTTAACTACTGGACCACCAGGGAAGTTCCTATTTTTCTTATGTAACAAATAATCTGGAAATTGGAAGTCTGAAGCTACAACCACCATCGCTTCAGTGCCTTAAGCTTCCCAGATTCTTTCGCTTTCGGCTCCTCTCTCCCTAGCATGTGGCTTTCAAGTTCATCCTCAAGAGGTGGGCGTGGCACCCACTGTCCTCAAAGAAAGAAGGTCAAGGGCTAGAGAAACAGGGAGGCAAACCAGCTGAGCTCTCCTCCTTGTAAAGAACATTTCCAGAAAGTGGCCATGCCTTCAGCATGTTTGGTTGCCCCTCCTTGGCCTCAGCTATTTCATAGGGCCACTCCTGACTGTAAGGACCTAGGGCCAGCTGAATTTTGGGTTTTGTCTTGAGACCATCACAGAGCTATGCTGAAGAGAATTCAGATCTGTAGCTGTAACAGGTTACAGCTGTAAGAAAACATGAAGACAGTAAGCAGATCGCACCCAATGGTGTCTCATGTAGGGAATCTTCAAGGACCAATACAGGGACCTGGGACTATCAACAGAGCATCCTTAGGCCTTGATGGATGAGGAGAAGGTGGTATAAGAGCCAGGAAGGGGTGAGGCAGGTAGAGAATGCTACTTTGAAAGGAGCAGAGATTTGATCAAAGGATATCATCAACTCAAGACCATCCCAGAGAGAAAGAGAAAAGGGACTAGTAGCCTGAACTCACTTCACACCCGCCCCCTGATATCTGCCACAACTCCCTATTGTCCAAACTAAAGAGAAGCCGGCTAACTAGGAGTGCTTAGGGGAGCAGCAGAGGGCTTCTGTGTTTGAAGCATCGCGGGGTTTCCACCCTCGAGTTTCAGGGCTCCGTTTTCTTCCTTTCCTGTTTAATGCTGGGTATCTCCTCCATTTATGTTTAGGGTTCTTTTTTTTTTTTTTTCCTGAGGAGGTCCATTTTTCATAAGGTGAAAAGATGATTTCGCTTGTCCTATATTTTAATCAGCTAAAATGTTTTACATTTCTGCATTGGGGGAAGTTTGCCCATCAGGAATGGCTGAAAACCAGCAGGTTTACGGAAGGGAACTGAATGGATCACCGGGCAGGATGAGAACGAGGCTCTGCTAAACACAAGAAAGGCATTGCCCTGCACTGGCTCCCTCGTAGCAGAAAAGTCATCATCCTACTCTTCTGTACTCTTCACAATAAGACGGACTTATTGCAGGACTTGCCTGGTGGTCCAGTGGTTAAGAACCCACCTGGCAATGCAGGGATGCAGGTTTGATCCCTGGTCAGGAAATGAGGATCCCACATGCCATGGAGCAACTACCCTTTCTAGCCACAATTACTAAGCCCGAGACCCCTGGAACCACAACTAGGGAGTCCGTGTGCTGCTACAAAAAGATCCTACATGATGCAACTAAGACCCAATGCAGCCAAATAAATAAATAACTTATAAAAGGATCCCAGTTGGCTCAGTTGGTAAAGAAACAGCCTGTAATGCGGAAGACCTAGGTTTGATCGCTGGGGCAGGAAGATCTTCTGGAGGAAGGCATGACAATCCATTCTGGTATTCTTGCCCAGAGAATCCGATGGACAGAGGAACCTGGTGGGCTACAGTCCATGGGGTTGCAAAGAGTTGGACATGACTGAGCGACTAAGTATCCATACAAAAAGGATTTATTGCAAGATCCTTGCCACACTCCCACACTGTGATTGAATTTATGTGTACTGGACTGACCGACACCTCTCTCAACATAAGATACGAGGGAAGCTAGAAATGCCAGCCAATTGTCTTGCTGCTTGTGTAAACACTCACGGGGATCCTCCAGTCCCTCAGGACCCCCACTTGAGTCTTGGTGGTCAGCAGCTTAGGGATATTTGAGCTGGAGAACCTCCCCATGATTATCAGACCCACAGGAACTGGATTTATACTCCAACAGACAAAAGACTTCTAGGCCTGGAATTTTAGAATAGGGCATCTTCCCCTAGCCCCAACCCTCGGTCGCTCCCTGTGCTTCCTCTGCTTGGAACACCAGTATTCCTGCCCCTGCCTCTCTCAATAAGCTCCTCTCAACCTTCATCTTGAGAATCACTTCCACGGGGAGGCCCCTCCTGGCCTCTGCCGTAGGGTCTCAAGGCATCAAGGACTTCACAGCTGAAGTACTCACTACCTCTAATTACTCACTTAAGGGGCATTGACCTCACCAGGTTGCAGGTGCCTTTGTTTATTCCTTATGGCCCAGTGCAAATATAGCCCTAGATGTTCAGTAAGTATGTGCTTTAACTTATTTGGAATTGAAATTGCTAAATTGGCCGCGGCTTGGGGAGCATGGAGCATATAACATAAACAGTTGGTTGTCCTATGCAATGCTTCATTTCAGCCTGGAGGACTGGCCCTGCTGTAACGCTGAGAATAGCTCTGTGAGAGACCAAAATAGCAGAGCCGGGGTCTCTGCCCTTGGCAATGCTGGGGAGATACAGACTCACATTCTCCCAGGGCTTCTTGCAGCCCTGTCCTCTGCTAATGAACTTGTAGCTCTCTTCTCTCTCTGGCCTGGCTTAAGAAGGAGGGTTATGAAGGAGGCAACACTCGCCCCAGATTAAGAATGGGTTTGGCAGGGGTGTGTGTGCGTGTGCACGTGGGTGTGTGTATGTCTGGGTCTGTGCCTCTTCGGGAACACAGATGGCAGTGAGCAGGTGCTGGAGAACGAGGCTTCGTCAAATGGTCCCTGCACATCCCTCCGGCTATGAAAGAAGGAACGATGTGTGAATGATGGAGAGCTCATCACAGCCCTAGCCCAGGACTTAGCAGACTTGTCCCCTGGATTTGTCCAAGGATGACAAGAACTTCTGGCTTCCTCTTAGGAAACAGCAGGAGGATTTTCCAGTGGTGTGCTGCCCGGGTGGTTGCAGCTGTTACACTAATAAACTCTTTGCTCATCTTGCCCCCAGTAAAGACAGGGTCCCTAAGTACTCTTTGTATACTCTTTTCACACTGTGTGACGATGCCATCCACTTAATCACATAATATGAATTAGACAAGTAGGCTGAGCATGTGTTTACTTTTAATTTGTTATGTATCTTAATCATGTCACAGAGAAAGCAACAGATAGGTGCTGAATTAATATAGATTTAACACATTGTCGTGATATCTGGGAATGCTGATAAAGCCCCCTCACTTTTATGTTCATACTTTAGACCTTTTTATTCTTCACAGTGACCCTTAGAGTCTTGTAATCCTCTAGTCCCACAGTCCCTTTTCCATTTCCTATGCCCTACTTTCTAAATCACCGCTGGTATCTTCAGTTGGGAATGAAATGATCCCCAAACATATGACGATGTGTGAGCCAAGTCACTTCAGTTGTGTCCGACTCTTTGAGGCCCCATGGACTGTAGCCCACAAGGCTCTTTTGTCCTTGGGATTCTCCAGGCAAGAACACTGGAGTGGGTTGCCATGGCCTTCTCCAGGGGATCTTCCCGACTCAGGGATCAAACACACACTGATGCCTCCTCCATTGGCAGGAAGGCTCCTTATCACCAGCGCCACCTGGGAAGCCCCATGATATGATGCAACGACTCAGTTACAGCTAATCTGGCTTTAGTTACATTTTAGCCTACTGGATCACATTTGAGAATGTCTGGATGAATATTAGGAGACAATCTAGTTTTACTAACAAGCAAATTTTCAAAATTTACTAAGAGATCATGTTTCCACCTCCCCCACCCCACCCCTTGATTCTGAGATGCTGGGGAAGATGTAACTCAGGCCTGGGAACTGCTCTGGGTTCTAAATACGAGGCGCTTGCATTTACGTGGGTGCCCGTGATAACACGGCGATAGTCTTTCCTTCATTTAACTTACACAGGACTAAGTTCCCTGAACACTCTGTGTGTAGATCTCTACAGTACCTTTAAAGCTGGTCGGGATTCCTAAATCCCATGGTTATGGTAAACTGACACTGAGCTTTTGTTCATTGCTGACCATTTTGCTACTCCCTCCATCAGCCTCCTAGACCCTGTCCAAATGTGAATCCAGCTCCTACGGATGGTTCTTGTACTCAATTCTGTCTTTATGTTTTATCGATTTCATCCCAGGAAAGCCTATTTTCACCTATTTCCCTATTTCCTGCTTGCCTATAATGGGCAATTTTATATTTCATTATCGAACTCCGTTTGCTTTATGGACATACACATCTTACACCCCAACTAATTATAAAGGCTTATGTTTATGGAGCATATTCCCTGTGTTAATTAATTTCATCTTCCCTGTAATTCTAAACGTATGGATTGTGGTCATCCCCGTTTTATCAGATGAGGTAATGAAAGCAAAGAGAGCTTAAGTAAATTTCCTCAGGTCACATGCAATTAGATTAATTCATCTGTTCCTTCTAAAGTCATTAAATATTCATTTGTATCAACATTGCAGTAGGTGTTGTGCAAACTGCAGGAAATGGTGAGAGACAGGGAAGCCTGGCATGCTGCGATCCATGGGGTCATGAAAAGCCTGACACAACTTGGCGACTGTACAACAAGTGCTAAGTCACTTCAGCTGTGTCTGACTCCTTACAGCCCCAATGACTGTAACCTCCTAGGCTCCTCTGTCCTTGGGATTCTCCAGGCAAGAATACTGGAGTGGGTTGCTATCTCCTTCTCCAAGGGATCTTCTCAGGTCTCATGACTCCTGCACTGATAGGTGGATTCTTTACCATTATCACCACCATATTAGGTGTTAGGCATCACATTGTAGGCTGTTTCTGAGCAGTTTATAGCTATGCCTATAGCTCTAACTGTAGGTGCCCGGCACGTAGCAGCTGCCAGAGAGAAACTTGTTGAAAGAGTCACTGTTGACTGCAATATTACTGGGTTGGCCAAAATATTCACTCAGGCTTTTCCCTAACCTGGTACAGAAAAACCTGAGCGAACTTTTAGGCCAATCCAATATATATGCCATAAGATTTTTAACCTACTATAAGAGAGTCTTGTGATAAATGTAACATTAAGCTAATGCCCTTCCTAGGAAATCACACGCCCTTTGAGATCTGTTTTTCACCCAGGGAGTAGAACTGGATGGTTGCACAGCTCAGCTCACCTTGCAGAATGCTGCCTTGTGAAGCACTCCACTCCTCCCAGAGAAATCTGCTATGGGATTAAGAATGCACTTTTAAGCCAAACCATCCACATCCTGCTGTTTGATTTTGTAACTGTGCATTGACCTCGATACTGTAAATGTCAAGATGCCTGTGTCCAGCTGTCTGTGACCAGGGACCTTCTTGTTGGGATCTGACCCAATTGATCAAGAGCTTTGTTTTCCTTAGAGCCAAAAGATTTGTTTCTGTCAAGTTTTTTAGTGGAGGGGAAGGTAATATTTTCTAGATAAGGGTTACATAAAGCAGTTCTCCAGTGCTAGGAAATACAGCTTTGCTAGTACTTCTGCACATTGGAAAAAAATAAATAAATAGATGAGGTCCCTATTCCAGAATGTATGGCAAAGAAAATATAGTTGAGCCTCCAACAATTCCCAACCCAAACTCACTGACTAGGTAACACTGAATGCTTTGTTAAAGAATTTATCAAACTGGGTGTTGTCCAGTTGTCAACACTTGTCGCCTTGCACTTAATTGAATAAAAGTCTTTGTAGGTTGTGACTTGTCCAGAGCTATGATTACATAGCGAGGTAGTATTAGAATGGGTAATAGAATACAGGCCTCATAATTCTTGTTGCAGAATTATTTCCTCAGGACTCAGATACTCTTAACTGTTCAGAGTATTCCATCCTTACTGCATTGAAAATACACTGCAGTTAGGGAAATTCTGATAGAAACAAAGCTATTTTGTAGTACAATCTCTGAGGCAAAGTGACGCGTGCCTCCGACATAAGCTAATATATAGTTATATAGCCTGAAACTGAAAAGGAAGTGTTAGTTACTCAGTCGTGTCTGACTCTTTTTGACCCCATGGACTCTAGTCAGCCAGGCTCCTCCGTCCATGGGATTCTTCAGGCAAGAATACTGGAGTGGGTTGCCATTTCCTCCTCCAGGGGATCTTCCCGACCCAGGGATTGAACCCCTGTCTCTTCCATCTCCTTCACTGAGCCATCTGGGAAGCCCATATAGAGCCCAAGGATTGGTTCATTACAGAACTGGCATCCTTCTCAGACCCTGCAGAAAAAAAAGCAAGATAAAACCAGAGAAGGCTTTGAATGTGGTACCAGAATAAAGCAGCTGAATAACATTTAAGCAAATACCCACTGATTGCATCTGACTCGCCAGCATCTTTCTCTTGCTCCTAACTCTGCTTGGCTCCACTCTTTAGAGGCAGTACTAGGAGTTCTGTATATGTGGAAGCTCTGGAGGGCTCCTACTCTTACCTAAAATGTAAGAGTCAGTGGGTGAGCACCCTAGAAATTATATGATCTCTACATAAAATTTGGGAACATGCAGAGTCAAGTTCCTTTCATACTTTACTGCCTGATCGATCCATCTACTGGAGACCAAATCCAGGCCAGAACTAGAACACATCCCAATCACACATTCTCTGTACACACAGTAGTGCAAATATGTCAGGGCTACTCTCCCGTTCGTCCCACGCTCCCCTTCCCGCCTAGTGTCCACGAGTCCATTCACACAGAGAGCTCAGCTCTGTACTTCGTGAGGATCTAGAGTAGTAGGATGGAGGGCTGGGAAGGAGGCTCAAGACAGAGAGGATATATGTGTACGTATAACTGGAAAAGACCCTGATGCTGGGAAAGATTGAAGGCAGGAGGAGAAGGGGATGGCAGAGGATGAGATGGCTGGATGGCATCACTGACTCGATGGGCATGAGTTGGAGCAGGCTCTGGGATATGGTGAGGGACAGGGAAGCCTGGCGTGCTGCAGTCCACAGGGTCGCAAAGAGTCGGACACCCCTGAGCAACTGACTAACATAAGTGATTCACTTTGTGTATAGCAGAAACTAACACAACACTGTAAAGCAACTATACTCCAATAAAGAACTGACATAAAAAATAAATTAAAAAAAAATATATATATATATATATTCTCTGTAAAGGACAGGCTGCTGTTTTTCCCCAGGACTTGCAAAAACGAAAAAAGAATAGAAGTCAAAATCCACTGCATTTCAACCAGAAAAGACTAGTCTGAAAGATTTAGACGCCATAATTTTTTTTTTTTTGTACAGAAGAAAACTCGGGGGGAAATCTCAGGCGGGCATGCATATCTTGCAATGTTTCTTAAAGAACTGAGCATGGTAATTCAGAAAAAAATGCAAGATAGAAAGTTTGATGGTTTATTTTTTTAATGGAAGTCTTTTAAATGTTTATTTATGATGGTTTTCATATGAATATTTGAGGCCATTGCTTTCCCTCTTACTCTGCATTGATTATGCAGATTTTTCTGAAGATGATAATTTCCAGAAAGATAACATCCATGGTTGGGAAGGAAATATCATTTTACTCAAAATTTTGATGAGGTGAATGTCCCATCACCCGTATGAGGTGCCTCTTATCACTGCACAGTTAGTGGTGGCTGTCTCACATTCATCTAGCCTATTTCCTTCAGAATATGCACACACTCCTGGTCTAGTCAGCTTTAGTTTGAAGAACAGAGCTGTGTCCTTTCTTTTACATGACATGAATGTCCATCACTCATGGACATGGATTAAATGAACCCTCAAGTTCCCTTTCTCGGAAGGGCTCACGGTACCTGGCGGATGCTGTGAAGTATTATGAACTTCTGCTGCAATTGGCCCAGTAGAATGAAGAAAACAGACAATTTGGTTTCGCTTACGTTGGCTTTGAGAAGCCAGTGGGACCTCTAGCTGGAGCTGTTCAACAGGCCTTTGGTTGGGACTTCCCTGGTGGTCCAGTGGCTAAGACTCTGTGCTCCCAATGCAGGAGGCCTCCCTGGTCAGGAAACTGGGTCCCACACACCTGCAGCTAAGAGCTGACATGCTGTAACTAGGAGTTCACATGCCGCAGCTGAAAGATAGCACGTGCCTCAGCAAAGGGTGAAGATCCTGAGTGCCGTAAAGAAGACCCAGCATGGCCAATGAATAAATCATGTTAAAAAGAGGCATTTTGTACAGAGATAAGATTGCACATATAAAATAACTCATAACTCAGGGGCAAGAGAGAACTGGGCTGTGCAGTGGGAAGAATTCTAAGATTATCTTTACTTAGATTTCCACCTCCGGGTGTAAACATCCTATATAATCAACTCCCTCACCCTAATGTGAGTGTGACTTGTGTGTGTAATGATATTTCACTTCCATCACTAGATTACTAATGAATTAACTCTGAGTTAATCAAAAGGGAGGTTATCCTGGGTGAACCCTTAAAAGAGGGATGAGGTCCTTGTGAACAGAGAGATCCTCCTGTTGGCCTTGAAGATGTAAGCTGCATTTTTGTCAGGGGACCTATGGAGAAGGGCCAGCTGGGCAGTGGCTCAGTTGGTAAACAGTCCACTTGCAATGCAGGAGACGCAGGTTCGATCCCTGGGTTGGGAAGATCCCCTGGGGAAGGGCATGGCAACCCACTCCAGTATTCTTGCCTGGAGAATTCCATGAACTGAGGAGCCTGTCGCTCTACAGTCCATAGGGTTGCAAAGAGTCAGACACAACTGAAACGATTGAGCACACACGCATGCTGGGGAGAAGGGCACGGAGCAAGAATCTGGGGGTGGCTTCAGGAGATGAGAGTGGTCCCCTGTTGACCTACAAGGAAATGGGCACTTCAGCTACACAGTTACAGGGACCTGAATTTATTTTAACAATATGTGAGCCCAGAATCAGAGCTGAGCTTCCGCTGAGCTCACAGACTCAGCCACCAGCTTGACGTCAGCCTGGCGGGAATAAGAGCTGAGGACCCAGCTAAGCCACAGCCAGACTTCTGACCCACAGAAGCTGTCTGAATACATCTGTGTTGAACACTTTAATAAAGAAATGCATTTGTGGTGATTTGTTCCCCGTAATAAGAAGGCAGATTTTGGAGTCATCAGCATATTGATGATAATTGAAAGCCTCGGGGTGTACGAAATTAAACATTAAGAGGGCATGTACACAGAGATGGGGAGAAGGCTTAAGTGAATTGCTAATGAAGAGAGAAATTTAAGGGGGGTAAGAGGCGCAGAAGCTGTGAAGGAGTGGCCAGCCAAAGAAGGGTAGAATCAGACAGATAAAGTGGGAGACATTAGTATCTTTCTCTCCTGCCCACCCTACCTGATCTCTTAAGACAGGGACTTACTTCTACACCCTCACTCATGGCTCTGTGTGGTGGGGTTGGCAGAAGTGAGCCGGCCTGCTCCAGCCTTTTGGGGGTGCCAGGGCCACAAGCCCAGCGTCCTCGTCCTCATTCAGCAAGCTGCCTGTGATGATGAGAAAGAGGAGGGCAGGAGGTCTGCAGTCGTCAACTGGGTCCCTTTCTGGGTGGGAGGGAGTTATGGTCTCCTGTGGGTCCAAGTGCTGGGGAAAGTAGTGAAATTCTCATTCTAGACATAAGTAAATCATTCAATGGGCTTCCCAGGAGGCTCAGTGGTAAAGAGTCCTCCTGCCAATGCAAGAGACACAGATTTGATCCCTGGGTCAGGAAGATCCCCTGGAGGAGGAAATGGCAACCCACTCCAGTATTCTTGCCAGAGAAATCCCATGGACAAAAGGAGCCTGAGAGGCTACAGATAGGTTGCAAAAGAGAAATGACTCAGTGATGAAAAAACAAGATAACACAAAAAAGCATCCAATTGTTTTCCTGTGATAAAGCTAGTGCATTGATTCTGATCTGATTTCTATTATATTTCTCAACTTTTTAGAACTCATTGGGGAATCTGCAATTATCATTGTGGGAACAGCCAACAGCATTAGCAGGGAAGGGTAGACAGAAGGTCAAGGAGGAGGAAGGCACCACAGGATCAAAAGGTTCAGGGAGGTCCAGGGCAGTAAGCCCTTGGTAAATGGCAGCATATTAGTCAGGACCTGAGCTCAATTCATTAAACGCACTTCCTCACTTAATCATCATGACAGTCTTCGGATGAAGCACTTACATAGGCTGAAATGAGACTTAAAACCAGGCAACTGCAGAAGGTCAAACAGCTTCGGAGGAGCTGGAATCCACACTTGAGAGTATCTGAACCCAAAGGCATGTCCAACATCCGAGGGGTTTGACAAAAGACGTCCTTGATGACCTTGAGCACTATTTACTCTTTCAGGGGGCATGGATGTTGCGAACCAGGTTGTAACTGGATAACCAGATTGTGTATGGTAAGGAGAGCAAGAGCAAATATATTTCAATATCTAAATGAAAAGATGTGGTAGGGGAACGTGGGGTATAGGGTGGAGGGTTTTTTTTTATTAAGATAGGAGAAATTATGAAAATATTTCAATGCTTTTAGGAGGGAGAGCAGGGGGGGAGGGGTGAACATGCCTGAGAAACTGAGGCTAATTTGAGGCCAATTGGGAGAGTCGGGTGTCTGGTGGGGAGAAAGTGGGGAGAAAGACATGGAACCATGTAAGTTTCAAGAGTTCCTTTTCCTGTTTTCTATTTTCTTGGTGAAGCAGAAAGTGAGGTTATTTGCCCAGAATAAGTGAAGGAGAGAAGGTGGAAATGATTGTCCTTTGAGAGATGACTATGAATTATGGACAAGTTTCTAACCAGACATGACTGCAGAGGAAATGACCCAAGAACCAACTTGTCTAGATGGGCTGGCTTGTTGATTCTTTCTCTACAGAAATTATGCTTGGAAAGGAATAGTGTGCTCATCACTACTTTCACTAAAATTTTAATAATTTTGTTTTCTTTAATTTTTCTATAATTTCCTTTTAACTATAGACAAATTTTTGTTGTTATTTTATTTATAGTTTATGCTTTATTGGTTGTGAGTTTTTTTTTTTTTTTCTTTAGGGAAAGCCATCATTCAGAAATGCTGATTTTGGTAGGATTGATCTGTTTCCGTTCTACATCATCAGCTTTGTCAATGAAAGACATTGACTGAGGTCTATTGTCTAGGCTATGACTTCAAAGCAATCTATTCTGACTCTGACTCACTGGCCTTGGCGAATGTAGTTTCAGAGCTTCTCACTGATACTGCAAACTCTAAATTTTCCCATTGAGTCCCCCCTTGATAAAGCATCAACTTTTTAAAAAGAAAAAATAATCAAATGTGAATAAGTTTTTATAATGTGTCCACGATTGTGGTACATGCTGTAGAACATAAAAAACTAACAAAACAAAAGCCCAAATACATAGTTTCTGAACTTAAGGCACTTCTATGCTGTATGCAAACTCAGAAGAGCATGCCGTGAGTAAGAACAGTGTTAAACAGAAAGTGCTATATCCTTTAGGGCAAGCGATGATTACTGTGGGCTGCTGAGGTCTTCATGGAAAAAGAGAATGGAGGTAGTTGGAGAAGGCAATGGCACCCCATTCCAGTACTCTTGCCTGGAAAATCCCATGGATGGAGGAGCCTAGGCTGCAGTCCATGGGGTCGCTGAGTCAGGCACGACTGAGCGACTTCACTTTCACTTTTCACTTTCATGCATTGGAGAAGGAAATGGCAACCCACTCCAGTGTTCTTGCCTGGAGAATCCCAGGGACAGAGGAGCCTAGTGGGCTGCCATCTATGGGGTCACACAGAGTCGGACATGACTGAAGTGACTTAACAGCAGCAGCAGTGTCTTAGAGGTCAGTAGAACCAGACCAGCCAAGAGAAAGAGACAGGGAAGACAGAATGCAAAGGGTTAGAGGAGGACATGGATGAAGGTTAGTTAGGAATCTGTGTAAGACTGTCTGTATTAGAGAATTCTGGGTAAATGAGTTTGCTAGCACATAGATTCACAGGGTGAAAGAACTTCAAGCCAACCTATAATATCTCTCCTTTTAAGAGTAAGGCTGAGATTTATGATTGTCCAAGGATGCCTCAAAGGTTATGTTGGCAGAACTGGGTTACGGATTCAATTTTTTTTTTTTTAATTGAAATTCTTGATTGTAGAATTGAGGACTTTGCCATATATATTGCCATCTCTTATAAGGCTGTCTATAGGGCAGTGTCTGTTATTGAACAGGGCTTAAGCTTCCTGACTCTGTGATATCTCCAGCTGAAATACTGGTTTTGATCCCTCTAGTCATTTAACCTTGGACAAGGTTGTTGTGGTTTAACATCTCTGAGCATCTGTTCCTTCATCAGCATCATGGGGACGCTAGAGTCTCCTCCTAGAATGGTTGGTTCATGTCTGTCTATTAAATAATTTAGGCCAAGTGCTATCATAGAACATAGTAAGTATCCAATATATGTTATCTGCAGTTTTATTAGTTTTCATTCAACATTTATTTGAATGATGATGATGTTTGGTAAGATTATTTGAGATGTGTAAATGTAGATTAGATAGAATATGTACTGCTTAATAAGAGAGATAAGACTTATACATAAAAATTTACAATACAAGGTAAAAAGTGATCAGGGTTGTCAGTAAGGCTTAGATAAAATAGACAAAATATGGTAAGCATTAAAAGCAAGAGGGATTTCTTTCATGTGAAAATAGTTTTGTGGAAATAGTGGATTAATTTTAAAAGAATGATGATGGGATGTAAAGAGATAAATACTCTCAGTCACCTTGAGAGGCTATATTATGTATTATATGACATATTTATTAACAGATGAGACTGCAGTTAACAGTCAAGAGATATTTGGACACCCCTCTGGGGACTACCCCACTGACACTTATACAGCCACCTCAGAAACTCTTTTCCAATCTCAGAAGGGTGCAAGCACTGCTCGGATTCTCTTGTTTATTTATTTCTCAAGACTCCTCTTTGTGGTGGCTTTATTTTTTATTTTTCCTCTCTCTTTCTCTTCTCTTCTTATTTTGGTGGCCAAATTTCCCCTCGAACTGCAGGGTATGGAACACATCAAGGTTTGGGTTTAGGGGTTCTTTGTATAAAGAGAATTTCTGTTTGCTTCTGCTAGGTATTTGGGAATTTGAGCAAACTCCAGAAGATAGTGAAGGACAGGAAGCCTGGCGCGCTGCAGTCCATGGGGTTGCAGAGAGTCAGACCTGATTTAGCAACTGAACAACAGCAACAACAAGGCGTCTGGCAGCCCTATTTACCTGGAAAGACTTCAGACTTAATTTGACACCTGGTATTTTTCAGATCACATCATTATTGTAATTTCCAGACCCAATTTTATGTGAAAGTTGACTTGTAGTTAAGAATTCTCAAGTAAGGAGCTGGTTTTTGTTTTCTGTTTTTTTCCTCCCTGAATCTGGAGACAAGTCTCATACGGGCACATCTCTTGATCATTATCTGCTGTAAGGGGGAGTATTTTTTTTCCGTTTACACCACCTGGTGCTGCCTTTTGTGAGTCCTCCTTTATGTCAGAGTCTCTAGCCCCATGTCATCTTTCACTGTCATTAAAATTAAAGCTCTAAACCATAAGGGACCAGCATCTGGCCCTGAGGCAGTGCCAGCTTCCACACTCTGTTCCTGGATTTGTGTTCTCTCACCACTTCTTTTGAAATAGTTTATTATATGTTTTCATGAGGTTTTCACCTGGTGGGATTTTGGGGACCTCTAACCTGCTGTTATCAGAAATGACAATTAAATTGGTCAAATTTTCAAAAGAATAAGTGACTCCCACTTCCCTCACCAAAAAAAAGGGCTAAGAATTATTACAGAAAAACGCATTTAGAGAATGATTTTAAGAGTCAGATAGATCTGGATTCAAGTTTTTGAAGTTTTGGGTACATTAATGAGTTATTGTTTCTCTATTTGGAAAGTCACAGTATAAAAAATTATACCTCTTAGGAGGATGTGACATTACATGATATAATTCCACATGCCATGCTTAAAATATCGTACCTTTTACATATAAGAGTTCAAAACATAATGCATATTTTTAGTGACCTATGGACTGGATCAATAACCATATAAGACATTATGAAACTATAGCCAATTGAGAGTGACAAATCATAGATACTGTAGTGCTGAAAAATGAGAGAAATCCATTGCCTGGAATAGCTAAGGAGTTTTCTGAAAGAATCTACTATTTAACTTAAACTTGGAAATTGGGAGAGAGTCTGAGATAGACAAACAGGTGGAGGACAGTATACCAAAAAGTAAGAAAAAAGTTATGCTGTTGAGACGGGATAATATTTTCAAGTACTGTTCTTTGTAATACTCAGATTGTAAGTGTATTTTAAAATTTATATCTAGACAGACTCTTCCCCTCAAATAAATGGCTGTGGATTCAGCTACCTTCTAACCATCATTACTTGGTTATGTGATATGAATGTCAAGCTTAACATTTCCAAGTCAAGTTCTTGATGTCCCTCATCCCCACCCCATAACCAGCCAGCTCCTCCCTACATCTTTTCCATCTTGTAAATGACAAGTCTATTCTTTCAATAACTTAGGCAAAAGCACTGAGTCTTCTTTTGCACTTGTCTCCAATACATCAGCTACTGTCACTTATATCAGTTGTACTTAGGTCTAATTAAATGTTATTTTCCCTTGTTATCTATATGATTTATAGCATTATGTTCCAGAATGGTGGGGTCTGGCTGCTGGCCACTCAAACAGGCCAGGTTTGTGGGAAGGAGAGTTTTCTTTATTTCAGATGCTGGCAACTGGTGGGAGAGGTCAGACATCTGTCCAAAGCCCAGGCAAGGGACAAGAGCTGTAACAGACGGAAGGGGCTACATGCAGAAACGGTACAGTCAGCTTTGATAGTCATCTTGAAATTGGTCATCCAGAGTCTCATCAGTGTCATCTTGGTTGTTTTAAGTATAGTTAATCTTTAGCCCAGCATTGCTCTATTTCTGTTTTTTGAGACGAATTCTTGGAACTGTGGCAGCTTACATCACAGCCACAGTCTGGTCATAAGGTAGTTAACTTCACCTGGGGTTGCAGTGTCTATAAGATAGCTCACAGGATATGGCTCAGAATATTATCTATAGCCCTTAAGAAGGAACTACAAGGTCCTTGACTGTGCTTAATGACTACATTCTTATTGTTTGGTTTCCTTTGACTGTTTTCCTTTGTTTCTGCATGTTCCCACTTCTTTGATTAAATGTATTCTTTGGCTAAAGTTTTCCACAAGCAAAAGCAGGCAGAGGACACGGGTGGGAGGACGAGGGCAAGGACCATAGGGTCCTGACTCATTTCACTCATTTCTTTCAGATGTCTTTCCCAAATTCACCTGTAAATATAGCTTTCCCTCATAAGTAATATATATAAGTAGCTTTCCCTATATGTAATATATATCCCTACCACTGCTTTCTATCCCCTTCATTCTACTGTATTTTCTCCAGAGCAATACTTAAAATACTCCAAAACTCCCAGCCCTGACAAGCTCTGGAAGCTTTCTTAGACTCACAACTCCTCAGTAGTTATTTCCTGCCCAGCACCATGGAGTCTTGCCCTACACCTGAGCAGCTTAGAATTTGCCCAAGATTCAAGGAAACTCCTTTGCTGTTTTGTTTGTCAGTTTCCATGTTCCCTACTAGCATCTAAGGACACAAATAGTTTATCTTATCCTTGCTACCTGGAACAGTGCCTGGCAACCTAAGTGTTTAATTCCTTGTCATTCTGTACAATAAAATTTCTCATGTATTTGGAGTAAATGTCATCTAATTTATAGTCATGAGTGAAAGCAGGATATTGAGAAAAAGTAATAAATGTGTGGGCTCATTACAGGGAGTGTTAGAGGAAGCCAAATAGAAATGATTAAGAGAACTTTTGAAGAGCATTGAGAGTCTTTGTGCAGAGAAAATCATACATTTGGAATTGGCCCAATTAATAGAGTGAAGTCTCTCTCTTCCCATCAAGACTCAGCTTCTCAGTAATGGCAGGAGACTGAGCTAGTCCAACATTTGTGTCCTTAGATGCTAGTAAGGAACATGGAAACTGACAAACAAATAAAACAGCAAAGGAGTTTCCTTGAATCTTGGGCAAATTCTTTTCTGCTGGGGCAGAAAGACAAGGAGGGAAAATTGTTGTGAATCCTGAAGAGCAGGTTAGGCTGGTCATCAGAAGTGTCGAGAGTCTAGGAGGGGAATCCACCCTTGCATAGTGGGATGGGATGGAAGATGGGGTCATGGAGGGGCAAAGAGCTTCCAGGGTGGGAGTGAAGATGACACCTAGGTGGAAGACCATGGTAAACCGTGAATTTCTCTGGCTTATCTTTGAAGGGATAATCGTATCGTAGTGATGGCTTGACCTAAGTCACTCATTTTACCAATGAACCAGTTAAGTCCCAAAGAAGCAAAATGACCCCTCCAAGGTCTATCTGAATATAGCTCAAGCCTCCGGTGAACACTGACGAGCAGCCACTCGGCAGCTTCTCCCACTCAACTTCCCTCCCAGTCGGGTCTGCCCCAGCTCCCATCACTCATTCTCCCTCAATTTCAAAACTTCAAAATTCTCAGTGACAAAAAAAAAAAGGAAATATCTAAACAAGAGTTCTGCCCTGTTTTCTCTGTGATTCAATAAGTTTTTGGCTTCAGGGGCCTTGGAAGTCTGTCTTTCAGACAAGTGAAAATGTAACTGCCTCTAAGAGTTTCTCTCTGCCGGCAGGATGCCTGTCTCTAGCTGCCAGTCCTGGCTGCCTCGTGCTGTTTGGGTTTCTTAACAGGTTGTCTGACAGCAGGATGCTTTTTAGCTTGATCAACGACAATAGGCTCTAGATCAATGCTCATCATTTGTCAGACTTGGAAAACCTCACTGCTCTGATAACTGGTGGTTCTGCTAGGACTACGTTAACTATTGGTCCAGCTGCTGGTTGGTTTGGGAGAGGCAGAAGTGAGTCCCCCGGATGATGAGTTACACAGGTGTCTTCTGGATTCAGAGTGGTGTGGAGGAGAGAGGTCTGGGGGTGAGAGTTAGGAGAGCTGCTTTCCAGCCCTCCTCTGCTATCTATGGGGTCCACACTGTAAAGGAAGGCATTTCCCCCCACCAAGCCTTGGTTTAATCTTCCACGAGATGAAGGAATGAAAGAAACAATCCATTTCTTCCATTTCAGGCAGGGTGTATGCCTGTTCAAAAATCTGAAATCGCCTAGGAATCCACAGAAATCTTTTCATGTGAGGACTTCTGGAATGAAACCCAAGTGAAGGGATGTCCCCTAAGAAATCCCTGTTATTGATTAAACGCTGGTTAGTGATCATCGTGCAAAATACACTAAGGAATGGGGCCAATGGAAGATTCACAGAATAGGGAGGTGAGTGGACAAAGCCCTCTCCTCCACACATTTCTTGATGCCCTCCCTACTGTGAGAGCAAACTAAGTAACAAACCAAAGTAGCAGTACACAGAGTTGTCTGCTAGTTGGGACATTAGAAATCAGCTCAGCTAGTTCCTTCTCTTTATGGTTAAACACAACAGTGTGAATGGAGAAGAAAATTATTGGTCCATAATAGTTAAAGCTGGGATTCCAGCTCTTGCCAGGGAGTCCGGGAGACTCAGAGCATCCTGGTCAAGAAGAGGTTAAACTCCTTCATAGGAAAAGAAAGGGAGAGAGGCCTGAATATGGACAGTCAGCAAGTAGAGGAAACAAGCTCACTTCTAGAAACGTGCTTTTGCTGATTGCTCTGTTTTACACTGGAGATGAATCGCTCTGGTTCCTCAGATGTTAATTGTAGCCAGAAAAAGGCCAGAACACTGTGATAGCATGATATATTTGGAAAATAACACATGATTTGGAATTTTGCAGGCCTGGAGTCAAATTCAGTTCTAACTATCCATCCTTTCTGAATCCAAATTCTGTCATGAATAACTTGGGAATAATTATATCTGCCTGGATTTGATGAGGATGTAGAGTTAAGATATGCAAATTTGCTAACTGGCATCTAATTTATCAACGAGATACGAGGGAAAAGGACAAAAAATTTCATCCAAATTGCAATACAGATACACTGTAATTGCCAAATTTGCCACATTGAGGGATGCTGCCATACCTATACTGATTTTGTGGACATGCCCAGTTGGGGAGAGCAGTGTTTTCAGGACCCATGGTGGCTGCTGCCACAAGATGAACCATCTCAAGTCTCTGAGTTTCCCTTGGGAACTGCAAAACTTGGTGACTCCAGAATTTCCATAGAGGAGTCTTAAAGATGGTAGTTTACTTGGAAATGATGCTTAAGGACTTGCCTTGAAGTTTTTACATGAAGTTTGCAAATCATTGAAAAAATGCCAATTGTGTGTATCAAGGACGAAGACGTATAGACTTGAGGGGTGGTGAGGTTAGACAAAACTTACCATATTTCTCGATGCCCTGACTACTGTGATAGCAAACAAAGAACAAAAGCGTAATTCCGACAAAGAGGTTCCTGCTAGCTGGGGTATCAGTCATCATCTCAATTAGTCTCTTTTCTTTATGGTTAAAGACAACAGTGAGCATGGAGAAGAAAGGCTACTGGCCAAATTTTCATCAGGGTCAAGGGATAAATACTTATAAATTCTGAAGTGTGACTTCAGTCTCCCTCAACTCCTATATGTATGCATATGTACACAATCACACACACACACACACACACACACACTCATTAGAAACAGGGCAAAAAATAAATAGTACTCACATATTATTCATTTGGGCTTCTTCCCTGGTGGCTCAGATGGTAAAAAATCTGCCTGTGATGCAGGAGACCTGGGTTCGATCCCTGGGTTGGGAAGATTCCCTGGAGAAGGGCATGGCAACCCACTCCAGTATTCTTGCCTGGAGACTCCCATGGACAGAGGAGCCTGGCGGGCTGCAGTCCACGGGGACACAACAGAGTAGGACCTGACTGAGTGACTGACATTTTCACTGTCACTACTAGTACTACTCACTTAATACACATGATGACAAAGAATCTCTCCTTGACCAAACTGTAGTTGGGCTCCTCTGAGCTATTTTTCAATTATACATGTCCTGCAGAGCCCAGTTTCAGCAAGAATCTTGTCATGCTGGTGGTTTAGCTCAAAATCCTTTACCCTCAATCTCCCTCATATCTGACCAAATTCCTCATCCTCCACCATCCTCCCAGGAGATGTCTGATCACTTTGACCTGCCTTTAGCAAGAATCCTGTTAGGTCAGTTTAGAAAACAGTAGTTTGTCCCTCTTAGTAATTGTTCATCTACAGACGGCTGTCCTACACAATTCTGGTCCTTATCACTAAATTCCTACCTTTTTTATGTTTGTTTGGTTGGTTATATTCACAGTTGAGCCCAATCTCTCTCCCTTACTTCAAAACCCTGTTATAATAATGGTGCCTATACCTGTCACAAGAGTCCTAAGCAAAATCTGACTTCTTGTTTTAACAAGAGTCAAAACAAATTTTTTTTTCTACTGAAGAAATAAACTACACTACAAAGTAAAGGTGGGCAGAAAATTGAAAGCAGCCACTTTAAATGCAAGTAACTGTGGTGTCCAAAAAAAAAAAAATCATGTTAAATGTAATAATCAAATGTAACAGAAATAATATAATATTTGCCAATTGCTTTTATGATAATTCAGAGATAAAATTTACTATTCTTTCTCTGAAAGAGCTCCAGTCCAATATACCACTTAACTGTCAATGTTTAGAGTGGTTTGATACCAATGGTGCTACTTCAGAGAATGAAAGGGCTGGATTGTCCTATACGCTTAATAGATAAGAGACCTGGAGTACCTAGGACAGTGCTTTGAGGATCCGTGTCCTTATCTCTAATAAAAAAAGAGATTGCTCAACCATATAAAAGAATGAAATGGTGCCATTTGCAGAGACGTGGATGGACCTAGAGACTGTTTTACAGAGTGAAGTAAGTCAAAATGAGAAAAGCAAATATCATATATTAATACATATATGTGGAATCTAGAAAAATGGTACAGATGAACTTATTTGTAAAGCAGAAATAGAGACACAGATGTAGAGAACAAATGTATGGACAAAAAAGGGGGAAAGGAGCTTGGGACGATTTGGGAGATGGGGATTAACATATATATATACATATATATGGGCAGACATATATATATATATATATATATATATATATAGAGAGAGAGAGAGAGAGAGAGAGACAGTATATATATATATATATATACTGGGCTTGTTTGTGTGTTAGTTGTTCAGTTGTGACCCCATGGACTGTAGCCCGCCAGCCTCCTCTGTCCATGGAATTCTCCAGGCAAGAATACTGGAGTGGGTAACCATTCCCTTCTCCAGGGAATCTTTCCAATCAAGGAATCAAACTCTATTATGTATAACATGGAGCTTCCTGGGTAGTTCAATGGTAAAGAATATACCTGCAAAGAAGGAGACTCAGGTTTGATCCCTGGGAAAGGAAATGTAACCGACTCCAGTATTCTTGCCTGGGAAATCCCACTGACAGAGGAGCCTGGCGGGCTGTAGTCCAAGAGGTCAGAGAAAGTTGGACACGACTTAGGGACTAAACAACAACAGCAGGAAGCCCCAGCTACCCACCAGTTCCTAAGGTGGAATTGAGGCTAGACTACAGCCAGAATGATTGCTCTGGATTTTTTTGTGAAATTCCCTAACTTTTAAATATTGTCAGTTGATGAATTAAAAATATATATATATATGGAAAGGTCCAATGATGCAGAGGCGTAGAAAACACAAGACACTGTGTATCTACCTTGTGATCCAAAGGAGCTAGAACAGAAGGATAGAAATTCACCAGCCCAGGTCCAGCCTCACTCAGTTCAGTTCAGTTCAGTTCAGTTGCTCAGTCATGTCTGACTCTTTGTGACCCCATGAATTGCAGCACGCCAGGCCTCCCTGTCCATCACCAACTCCCAGAGTTCACTCAAACCCATGTCCATCAAGTCGGTGATGCCATCCAACCATCTCATCCTCTGTCGTTCCCTTCTTCTCCTGCCCTCAATCTTTCCCAGCATCAGGGTCTTTTCAAATGAGTCGGCTCTTCATATCAAGTGGCCAAAGTATTGGAGTTTCAGCTTTAGCATCAGTCCTTCCAATGAACACCCAGGACTGATTTCCTTTAGGATGGACTGGTCGGACCTCCTTGCAGTCCAAGGGACTCTCAAGAGTCTTCTCCAACACCACAATTCAAAAGCATCAATTCTTCGGCGCTCAGCTTTCTTTATAGTCCAACTCTTACATCCATGCATGACTACTGGAAAAACCATACCCTTGACTAGATGGACCTTTGTTGGCAAAGTAATGTCTCTGCTTTTTAATATGCTGTCTAGGTTGGTCATAACTTTCCTTCCAAGGAGTAAGTGTCTTTTAATTTCATGGCTGCAGTCACCATCTGCAGTGATTTTGGAACCCAGAAAAGTAAAGTCAGCCACTGTTTCCACTGTTTCCCCATCAGCCTCACTACTGTATATTAAAATAATTCAGAGTATATATATCCTACTGAAGGTATGTGAAATACAACCACTCTGGATTTTCAAGGTCACTTTTATCATCCTATATAAACCTTTATGTTGACACATTTATTCAGCTAATACATATTTTGTTTTGGTTGAGAACAACTTATGCTCAGAGACTAAGCTTTGTCTTTTCCACTCCACAGGCTCGCTGCAGGAATTACAATAATTTCAAAAGCCAAGAGCATACGGGATAATGTTTCTAGTCAATTAAAGAAAAAAAAAAACAACCAGCATTGTCCAGACCAATAACAGATTAATCACACTATTGTTCCAGGCAAGGGGGAAATGAAGAGACTCAAGTGCAAATTTAGTTGAGATGAGCATTTTTCTGAGTTGGTCCCCAGGAGAGTCAGTTTAGCCAACCAAGAACTGGCTTCCAACTGTCAGAGCAAAAGAGAAAGTCTCTTGTTGCTCGAAAATGTTGCCCAGGAAAGAAGAATGTGTTGGCAACAAGATGCACAGTTTTCATCACTGCCCAACAAGAGGCACTTTGTCCAGGCAACAGCTAATGCCCCAAGTCTGTTTATTGCTGCAAGCAATAGCCTTGCCCAGAGCAAACACTCTGAAGTCGCTAATGAAACCTCCTGGTATTTAAAGCTTCAGCTTCCCCCAGCCATAGTCACTCCCCTCCTGTGTTTTTATTGGTAAGCTCCTAGCAGCGCTTGTCAATAGCTGAGCTATTGAGTGCTATCGACAGTCACAGATGTCAGCATCAACATCCTAACACAGCCTTCTCCATGTAAACAACCCACTCTTAGAACAAAACAGCTTCATTCTTAGATCAAAACAAGTGGCTCTGAAATCATAGCAGACTAATACACAATGTATCTAATGGATCATTGTAGATCTCTGAAAAGAAAACTAGTTCAAGAAGATTGAGACAACCCTTGGGTTCTAGTTCTCAGGAGCATATAATCTAAAAAGAAAAGAAAGGCATGTACAAGTGAAAGCAAATTATAAGAAACAATATGTTCAAGTAACTTAGTGATGACTAACATTGGCCACGGAATTAAATTAACATGTCCTCAAGTTCTGGCTCCTTCTAGGTGATTATGCCCTTGACAAATACTTATCCTTGGTCTCCTCCATCTAGATGAGATATACTAATGGAATCTATGTAAAGGGATGTGAGTGTTAAATGAGATAATACCTGTAAATTTCCTTGCAGCGTCCAGTACCAAGTTCCTAACATATGCATAAGCAACAATAGTATTGGTAGTAATAATAATAATAATAGAAGTGAGAGAGGACAGCTCAAATGTCACAGACAGCAAATGAGGAGAATCACGTGGGTGGTACAGGTAATATGAACTAGACCCCTTCGAGGTGGCTCCATTGGCCTGGCAGCACTGGTATATTCTGGCAGCCTGTCAGAGCTCAGCCCCACTCCATATGTACTGCATCCGAATCTGCATTTTATTTAACATTTTTTTCCTGGGTGATGGGCAATGCACATTAAAGTTCAAGAAGCATTGTACAAGGAGATATCAAAAGAAAAATGATCAGGGATTCCCAGGTGGCCCAGTGGTAAAGAAGCCACTGATGAATGCAGATGAAAAGGGATCAACGTGTACTAGACATGAGCTAAAGCCTCCAAGATGAGACAGAATCAGATCCTAAGTCACCAAACATCTTGATCCCTGAATCCCTTTACTCTCTCAAAAATTATTGAAGACCCAGAAACCTTTGTGTGTTTTCTCTGCTTGACGTCTAACAATAGGAGACAGCTGGGTTCTCAAATTCTTCAGCATTTAATCTATTGTGTTATTTTGGCTAAAGTGCAGGAAGAAAATCTGTCCTCGCACAAATATGTAGCTTGAAAATGTAGTAGTATTTTAATACACTTTTAAGATAATTGTGGATATTCTCTTTCGTTATACCACAAAAATGCTAAAAGTAGTGGTTTCTTATATGTGTGGAATCTCAAATTTAATGAATCAACCTTGAGAAGACTTGGATAAATCAGTGAGCAAATGTTTTCCAAATGACCGATGCATGCTGTTGCAAATATCAGAACAAAAGTAGCAAGTCTACACAGAGTAGACTAATGGATTTTAATGTGCCAGTATGAATATAGACTAATGGATTTTAGTCTATAAAGACTAATGGATTTTTAATGTACCAGTACAAACATTTATTGCACAGTGGTTTTCCTCTAGATAACCATTGTATGCATCAGAAGACCTTTTTTGTGTGTACTTCCTATTCAAACTAATGAAAAGAAATATACTTAAGGGTCAAAATGAATGACTTTTGCTGTCTTGTCTGGGGCATTGTTAAGTGAAACCGAACGCACGACGCTGGGGAATGCAGTGAGTACTGGTCCATTTGGGACCACTGCCTTGACTGACATCAGACACTGATGGTTTTACAACTACAGCTTTTGCACCATCGGTGAGAATTTTAACAAAGTGAAAAAAGCGAAAAAGATCTCAGTCATACTGTAAAAATAGTTTTGACCTCTCAGATGGCCTTGAGAGGATCTTGGGTAGTGTAGGAGTCTTCAGAGTATATTCTGAGAACCACTAGACTAGAACATTAGAATACGGAGGCCAGATGAGAGGCTGAGAGGGATGAAGGACTGTATTAGACAAAGGAAATTATTACAGAGGAGAGCTGAAAATAGGGGTAAGCAAACCGCGTTCCACCAGTCTGTGTGAAGCAGGGCTTACACAATTCAGAAACAGCTGTTTAACATGAATCAGCCATAGGGATACCTATGTTTCCTCCCTCCTGAACCTCCCGTCCTCTGACCTTCCTCGCCACCGACCTCTCTAGGTTGTACAGAGCCCTGGTTTGAGCTCTCTGAGTTCAGTTCAGTTCAGTTCAGTAGCCCTGTCGTGTCCGACTCTGTGATCCCATGGACCGCAGCACCAGTTCCCTGAGTTACAGACCAAATGCCCACTGGCTGACTGTTTTGCATATGACAGTGTATATGTTTCCATGTTACTTCCTGCATACATCCCACGCCCTTCCTCCTCCCTCTCATGGCCATAAATCCATTCTCTACGTCCGCATCTCGATTGCTGCCCTGCAGACAGGTTTATCAGTACCTTTGATCTTTTTCAATTTTGAATTATGTGAAAATCATATCTATTTCAAAATAACAAACTAAGAATATAAGAAAAAAAAAGAAAAGAAACAGCTGCTCCACCTGCTTCGTTCTGCCCTGAAAACAGAAACCTACACAGAAGGATAGTATCCTTTCAGCTTGTCTATTGAATCAGCCTCAACTTCAACTGGTCTACAGTTTGCTACTTGAACTTGAAAATCTGGTCAATTGATTAAAATTTAAAACTCAAAGAGAAGACACACGTGGATCAATCTCTTTCACCATTCTAACTGAAGAAATGTTGTTACTGTCCTTTTTAAAAAAGGAGAGGTGACAATGTATTATTTTAAAGCTAACTGCTACTTTAGTTTTATTATTTATATAAATGCTATTTTCTACATAAATTACATTCCCTACCCTCAGAACACAAAGGGTTGGAAATACCATTACTAATTTTTATTTTATATACTTTAGAGAAAATGTTCATAGTTTGGAAAATCTAAGGCATTAGATTTGAGAGTGCAGGCCACCTTAATTTTGAAATGTTTACCAGTAATCTTCATGTACTGAGAGGTTTACATTGTTGACTATGGGCAGCACAATAAAAGACTAGAAGGCAAATTGCAGTGTCTTGACATTTTTATTCCTAAATTTCAGCCAAAGATAGAAGAGTTCTGTGAGATAGCAATGAAATGAAAGCTAGATCTCAAAGGGTCTGGCTTGTCCTCCAGCCAAGCATCCCCCATTGAATTGATGAGCACCTGTGAGGTCTGTAATGCAGAGACCATCCAGCAGGTAAAGATATACCAGCCTAGGATCTGAGGATGCTTGGGAATCTCTTGCCCTCTTGGGTCATGGTCATCTCAGACCATTCCAACCTGGTCCAACCCTACAGAGGCTAGATGTGGTACCTTCTTGATCTGCCGCCTCTTCTACCACCAAAACTCTGCAACTCAAGCTACTGTGGCTATCTGATTTCCCTGTGTGATTGGTCCTGGCCCAATAGCTACAGGAGATAGTGTGTAACTCAGAGAGATGAACAGTGAAGCTCCTTCTTATCCAGATGGGGCTTTCACAGCTCGTGTCTGGAATCGCTCTCATTTTCTCTGCATTAGACTTTAAGAGATGCTTGGCTGCCTAAAATCATTAGTGGAAATAACTCATTGAGGATATTGGAGTTAACACAGCTGAATGTACCATTAGCGTCTTGTTCAAAATCCTGCTCCGTGTGCTTTTTCTCTCCTAACCTGACTCAGGTGCTCTGTAGTCAGAGCCAAGTACAACAACTTTTTTCAGCTTACAAAATCAACACTTACATATCTTAGAGATTTTGTAAAATTACAAAACAAATGAAGAAAAATAAAGTGACTCATACTGCTGGCCATAAAAATTATTCAAAGCTTGAAAGCATAAATATACATGGCATGTCCTTTCAACATCATAGGAGGACAAAAAAACAACCTAAGGTCTATCTAGAATGAAGGAAAATATAATGTGAAACATAAGTGCAAACTGCAAAATTTTAAGTGTCCTACTAGCTATATTAAAAACATAAAAATAAACAGGTAGAGTTAATTTTGTAATTAATTGAATCCAATATACCAAGAAATATTTTCAATTTAATGTGTAATTGGTGTAAGAAATTATTTATGAGATATTTCATATGATTTTATTGCACTCAATCATTGAGATCTTGTGTGTATTTTACACTCACAGCACATCTCAGTGTGGACGAGTTCTAAGGCCATGCGTGGCTGGTGGCTACCATCTTGAATAGCACAGATCTGGGGAAAAATACTTTGTTCAGCTCACTGTTTCAGTTCAGTTCAGTTCAGTCGCTCAGTCGTGTCCGACTCTTTGCAACCCCATGGACTGCAGCACGCCAGGCTTCCCTGTCCATCACCAACTCCTGAAGCCTATTCAAACTCATGTCCATTGCGTCAGTCATGCCATCCGACAATCTCATCCTCTGTTGTCCCTTTCTCCTGCCTTCAATCTTTCCCAGCATCAGGGTCTTTTCCAATGAGTTGCTTCTTCGAATCAGGTGGCCAAAGTATTGGAGTTTCAGTTTAGCATCTGTCCTTCCAATGAATATTCAGCTCATTGTTTACTCTTAATTAAATTCCCAGTCTTAATGAAACTGCATGTTAATTTATAGATTTGTGCCCAGTAGAGATCTCAATAATTTCTGTCTAGTAGGAAGGATAACCGGAGAAGGCAATGGCACCCCACTCCAGTACTTTTGCCTGGAAAATCCCATGGACGGAGGAGCCTGGTAGGCTGCAGTCCATGGGTCGCAAAGAGTCGGACATGACTGAGCGACTTCACTTTCCCTTTTCACTTTCATGCACTGGAGAAGGAAATGGCAACCCACTCCAGTGTTCTTGCCTGGAGAATC